>NW_027223764.1:46875616-47463211 GCF_028538775.1 Myotis yumanensis | reverse complement strand
TTTGGCAACCCTAAACCCAGGTTCATAGTCAGTGAGGGCTGCTTCTCCTTCCCTTCCTTTCCTTTCCTCCCTTCCTCCTCCTCCTCTCCTCCTCCCTCCCTTCTCCTCCCTTCTCCTCTCCTCCCTCCCTCTCCTTCCTCTCCTCCTCCCTCCCTCCCTCCCCTCCCTCCCTTCCCTCCCTCCCTTCCCTCCTCCCTCCTTCCTTCCTCCCTCCCTCCCCTCTCTTCTCCCTTCCTCCCTTCCTTCCTCCCTCCCTCCTCCCTCCCTCCCTCCCTTCCTCCCTCTTGCTCTCTTTCTTCCTTCCTCCTCCTCTTCCCTCCCTCCTCCTTCTTTCTTTCTTTCTTTCTTTCTTTCTTTCTTCCTTTCTTTCTTTCCTTTCTTTCTCTTCTTTCTTTCTTTCTTTCTTTCTTTCTCTCTCTCTCTCTCTCTCTCTTTTCTTTCTTTCTTTCTTTCTTTCCTTTCTTTCTTCTCTTTCTTTCTTTCTTTCTTTCTCTTTCTTTCTTTCTTTCTTTCTGTTTACTGAGCCAAGTGTTTGCTAGGCACTCATGATACAGCAGTTGGGGGAGGCAGACAGTAAATGAAGTAAGTAAGTGAATTATAGAGTGTATTAGAGGTTTTAATGCTGGGAGAAAAATAAAGCAGAACAGCTGTGCTGTAGGAAGCCAGACTTGTAATTTTAAAAGGGTAGCCAGAGAAGACCTCATTGAAAAGGTGATATTTAAGCAAAGACTTGAGGAGGGAGCAGTTGTGACCCTTTGTGGGAGAAGAGTATTTGTGGGGAGAGAGGACCACATTGCATGCAAAAGAGTTCAATTTAGGGCCCAGGGAGGGGCTCAGTTATCTGAGGATGTCAGCCTTATGTCCTCAAGCACATTGAGGACATGAAGGGGAATTGATTATCTCCTGTAAGTGAAAAGGTCTGGGGTGGATTTCAGGCACAGCTGGATCCAGGTGTTCAAATGATGACATCAGTATTTTATCACTTTTCTGTGCTGCCTTCATTCTCAGGGAAGGATTACCTTTCCTACTTTTCCCAGCAAAAGTCCTGGGCTTGAGTTGTATTGGGTTGGCGTGGATCCTGTGACCATCCGTGGCCCAGTCACTGTTGCTGGGGGGATGATTGACCAGTCCAGTTCCTCGAGCCAGTATGGGGTCTCTCAGCCCCTTTTGAACAGCACAGATGGAGATGAGGACATGGGGAATTCCTTAAGGAAAAGATTGGGCCCTAACGGGAGAGGGCACGGAGGTTGGGCAGGTGGAGAGAGACCCCAGTTCAAGACGCCTGCCCCGTCTCCTGAGCTATGTGGCTTTTTTTCTTTAAAAACAGAAAGAGAATAATGTCATTCTTTCACAAATATACTTTAAGAATAAATAAAAGATAAAAAAATTTAAAAACCTGATTAAAACCACAACCCATCCTTCCTCCCTACCCCTGAACTTCTGAGCCAGTTCCTACCTGAACACAGGGCCCTTTGATCTTTTGAGGTCTCCGTTTTTTAAAATGTCTCAACCCTTGTTCTCTCTGTTGCCAGGAGGCCCAGAAGATTAACAATGGCTCCAGCCAGGCCGATGGCACTCTTAAGCCAGTGGACGAGAAAGAGGAGGTGGTGGCAGCCGAGGTCGGCTGGATGACCTCCGTGAAGGACTGGGCGGGGGTGATGATCTCCGCCCCAGACACTGACCGGACCGAGTCCTGGTGAGTCCTCAACTCCCTCCTCACCGAGCAGGCCTGCTGCCTGGTCCCTGATCCCTTTGTTGAGAGGGATGTGATGCTTCCTGGGGTCGTCACCAGGCCCCTGGCTGTTGGGAGGTGGGGTGAAGAGCGAGTGCTTATTTCTGGGCCTGGGGGAGAGGCTGGGTTCATGCACATCTAAGCCCGTGGTTTGCAGAGTGGGCCATCGTCAGGGGGCACAGAGGGCCTGTTGCGGAGGGATTCCTGGCATTCTGAGAGTGTGTGTGTGTGTGTGTGTGTGTGCACGCATGTGTTTGCTGGTCTTCTGGGGACGTGATTATTGTCCTCTGACTGCTAAGAGTTTCCTGCCCTCCTGCCGCGTGTGATCTGGGTCCTGCCCACGGGGGAGATCCTTGCTCACGCTGATGAAACTCCCTGGCAGCCACCTGAGGGTCATTGCTCCTGTGACCGTTTCCTGATGAGGCCGTTTCCTGCCCCGTCTGCAGCCAGGGCCCATCCTGCCCCTCTCCGTGCATGTCCTGCTTTCTCTCTGTTCGGCATGTATGGAGCTTGGCTTCACCCATTGGCCTCATGACCTCTGGTTCTTGGCAAGGATCATAGTAGTGACCTGTAGTGACCAACCAGCCCAGTTTGCCTGGGAATGGGAGTACCTTGGACATGGGTCTTTCGGTGCAAAGGCAGGAAAAGTCCCAAACAAACAAACACAAATTGGTCCCTGGCCAGGCCATGCTCCAGACATACGTGGGCCCTTCCCTGGGGGAAGCCCTGCCCATGGGCTTTTCTTGGGTCTGCTCTGGGTCAGGAGTTTCCCTGAGAAGGATTTGCATTTCAAATAATTTCTTCTTATAATTCTGGGAGCTGTTTTATATGGGCTGCCCTTCCTGGCCCTGAGACTGGGGCTTGGTCACAAGTCACTTGACTCTTAGACAGAGTGAGTGGGGATGTCCTGACGGCCGCGTGGATCGGAGATCAGGCAGGGATGCTGGAAAGTGGACGTTATCTCCCTTGACATTTCATGGCAAAAGCTCGGCGAGGAGGTGACTGCAGATGGAGGGAGCTGGTGAACATTTCACCCGTCGAATCTACCTCATGTTTGGGAAAAATACTTGCAGACAGCTTGAGGGAAGGAGTCAAGCACCGAATGCCATGCCTGAGTGACAAAGGTGGTGGCCAAGCGGCCTTCGGGGGCACGGGGCTCTGCTATCTGGGGGACCCCTCATGAGCTGAGCCTTCTAAGGCTCTGGGTATGAAACCATAGCTGATGTCAGTTGGTAGCGAGACAAAAGGGAGAGAGATTTAAAGCTGGGATTTTGGAGGAAAGAGGAGAGAGAAACGAGCCAGGCAGTTGCTGCATGCAGGAAGATAGAGAGGGCACGGTCCAGGAAAAACTGGCCGCACTGGGTGTCTAATGAGGTGCTGAAGGAGGCATGGCTGTGGACTGTGCTGTGTAACCACCACCCTGTCTCCCTCCTACCCCTCCCCAAGTTTCCAGTTGTCTCCATTGCTCTCTCGTGCTTGTATGTGAGTGGATTCTACGGGTGAAACATAAAGACGTTGAATTCTGGGTCTGGGCATGGATGTGGGGGCGAAACGGAGGCAGTGCCTTCTATGTGTCTGGTGCTGATGGTGGATGAGGAGCAGCAGCCAGTTCGGTCACACAGATGTGCAGCACCCACGGCTCCCAGGGGCCATTGCAGACAGTTCTGAGGATCTTCATCAGCATCAGCCAGGAGTTATGGAGCATCGACTCTGGGTGTTCTTTTCAGCCCAGGGAAGAGCAAGGACCGATTTGGCTCCCGTTGCCTCGTGGATGGAAGTTGCTGAAGGGATGTCTGGAGGAGAAATGCCAGGAGGGTTGCGGGAGTGTGTGTTGGGGTCGGGAGCCTGGTATGGAGAATTGGGAGGATCAAGACGGCCGTCATAGGAGGGAAACCTTTGAGCTGAGACTTCTACTTCAGGATGCACCGAGCACACACTTGTGATAGAAAAATAAAAATGTACCTGAGCTTGAAAACAAGAAGGGGCCACTTAGTGCGCCGGAAGCTGAGAATCCCGAATAAAACAGAGAGCATTTGAGCTGAGCTTTGAAATGTGAGTCAGGATCTCGAACATCAGAGCAGAGCGGAGGAGCCCAGGAGCAGGGAAGGGGGCCGGGTGGGCTGGGGACACAAAGGCCCCCGAAGGGAAGTGAGCCTGGGAGGTGGGCTGGAGACGGCTTGTCCACGCTTCAAATGCCAAGTGGAAGAATTTGGACAGACTTTTGTCAGAAAGGAGATTTTGAGGGAAGGGTATCATGGTTGGTGGTTGTGCAGAGAGAGCTAGCGGACAAATGGAGACTGAATTGAGGAGGCAGGAGCTCAGAGGTGGGGGGTCAGTTGGGATAGTGAGCTCCTGGCACTGTGACTGGACTCAGCAGACGGACCTGGACAGGCAAGGCCTGAGCTGACACAAACCTGTGGAGGCAGAAAGGTGGGTGTGGGTGACATTGTAGAAGGGGAATCACAAGCCAGGTGTACCCAGCATCCGCCTGGATACTACCGCTGACAGTCACAGGAGTGACTTGTGAGCTGGGCATATGCTAGACCCCGTATGTTGTGATCAGATTGAAAAGTAGGGACCTTGTCCTATTTTTTGTCTCCCGTTTTGTGGTGTTGTACGGGTTCATTACAAAGAAGCAAGCAAGCCAGGCTTAACAGTGAACTTACTTCCATTTTATAGCTGAGAAAAGCAAGGCACAGGAAAGGCAAGGACCTGCCGAGGGTACGCAGCCTCCCGGCCAGTGCGTGCCGGCCTCGGACTCCTGTGCGGTGCCCTTTCTGTGTCGTTACTTCCGAGTTGAAGATAATGCCTCTTCTTCTCTAAGCCACCGCCAGCTGTCGCTTTGGCTGTGACATTTTGACTTTCCTGTCTCTGAGCCAATTAGGTCCTAAGGCTACTTGGCCGGATTCTGTTCACATTTGCGTGGCCATGCACAGTCTGCCCGGGCCTCCTTGTCCAGGAAGCCAGCTGCTCTCCGAAGGGCTCCTTGGAGACAATCCTGTCCGGGCTGCTCTGGCGCCCTGAGAGCGAGCAGGTCCCCCGCACAGAGAGCAGCACCTCAGTCCGGAGGAGGCCTGCCCTCTCGGAGAAGCATGTCCTTGCTCTGAGCGAGGAGATTCACACGGAAGTCTCAGTGCACAGAGAAAGCAGCGCTGCCCATTCAGAACCCAAGCTGTGTTTGTCTTGAGCTGTCTGCTTGTTATCCTTCCAACAACAGGACTAAAGCAAGACCAGACACCGGCTGTTCAGCTTCCCTTTTCAATTTAAAAAAAAGATACGTTTTGCCGAAATCAGTGTTAGTGATGGTGTGGTTCAGGGTTGGTAAGTTTTTCTGTAAAAGGGCCAGATAGTGAGTACTTTAGGCTTGGCACACTGTAGGGCTTCTGACACAACTACTCAACTCTGCCTGTGCGTTTTGAAAGCAGCTACCAATAATACTTGGGCAGGACTGTGTTCCAAGTCAGGCTTATTTACAAAATCAGGTGGCGGGCCAGAGTTATTTCATGGACCATAGTTTGCTGACTTTTCGTCTAGTTCATCTCCTTATTTTATAAATAAAGAAATTGAGCCTGACCAGCGTGGCTCAATGATTGAGCACTGACTTATGAACTAGGAGGTCCCGATTCAATTCTCGATCAGGCCACATGCCTGGATTGTAGGCTGAATCCCTAGTGGGAGGCATGCAGGAGGCGGCCAATCAGTGATTCTCTCTCTTCATTGATGTTTCTATCTCTCTCTCCCTCTCCCTCTCTGAAATCAATAAAAATATATTTAAAAAAAATAAAATAAAGTAACATTGTATTATTTTTAAAAAAAAGACATTGAAAGTGAGAAATTGAAAGAAATTCCTTAGAAAGAAATTTTCTATGATAAGATAGCACAAGAGTGATAGTACCAGAGAGACCATTTATGATGGGGAATGTTATAGACACACAGATACACACACTCACACCATCTACATTAGTACATTGCTTCTGAATATTCATATTAATTTCCACGCTGATCTCGGAGTGACTGTCTCCCTAGGGCCTAGGGAAACTGGCGTGTGGCCAAGCATGACTTCACCTCGAAGTGTAAGCAGTGTCTACGCTGCCTGGGCTGCCCCTCGGCCCCGCTCCTTCCTGATTCGGCGTTCTGTCTTTCTCTTCCAAGACGGGTCTTGCTAATACCTGAGCAAAGAGAGAGACTTTAGAATTGTTCTTTTGGTTATTTTCCTCACATTCCCTTAGAACTATACTGCATTTGAATACTTCTCCAGGATGCATCCACATGTAATCCGAGAACTGAAAACGTATGCTACTTCCTTTACCTTGTGCAGGATGACTAGCTGAAGTAAGGAGGAAGAAAAATGCCAGTCTTTCCCTTTATCTTCCTAAATATGCCACGTGTGTGGCATTAACGTTTCACATTAACGTTATTTACGTAGCCTGGCTATTCTATCTCATCTCCCAGGGCCCCAAAGAAAATATGTATCAAATACACCTTTCAAATAGAAATAATCCTGCTGGTTTCATAGAGTTACCAGAGGCGCTCACTGCCCATGAAATGGGAGCGTCGGGCAAAGTGGAGGTGCACGTGGGCATACGCTTAGTCGAATATGTGACATCCATCGCCATCGTTTCTCCCTTTGGGTGGCTTATGGTGCCGGTGACGTTTCTCATCCGCACCCCCTGCTTTTCTGCTTCATGGTGCCTGGAGGCCAGTTCACACACAACTCACGTTCCCATCTTCCTCTCATCTAGGCTTCACTCCTTTTTCTTTTTTTTTTTTTTACATTTCAGACAAATCTGCGTGACTTTTTTATATCACCTATAAAGCCCTATGTGGCAGAAAGACTAGCGGCCTCTCAGGCATGTGTTTCCACTATGAATGCCCCATAGTGACACCCCATAATGAACAGGTAGATCCCGCTCTCCGCACAGTTGGGAGTAAATTGAGATTTTGCTTGAGTGTTGTTGTTGTTTTTTTAACTCTCCTAAGTAAGACTTCTTTTAAAGGAAACAGAGAGTTATTCTCTTTCAGTACTTAATAATATCTTAATTTTATCCTGTGCATAAATAGAGTTTATATTTTGGGTATGAATCAAATAAGACAAAGAAGGGATTCTTTCTTTATAAGATTATGAAACATGAGATTTTTGTCTCCATCTGATGAAAGAGGCCCCACATTTGTTACTTGTGACCCGGCATCACTGGGTGAGAGAACACGAGTTGGAGAAGTCCCTGAATCCAGCAGGCACCACGATAGGTAGTGAGCTGCCTGTCCCCGGAGAGGGTCAGAGAGAGGGAGGGTGCCCTTGGGTGGCACTGTTGGTCAGACTTCCTCCTATTGCTCTAATTAGGTTCTACAGAAACTGGATCTAGGGCAGTGATGGCGAAGCTATGACACGCGTGTCAGAGGTGACACGCGAACTCATTTTTTGGGTTGATTTTTCTTTGTTAAATGGCATTTAATGATATAAAATAAATATCAAAAATATAAATCTTTGCTTTACTATGGTTGCAAATATCAAAAAATTTCTATATGTGACACGGCACCAGAGTTAAGTTAGGGTTTCTCAAAATGCTGACACGCCGAGCTCTAAAGGTTCACCGTCACTGCTCTAGGAGATGTTCCAGCATAGGAGTGGTTCCCTGGAACCCGGACAGACTATTTCTCATCGCCTGTTGGAGATTGCCAGTGTGTATCAGCAAGTAAGTCTCGAAGGAGTCCTACAGTGAAGAAGCAGAAAGGCTGCCTTTCCCCGGCATTTCCCATGCCTGTTTCGCCATGGAACTCTTTCCCCATGAAATACCCGTGGGCACCACAAAGAACACACTTGGGGGAGCATTGAACCAGGGATCACCAGCTGTGGCCCGGGGCCCGGGGCTGGCTGACTGCCTCTTTTATATGGCCCACAACTAAGGATGGGTTTTACATTTTAAAATGGCTTTTAAAAGAATCAGAAGAAGAATATTTTGTGACATGTGAAAATTATTTGAAATTCAATTCAGATTTCAGCGCTCATAAACAGAGTTTTATTGGGAGGCGGCCATGCTCACTCACATATTTCTGTAGCTGCCTTTGCAAGGCACTGCAACAGCAGAATTGAGTAGCATCCACAGAGTCTGAAATATCCACCAGCCAGAAATAGGTACTGTCTGGCCCTGTACAGAAGTTTGCCAACCCCCGAACTAAGTCAGCAAGTTCTGCTCTGTGACTGTCACTGTCCCTCTCTGAGTGGTCGGTGGGCCTGCTCCACAGCTCCTCATGGCACAAGGAAAGGCTAAGTAAGATGTACCATCTGCCCCCTTTTCATAGAGACCTCCATAAGCTCAACTAAATGATTCGGAGAGATGGGGAGACAGAGGCCAGAGCCAGGGAGGGGGCCCCCGGGTTCCACAGCAGGTTCTCAGCTGGCTCAGCATAGATTTCCCCTCCCATGGTCAGTGGAATGTGTGTGGAAATTCTGTAGCAGGCCTCTCCCTGTCTCCCCCTCTGCCGCCTGCATCCCCTGGGTTCGGTGCACCCCAGGCCCCACCTGGCAGCCCAGCGTCTAGTCCCTACCATGGCGAGCGCCCACTGCAGGCCTGCAGGCGGGGCGTCAGCTGCTCTGGCTGCTGGTCTGCGCTGGCCTGCAGGTCACGTGCTGTGTGCTGGCCTCTCCAGAGCCTTCTGTAAAGAGCAGCTGTTAATTTACTAGCTGGTGCGTTGGCTTCTCTGACCTCCCCTGCAAAAATGAAGGACAGTTTCAATAATCAGTCCTCGACTGCTCTGGGGAAAGGAAGAGCCGCTTGTTGCCTCCCTTCTCTGGGGTTTCAGGGGGGCGAGGGGAGGGATCGTCCTTCCACCTCCCCCCCGTGTCTGTTCGCCCACTTATATCCATGCATCCATCTATGCAGTCCACAGACTTTTGTTGCTGTTCCCAAGCACATAGATTGAATGTAGCACTCAGTCAAGTAGCCCGGGCCAGCTTTCCCTAGCCAGGCGCCTTGCTCTGTCCCCTCTGGTTCAGCTTCTCTGTTGGGGCTGGGAATTAGGAGTCCCGCCCCTTTGCTGACCCAGATCCAGCCCCGTTAGAGCTGGGCTCCTGCTCTCTTTTGATCTGTGTCTCTTTCTCATTTGGTTGGGACCACGAGGAGGTCCGGTCAAGCACTTAGCACCCCAAGTCTCCAGCTCCTGCCTTGCCTTTCTCTCTGGGACACGCGTCCTTGGGATGCTGTGACCTTGGGGCGTGGAGGGCTGCTATGGGTGGGGCAATAGGGCGGTTTGAACCCAGCTTCTGCAGTCTCCCCAGCTCCACCACTTTCTAGGGCAGTGGTTCCCAACCTTCCTAATGCCGCGACCCTTTAATACAGTTCCTCATGTTGTGGTGACCCCCAACCATAAAATTATTTTCGTTGCTACTTCATAACTGTAATGTTGCTACTGTTATGAAATCGTAATGTAAATATCTGATATGCGGGATGTATTTTCATTGTTACAAATTGAACATAATGAAAGCGTAGTGATTAATCACAAAAACAATATGTAATTATATATGTGTTTTCTGATGGTCTTAGGCGACCCCTGTGAAAGGGTCGTTCGACCCCCAAAGAGGTCGTGACCCACAGGTTGAGAACCACTGCTCTAGGACTTTTACCCTGGGCTGGTCGCTGCATATTTTGGTGCCTCAGTTTCCTTGTCTGTTCAATGAGGGCAATAACAGTCCCGGCCTTTAGTGTTGTTTTGAGGATTTGCTGCATCAGTGGATGTAAAATGTCAAGAATAGTGCCTCTTTCATGGTTAGTGCTGAATAAGCATTAGTTATTACTATTTTCGTTATAGTTGTGTGGGCCCAGTCACCATGTGTCATGGAGGAAATGGGCTGGTCCGAGGACGCAGGGGTGAGTGGAGCACACATCCTTTCCTGCTACAGAGATGGAACCGCCCCCCAGCCCTCGCCAGACTCAGGCGTCCCCTCACATGGCCAGCTGGCTCTGGCATGGCCGCTGGACAGGGGTCTGAGTATCCCAGGCCCTGCTTTGGGTCTAGCCAGCTGTTGATCTTTGGTCCATGCACACAATTCAGGCCCTGTCGCTTCTGCAGCTGGCTC
Organism: Myotis yumanensis; assembly: GCF_028538775.1. NCBI lineage: Eukaryota > Metazoa > Chordata > Mammalia > Chiroptera > Vespertilionidae > Myotis > Myotis yumanensis. The sequence continues at coordinate 47,453,405 of NW_027223764.1, read as the reverse complement.
ATGGCAGCCTGACTCACCATTGTCAAGTCGGCCAGGAAATTCTCACTTGGTATAGCCTTCCCCAGCTGGCAGGGGGCCAGCGGGAGGGCGGGAGTCTCCCTGGGAGCTGTGCATGGTAGGCGGTGTGTCACAGGAAACGCCTTGGCAGGATGACAGATGAGTCTGCGGAAAGAGGGTCAAGTGCGCTCACTGTGGTCCCCGTGTCCTGTCCTCCCTGGGTGTGGGGCGAGGCGGACAAACACAGGGCTGGTGTCAGAAGGCTTGTCATAAGACTATGTGGGGAGGTGTCTTCAGCATTCGTTTTGGTGGGCAGCAACCTCAGACCCAGCTGATGGATGCCGGGAAGTGTGTTACGTCCCCACAAGATAAGGACACAGATCCTACTGCCCGAGCGAGGCATCTCTGAGCCGTTCATCATCCCTGCAAACGTTTCTGTGGTACCTGCTTGGTGTCAGATGCTATTCAAGGCATTGGACACATGTTGGTCCTTCCATCGAAATCTGCACAGTGAAATCATCCAGGGAGTTGACAGCAAAAATGTTAGGCTTGTATTTTGCTACACTGAGCTCTTGGGTGGCAAGATATTTGAAGTGGCCTGTCCCTCAGTCCTTGGATGGTGCTGGGAGTCAACTCTTCCAGTCCTGATCTCATCTTCTGGACACGGGTCTGTGCTAATGTGTTTCTATGACTAAGGTTAAACCCCTCCCTCCCTTCCCAAGCAGTAAAAGCTGGCGCCCCCTGGAGGCTCTGTAGGAATTGGAGCCTGCCATCTTTGGCTGGGAGAGTTTTCTCACCCGGCTTTCCCCCCACAGCCTTCAGAGGGTGCAATGGCTTAGCCCCTATTTGCCAGAACGTAGCCTAGTGGATTGAGGCTCTCCTCAGGGCCTGCGTTTCAGCCGCGAGGAAGTTTGTTTAGCAGGGAGACTCAAAAATAGCCATGACGATGATGACAAAGTCGCCAGCCATTGTCGGCACCAGAGCACGTGCTCAGAAAGTCACGCTTGGGACCACACGCAAGCTGAGCTTCCCAGTTTAGTTCAGTGGGCTATGTTTAGGAGCAGGCAGGCTGCCTCGTGCCTGCAGCCCCGAACAGCCCGTCTGGAGCACTGGGAGTCCCATTTGTAGGGTCTAAGGCCAGAAAGAGGCTTTTTCCCCTCCCTCCTTTCCTTCCTTCCTCCCTTCCTTCCTCCCTTCCTTCCTTCCTTCCTCCCTCCCTCCCTCCCTCCCTCCCTCCCTTCCTTCTCCTCTTCCCCCTCCTCCTCCTTCTTCTTCAGAAAAACGACTACTTCAGGGGAGTGACAACAACAGAAATCCACCCTTTGCCCTGAAAATTTTATTGCAAAAAATGTTCTCTAGTGTTTGCGTGGTGAGGAAACTAGGACAGGGCAGTTGCTGCTCTGCCTCTCTTAAGGAATTAGGGCACTCGGAGGCTCAATTAGAGGCGCCCAGCCTCTTAAGCACCAGGCCATCTTTTTGTCTATCCAGTTAATTTTAGTGCAGACAGTTGGCCTGGCGCTGACATGGAAGGTGTGGCAGTGCTGGGAAGCCAGTCGACAAGCCCGCGGGGACACACATCTTTCTCTAGGGCATCGCAGGTTCCCCTTACGCCGTGCGGGCCTGCTCTCTGGGCCTTCCTTGCTTATTGAAGGTGGGTTAATCCAGAAAGTAACGGGCTGGGTGCGCTGGCTCCTTGCACCTGGGAAGGACCCAGGACCCAGTGGATTAGTCTGGATGGTCTAATGCTTTCACCTTCCTAGAATGTTCCCAGGCTGCTTTAGCAGAGATGCCGAATTCTGACCTTTCCCCCGTTTCTTTTTCTGGTCTCTTTTTCTTTTCGTTTCTTTCTGTGGCTGTTGGTGAAGCGACTGTCCTAAGGGAAACGGGGAACAGCTCATTGAAAAGGAGAGAGGAAAAAAAGACCCTGTTTGCTCAGCACCCGTCCTCAAACTCAAGCTTTGCTTACACTAAAAATAGCTTGAAACGGAGGCCGAATCACAAAAAGGCAGAGTTTCACAGGCAGAGGCTGCTGGCCCCCTGGCTGCCAAGGAGCCTTTAGCCTCGGTGCCGACTGGCGCAGGAAGGTGTGGGGTTAGGAGTCCCGGCGGGAGGGGTCCAGACCACTCTCTCTGACCTGCTGGGTCTCTCTGGAGTTCATTACATCAGCGGGGCACTCGCAGAGCTGGTGCCTGGGCTGACGCCCCAGGGGTGAAAAATCACTTCCTGCAAAGGAAAGCTGCTGTTTTCAGGAGCTGCTTAATCCCATGGGCACCTGCGTGGGCTCCCAGGGCAGCTGCCAGGAGGCTGTTGCCTCCCTCTAAGCCGCGAGGTGGGCAGCTTGGTGTCTTGGCTACCTTAGATCTCCAGGAAGAAAGCTTAGATCCCCAGAAAGAGGAAAACAACTTGTTCACCTGGGTACATGCCACGTGTCTCTCTTGGCCTTGGGGATTGGTGACGGCTTTTGAGGTCAACTTGGGGTATGAGAATAGAAATGCGAGTCACTGTCATCTGAGGGACGGTGGTCATTAGAAAACTGGGTTCTTTAAAAAAACCATTTTTATTGTGTTTCTTTTGAGAGAGAGAGAGAGAGAGAGAGAGAAACATCAGTCCTCGCACATGCACCCCAACTGGGGATAGAACCGGAAACCTGGGTGTGTGCCCTGACCACGAATCAAACCGGTGACCATTTGGTGCATGGGATGATGCTCAACCAACTGAGCCGCACGGGCCAGGGCAGAAAACTGGGTTCTAATCGTGGCTCTGCCATAACCTTTCTGGTGACCTTGGACAAGTCAGTTCTCTTTCAAGGCCGTGGTGTCTCCATGGATAAAATGAGGGGCTAGCAGTAGCCTGCCAGTGTTTCTTTGCAGCCCCGAATGTTTCTATGTTTTCTCATTCCCGGTACTGGGCGGCCTACCGTGCACTTGGCACTGTGCCAGGCACTAGGAAAGCTGCAAAAGGGGAAAGAATAGTCTTTTTTTTCTTTTTTTTTCAGCTGCTGAAGCCCAGGGGTGTCTGTGCCTGGCCTCCCATAGCCTAGCATTCCATTCGGAACACAATCTCAAATTCTCCCTGTGTGATAGGACCCCTGCCGCTCACTCCCCTCCTACTAGTCTTTTCCTTTCGGACTCATTTCCAGGTGGATTACAATCTACAGAGAAGAGAAGCATCAGGTAGTGGGAGCAGGGCCTGTGACCATGGAGTTGGGTGGGAGGAAGGATGCCTTGGGAGGAGGGGCCAGGTCCTCCTGGGAGGAGCTGGTTTCTTCTAAACCATGCCGGTCTTGAATTCCCCTCCTTGAGCCATCTCCAAACAGTTGAGGGTCATTGAAGAAGCCACGTTGGTAACCCCACTAGCACCAACATAACCTTGGGAGCCCCCTTTGTGATTGAATGGCCTCCGCCTGGGGATCCCTGGGGGAGATATGCTCATCCTTGGCTGTTTGCATTGTTGTCAGGATGGCGGCTGAAGCAAGTTGTCTCGTACCTAAAAGTCCACGCTCTTCCAGAGGCAGAAGTGGCTTCTTGTCTGTGTATCTGTAAACATTTCATAAGAGGCACATTTCTTTAAAATCATTACGGCAGAGGCACCCCGGAGGGGCTGAGGGAAGGGAACACGTCTGTGATGGAAGCTGGGTTTTATTTCTGGAGTGAGGTACCCAGGGGGCCGGTGGGAGCTGCCAGGAGAACCCCCGAATTTATAGCGAGAGTGTGAACGCTGCGGGTGATGAGTGGGTTTGGCACTGCTGAAGTTCCCCAAGTCAAGTTTCATTTTAGGTGAACTTCTTAGATGAACTTAAAAAGCAACCACAACAGCCCTGGAAGGTGTGGCTCAATTGGTTGGGCCTCATCCTGTCCCATGCATCAGAAGGTTGAGGGCTTGATCCTGGGAAGGGGGCGTGCAGGAGGCAGTGGATCAATCTCTCATGTCAATCTCTCTCCCTCTTTCCCTCTCCCTCTAAAAATAAATAAAAATGTTAAAAAAACCCAACTTCAACAAACCCTCAATTGGCTGACTATTTCAAGTATTTTCAATTTAATTACCATGATTTAAGCTAAGACTGTCCATATCCTGGGATGCTAAATTACAAAACATCACTGTTCCTCTGACCTGTGCCCACTTTGCAAACCAATGAGGTCATCTGGCTGTTTTCCCCCAAAACTACCAGCACCGAAGCAGGTTTCCATAGCACCCTGGCCTGGAGGAGGTTGCTGTGTTGTGGGAGCAGAGTCACCTCCAGCAAACAAACCAGAGGCGATTCTGCAAGCCGCCCGCCCAGTCTTCCAATGGCAGTGGAGAAATCTCCAGAGAGGGAACAAATAAGTAACCAGATTCTCTTTCATTTCACTCTCCCTCAGACACAGCCTTTGGTGCTAATTATTTCTGCTGTAGATTTTATCAGACCTTGATTCCCCATCTTTCTGCCATAGGTGGTATATTTCAGAGGTGCAAAATGACATGAAAAACCATCCGCCTTCCTGAAAGATAATTTTGTGTACATTAAACAGACACATTAAGCCATTTACAAGTGAGCTGTTTGTTCTCAGGGATCTGGAAGAAATCTGAATTTCTAATTCTGGGCTCTTTAATAATTTTCAAAAGAACGGAGGGTAATAATCGAATGCCTTTGAACTTCCCCAGGCTGTCTTCTATTCCTTGTTCTTAAAACATTTGAAAAGGAGTAGAATCCTCTCCCTTGATGAATTCCTTAGGAGGGTAGAGGGGGCATTGGGCCCAGTAGGAGCTTTTTAACAGGATGAGGGAATGTAAGGTAAAGAGGCTCAAGGAAGAAGTCCAAGGTCACTTTTGCAGCTTCAGACTCATATAGTTGAGTGAAGGGCCTTCAAACTTTTATTTTTTTTTCCTTCATAGCTTGGCTGTTAAGATTTGGCAAAAAGGCAAGGAGAAAAGAGAAGTAGAGTGTTGTTAAGGGTATTTTTAAAAAATTTATCTTTATTGTTGAGAGTATTACAGATGTCCCCTATTTTTCCCTCATTGGTCCCCTCCACCCAGTTCCCACCCCACCTCAGGTCTTCACTACACTATTGTCTGTGTCCCTAGATTGTGCACATATGCATGTCAGTTCTTTGATTAATCTCTGCCCTCCCCACCGTGTATTTGTAATGAGAATACATGTGACATGTAGCATGTTATAGCTTTGGTGTCCAAGGATTAGCAGGAATCTAGTCCAGGGATGGTGAGCAAGTTGCATCTCCTGGGCCCATTCTGATGAATCAATCGGTGGTGGTTACCCAGAGTGCTTTGCTGAAGATTCAAGGCTCAGCAACAAAGAGTAACTGGGACTCTGCTCTGCAGGATGCTGTGCCTGATGAGTGATTTCTGCCAAGAGCGATGGATCGGAGGGTGGCAGGACCAGTGTTATTTTTGCCTTATTGTGCCTTTTTCCCTCTGTTCTAGATCACTTTCCCTAAAGCTTACTTCATGTGTGATTAAAGTCAGGCTTGTCCAAGGGCACCCAGTCGTCTCAAGCAGCATGTGGACAAGAACCCATGTTTCCTGACTCTGTCTAGTATTTGATACTCCAGCACCATAGGTTAGAACTCAGAGGAGCAGGGAGTTGTTAGCTTCCGGTATGAGCCTTTTTTTTCTTTTCTTGTTCTTTTTTTTCCCCATGCTGTATCCTGGCTTCAGATTTTTCCTTCTGGAGATTTTCTTCAGTGTTTGGAGAAGCCGAGGGGGTGGATTTCAGGTCTGCAGAGATTCTAGACAAACAGAAACACAAGCACCATTTTCCCCTTTGTTAGGGCCACTCTGACACCTCTGCTAGCACAGAGCACACACTGATCACCACCCTCCCACTGTGTCCCCTCAGCCCACTCCCAGGTCCCATTCTCCCAGTCTCTGCAGATGCCTTCCTCTCAGCCCACTCCCCTGTCGCTGCAAAAAGCTTTCAGTGGGGGTTGATGTGTCATCACTCCCTCTCTTGCTTCAGAAGCCTCACCTTCTATTTCTTCCTGTTTTCTCCCTTAATGTCTTATCTCTTCAGGTATTCACGCTCACATCTTAATGGCTGTGCTTACAAAGATAAAAATACATTTTGCCTCTGACCAGAAGCATTTCTGCCCTGACTTGAATTTAAAAGTCTGCAAGAGTTGCAGGGTTGGAGCCGGGTAGCGTCCTCAACCTCATCCTGGGAGCCATAAAAGTTGCGAAGATTTTATTGCCTCCATCAAGATGAAAATGGGATTCTAAGGCTTTAAATATGATCGATAAGGAAAACTTTACTTTTGTCAAAGCAAAGTTTATTTTTCCAATTTTATATGTTTACCTATTATGTCCACACCCTAGCATCTATTTCATTCTGATGTCAGACAGAGCCTTCTCAGGAATTTATGCAAAACTGGAGCTGGAGAGAGGATTTGAAACAATCGGTAAGGCCTGGAAGAAGGCTAACAAATTGTGTTCTTGGGCCATAACTTACTCCCCAACTCCTCATCCATTCCTTGAGCCTCGATCCCCTCCCTCCCCCTCCAGTGCAATGGAAATTGCAGTAGAAAGCGCCATTGGCGGTGAGACCCAGGTTGGGTGGATTGTGGGCCTGTGACTCATGGAACAATATCACAGACAGGACTGCTGTTTGTGTTCCAGCCTATCTTTCACTTTTGAGGTGGCCTGATTCTTCGTTCTTTGTCCAGATCGAATTTGCCATCTTGGCTTCAGTAACCAGCCGCACACAACAGGGAAGGCTCAGCTGCATTGCCATGCACTGCTCTAGGGAGCCCCTTGCGGCCTTCACCTTCTCCGGAAACCCGTGCTAAAGGGCCCGTGAGCCACTGGTGGCCAAGAAAGGGCCCAGGGAGAGCTTCTGGAACTCGTGTCTGATTTGAATGATTTGGTGGGAAACTGATACCGGTCTTCCCCCAACCCCCTTATGCTTCTGCCTCATTGTGCTGGTTTAGGTCCTGTGACCTCTTCCTTCATCTGCTGTACCAGATGCTGTATCACTCCCCTTTGTCCCACCTCGTCCCTTCCGGCCGCCTTGCATACCACTGCCAGGTGGATTCCTCCCCAAACCAGCTTCCATGGCTCAGGGACCTTCAGTAGCTTCCCACAGCCTAGAGGCAGACTCCTTGTGCAGGGGTCAGGCTCATTTTCACTTGGCCCCGCCCTCCTTCCAGGCGGCCTTCCCTCTCTTCTCTTCCATACACTGCATGCATTCAAATTCTACTCAACTAGAAGCTGCAGCACGGGGTCATCTCCTCCTCTGTAAGTCACACTCCTGTACACTGCTCATGTGCACTTGTGCAGGGGACCTATGTGCCCTATTAAAGGTGGTGCTCAGTGGTTAGAGCACTGAATGTAAAGCCAGCCTGGCTAAGTTTAACTTTGCTTTGCCATGGACTAGTGTGACCTTGGGACAGTGTTCGGGGACAATCATACTACTTTCCTTGTAGGGTTATGATGAGGATTCAATGAGCTAATATTTATCAAGTGCTTAGAACAGTAGCTGGCACAGACTAAATATTATATAAGCTATTTGTTAAACAAATACAGTAAACTGTAACTTCCTTGAGAATAGGAATTATGTATTTTTACGCTATAATCCCTTTATCTTGTACTGGGCTAAAATAGTCCTGAGCCAGATTGCTGGGAGAATGGAATGTAAAAAGAGAAGTTCGGAGAGGGAGAGGGAGGATGGGAATACCCGTGAAAGCACTTTGTCATTTCTTCATTCAACTGATATTGTTGAGTATCTGGAAGTACCAGACTCTCTGCTCAGCAGTTGTTAATGAGCAAAATGGAATGAGATATGGTTTTGTTGTTCAAGGAATTCACAGTCTAGGGGCAAAGACAGAGATATAAGTCAATATCTAAACACGTTGACTATAACTGTATGGAAGACAAGTGACAAACATTCTGTTCTCACCCCATGTTACAGATGAGAAAACCAAGGCTCAGAGATTTTTTTAATAACCTAGGTAAGGCCATACATCCCATAAGCATCAGAGTTGGAATTTAAACCTGCTTCTTATGACTTGATGGCCCAGTGCTTTCCACTGTACACGGTGCTTCTCATTCATGAACGAGTGAAGGCATGAATGAATGGGTGAAAGAATGAATTGGAAGATCCCAAAGACATGTGGCTCCAGGGAGAGATCAAACCGGGGATCTGCTGTAGAGGAAGCAGCAGTTCTGCGTCAGGTTGGGCAGGTGGTAAGCCCCCGAAGCCATAACAATTTGTCCAGTCAAGCATTTACTTTAGTGGACAGTTGGGGCAGTGTTTTTGCTTCCCTCTTTTGGGGCCACCTTACCCCTATTGTCATACCTCAATGCGTCCCCCGCTCCCAGCCGTTTCTCTCTGAGGCAAAGGTGGTTTTATTTTCTTCTCAGCAAGTGGATGTGATGATAGGTGGAAAAGGGATGTAACCATTTCCTCTTTGATCTACTTTTTCATAATGGGCCCATTTGGAAGCATTTTCCATAGGTACCGGGACAATGCCTTTCCACTGGGCTTCATTACCACCGAATGATCAAGGCAGCAGGGAAAAGTCTGGAGTGAGGCTGGTTGGTTTCCATAGCAACCACAGCTTGCCTCAACCCTGCACACACACTTCTTTCTATCCACGTAGGCGTGTGCTTATTTATTATTGGCTCAATCTGGAAGTGCCTGAGCGGCGACGTAGGTACCGTCTCTGCCTCCACTGCTGAGGTCACTCTTTCCTTTTGGAGATGGACCTGCAGGTGGGTGGCCAGAGGCACAAGATTTGCCCTCCAGAAAAAGCTCTCCTGAGCGGCAGATACCACGTAGGGCCCTGCAGTGAGTCACGCACTGCCCTGGGGAGCTGACGGTGACGCGCGTTCCTTTCACAAACAGATGGCTTGTTGCTCTCTCCTGGGGATCCCCCTGGGCTGGCTGAGGGTGCACGGGCCTGAGAAGCTCCAGACATGGGCTGTCCCAACAGGAGCCCTAACCCCAGGTGGCTATTGAGCATTTGAAATGTGGCCCGTCCAAACTAAGGTGTGCTGAAAGTGTCAAATTTAGTATAAAAATTTAGTACAAAGGCTCCAAAATATTATTAATACTTATTAACAATTTTCATATTTATCACCAGACTCTTTGCTCAGCAGTTGTTAATGAGCAAAATGGAATGAGATATCGTTTCGATGTTCAAGGAACTCACAGTCTAGGAGAAAAGACAGATAGAAGTCAATGTCTAAACATGTTGACTATAACTGTATGGAAGACAAGTGACAAACATTATTCTGTTCTCACCCCATGTTACAGATGACAAAACCAGAAATGATAATATTTTACACAATCTATCCAGAACCTAATCTAGGTTAAGTAAATTATCATATAAAAATTTACCTGTTTCTTTTTGCTTTTTTAAATTGTATCTCCAAGATGGATAGTGTTGATGGTTGTACAATAATGTGAATGTATTTAATGCTATTGAACTGTTACTCAAAAATGGTTAAATGATCACCCTGGCCAGTTGGTTGAGAGTTGTCCCATGCACAGAAAGGTTGGTGGTTCGATTCCTGGTCAGGGCACGTACCCAAGTTGTGGGTTTGATCCCCAGTCTGGGTGCATACCGGAGGCAATGGGTCAATGTTTCTCTCTCACATCTCTCTCTCTAAAATCAATAAAAACCTATTTATTTTTTCAAAAGGTTAAATGATCAATCTTACATTCTGTATATTTTACCACAATTAAAAGAAAGTGAAAAGAAATAAAGTCTGATGGGAAAGGAACTGTCTCTTCCAGACCCCTTTCTCAGGAATCTGGACCACTTTCCCAGAAGCCCTCAGGACACATATCTGGCTCAGACTAACCAGATCGACCCAGGAGTGAGGCCAGGGTCTGAACAAAAAAAGCCTCTTTGTGCCATTAGTGGATAAACACAGGGTCTGGGGTATTTCCCCCATTCACAAACTCTGTAACTTTGGACAAGCTGCTGTACTGTGAGACGCCTTTGTGAGACGGGAATCATCGGAACCCCTACTCCCTAGCATGTTGAGTTAATTCATGTAGCGCACTTAGAACTGTGTTTGGCACATAGAGCGAACGGAAGGAAGCCCAGCTCTCATCAGGGACTGTGTGGGGGCCAGTAGCTGTTCTCCGAGTCTCCAGGCCCTCCCCAGCCTGCACACCCCAGCTCCTCCAGCAGGCAGAGTGCTGATGCCAAGACCCAGGGGCATCACCCAAGGGGAGCTTTTAATCAGATGTGGGGGTGAGTGCTTGACAGATCACCTTCCTTTTCTGGATGGTCCCAAGGTGGCTTTCCTAGATGAAGGGCCTCCTCCTGAGCATTGTATCCGCTTCCTGGGAAGGAAAGAGGGAGAAAAGATCAACCCAGAGGAAACCCTTTGCAGGGTGCCAGGGCATCAGGGCAGGTCTGAGTGAATTGAACTGCGGACCGCTGTGCTCATGTGTATGGCTCCGGATAAGCGGGAGCTTGAAGCCGGGTCACCCAGCATCCTTGCTTTCAGAGCCCCATGTTATGACCTTTCTAGGGGTTCATGCCTATCAGAAAGGTTTGCTGAGGTTTTTGAGGGGAGGAAGGACCTGGGTTTAAAGTTTTCAAGACAACCACTAAAATAAAACAAGTGAATATGTTATTGTCCTCACAGTTATTAGTTATTTGTGGCCAAGGGCAGACAGGGAGGATTTCCATGGGATGTGGGATATTCTTTATGAACCTTAGATCTTGGCAAATACTAGTCACAGCTCAAAGTGCTACTGATTGCGCCCTAGCCAGTTTGGCTCAGTGGATAGAGCGTTGGCCTGCGGACTAAAGGGTTCCGGGTTCCATTCCTGTTAAGGGCACGCACTTTGGTTGCAGGCTCCTCCCCGGCCCAGGCCCTGGTCGGGGCGAGTGCAGGAGGCAACCAATCGATGTGTTTCTCTCACATCGATGTTTCTCTCTGTTGTTCCCTCTCGCTTTCACTCTCTCTAAAAATCAATGGGAAAATATCCTTGGGTGAGGAAAAAAACGTTTGCTACTCATTGCTTAGAGAAAGAGAATGTCAGGGCCAGGAGGTACTATAGAGGGTCCTGCAGAGAAGAAACTGAAGCTCGGAGGGATGTACACATGTTTACACAGCAAATTAGTGTCAAGCGTCCCATTTTCTTGAGTTTTCCTTATATTTCCTCTAACTTTAAGTTTTGATAAATTTTTCCTATTTTAAATAACTTCTATTTCCTGTCCATCTTTTTAATTTATTTATAACACTTTATATAGGACATCATTTGCTTACTTATCATTTATCATCCCTTGCTCCCACTAGAATCCATACTAAGCCCATAAAAGTAGGGATTTTTGTCTGTTTGGGTCACTGCTGTATCATTTGCTTCTAGTTCCTGGAATATATGAATGAAAGAATCTGCTGAGTGAATGGATGATAGCATAGTGGGTCTAATTCGGAGTTCCTTGGAAAGAAATAGGAAAACCATTTCCACCCTAAATGGGACTCTAAGATCAGAAAGGCATACAGTTGCCCAGGACTAAGCTATAAATATTTACTTTCTATGAGATAATAAGTTTTGGGACATTTTGTTTTTTCTTTTTAAGTAGAAAAGTCATTTCACATCACGATGCCCACTACGCCACTTGTAAACAGCAGACAGGGTGGCTATTCAGGCATCATTTCTTCAAAGTGGAAGGTTTCTTTCTTACTAAGTACCATTTGGGTTTCACTAGGTTAAGGGGAGGGCAGCGGGTGTGCCAAAGGAAGGGACTGCCAGAGCCAAGCTGTGAAGGCGACATGATCCTTTATTGAGCATTCCTCTGAGCACCTACTGTGTGCTCGGATCTCAGCTGGATGTGGAGCTGCAGTTTGTGTGTGGGTGCATTTAAGGGCATAAGTGTTCATGACTAGGATACTGAGGGACAGAGGATGAACATTTTCCGCCAGGTTCCTGAAATGTGCTTTTACTCTTCCCTGAGGGAGGCTGAGCAGGAAACTAATGCAGAGTCTCTTCAAAGGAGCGTTGCCAGGGACTCCAGATGAAAGGGCTCCTTGGTGAGGAAAATGCAGGAAGGAAACCAGAGTGCTGCTGTGATTGAACCGTGGCTGAAGGAAGACCTGAAACAAGGGAAATGCTTCTCAAAATTCGAGTCCAGCCCAGCTGAGGAAAGGCTGAGCCCGGCTGTTGTAGCTCAGTGGTTTCGCGTTGCCCTATGAACCAGGAGATCATGATTTGATTCCTGGTCAAGGCACATGCCCAGGTTGCGGGCTCCATCCCCAGTGTGAGGTGTGCAGGAGGCAACCGGTCAATGATTCTCTCTCATCATTGATGTTTCTATCGCTCTCTCTCCCTCTCTATTCCTTTCTGAAATCAATAAAAATATATTTTAAAAAATTCGAGTCCAGGCTGGGACTCCTACAGGAGACTCCTGGGGACCCACCAAGTGGAGTTGGAGGGCTCAGTGCGGAAGCCCAGAGGCAGGAAGGAGATGCAGTGTGTGTCTTTGGTAGAAACTGAAGTATGTCCTTGCGGTGGCTATGAGAGGAGGAGGATGCCAAGTATGACGCCTTCAACCTGATAAAGGAAGCACTTGTAGATAATGAGATAAAAATTTCCCCAATATTTGTGTTTAATCTATATACACACATTGATTTTTCTCCCTTTGAGGTGAACTGTAACCCCAGCTACTAAGAAATGCTAATATGGCACAGATGATGCCTAGTGCTTCCCCTATGTTATCTGTTTAATCTTCGCATCCCTGTGATGAAGTGGGTACCATGTTCATCTCCATCCTATGGACCTGCAGGTGAGAAAACTGTGGCATGACAGGAGAGGAGCTTGCCTTAGACAGTGGCAGCCCTGATGGAAATGCAGACAAGAAATGTTTATACTGAGAAATAATGTAGCTTGGCATTATGAGACGGGATGAGGACCCGCTGCCCCAGGAGCTGGATGTAGTCTTGATGTGACTTCATCTCATTCAGGAAGCAGTTAGCAAAAGGTTACATACTCTTCAACTCCTGTAATTGTAAATCTATAGCTTTCGAAGCTTTTTGTGATAAGCTTCCCAAATTAGAGGTTGCTTTATGAAAGTTGCTCTGCATTTATTATTTTATTGTTGTTGTTTGGTTGGTTGATGGTTTCCTTTTCCCTATGTCTGATTTGCTTTTGCATCCCAGAGGCCTTTCTCAATCACTCCTCTGTGTCTTTTCTATCATTCTTGTTTCTCCTTCTAAATAGTTATCTAATTGTTTTATTTTCTTTACTTTCCCCTCTCTGTACCTCTTAATAACCCTTAAATGCCCATGAAAAGGAATTCAAGGATGTTCTTATTGCCTGTTGAGTAGAAGAGTTTTATGCTTTAAATTTTTTGATGATTTTAATTCTCCTCTCGTTAAAATGTAATAGCATGAAGTTGCTTTCTTACTTAATTAGTAACAGGAAACGTTTCCAACCCCCTATTGTACAGTGACCCCTGATGGGCGTGGGGCTAATGCTTACAATTCCCTGTTGACCAGTTGTGTCCCGAAGTTCCTACTTGGTCTATTGTCTTTCTTGGTTATTAATAACTCAATTGAAAATCTAAACACTTAAACAGACACCATTTTCTACAGTGTCAAGGGAATGCCTTGTTATTCCTCAAACATCAAATGAAACAATGCTCGCAAACCGAGAACTTGTGAATAGAAACCAGACAATTACCCAGGGTGTTATCAGCATCTCATCCTGGTGTTCGCAGTTGAACAATGGAAACCAGTGTATGTGGAGGGGCCATGGAATGAAGCTTTCCACTGGTAGCAGAGGATGGAGCGAAGAGCTGTCATTTATAGCGCTACACAGATAGTCCTCCAGCGAATACTAATTCTGTGTTGAAATCACTTCCTTACATTCTTCCTGCCAAGTGATCACCCGAGATTAGTTGGTTTAGAAAGATAGTAGTGTTTTATATTTGCATACACTGCTTTTCACTTGTCAAGGTGCTGTCTCCTACGCTATCTCATTTGACACCTGAACATCGTAGATGTCCTGAAAGTAATGAGACCTGGAGCTAGGATCACTCTTTTCAGTGTGGAAGCGGGGGATCAGAGAGCTTATGTCACTCGTCTTCTGATGTACATCAAGTCGGCTGTGGCAGTGGACCTATTCCAGCTCTCCAGGCTCCGCAGCCAGGGTTGCTCCTGAGTGCACGTGGCGGGAGGAGGCTCACACTTCTCACTGCGCTGAAACTGGAGAAGGGGGAACTGGGCCGACTCAGTGCACCCGCTTAGCAGAGACAGATTCTCCTTCCTCTCCCTGAAGAGTCAAGACAAAAGCAAATGGCTTCAACTTTTCCTCGCTAAGCCTTTTCCCCAAACCTCAGGCACTTGTGAGATGGGTGGGCGATGAGGAGGCGCAAACATACCTGATCTACAGAAAAGCACCATTCTCACCACGGTGCTGGGTCCCTGTGAAACCCTTTCACTCAGCAGGGGGGGCAATGCATCTTATTTTCACGGCCCATTGGCTCCAGGGCACCCTGGGGCCGGGGCTGAGATGACCACTGTGCTTCAGGTGGGTGAGAACTGAGCACTGGCAGAGCTATGACCCTTTGCTCAGGTTTTAAGCACTTTAAATGCTGGGCACTTTTTGACTCAGTAGAGAAATAAAGCCCCTCTGCCTCGCTATCCCTACAATTAGCAGCTCATCTCCGGCTCCAGGCACTGGGAAGGGCAGATGCTCACTTAAGGAAGTATCACGTGCCCCAGTGGCTCTCACAGTATCATGTGCCCCAGCGGCTCTCACAGTTATTGAGGACTCACTATGAGCCAGGCACAGAACGGAGCACTTAGTGGGCTTGTTTCACCCTCGCACCCAGCCCAGGAGGTAGGCACTGTTGTAATCTCTGTTTTGCACAAGGAACTTGGGCTCAGGGCTTGAGTGACGTGCTGAGGGCTGCACAGCCACCAAGTGTCTGATGTTTGGCCTCTGCTCCCCAGCATCTCCAGGGAGATCTGAGGCCATGGCTTCCACACCCTTAAAGGCCCATGGTTCTCTGTAAACTGACAAAAACGTAGCTGCTTTAGTTATGTGGTTGCGGGGAGTCTGGAGCTTCACTCACACCCCCACAGGCCTTGCAGGAGTTCTGTGGAATGCCAGGGTGTCCCATAGAGCAGGGTGCCCATGATCTGATGCCAGCCTTCTCTGAAAGCCCTTTGTTGTTGTTGTTATGTGTGTTGTTTATTCTCCCCCGAGGATATTTTTCCATTCATTTTTAGGGAGAGTAGAAAAGAGAGGGAAAGACACAGAAAACCATCGATGTGAGAAAAACACATAGATTGGTTGCCTCCTGCACTAGCTCCTACCAGGGCCTGGGCCAGGGAGAAACCTGCAACTGAGGTACGTGCCCTTGACCAGAATTGAACCTGGGACCCTTTGGCCCGCAGGCCGATGCTGTCTCCACTGAGCCAAACCAGCTAGGGCTCTGCAAGCCCTTTGAAAGGGAGGTTGGTTCCACCATGCTCAGGGGGCCCCGTCTCAGTGGATGCTGCCTGTCGGGCCTGCACTTCCTCCTGTACAATCAGAGTGCCCTCCTCTGGCAGGAGGACCCAGCAGCTGTTTCTCCTCGGCCTACTTCTTTTATGGTGCCAGCCTGCCAGCAGACACTGTGGGGAATGCGAAAGGGAGCGGGCCCTCTCTGTGAGGGACATGACGTGAGCTGGAGAAAGGGGTCCTTCGCAGCAAGCCCCTTGCTTCCGGAGAAAGCATGGTGTGGGGTGGCGGCTGCAGGCTGGAGAGGTGCGCTGGGCCTTCGAAGGCAGGTAGGTTCTGACACAGGTGAGCCCAGGAGGCTGCTCTGGCTCGGCTCCTGCTGTGGACACACCTGCTGAGCTGTCACTAGCGCCCCCTGCTGTTTCAGCTGCCCCTTCTGTGCCAGGCGGCTATGCCCAGGCTCCTCTTACTCACCTCACTACTGGCATTTTAAATCTAAATGTTCCAATTTTTCATTTAGAAAGTGAAGCATTTCATGATTTCTTTTTTTTTTAATTAAAAAAAATATGTGGCAGTTGATAAAATACTTATTTTGCAATTAGGCATTTATCTTCTAGGGAAAAAAATGTTTCTAGGCCTTGGGCAAGTAGCTCTGTTGGTTAGACCATCATCCAGATACGCCAAGGCTTCAGGTTCCATTTCCGGTCAGGCACATACAAGAATCAACCAGTGAATGCATAAATGAGTGGAACAGCAAATTGATGTTTCTCTCTCTCTCACTCTCACTTCCTTTCTCTCTAAAATCAATGAAAAAAAATAAGTAAATTGTTTTGGGTTCTTCACATATTGGTGGGAGCTTTGCTTCTCCTTCAGTGACTTTGCAACCAATGGCCTCAGATGACCATTCTTTACCTGTATGTTTTTATGAATCGTCCTGGAATAAAGGAAGTGGCTGTCCCCTTGTGGGGTTCCCTCTTGTGTGTTCTGCTGCTCCCGCTGTCTCCCGCCCAAGACTGGCTCTCCCAGCTCCACGGGGAACTGTAACCTGGCGGCTTTGCGGTGCAGAATGTCTACAGAGCGTGATAGATGCGGGCACAGAGGGCTGTGCCAGGTGCTGCTCACAACCCCAGGAACACATCTGGGCCTCCACAGCCAGTCCCCCCCTCGGTAGCTTTGTGAGGTGTGTCCCAGCACCCCATGTGCTGATGAGGAAAGCGGCTCTGAGATGTGGAGGAACTTGCAGTTCATACAGCCTGTAGGGGAGGCGCCGGGGTCCTACCCTGAAGGCTGTGCGCTTTCCGTTTCTCAAAGTGGCCTCTGACATGGGAGGCCGGCAACTGGAGAGCTGCACTGTGGGAGCTCTGTGCCTTTGCTGCAGCCCTTCTGTGCCTCTGATGCCAGTTCTCCATGCTTCCTCCACGAAGCCTCTCCCTTCTTCACCACATGGCTCCTCCTGGCCTCGATGTTTTTTGGCTGCCCATTATGATGTCTCCAGCGGCTGCACGGGTCCTATGAGCCGGCACCCTCCCACAGGGCAGGGTGCTGTGGGTGCGCTGATTCGGGCCTGGGTTGAGATTCATAGGTCCTAGTCCAGGAAGTTCTGTTTGGGCAGCTTCCTTGCCCTGATAGATGTAGTTTTCTACCCCACTTCTCCGGGATTCGGGGTCTTGTGAAACGCTGGCGCCCACTCAGCCCTCGCGGTCACGAGGGAACCTGCCGGCTTGCCTCTGGGGAGCCCAGCTGGTACAGTGTCCTCAGGCCTGTGACTCCCCTGCCTCCTGTACCTATGGGAAGAGACACAGGGAGAGCAAGGCCTCAGCAAGTCTGACTGAGTAATTGATCCTGTGTTTGTTGAGGGGGTGGCCGGCATGGATGCCATTAGAAAGCATGTTTGGATGAAACCCAACAGTTCCAAGGCCTTGAATTTCAGCCCCTGTGACCTACCACTTAATCAAATGGCCAAGGACGTGTTAAGCGGGAGAAATGTGTAAATGTTTAGAGAGCAGGGAGTTGCGAGCTGCAAATGGCCCTGGCGTGTTTATTAGAAACGAGTGGGCCAGAAAAGAAACCCCGATAGCTTTTCTTTCTTTCTTGGATAGAATTACCAAACTGATGGATGGAGGGAGTGTTCTGGTTGTTAAATATTTGGGCCTCGAGAGTCTTTTGATGTAGCGCCTTGTGACAGCTGCTTGCAAAGTGAGCTCAGACTGGCTCAAATTAGCTCAGGGCCACGTGCTGGGAAAGGGAGGCTGGAGGTTGGCGTAGATTCCTTCCATGATTGCTGTAACTCTACCATCTAAGAGGTCAGGACACTGGTAGCTGGAGTGCACAGCCCAGCCGCTCACAGCACCCAGGAAAAGGTGTCTGCTGATTTACCAACATGCAAGGTCTGGGTGAGTGTGGAGAAACATCAGATCAGGAAAATGTATCATTATTCTCAATGAGGTATTGACATACATCAAGACCGATCAATCTCTCAGTCTCTATTAGCTGCCGTCCACCCTTCACGCAGCCTGCCACACTGTCACTGGTCATTGTGCATGTCCCCCTCCTCCTTCCTCCAGTCCTTTCTGCCACCCACAGCCTTTAGCTGAGGATGCTCAAGTAACCTCTCTCTAAACCTGCTCGAACCTTTAGGGACAAGCTCAGAATGGCATCTCTTCCAGAAAGTCTTCCTGGGCCCGCCAGCTAGAAGCAATCCCTGCCTCTTTTAAATGCCATTTCAGTCAGCTCGATAGATCCACAGGGAAAGGGAGGACCGCCATTGTTTTGTATTAGCTGGGTGGATGATGGGAAGATGGATGAGTAGACAGGTGAGGGGAAAAAATGGATGGAGGCATGAATGTAGTGTCTCCTGATTAAAAAACACTTTCAGCTTTTGTAACCTCATCTGTAAATGGGTCTAGTAACAATATGGGACTAGTAACAATACCTCCTTATGTGAGAATTAAGTGGGATAGAGTTTGACACCTAGGGCTGGGTAAATGTCGGCTGTCGTCACTGTTCTTACTTTTGGAAATAACTCCATAAGGTGCTCAACGCTATGAAGAAATTATTCTTTTCAAGAACATTGGAATACGACTGCTAGATTCCATAGAAAACCAGTTCATGTCTTACAAGGCAATAAAATAATAAACTTTGGGATTATCTTTTCTACTGAACAGGAATCGTTTGTATTCCTACTGGGCCAAACCTCGCGCGCGCGCGCGCGCGCATGCGCGCGCGCACACACGAACATGCAACTTCACAGACTCTGAGCCTCTAATTGATAGTAAACAGCAAGTCAAACATAGGCGCTTTCCCAGATGATGAATATTCCTTGGATAACGGTTACAGCGTGCTGCCTTCCTCCTGATAGTAGAACCCATTCTTCTCACCACACCCTCTCCTCCTCCTTCTTCGTTCTGCACTCCCCATTCATGCATGGAGCCTGGTTTTGCTTCCATTTCCTCATGGGCAAAATGAGGATCGTAGAACCTCCCTCATGGGCTCGTCAGCCCTGGACAGGAACATGGGAGGAGGTTACATAGTCCTGGCCCTGAAGGAACTTGACCTCCATGGGAGAGGAGGCAGTTTAGAGCAGATAATTGCACCACCATTTGGTAACAGCTGTGACAGTCAAGAGCAAAATACGCAGGAGCGTAGAGTGAGGGGTCTTGAAGAGTAAGGGAAGAGAAAAGGACCAAGACAAAAACATTAGATACGGGATTTCCAAGCCCCACAGTGGGGGGTTGGAGAAGAGGAAGGACATGCTTGGCCAGGTGAATAGCATATCCAAAGGAGCAGGGAATAAAAAGTGAGGTACTGTTTGTTTGTTTGTTTGTTTATTTATTTTTGTTCTTATCTGAGGATATGTTTATTGATATTAGAGAGAGAGGAAGGGGACAGAGAGAGTGGTAGATATGAACATCAATGAGAGAGAGAAACATCGATCGGTTGCCTCTCAAACGCGCTCTGTCCTGGGATCAAACCTGCAACCGAGGTATGTGGTCTGACTGGGAATCGAACCCGCAACCTTTTGGCATATGAGACAATGCTCCAACCAGCTGAGCCACCGGCCAGGGCAGATGCTTTTTATTTAAAGCATATTTGTTGAGCTTCTATCATGTGGGAAGTTCTGTGTTTGACCCTGGGGTGCGGGTAGGAGAAGAGGTAGAACACTCATCAGTGGAGCATAAAACAAGTCCTAGTCTTATTGGAGTGTTTTCAGGAGATTGGGGTTCTAGGAGCATCTGGGGGAAGGATGGATGGAGTGGAGACACACAGGCTGGAGAGTTGGCTGAGCAATGATGACAACATTGACCAAACAATTCAGCTTTGTCCAGAACCTTCTCTGTGCAAAGCCTGTGGCTGCCCTCTGGCCTGATGAACTCCTCAAGAAGATTACATTTAGCTGGGGAAACAGGGCACACTCCTAGGAAAAGCCAACAGTGTGCCCAGTGGGTAAGATGACTGCTCAAGGCTTTGGGGAAAGGAGAGCGCTCTGGCTTGGCAGTCTCTGGAGAGGAGATACTGTTGATTGGGTTGAGTAAGCAGAATAGAGAGGCGTTCTAAGCAGAGTGTTTTCCCAGGGACCCTGGCAGAGGAGTTGGAGTAGGTGCAGCGTGCCAGGTGGTGAAGCACCTGCGTGTCCAGCTGGGGAACTGGGCGCCCAGATTGTGTCAGGGTTGGAGACTCAGATGCTGACCTCGGAAGGTCATGCACTGAGGGAAGAGGGCCTGCTGGGGGCCTTGATCAGCAGAGCGAGCGTCTCCCAGCTGAGGGAGCAGCTGCCTCAGAGAGCTGGCCGACAGTTTGTGGCCAGTTTGTGATTTTTAAAGGGAAGTCAGAAATCTACATTTTTGGGAAGCCTGCTGTTTTTTATTTCTTTATATGTTGTCAACTAAGTAAAAAAATTAAAACCACTCCATGGGTCAAGAAAATGTGACCTGTGGGGCTCCAGTGTGTGACTTCTCTGTGGACAGTGTGGTCACTGAAGGTCCTTCCAGGCTTGGGTGCTTGGGTGGAGGGAAGATGGGGGTGCTGACCAGGAGAACTTGTCAAGGAGCCTCAGCCTCAGCCTCAGGGTCAGGGTCATGTGCAGTTGTGGCCAGGGGTTACAATTAATACTGAGCAGGGCTCACTCTAACCTGGAACTGCAGACACAGAACAGAAGGGGGAAGTAAAAGAAAGGGAGGGAGGTGTCTGACTCAGGGTTGGGAGGACAGTAGGAATCCAGTTTCCTTTCCTTACTGTCTTTAAGGAAGCTTGGCTGGTACTGGCCTGTTCCTGTGAGGAGGGCAGGGGACCTAACCCTGTACCTAAGTGGGCTTTTTGGAATGGCTCTGGATCATCATATGGCAGGGCCTGTGGAAAGAGCACTGGATTGGGAGTTGGGAGATCAGGGTGGTAGATGTCACTGCTGTTCAGTGAGTGCCCACTGTGTGTCAGGCCCTTCATGCATATTCTCACGACCAAGTAAACTAGAGAATTCTGTATTCTGCTTGTTAGAGGTCAAGGTCACAGAATTGGTCAATGGCAAGGCTGGTATTGGGTCGCTGGTTACTCAGACTCCAAAGGCCAAGTCCTTCACATGGACCCCACTACTGTTTTGGTCCATACTGAGTCCCCCCCCTGTGCTCTCTATTAACCCACAGTGTGACCTTGGGTAGGTCACTTCCACCTGCTTGGAGAACAGCGAGAGAGAACAGCACCAGGGCTTGCCTGCTGCAACCTCAGCATGCCATGGTTCTGCAATGGAGGCGTTTGTGTGCTGGGATTTTATGCTTCTAAAGGGCTTTGCTTAGCTTCAAACAAAGAACTGGGAATCCGAGATATGTCATCCTCAGGCAGTGGCAGAAGTGCTGATTATGAACTTGGCAGCCCTGCAGGAAAGGATGTGTTCTCGTCATTCTTGGAAGGGCTTTTTGTGGGAAATAGGTACGTGGATGTCTACAAAATAGGCATTCCAGTGTGGCTGTCACTGAGGCCCCAACCCGGAAGCCCAGAATGCAGCTTTTGCTGTTTTCATATCTTTCTGTCCTTCTGCCCTCTGTGAGTGTTTACAACCCCCACCCACAAAGGACCTGCAGCTTCAAAGAGAAATATTATTGATGTGTTGAGTCTATTTTTGTCTGGCTGGGGTTGGTGCACATCCCAAACGGAAGCATTAAATTTTATATCCATTTTTATCTGCCTCAGCTCCTCTCTCTCCCAAATCCACTAAAAAAATAACAGAAACAAAAATAACAGAAACAAAGCTGTCTTCAGACAGCATTCAATAGGTTTATATTTTGGGGGCCATTGTATCATGCCCTCCATCCAGATGTGCACTTAATATTTCTGAGGAGCCGCAGAAAAAGACACAGGAAAACTTCCCTTTGCCCTTAGAGATTACAAAAGGGTTTTTCTCTTAAATACTAGTCTGTTTCTCTGACTCAGCAAGGGAAGGAGGTGGATTTGAAAGCTATGAAGCAAGTATTTTGGGTCACAGATCTTATTGATTAGACTTATGCAATTGCACATGCACACACTCTCTCTCCTCTGTCTCCTGCTGTCTCAGTAACTCCAGAGAGACTTCTGAAGAGGTGTCAGCCAGAGATGGGATTCTGGAGTCTTGCTCCAGTTCCCGGGTTGGATGGGGAAAGGCACTTTTCAAATATAGGGAACGTGTTGGACCAACAGAGGGAGTTTGGTCCATCCACCAATCAAAATTGCTCCTTGAAAATTCTCAGTGAGCTAACACCCCTATCCTCAGGTGATCATGGCAAATGGGTTGGGAATAAATGAATTGATGGCCTCAATCAGACTGGTTTAATAAGCATGGGGCCAGAGCCATGGGAACCCAGATTCTCATAAGCCTTTGCTGCATCTAGAATAGGGGTTCACACCTGGCCGCTGCTCAAAATCATCAGGAGAACTTAGAAAAGTTCCAGTGCCCACGCCCACTTTCAGAGATTCTTATTCAGTTGGCCTAGGTGGGATCCAGGCATCCATATTATGTATCTCTTCTCAGATGGTTGCATTGTGATTCCTGCACTAGAGCAGTATGCTTCTTAAACGCTGATGTGGGGATCTTGTTAAAACAAAGATTCTGAAGACAGAAATAAATGGCAAAATATACCATGTTCATGGAATGGAAGACTCATCAGTAAAGATATAATTTCTCCCATAAATTTCCATATAGATTTAACACAATTCCAAACAAAATCTAAGCAAGACTTTTTATAGATATAGATAATCCAATTTCTAAAATTTATGTGGAAAGGCAAAATAACTAGAATAGCTAAATAATTTTGAAAAAGAATATATTTGGAGGAATCACATTTAAAATTATGTCTAGCCACAGTGACTCAGTGGTTGAGCATCATCGACCTACAAACCAGGAGATCATGGTTCCATTCTGAGTCAGGGCACATGCCCTGGGTTGTGGGCTCGATCTCCAGTAGCGGGTGTGCAGGAGGCAGCTACTCAATGATTCTCATCATTTATGTTTCTATCTCTCTCTCCCTCTCCCTTCCTCTCTGAAATCAATAAAATATATTTAAAAAATCATACCTGACTTTAAGACGTATTATAAAGCTATAGTATCAAGCCAATGTGATGTTGGTAAAAGAATAGACACATAGCTCAGTGGAGCAGAATAGAGAGTCTAGAAATAAACCCAATGAAAAATATGGCTGAATTGTTTTTTTGTGGAGGGGGAAAGGCAATCCAATAGAGAAAGTCTTTTTTATAAATGGAATTGAAATTGGACTTCTACTAGTAAAGGCAAAACATTAACCTTGACTTAAACTCTACACTCATACAAAAATTTACTCAAAATGTACAATAGATATAAATGTAAAACAATAAAGCTTTTAGAAGAAAGCATAGGAGAAAAATCTTTGTGACCTGTGGTTAGGCAGAGGTCTTAGAAATGACACCAAAAAAATGATCAATGAAAGAACAATGGACCAATTGGACGTCATCAGAATTAAAACCTTTTGCTCTGTGAAAGACATTGTTTTGAGGATGGAAAAGAATAGTTACATAGTGCAAGAAAATGCTTGGAGACCACATATCTCATGAAGGGCTTCGTGTAGCCTGGATTTATAAAGAACTCTCAAAATTTAACAGAAAGAGCAACTCAATTAAAAAATGGGCAAAAGACTTCAACCAATACTTCATCAATTGTCACTGTTGCCAATTAGCAAACCGCTTCCTTGGAACTAACCCTAGAAGTTAGGAGTTCCTAAGGAAGGTACATTGAATTCTTCGCCTCAGCAAATTCTGTCAGAGTTTTATTCTTTTCTTGAAGCTCTTATGCACTATTTTCTTTAGATGCTCTATGTTAGACACTGGGCAGGGATTCTTCTCCCCATCTTGCGGGTAATATCTCTGAGACCCTGGGAGGTTGAGATTATAGACTTTGTTAGAAAAGCAAGGAGGAAGCTGGTTTCTAACCCACCAGAGTGCCCAAGGCCCCCGAGAGAGACATGTGGCGTTGCCTACACTGTCCCAGAGCACAAAGCACAGGAATAGATTCTCAGGATGCTTTGTGGAGTTGGCTGTAAGTTCACACCCCAGGATGAGGATAGCACTCGGAAAGGCTGGATGGAGGTGAAGGGAAAGGGTAGGGAAGGAGAGAGGGAACAAATGTGGCTGTCACGTGTCGGTTCAGATACATTGTGAAGGACTGAAGGGTACATCTTTGTCAAGTGGCCAGTCTGCGGGAAGCCAAACTACCACCTGCTCCTTGTTGCTCTTCCTCCGGCTCAGCCATAGGAGGTTGTGAGGAAAGTTCTACGGTTGGATGAGAGGCTCTTTAAAGCCAGAACATCTGGGCTTCAGCTGACAGCTGCCTTGTTGAGGGATCTTGAACAAGTCAATTAAAGCCTCATCTCTGGAAGGTCCCTGGAAAGGGTCTCTGGGTCGCTGAAGGTTCGGGAGTGGAAGATGTCCATGCATTTCCATTGCCTGCCCTGGAGTGGGTTGTGGTACCTTTGAGGGAGGCAGCGAGAGGAGCCAGCGCCCCTTTAGGACAAAGGGATTTGTTTTCGAGGTTGGGGAATGAAGTTGTGAGGCCTCTGTCATTTGCTCCAAGTGCCCCTGCCCTCAGTTTGTTTTGGTTAATAACCACAGTTGGATCCTTCTATGCATTGGGCTCTTGGACCCCCGTTTTCATGGCACATACTTCCCGGACAGTAGCTTTCGTGCCGTTTACAACCTCAATTAATCCTCAGTTAAAATGCCACAGAGGCTGAAAGGCTTTTTCCTTTGTTCGCTTTTCTTCCCCTGGAGCAGATTGGATTTTGTGCAGCTTCATTGGAAAAGGAGTCAGCTTTGAGAGCAGGTTCAGATTCTAGCCCAGTTCCTGTTTATTTATAGTCCAAGTTATTTCAGCAACTCCTGTCAAGTAAAAACTCTATTTAATCAGAGGCAGGTAAATATGCCACTTCCATTTCACTGCTGCCCAAGCAGCCTCTGCTGAGGTGTGGAGGGTGATGCCACTCAGATCTGCTCCTGCTGCTGGGGGCGGGGCCAGCACAGTGAGGACTTGCTCCCCTATTCAGGCCTGGGCACTCAAGCTATTGTCACCTATGTTGTCTGTTGGAAAAAGCAAGAACTTATGAGCCAGAGGTTCCACTTCTGGTTTGGCCATTTGCTGGCTCCATGACTTATAAAAGTGACTTAGTTTCTGGAGTTAGGATTTACTTATTTAAATATGGCAGCATTACTAACTACAAATATAAATGAGCTAATGCCAGCCTCCAGTACAGTGCTCGGTAGATGGTGGTTTCTTTTTTTGTTGTTGTTAATCCTCACCCAAGGATATTTTTTCCATTGAGTTTTTAGAGAGGAGTGGGAGGGAGGGAGGGAGGGGAGAGAGAAGAGGGAGAGGGAGAGGAAGACAAAGACATATTGATTGGTTGCCTCCCACACATGCCCCAACTGGGGTGGGGATCTAGGTATGCACTCTTGACCAGGAATTGAACTTGAGACCCTTTGGTATGCAGGCTGTTGCTCTAACCATTGAGCACACCAGCCGATAGTGTTTTTTTAGTTCGTGGTTCATGGAAGCTCTTTGAATGAATGAAGTCAGACTTTGCAGAATTGAGTGAATAAAGGACCACATTTGTTCAGCAAAGATTTGCTGAGAATCTGCTAGGGTTGGGCATTCTGCAAACGGTTGGAAAAATTCAGATATTGTCCCTGGTTTCACTGAGGTTAGGACGTGGTGGGCAAGGAGAAGACATTCAACTCAGAAGTGTATAAACATGCATATTGATAGGCCTGTTTCTAAAAGACCCAGAGGAAAGAGGAAAATGGGAGTAACTTGTTTTGGGGAGAATTCAGGGGAGTTGTCCTGGAGGAGGCAGCATTTGAGCTGAGGCCAGAAGTGGGGGCGGAGATTCGCTGGACAAAGAGGAGGAAGAACAAGTGTCTAGTCCTGAGGCAAGAAACAACTGCAGGTGTTCGAGGAAGGAGGAATAAGGCCTGGGAGACCGAGTCTGGTGAGCAAGTAGGAGCCTGGCTGAAAGGGGCTGGAGGGAAGGACAAGAGCACCTGGGCCTTCAAGGCCATAGGGAGTGGTTTGCCTCTTCTCCTGGGCACCACTGGAAGCCATAGAAAGGTTTTAGCAAGAAGTAATGTAAATCTGCTTATTAGGACCAGATGAAGTTTAATTGAATAAAAGGTTACTAAGAATACAAATGCCATTTTTATGGGAAGAACTTGTGCACTCAGCCCTGAGGGGCTGGCATAAGGCAAGGGTGGCCTTGCCGATTGTCTTTGGTTCTCCTTGACTCTCGTCCCTGCTATGGAGCTGGGGACAGGTTCATAGATGCTACAACATCAGGGGCCCATGGGGACCTGCTGGTCCAAAGCCATTGACTTTCCATGACCCAGGCCCATCACGCTTCTGGGTGTGAGAAACCCTGGCAGTGGGAATCTGGGAAACATTGGCTGGGGGCCCTGAACTGGAATTCCAAATTGATGATTTAATTCCATTGTTGATTGGAAGAGGAACAGAGAAGGTGTGCTGTCTGCTGGAGTAAATTGGGTTGAGGAGACTCATATATTGTTCAGAAAAAAAAATCTTAAGAAACTCACAATACTCTCAATTAAAAATTGTCAGCCTGTTGGCCTAGCGAGCTGGATGCTTCTGCGTACCCGTCCCCCCTGAACGATCCTTCGCACTAAGCCAGCTGTGCATTTCTCCTACCTACAGGAGGACCCTGAGCACCAGGAAAGGGGACATGGCCCCATCCCAACTTCAACCTCAGCTGTATATGGCTGAGCCCAGAGACC
The DNA here is from genome assembly GCF_028538775.1 of Myotis yumanensis. NCBI lineage: Eukaryota > Metazoa > Chordata > Mammalia > Chiroptera > Vespertilionidae > Myotis > Myotis yumanensis. The sequence goes on along the minus strand of NW_027223764.1, from coordinate 47,426,734 downwards.
AGCAGGCTCTTTGCGGCGTTGCTCTTCATAGAAGGAGTCGCCCCGAAGAGATTGGTCCGATGCACATTTGACCGATGCATGCCTTTTTATAAGAAGAGGGGCAATGGCAGAGAAAGACAAGGGAAACTGAGGGAGGCAGGCTTAGCAGGCACCCTGTGAGCTGGGCAGCCAGATGTGAAGTAAGATGTCAGGCAAGGTCCATCCAAAGACTATCTTGCATTTACTGCGCGTCTGCTATCTTTGCGGCTCTGCCCTTTCCTCACGCCACCCCATCTGTCCTTCCCAGTGGCGCTCCACTGCACAGAGGAGCAGTCGAGGCTCCGAGGGGTTATGTCAGTGCTGAAAGGCACATGGGCAATAAGGGATGGATAGAGACTGGATGTGTGTGTGCCTCCCAAATGCACATGTTGAAACCTAACGCATGTGGTGATAGTATTAGGAGGTGTGCCTTTTAGAGGTGATTAGGTCTTGAGGGCAGAACCCTCATGAGACTAGTGCCCTCATAAAAGAGGCCCCAGCCCTAACCGGTTTGGCTCAGTGGATAGAGCGTCAGTCTGTGGACTGAAGGGTCCCAGGTTCGATTCTGGTCAAGGGCATGTATCTTGGTTGCTGGCAAATCCCCAGTGGGGGGTGTGCAGGAGGCAGCTGATCGATGTTTCTCTCTCATCGATGTTTCTAACTCTCTATTCCTTTCCCTTCCTCTCTGTAAAAAATCAATAAACTATATTTTAAAAAATTCTTCTTAAAAAAAAAAAGAGGCCCCAGAAAGTTCCCTTGCCCTTCCCACCATGTGAGGACACAGCAGGTGGCCATGTGTGAACCAGGCACAATGTGCGGGTGCCTTGACCTTGGACTTCCCAGCCCCCAGAGCTGTGAGAAAAAAGTGGGTGTTGTTTAAGCCACTGGCCTGTGGGATTTTGTTATTGCAGCCTGGATGGACTAAGACACAGGTATGGCCTGGATTTGAACACAGAGCTTTCTACATCTTTCCCTGTTGTCTCACAACCTGCCCCAGCTCCCTGTGCATGCGTTCCTGTGGGGGAGGGGCTACCATGCCCGGCTCCCAAGCATGTGTCCTGGAGCTGAGCTGCCTCTGGCTACTGCTGGGCTCTCAGAAGCAGGGGTTGGAGGGCCTACATAGAGCCAGACAGGCCCAAACACTTCCTCAGCTCTGCACACGGAAGCTGCCACGTGGGCTTGGGAAACGCCGTTTCTGACCCAACCAGGCTGCCCATTCTCTGTTCCCTTGGAGCTGAGCCCACTCATAGCTGAGCTGGGTCTCCACAGCTGGCTGCGGGCAATCCTGGCTGCCCATTAGCACCTCGGCCTCCTCCCCTGTGCTCTCTCCTCCCCAAAGACCTTTCACATCATTATCTCAGGCAGGCTCCTGGCAGGCTGGCAGAGGGCAGGCGGGCAAGGAGGGCGCACTGACCCCGCCTCACAGAGGAGAAAATGACAGCCCGCTGACAGGCCCCAGGCAACACTGGGACTCTCCCAATCCATTCCGTCTTCAGTGTATCCTCCCTGCCCCACAGCCAGGGCAGTGGTCACCCTGTCCCGCCTGGTGGCAGGCAGTCCGGAGCCACTCCCACTGGAGCCATTGCTACTGCTGATGGCCAGTGAGCTGACCAGCATCCCCTCTGGCGCTCCTCCGACTGCTGTCCCTCCTCCCTGCAATTCCTGTAGCATGTGAGATGGTGGTGCTAGGGCAGTGGTTCTCAACCTGTGGGTCTCGACCCCTTTGGAGGTCGAACGACCCTTTCACAGGGGTCGCCTAAGACCATCCTGCATATCAGATATTTACATTACAATTCATAACAGTAGCAACATTACAGATATGAAGTAGCAACGAAAATAATTTTATGGTTGGATCACAACATGAGGAACTGTATTTAAAGGGCCAGAAGGTTGAGAACCACTGCGCTAGGGGGAACACCCTTCCTATTGCCTCTGATTGCTCTCGGCCTCTTGTTAGGCCTTCTGTGCTCCTGGTCTGCCCTCCTGGTCTCTGCTGAAAGTCAGTCCAGGGCGGCCAGTCACCTGCTGCTGTGGGGAGTGAAACCCCAGACAGGTGGCGTAGGGGCCGCCCTGGGAGGCAGTTCCATGCTGGGAGCACACACTGGACTTCTCTAGACCGCTCTACCTACTCATTCTTGTCCGCTAGACCAAAGGGCTTTGGATTCAGATTTGGGAAGCCTGGAGTCTGGTGTGGTGATGGTGATGATGATGGTGGTGATGATGATACTAATACTAATAACAGTTCAAATAGCTATCATGTGCCAATTGCCTATTTTGTACCAGAATCAATTTAGACTTCATTACATTTGATCTTAAGGACATCTCTGCAACACAGGTATTATAGTCACTTTACAGATGAGAGATTTAATGCTCAGAGAGGTTGGATGACTTGCCCAGAGTCAAATAGCTGGAATGTTACTGAGCTGAGGTTTGTGCCCACATCTCAGTGACTGTGACCCCAGAGGACTTCAGAGAGCTCCGGGGCCATCTCAGTGACTGTGACCCCAGAGGACTTCAGAGAGCTCCGGGGCCTCTCGCTCAGAGATCCCCCAAGCTGGCGGGGCCCCAGATCATTCCAGCTCCCTCGCTCTGGCAGTTACAGGCTGGGGCCCTGGGGCACCAGTGCCCTGGCTCCCTAGACCCTCCCTCCCACCCTCTGTGTGCCTCAGCCTCAGCGGGGCTGGGTGTGTTGGAGAGTGCTGCAGCGTGATGGATCGGAAGCAGCTTGACCCACCCTCCCTCCGAGTTTCCTCTGGAGGCCTGAGAAACACATCTGGGAAGCGATGGGAAGAAGAGCAGCAGCAGCAGAATGGGAGAAAGAACACGAAGGCCTCCAGTGTGCAGAGGGTGCCCACCTCCCCGGGTGCTCCGGGAAGCATCTATCTTTGGAGGGGCGTAAAGGGAGATTACCCACCCTGCACCGCAGAGGTCAAGGTGGAGGGACCTGCCAGCCTTGACTCTTTCCTTCCTTGAGACAATCAGAGACCAAAACAAGAAGGGCTTCCACAGATGGGTGCACACATGCTCCTCCAGGGGCTGGGCCTCCCCATCCCAGGAGGCCCACAGAGGGGACACTTCTCGGAAGCCTCCCTCTGTTTGGCCTATTCTGCTTCCTCCCAGTCTCCCACCCTTGCACTCATGTTACCTCCTCTGGGAAGCCTTTGATGGCTGTCCTAGAATCAAGGCTCCAGACCTCATCAACATTGGCCTGTAGATAATTCCTGCTCTGGTGGCTGGGTGTGGCAACGTGTGGAAGGAGACTGGTAAATATATTTAATGAGATCTACTGCAGACAAGCCAATAGTGTAAGTCCTGCTTTTTACCATGTCTACGTATAAAAGATCACTGGTTGGGAAAGACTGGTCTAATCCTGAAAGCTTCCTGGAAGGATTTTGGATGAGTGCAGCCACAATGGAGCCAGGTGCGCAGCTCTGGCATGCTGGAGAACAGCACAGAGGGAGGACCAGATCAGCTTTGTGGACTGGCTTTGTGGACCGGCTTTGTGGCTCTCAGCTGGGCTGCAGGGAGCCCTGGGGCAGGCAGGTCTCAGCTGACCCACAGTGCTCCTCCTTAATGCCCCCTCTTCGAAAGAGCCCTTCTACTTACATGTTGTTTCTATATTGTGCGTTTGCCTAAATGTTGTGTTTGGAAAAAAGCATCAGAAATGAACACGTCTTTATAGCCTGAATGTGATCAGCTGCAAGCTCCCCATGACTCCACGTTGGTGTTCCAGGGCCCAGCCCACCTACTCATCTTCCTTTTATTTCTAAGGTACTCTTTCTTCAGCTGACATTTGAATTCCTAGGCTGCTCTTTCTGCATTTTCCCAGATTATGTTTGTGACTAATCCTTCTCATGTTGTTTTAGGTAAGGAATCTAAAACTGAGGGCCTTTTCCATAACCGTGGAAGTTTCTGGAATGTATAACACACCAGTTTGTATACAGGAAACTGAAGTTTACGAAATACTAGCTTTTACCTTAATTTAAATGATTGCATCTCCTGGGAAATTGAATTTTAAAAATAAAGCACATATTCCAATAAAAAAGCTCTGCTAGACAAACAATGAAGATGTTTGCTCAGAAATGCTTCTCTTTCCAGCTAGAGAGGAGCCAGGGGGACGGGGAAGAGAAAAGTATGGGTGGAATCTATCAGGCCCGATTTTGCAATCAAGCTGAAATCTATCATCTCCTTTTCGGTGGGTGGGCTCTGCATAAGCAGAGCTATGCAGACCCTCTCCTGAGGACAGCAGAGGTTGCTGCCAGAATGACTGTCCCAAAGCCCATGAGTGTCAGGGGGCAAAGCCAGGACCTGTTAAACTGAAAGAAAGTCTTACCAGGGTGACTGCATGGATCAGCCAGGATGTTCTGTATGCAAGTGAGAGAACTCCGGTTTGAGTGCTTAAGCAGAAAAAAAAAGCGTGCGTGTGTGTGTGTGTGTGTGTGTGTGTGTGTGTGTGTGTATTTGGTCTTCCCAATAACGGAAAAGCCTAGAGGTTGGGTTTGGCTTCAGAGTTAGCTGATTCCAGACACTTGGATGATGTCCTTAGTTCTCTTGCTCTCACTCTTTCACTCCATTTCTCCTCCATCTCACGCCTCTGCTTTCTTCTCTGCCGATTTCATACTGGGGGCAAGCTTTCTCCACATGGGGTTGTGCAATGGAATCAAATGCATGCAATACTCATTGCTTACCCTGAGCTCTCAGCGGGAAGGTACATTCTGTGTTGCATTCACAAGTTCCAGCAAAAGTTCCAGAACTGACTCTCATTGGAGCAGGTTGGTTCCATGCTCATTTCGGAACCAATCACCTTGGCCAGGAAGAGGAGTCTGGTGCTCTTCCTCGGCAAGCCTGGTGGACACCCAGCCCTGGAGCTGGAGGGTGGAAGTGGACCACAGGGACTGAGAATGAGGGAGAGTGTTCTTGGCAGAAAGGGCAGCGGATGCTCTGGAGGTGAAGACAGTAACTGTTCGCTGTGATGTGGTTTGGCCAGGTGGATTTGAGGGGCCCATCGGGGGTAACCCATGATTGTCAGCTGATCTTCTTAGGTGATTTCTTCCGGTTTGGTTTCCTGTAAAGTACCTCAGTTGTTGGCATGGTCCTCCTGCCATCTTGCTCCTGGACATTGGAAGGGCATGCAGAGCCTGACTCACCAACTCAGACCTGACCTGGAAGGCAGGGGAAGCTCTGTGCCCAACGTGTCCACCCACAGTCACTTCCACCCTCTGGGCTTAATAGTAGTTTTTGGCCATCCATTGAGAACTATTAGCTGCTGAATATTTTAAAAATTACCTATCTATCTAATTTTACTACCAGAACTATTTAGTAATTAAACTAGTTTTTATGCCAGACCTATAGCTGTCTGTTATGTCTGTGATGCCATAGGAAACATATGATCAGCCCTATTTTCCATGAGAGAAAACAGGGTCAGAGTGTTGTGTGGCTTTTCAGAGGTCAGGCAGCCTGGTGCACCCAGCACCCTCATGTACTGAGTTTGGTGCATACCGGATGCCTGGGCCATGTTCTCTGCCCTTGAGCAGTATGCAATTGATGTGTGTCTATAGTTATGTAAAAGAATAACCAATGTGCTTCAATGGGAATAAAAAATAAAACAGAAGGAACTGATTAATTTTGCCTGAGTGTAGTCTAGGAGGCAGAAAGGGACATTTGAGCGAGGCCTTGATGAGTGAGTAGAGTGAGTAGGAGTTTCCCATGTGGGTGTGGTACAGAGGGAATTTGTTCTTTTAACTAATAGATGAAGTTTTTTTTAAAAATTTATTTTTATTGTTGACAGTATTACAGATGTCTCCCACTCCCCCCACCCCCTCTTGAATTCATGAGTTGTATATGAGATGGAGCTGCCAGTATCAGGGGATCTAATATCACCTGGAATCTGTCTTCTCATATTATGGGATGGCCAAAGTGATACATTTGTATTGGTTCAGATGCTTTCCTTGCAAAGAGCAGAAACCCCAACAAACTGGCTTAAACAATAAAGGGGATTTATTGTTTCATCTAATTGACAAGCACAGAATTGGGGCTCTCTGAAGGTGAGGCTTAATCCATTGGCTCAACAGTACCACCAAGAGCATGGCTTCTTTCCATCTCTCTTATGCGATGATGTTACAGCAAAGGCCGGCTCCTGTTAGGGCCCTAGGAAGGCTGACCAAGCCCCTGGAGCTATACATGTCCTGTATCATGCCCATTAGGAAGCAAAGATAGCTTTATTCTAGCATTCCCAGTCACCCTGCTTAGGTCACATGGCCAGCCTTGAGCCAGTCATTGTTGCTAAGGGACCAAGTACATTGATGGAGTCAATTTCCTGGAGCCACCTGAACCCACAAATAGAATTTTGGCGACAGATGGAAGGAGGAAGTAGACAACGGATGCTGGGTAGCCATCAAAGAAATGTTCACAACAGCATTTAAGCTTGTATACTCTCTCTCTATTGAGCTGTAAAGGTGGCATATACCCACCACTCATAACCTTTAATGCTCAATCTGTGGCACCTCAAACTCTAGGCTTGATTTTGGGCATTCAGCCATTGAACTACCTTTTTGTCTCTGCTGGTTCCTCCTAACTTATCCTCTGGACAACTTACTTTGCCATTGCCTTAGGGCACCACTCTCTACTAGTATATGGTGAATGCTGTGGACAGACCAGGGTGCTTTGGGCACGAAGGCATAAGTAACACACAAGATGCTCTGAGTCTAGAACTTTATAGCAATGGATCTCTTAGGTCAGGGGTCCTCAAACTTTTTAAACAGGGGGCCAGTTCACTGTCCCTCGGACCGTTGGAGGGCCGGACTATAGTTTAAAAAAAAAACTATGAACAAATTCCTAAGCACACTGCACATATCTTATTTTGAAGTAAAAAAACAAAACGGGAACAAATATAATATTTATATTTGCATGTGGCCCACGGGCCGTAGTTTGAGGACCCCTATGACTTAGGTCTTTTACAGAGCTGCTGTTTTCAAAGAGGATAAAAACCCGATGCAGCATTTTCTAGAACACTTCCTAAACTCCAAGGCCACACTTTCCCCTTCCCACCGAAGTGGCTCCATTTCTTCTCGGTCATGAATGGCAGAGAAAGGTGGTTTTCCTTTCTTTTTTCTTTTTCCTCTACCCTGATGAGAGGAAGAAATGTGTAAGGCCCTTAGCCAGAGCAGGCAAACTGTGTGTGGATGATCACAGCGGCAGGGTGGCTCTGGGAGAGTGGTTGGAGGTAGGAAGGCCTGTGTTTCAAGCCCTATTGCTGACACTGTTAAGAGGCAGTGTGCCAGGGGGAAGAACACAGACTGTAGTCAGATGGCCCGAGTCTGAATCCTGGCTCTGTTGGTGACAAGCTGTGCCTGGGTTCACCTCCAGCTCCATCGTTCACGATGCCATCAGCAAGATCTAATTTTCTATTCAGGCGGCTGTTTTTTCATGTTTCCTCTGGACATTTGGCCTTTCAGCCAATTTTGTTGGGAGGGTGATGACTGTCAGTTGACCTCTTTGGCCTCCACTGTTTCATCTGTAAAATAGAGCGATTGTGAGGATTAAATGAGTTAATGTGCAGGAAACACTTGACATGTCTAGTGAGCACTGACAGTATAATAATTACATAGAGTTTGTGGGGTTGCTGTAACTTTAAGACATTGCATATATATTGTCTGGCACATAGCAGACACCTGATAAATGTTGGCCATTATTAATAATTATTATGCTGATTGAGCTGCTTAATAATAATGTGAGTCATTTGAGCAGAGCTCTGTCATTTCTGCAGTGCCTGCTGCCAATATTGCCTCCCTTGGACCGCACAGCTCCTCAGGACGGGGCTCCTTCTCCTACCTGGAGGGTCTCAGGGAGGGTTGAATGCCTTCCCAGGGTGTCCTGGCAGGTGGTCACTTTCAGGGCCAGGCCAGGCCCATGGCAAGGAGCTTCCCAGTCCAGGGCTCATTCCACACCTGCTCCCCTCCCCGTCCTGGAGGCTTCGGGGCCATTTGTCAGCCTCTTTTGAAATGCATGTGTTTCTCATTGGTAATATCCTGATTGTCCCATTAATCTCCTTTAAGCTTCATGAAAAATACAAAGGGCTGGATCAGGAAATAGTTACCAAGTTCTAATTTTGCATTCAGGCGGTTGTTTCCCATGGACGTGAAGAGACTGATGTTTCCCAATTGGCATTTGGCTTCCCATCTAAGCCGGGGAGAGCTGTCGCCTTCTGAATTATCAACCAGTTTACAAGGTTGCATCTATATATCGCCTCTAATATGTCTGCACCTTTTGTCGCTGCTCTATGTGCACGTGCCCTTCTCCCTAATGGATGTTAGAGGGAGAGCTAAGAAGTTTCTGTTGATGAGACCTTAGAGCAGCAAGAGACCCAAACTTCTAGTAACCTCCTTGTGTGTATTCCTGAGTCCCTGACCACAAGCAGTGCTCACTACAGAAAGAGGCTTGTTTGTTCCTCTCTCTCTCTCTCTTTCTCTCCCTCTTTCTCTCTCTCTCTTCCTAATATGGTAGCCACTAGCCACATGTGGCTATTTAAATTTCATTTAAATGACAAGTTCAGCTCCACCCTCACTCTAGCCGCTTTTCAAGTGCTCAACAGCCACATGTGGCCAGTGGCTACCGCACTGCACAGCACAGGTAGAGCGCATCTGGGTAGGTGCAGAAAGTTGTGCTGGATAGCATTTAGCATAAGGAGAAGGGGAGGGGGACCTGGCATAAGAGTATTAGCATAAGCTAAGTAGTACTGCAGACAAACAGATGAACTATTCCTCTTAACTCTGTGCATGTATTTTTCCTGCATTTCCCAAGGACCGGAATACCAGAAGAAATGAGAGACTATTGTTCCCTGATCTAGCATGGACAGTCAATAAACATAGGATTTTTTATCTAATAAAGAAATATAAATGCACATTTTGTTATGTAATATAGACAGTGAACTTGGATGGCATGTGTTTCATCCCGTTGGTGCTGGCATGGGCGTGGCCAGAGAGCCAGTGTCGTATCTTGTTTATCTTATAGGGAAAGGGATTCAGGAAGACTATCCACCGACATTGCCAGGCAGGTCCAACACTGGTCAGACACCTAACTATTCTTGTCCAATCTGTACTTGAACATTTCTGGCTGTGGACCACCCTGGTGGGCAAATTTACTTATGAACAACTCAGCCTACTAATTTGTCTCCCAAAAGCAGGCATCAGAAATATCTGGAAGAACAGACTTCCTTTTGATAATATGAGGATGGTGTTTGCTGTTTGTTTTGTTGCCAAATATCAATAGATTACTCAATAGTACCAGGTCCAAGGAGATGAACATCATTGCATGAATTTTGGACCTCCTGGGGACCCTCCAGACCTAGTTCTGAAAATGCCTAATTTTAATCAGTTTGCAGAGTTTAATTCACATGCTTGAACAAGGGTTCTGAACTCTTCTGTCCTTGGGAGTAAGGAAAAGCTGGTTGGCACTGGCTGTCTGGGCTAATGAGAAAGCAACAGGGAGGGTCTGTGGCTGCCCTGAGGTCAGAGATCTGAGTGGTAGAGCTGGTGCAGGGAAGAGCTGATGTGCTCGTGAGATGAGTGTATTCAGCAGTGCCCAGAGCCTCCGGTGAGTACCGGGTCTTTATGCTCCACATCTCTGTGGCCGGCTTACCAAACAGGCTAGAGTTGGGTGGAGAATATCTGTAGAATTTCCCAGGGACCAGAAGTCTCAGGACAAGAGGACAATCTTCCCCAAATGTCCTTGTAGCCTTGAGTTAATTGTGACTTCCTAGGACTTTCAACCCATGTTAGGGGTCATTCTTTTGGTGCCCTTTGACCTTTAGTTCCCTCACAGATTATTGAGATGAAAATTTCTTGTTTCCTGTCATTGACAAAGCTCTTGAAAAATTGGCAATACTTTAGATACATCACATTAATAAATATAATAATATCAGTATATTATCAGCCTTTTGAATAATTGGCAATACTTTAGATACATCACATTAATAAATATAATAATATCAGTATATTTTCAGCCTTTTGAATAATTGGCAATACTTTAGATACATCACATTAATAAATATAATAATATCGGTATATTTTCAGCCTTTTGAATAAAGCCCCCAAAGCATTATCCTAGTGGGTTCCAAACGTTCTTTTTAATCCTTCAAATTATTTGTTTAAATGACACCTTGAATAGGACCCAACATACAGTACAGATAAAAGTGGAGTGTGCCTGAAAGGAGAGGAAGGGGGGAACCCAGATCACTGAATCTCTGTCCCCAAACCCTCCCGTAATCTTCAAGTCAGCCCAAGTCTCCATGAGTGACCCGGAACATCATCTACTCTGTCCTCACAGGCATTAGCCTGGGTATTGTGTACTCCGGTCACCATGGTGACTCGGTACTGCCCCTGAAATTATGGAGGCAACCTAAGTAGAGAGAGGGGCCCTCACTATTTGGCCCAATTCAAGGAGGGTTTGTAGTGACAGGAACGCAGAGGAAGGGACTTTCCAAGGTCATGGGGGGTGGGTAGTGGATTCTTCCCAGGCCCTTTTCTAGAGTAGAGCACAACATCCTAATAGAACTTGTCTCACGGTTTCCAGGCAGAGTCAGAGTTCTTGAGTGCTGGCCTCCACGTCACCTGTCTTCAAAGTGGCTGTGCTCCCCTCGGGAATTCTGCTGTGAAGACCCTTAGGAGGCTTCCAGCCTACCTTGAACTCAAGGCTGCCCTGGTTTGCTTTGCAAACTCAGGTATGAGCAGCTGGAAGCACCTGATGTGATCTCTATTTCAGGTTCATGAAACTTGTCTTGCTCATTTGGCCTCTCACCCCGTCACCTGAAATAAAAGACTGCATTTACAGCGTCAGTGGATGCATTTGGTTGCTGCACAAAGATCAGTGCACAGTAGTCCTGCAGGTCTCTTGACTCTGTGGCGTGCTATGTGTCCAGTGCCTTAGTGTTCTTGTCAGTGAAATGGGCACATAAATAAATCTATGTAAGACTCACTGGAAGATTAAAGCTCTTTAAAATTTTTAGTTAACAGCAAAATTTCTCAAATAAATGTTGATTGTAGGCTCAGAGAGATGGAATGGCTGGCCTCTATCTCAGGGCCAGTTACTGCCACACTCGATAAAATGTCATCACTGTTCCTGAAATCAAAGAATCCAAAGCTGAAGCTTCTTGTCTAACCCTTGCTAATGATTTTCAGATGGACTCTATATGCACAAGAACTGCTGATCAGGTTCTCATAGGGGAAAGCAGATGATGGGGAGGGAAGGCACTGAGTGAATTTTCTGAACTCGGTTTCCCTGCTGACTCACCAAGTGGGCTGGGAGCCACTTTCTGACTCTCCATATACCCCCTGGAGAAGGGGTGATGGTTACTTTGGCCCAGTCACTGGGAGGATAGGGGAGAATTCCAAGGATTGCATTAAGAGAGGGAGTTGCAGAGCAAAGAAACTCCTCCTCAAGGGCCAATGCCATCCTAGTAACCTTACGAAACCTCTTCCCGCTTTTAGAATTAGCTCCAAGGCATTTGGCATCAGATTTTAGATTTGCAGAGAGAGAGAGAGAGAGAGAGAGAGAGAGAGAGCACGAGAGGGAAGGAGATGCTGCTTTTGCTTGGAATTCCAGTGCCTTCCTTTGCAAGGCCACGATGCAGAGATATACTCTCAAGCACAGTGGCAGCCTACCCGTGGAACGGAGGCACTTAATTTGGTTTAATTGTGGCAATTTCTAGGAGTCACTGGGAAATTCAGCAGCTAATGAACGTGCCCCTGTTCTGTCAGATCCCTATAGGAACATTCAATATTCTCTTTTTCACACTTAATCAGCTATAGAGGAATATATTTCCGGAGCCTGCTGGGGATAAGAGCAGGGATAGAAAAACCTTCTTTCCCACCAGATGGATCCCAACAGCCCAGGTGAATGTCACACCTGTGTTAAAAGGCCGTTGATTCTCAGCAGACTCTGATGAGGGCCTCTGCTTCCCAGCACTGTGCCAGGTTGACCTTTTCCCCCGTCTCAACCCTCTCGGGGGCCTCTGTGGGCCTGTCATTCAGACTGTGGCTTGTGGGTGGCCAGGCCTGCAGGCAGACACACCTCTGTGGATCTGGACCAGAGAACTAAACACAGGATGAAGGGCATTGGCTACTTGCTTTCCCTTCTCTGTCCTTTTGCTTATACCTAATGTTCCCAGCAGCCAAAGGGAGGCTGTTCTATGTAGAGGAAATGACTCAGAGATGGTATTTATGACAAGATATTTCAGGATATACCGGTGCCCCTGGAGTTTCGGGGAAGGCTGCATGCTATCTCCCTCTTGATGTTTTCCACTCACATTTCCATATTAAAGTCCTGTAGGGGCATGACCTGGCAGACTCGCCTCTGTTTATCCCAGTGGTTCCCAGTGAGACCAGGATGCTGGTGACCTGCAGGGTGCAGTGTAGATGCGTTACTCACCGGGGCCAGCTCATCCTTCGAATAACATTTGAATGCAGCTAGGTGAACAGCAAGCCTGTACGTTTTCAGCATCTGGTTTGGTACCCTTGAGCAAATTACCTAATTGTGACATGCCTCGGTTACCTCATCTGTAAAAGGGGATAATAAAAGTACCTACTTCATAGCTCTTCATAGCACAATTCCTGAAGTGTTATATGCCCTGTATGCGTTAGCTATGGTTATTATTGTCACTAATTATTAATCACTGAAAGCTTCTAACATGGCGCCAAGTGTTGTTAATGGCCTCTCTTGGTGTAGAGCATGGGATGGTGTAAGGATCTCACCTTGGGTAAAAGATTGCAAATCACCCTTGTTTTATTTAAGCCTCACAACAGACCTGCAAGGAAATTGCAGTGGTCTCTGCTTTATGGTGGAGGAAGGAGAGCATACCTAAGTGGTAAAGAGACTTGTCCCAAGTCACACAACACAAAGCCAGGCTGCTGTCACCACACCCATGCTCCGGATCCGCAGAGCTGCATGTCAACCAGCTCCTGATGGGGACCTGAGACATGGGCATGCTGTCAGCTCTGTAGGAGGCACCCTCTGCGTGGACCCTGGGTTCAAATCCTAACTCTACCCCTCCCTAGCTGCTTGTCTTTGTGCAGGTTGCTTGACTGTTGTGGGCTTCACTCTTGTCTGGTATAAAATAGAGATGGTAATACCCATGTCTTATGGGTGCAATGGGGCTAACGACAATGTATGTGAGGGTCAAGCACAAGGCCTGGCATATAGGTAGTGCTCAGTAAATCTCAGCTCATAATGATACTGTCAGGCTTTGTACGAGGCTGCTTTACATGTGTGATCTCATGTCATCCTTATAGTACCACTGGGAGATCTATAGTTTCCGTTTTTCAGATGGGGAAATTGAGACTCTTTTGCAATTCAGTGACTTGTCCAAGATCCTAAAGCCACAGATTGTAAAGTTGAGGTTCAAACCCTGGCAGCCTTACCCCTTGGAAATACCTTTCTCATCCCTCTCCCGTAGAGCCACGTGCTCGGTAGGATGCATGCAGGGTTTGGGCATGGATATGTTCCTGGGTCAGCAGGGATCCAGCAGTGGACATTTTAATCATATGGGGGACAGGACTGTCATTTGGGCCGGAGGTCACTGGTTATGAACCAGGGGAGTAAGGCAGAAATGTAGTGTTGATTTTCCAGGAGGGATGCACCAACGTGTCTCGGGTCTAGCAGTTCCATCAGATATGATGGCCCATTTGCATATGCATGCGTGGCTGGGGTTAGAGTTTGTGCCAAGGGAGTGACCCATGAGTCTGTTACCTGTGGAACAGTCCAGTGCCCAGAGAGACACTTTTCTGCAAGATGATCTGAAGACGTGCCCAGCCAGTCTTCCAGCTGACTGGGTAGAAACTCCATGCACTGCAGGATGACGGAGGGTTGGAGTGCATTCCTAATCTCAATTCTCCAGACAGATTCTAGTTAACCATTTCAAAACTGTGGACGCCCTTCAGCCTGAGGGACAAGAGAAAAAAAATGCCCGGAGGAACCAGATGCAAGGTGCTGGGATCGGGGAGGGAAGGAAAGCAAGGAAGAGCCAAGTTTGCTTCCAGGCTTTTCCTACTCAGCTGGCTTTCAGCGTCCGAGGCAGAACCGGGCGGGTTGTTAAAGGGGTATTGATTTGGATGTGCTGGGCAGTTAGGATGTGTTTGCTTCCCTGACATGAAAGCTCGCTTGGTTTGCATGATTGGGTTTTGAATTGCTCAGCGGTCCCTCACTGGTGCTGGCCTGAGTCTGTGAAGTCTCAGACTGCAGCCTTCTTGCATGTCAGGGTGGGTCATGTGGATTAGCAAGTTTTACTGCTCAATTGAAGCACTTTTCCCAGAATAGCGCTGTTTTATCTTCCTTGGCTCAGGGCCCTGTAAGCATCCCTGCTGGGGAGGGGAATACACACCCAAGGTTGGTCAGTACGTGACTGTGTCCAAGACTTGGGTCCAGGGCAATGAAGCCGAGTTGCAGCTGGGCTGTGGTGGGGATGGGGATGAAGGTAAAGCCAGTCAGGGAGGGAGCGGATCCTTCACTCATTCATCCAGTCAGCACTCACTGAGCCCCCGCTGTGTGCCAGGTGTGGTTCAGGGCCTGGGCACAGAGCCTGAGGTTGGGCAGAACCATGAAGTCCCGTCACAGACAGTGAGCCATGGGAGCAGCGTGGGCGAGGAGGTGGTGCTGGATGGAGAGTCAGTGTCCTGTGTTATATGGTGAAGCTTCCATATTAACCCACTTGGTTGTTCTCCCCTCTCAGAGCCAGTTTAGTAGGAAAAGCAGTTTACTTTCTATCTCTCCTCCCTTCCATCCTAGCAATTGGTGCTCCAAGCTGTTTATTATACGTCCCTTTGGGTGGAAGGTTGGACACAGGCATGACATCCATAACTTCTCTCTGGGATTCAGTTTCTGGATGGAGGGAGGGGGTCCTCCGGCCACTGGCTTCTCAGGGGAAGCACCTCCTCTGGAACTTTGTGTGTGTTTGTTCTGAAGGAGCCGGCCCATGAGCTCAGGTCCGGCTGGCACTGTCTGCCACAGGGGAGCTGGGAGGCCTGAGCTGGGCAGTGAGGTGCCAGGGAGAGCAGGCTGATTGGTTCACATAAATAGTGTGAGTGGAGCATTTAGGACCATGCCTGACACAGGGGGTCCAGCAAAAGCTGAAAACACATAACTCCAGGAAGGAAAGCAGGAAGGCAGCCTTCATTCAATATTCATTCCTTCAGTCTACAAATATTTCTTAAATACCGAAGTAAAAAGAACATGGATTCTGGAGCCAGACTGCCTGGCTTCAGATGCCGGCTATTCTATTTACTATCTTTGTAACCTGGGGCAAGTTAATTATTCTTTATGCCTCACTTTCTTCATTTGTAAATGGGAAAAACCAGAAACAGAAAATGGATGTTCTATGAGGACTAAGGAAGACTAAGAGCTCCATGTGGTTATTGTAAGTCTATTTTTGTTCATTTATTCAAGGCTCTTCATTGTCTGGTGTCAGGATGTAGCCAGTGGCGACAGGCAAGGTCCCTGCTTTACCCATTTCAGTGGAAGAGTCAGATGATCAAAAAAACCAATAAGCTGATAAATGATGTATTTTAAGATAGTGGTAAGTGCTATGAAGGGAACAAGAGAGAATACTAGGAAGTGAGGACCAATAACACATAGAGCAGTGGTTCTCAACCTTCTGGCCCTTTAAATACAGTTCCTCATGTGGTGACCCAACCATAAAATTATTTTCGTTGCTGCTGTTTTGAATCGTAATGTAAATATCTGATATGCAGGATGGTCTTAGGTGACCCCTGTGAAAGGGTCGTTTGACCGCCAAAGGGGTCGCGACCCACAGGTTGAGAACCGCTGATATAGAGGGACAAGGGAGAGGGAAAACAGTCCCTCCACATAAAAATGGTTCTGAAATAAGCAAGTCTTTGGAATTTACCAAAAAAAGAAAGAAAAAGAAAAGAGGGAGAGAGAAAGCACTCTACGTTTCTGAGAGAGGCAGGCAGGATGAGCAGCCAAAAATAAGTAGTTAAATAAAGATCGACTCTGGGCCAAACAAGCTTCAAGATAATTATTTTTCCCGGTAGTGAATTATTATGGCTCACAAATGAATTCATCTTTTGAGGTTTTCAGCACCAAAGGTCCTTGATGGATGGATTAATCCTCCTTTTCACCTGACTTCTTTCACCTGATCCCCTCACCTTGTTGAATTGAAATTAAAGGGCCATTCATTTGGAAAAACCTATTAACTCCCTGCTCCTGGAGGCTCACTGGCCTCTTGGCCTGGCAGGGTTCCACCTCAAGGGCTAGCACCGTCATGCGGCTCTGCTGTCTCCACTAGTCCCCTTGGGGCCTGGGGCTGGGTGGTAAGACGCACCAAATATTCCACCTGTGCCAGTGCATTTCCCGCTCCTATGGTTCGGCAGGATATGGAACTAGGACATGGGCATCACTCTGGGCTGAGGCAGGTGATCCCTTTCCCTAGGATGGCACCCAGGGAGACTGGGTGCTTCTGAAGGTGCTGGACAAGGCAGCAGAGCCTGGGTCAGTCTGGGCCCTGGAATGGGTGGGTGCAGCCAGTCCTGCTCCCTTTGTCTTCCTAGGCCTCTAACTTCCGGTTTCTCAGGACTGCTTACTCCCTATAGTCCGTAGGCAGTTGAAAGCCACATGAATTCTTCAGCCTTGGCTAGGCCTGCTTCTATTAAAATTCACTTTTTCCCTCTGACTTCTGTGCCTCTTCCTGCCCTAGTCACTCTGACTTGCTTCCCTGTTTTGACTTTTTTATCATAGTTGACATTGTATGACATACATGATCCTGTTTATATAGTATCTGTGTCCTCTTACTGGACTATGTTCTCCCATCTGTTTATGCTCCACTGTATCCTCAGTGCCTGGAACATTGGCTGGTCCAGAGAAGATGCCTGATAAGAATGTGAATGAATGAATGCCAGCCACCAGGGAGGCATCTCCCCTGCTACCCAGTCACAACTCCCATCCCCTTGGCCCCACTTCAGGGCTTGGCTGAAGAGTGGATTCATTGAGGCCATGGAACGTATGGTTGGGGCAGAGGACTTCCGAGCCAGACTGCACGGGTTTAAATACAAGACACCACCTGTGTGAACCTGGAAAAGTGTATCTGCGCCTCCGTTTCCTCATCTGTAAAACCCACATAGTGGCAGTATCTATCCCTTAGGATTTTTGTTCAGATTAAATGAGTTATTAGATGTAAAACACTTAGAAGAGTGCCTGGCTCCTAGTAAGGGGCATGTGAGAACCTCCGTTGGTATAGATTGTAAGGGAGGAGAGGGGCCTGACCCCTGTCTGGCCCCTAGACACGCTTCTCAGTAACCTGCAGACCTCGCCTCACTGTTCACCTGGGGTCCTCCTGGGTCCATTCAACCAGAAGGTACAGCCACACCACAGTCCAGCCCTATGTCCAGGAGGCAGGAATGGGCCCAGCCTAGAGGAGGTGTCCCCGAGAAAAGCTGCCGGTTTGGATGAGGCCAGATGGTCCCCTTCTCAGGGTTGATGCTCTCTGAGGTCTTGAGGCCCCTCCCCCGGCTCTGTCCTGTCCTCAGCCCTTCTGCATATTTCCATAATGTTATTAAACACCGATGTCTGCTGGCCAGATGAGTGACACTTCCCAGCAACGGTGCTGTGCTCTGCTCCTCTGGGCATGGAGGGCTTGTTCAATTATGTGCCACCCCTGTGATGGGCCAGTCACAGGCGCACACATTAGCTTTTGATTATACCCTTGTTGAGTTGCTCTTGACAGGAAGAAAATGAATTTACCTCGTGTCACCTCTGTAGTTTGCAAGCGGCCTGACTTCTGTGATGATAACACCTTTCACACTTGGTGAGTCCAAGGAAGACACGTTGGCTGGGTGGCCTGTCCTCAGTGGTCTGCGTGCTCAGGCCCAGAGGAGGTTGGAGCTGGTTCCTCAGGGGATCTTTGCTTGTGGCTGGTCCCCAGGCTTGTTGGGAGCTGGCACTGCGGTGAGCAGAACCCTGAACTCACAGTGTTCGGACCTTGGAGCACTCAGGCCACTGAATTAAGTCACCGCCTCTCCCTGGGCCTCCGCTTCCATTTGTAAAGGGGGGTTGGAGTAACAGAAGTTATCCCCGGCCATTGGTGTGAGAGCAAATGACCTAATCTATGTAAAGCACTTACAGTGGTGCTTGGCATATGGTAAATGCTATGTAGATATTTTTAATTAAAAATTAATTTAAAAAATATGTTGCTCTTGTTATTGTTGATGCTCTTATGAAAGAGGCAGACCCTAGATTTCAAACACGTCTCTGCCATTTAGTAGCTGTGTGACCTCGGACATGTCCCCTGTGGGCCTTCGTCCCTGGTTGTAAATTAGAAAAGGGTCCCTCATGTTGCTGGGAGGATTTCAGTGGCCGGTAGCTGAAAAGCACTTAGAACCAACAGTGCCTGCACAGATGCGTGCTGAGTGAACGTTAGCCCTTGTTCATGACTAAAGGTGAGTTGCCTCCTTCACCAAAGGGAGAATTTGGGGTGCTGGGGAAGCCTAGAGAGGCAAGCAGAGGAGGGGCCCCTGCATGGTGGGGGGTTTGTTTACACAGGTACTGCTTTCCATCTGGGCAGTCAGCTGATAAATGCAGCCATGGAGGCAGCATGAGTCCTGGGGAAGGGGCATTAAAACCGCCCACTCTTCAGCACCCTG
This sequence comes from Myotis yumanensis, assembly GCF_028538775.1. Taxonomy (NCBI): domain Eukaryota; kingdom Metazoa; phylum Chordata; class Mammalia; order Chiroptera; family Vespertilionidae; genus Myotis; species Myotis yumanensis. Next base: position 47,408,072 of record NW_027223764.1, on the reverse strand, counting down.
TCCCTGCCACCCCTCCCCACCAGTCCCCCTCACAGTCACTAAGGAACACCAGGGGGTCTGGGGGACTCATCTTAAAAGAACCATGACTGAGAGCTGGGGAAGGCTTTCCTTGGACCCGAGAGAGGGCAGATTCCATCAGCCTGTCTTCTGAAAAATGAACAAGCCAACCTTTCCCCAACCATGTCCTTGGAGTTGTTTGCTGCTTGATTTTTAAAGTCTACACATTTCCTGTCCCCAGTGAATTCCCAGCGGCAGTGGCAGCTTGCCTGGGAGGGCCCTGTGCGCACTGGGCTGTGAGGTCCCAGAAAGCTCGCTCTTGCATTTTGATCTGATCAGAGGTACAGAGGATGAGCAGGGCACAACCTCTGGGTCCTTTCTTGACCTTCAGGGCTGCCCTTACTGGGCCTCTCAGGACATGAGGCACATCTGGGAAGCTCCATTCTCTGCATTTGGGGCTCACGGTTCATGGATTCTACTCCGCCCCCCTGAGCCCACAGCATCAGTAAACCCGGTAGCTGCAGCAAGAACCCCTGTTTTCAGAGGAGCCTGGGCCCATGTTCTGGGACCGAGACTGGGCCTGCATGGAGATCTTCAGAAACTTGAACAGACTGGGCACATTTCTGTGTCCCTCCACAGGGGCAACGGATGGGAGTAGGCCAGAGGGAGGAGAAGCCGGATAGAGGCAGAGACACCCACAGGGAGATGGAGGTGAGAGAATTAGAGTGCGACCAGAAACGAGAAAACTCTTAGAAAAAAGTTGAGAAATTAGACACAGAAGCTCACAACTATGAAGACCCACAAAGAGAGGATAGAAATCATCATGATAGGGATCAAGTACTGACATACTGACAACATAGAATGTACTGGGCACTGAGATAGCACTTTGCATATTATATTTCATTTAGTCTTTAAAGGCAACAATACTATGATGTAAGCACCAGTTTCAACTTCATTTTATAGTAAAGAAAAAAAAAGGACATTAAGGAAGGTCGGGTAGGTATCTTATCTAAGGTTACACAGATATTTTTTTGCGGGGGGGTATCAGGACTAGCACCCAGGCCCACTTGACTGCAGAGGCACCATGACCTCAGGAGTGTGGGTCAGTGTGGCAGAGTCTCCCTGACACCCCCCTACCCCCCTGCATGCCCAGACATTGAGAAGCATAAGGCATCCTCTTTTGTCGTAGAGGCGGGTTTGTAAAGAGGGAGGGCAGTTTGGTGAGTATTATGCATTTTACCCTTGATCCCTGTGTCACTTAAGATGCTTTAGGTAACAACAGAGAAAAGCATTTTTCTACACAAAAAGAAGTCTAGACATAGATAGTTGCTGGTGCTAGTTCAGCTGCTGTGTCATGTCAAAGTCGACCTCTCTAGGATGTTAAGATTCTCTTGACTTTGCCCGCAAGGTTGCAAGGCAGATGGGAAGCTTTAGAGTTTGTATTTTAAGGTAGGAAGAAAGAGGAAGGGACACATCAACTTAAGCTGTTCCCTCCTCCTTCTTATCAGGCTTCATACCATACACAGTATTTGACATGGCCATCCATAGCTGCAAGAGAGGCGAGAAGGTGTTTATTCTCCCGTGTGTGTGTGTGTGTGTGTGTGTGTGTGTGTGTATGTGTGTGGTGGGGGGCTCATTTAGTTCTCATGGAGGTTGCAGGCAAGCCTTGACTTGCACATTCTGAGTGGAGTTGGGGGGCGAGGGATGGAGGCTGGGTACTTGGCTCAGCTCCTTCCTGCCTTGCTGCCACTGGAGATGGCTGTGGGCACAGTCTGTTGTGTCTGGAAAACCGAGACTGGAGTCTCTCAGCTCTCCAGTGCCTGCTTTCTCTGCAGCCAGCTGCACCGCTCACATCCCAGAAGAGGCAGCGGATTAGATCAGTGAAGAGGCCGGGAAGGGAGTTTAGGAAGAATGAATGTGGATTTGACAGAATTTTTAAAAATACCATCTAACTGATTTGGAAGAGACATGAGAGAGGAAATGTAAGAGACAGCTGATAAGAGGCTCAGCTGAGATGGGCATGAGAGAGGCCACATGTTTTTTTGATTGGTAGTAACATCAAACAAGTGTTTCTCAACCAATTCATTACTGCCTGCCTACAGAGACTTGTAAAAACCCTTTTCCCTTAATCATCCCCCAGTGAAATTTCAATATCTTGGATATACTCTATCTGTTTATGTACTGTATGAGCACCCGTGCTTATACATAAAGGAAGTAAGGATTTTTGCACCCTCCCCCCAATACTAATTTTGCCCCCTTGGAGGAGGTGCCGCCACCATTGACAATGCATGCATTAGACAGGTCTCTGGGGGGAGCACATCTGAGTTCCCTTGGGGAGGGGAAGAGCTTGCCCACCCTCTACACTTAGAGCTTCTTGTAGTGGAGGAGAGCTGGGGGAGTCTCACAATTCTCCAGCACCTGTTACATGCCAGGCAGGAGGCAGGCACTCTGGATACATCGTCTCACCTGATGGGTGGTCAGACCTGGGAGGCATCAAGGTTCAGAAGTTCGCTCCTCCCTTGAAGAGGCTACACTTGCCCAGATAAACAAGGTAACACTCTTCCTGTGACAGCGTCCACCTGTGTGTCAAATGGGCTCAGAGTTGGTAGGATGAGCAAAACTGAAAGTCCCTGGGGGGCACTTTCTAGAGGAGATGGATGGGAACGGGCTTGAAAACCCAGAAATGAGGCGGGGAGCAGGTCAGGCAGTGGGGACAGTAGGGGCTGAGGAGGCTCAGGGCCTGTGTGAATCTGGCTGAAGCCCTGGGAGCAGAGGGAGACCAAGGTGGAGCCATCTAGGAAATGACAAGAAGCCACGGGAGGTCTGCTTCTTTTAGGGGCTCTGATCAGGAGGTACTGAGCCAGGGATCCAGCTCCTATACTCAGCGCAAGGGCCATGAGGCCTAAGGGCATTTTCTTCACAGGCTGGGGCAGGAGAGGGGGGCATAAAAGGCAGGAACCTGGGTTCCTAACTCAGGGCTTTGGGAAAGTGAGTGGTCTTTTCAGAGTGTCCTGGTGCAGGAAATCTCTGAGAGGAAGGAGCCAAGTGTGTCTCCAAAGAGAGACTAGGATCTCCTTTCCTTTTCACTCCAAAGACCATCCCAGCCCCCCTCCCCTTGCAGGCACTTTCCAGCACTCCTGTAGACTTGACTGTATCAAAGAGGATGGGCTTCAGGAACAAAATAAGCCCAATCTCAGGAGGGCAGTGCTACGAAGGTGTGTTTCCCATTCACGCTTCATGTCTTCCTGCTCTTCATGCCTGGCTCTGGAGTCTGCATTCCCTCAGAACCTTCACTCTTACTTGTGCTTCCACTGCTGCTGTAGTGGAGGAAGCGGCATGGGCAATTGTGCATGGCTCACAAAGGTTCGTGCCACCTTTCCAGACATTTCATTGGCCACTGTAGGTCACATGGCTTAGCCTGACTGCCAAGGGAGAGGGAACTGGCCTGGATGTGAAGAGCACAATGGCAGTAATGCAGAATGAAGATATTAAATTGATTTTCAAGGTCACGTAGAGAGTGTTTTCCCCTCTGTTCTCTCTGTGTAGCACTCAAATTATCTCTCCATTAGTGCTCATATTATGTGTTTGGTAAATATGTATTTGTTGCTCTCACTAAGGTCGGACCTCCTAAGAGCAAGGAGTGTGCTGAATGAGACCCACGGATACCTACTGAAGACTCGCACACTGTCTCTCAGGCATAGTGCTGGTACGCAGAACCCAATCCCAGTCTCTCAGTGGCAGGTCTAGTGAAGGTCCTGATGAGTTGGCTCTGACTTCTGGTGCACTCTGGGCATGCCTTTATCCTGGCACTGGCTAGTTCAGTGGCGTGGGGATGGACTCTCTAAGTTAGCAATAGGAGGTATGGTGGAGGGAACTTCCAGAAGGAGGTGAACTTCCAGAAGGATCTGAACCAGTGACCCAGCACAGGTCCCATGCAGGGCAGGTGTAGGATGTGTTCTTGGTTTTCACAGTACTTTGCTTTTGACAGTGGTTCTTTTTTTTTTTTTTAAATATATTTTATTGATTTTTTACAGAGAGGAAGGGAGAGGGATAGAGAGTTAGAAACATCGATGAGAGAGAAACATCGACCAGCTGCCTCCTGCACATCTCCCACTGGGGATGTGCCCGCAACCAACATGCCCTTGACCGGAATCGAACCCGGGACCCTTCAGTCCGCAGGCCGACGCTCTATCCATTGAGCCAAACCGGTTTCGGCGACAGTGGTTCTTTTGTCCCCGTATCCCACTTGTTCCTTTAGGAAGGACAGCCTTAGTCCTGTTTGACAGATGGGAAAACAGTTTCGGAGTTGGCTCATCCACCTGGCCAGCTTAGTTCCTTGAGGAGGAGAGCTCCTCTCTCTCTGGCGGTGCCAGTTGACCTGCCATTCAGGCTTCCCATCACTCAGCTCCCGACGCCATCAATCAAATGTTCTCAGATTGGTGGAGCTTAAAAGTGACAGCCATTTGAAATTGAGTAGAATTCAGTGTTATTAAAATAGCATTCTAAATTTTAATCTTGTGCATTGACTTTTTAATAGCTTCTACTTTCCCTGAAAATTATGAGACATGCTCATAGACATTCAATTTAAATACTGTCAGGCAAGACTGATTTCTCTTCTATTATTACCAGGTCCTTTCTCTCTCTCTCTCTTTCTCTCTCTCTCTCTCTCTTTCCCTTTTATCTTTTAAGTGCTGAGTTAAATTTTTACTACTTGGTGATTTTACAGGGTAAGAGCTCTAAGAAAGACAGCAAATCTTTGTTTACACCCCTTTTATTTATTTTCTTGTATTCTTTTGCCTTCTTTCCAGTGTATTCATTGATGAGGGAAGACAGGAAGCTAGATGATGGTTACTTTTTCTGGGGCAGCTTTCTTCATCACTACCTTATTTTCATCACTCCCAAATAAGTTTTGTGATCAGTATTGGTTCCCTTCTCTTGTGCTCTTACAATGATTCTCTTCAGTTCTTGCAAAAAGTCTCCCAGGAAATGCTGGCCCTTTATGAAGGATGCCTCTCCCTCCCTGATGCATCCACTATTATTTTTCTTTCCCAACTCTCCCCTGAGCTCCTACCTGCCTGGTTTTCTGCATTCTCTCATTCTCATCCTGGTTTTTAACCATGAACCAAGATTGGGGTGGGTGAGCTGGGGGGCAGGATTGATAATGAGGAGGGAAGGACAAGGTTTGATTAGAAGGGATGAGTGTGGGATTTAGAGTTAGACCAAGTTTGAATTTCTTTCTTTGCCAATTGCTAATTGTGTGAGCCTGGAAAAGCCATTTAACCTCTAGAGCCTCTGTTTCCTCGCCTGTAAAATGGGTGGGTGACACCTGACTCACAGGGCTATAACACGGGCCAGCCAGGAAATGAACATGCAGCGCAGTGCTCAGCACCGTGGACAGCAGCATCTGTCATAACAGTCCGTTTTTTCCTCTCCCCACCTGGCACTGCCTAGCCCCCAGCCCATAGCTTGTGGTTCTAGACACACATTAGAACCACCTAGAAGCCGTTGAACGGTGCCAGAACTCCCAGGCTTTCTTCTAGACCAAATTAGATCAGAATCTGGGGGAGTGTGCTAGTGGCATCTTTCCTTTGCCAAGTTCCCAGGTAAGTGACGCGCACAAGGGCTGGGAACAACTCTGAGTCCCCAGGGTTGCCTAAGGCCTGAATATACTTTGCTTTTGAGATCAGAGGAGTCTTATTTTAGTGCTCATGGGCAAAGACCCAGATCTCTCCTTAGAGGAATGGGGTTGTACCTTTTCCCACTGTGCCTAAAAGAATAAGGCACCACTCATCCCTGCAACCATCACCCTGGCTTCCAAGGGGTAGAGAGGGAGGAAAGGAAAACGGAGGAGGAAAGGAGGGAGGAAGGGTGACTCTTATGGGCCTTCTCCAGACTTCGCTGCTCACCAAGGTACTCCTCTTCTCTGCACTCTGAAAGCCCTTTGGTGTAACCTTGAACTGCCCAATATGGTGGCCATTAGCCACATATGGCTACTAGACACTTGAACTATGGCTGGTCTGACTTGAGATGTGCTTTGTCATGTACATAGGCAAAGACTAAGTATAAAAATGAATGCAGAATATTCCATTGGTAAAATTTAAAAAATATTGGGTACATATTGAAATGACAATGTTTTGGATATATTGCTTTGTGTAAAATACTACTAAAATTAATTTCATCTGCTTCTTTTTACTTTCAATGTGGCTAGGAAAAAAATTTCAGTTGCCTAGGTAGCTCGCATTATTACATTTCTATCAGACAGCACTGTTTTAACCTCGCAATAGACATGTCTATGTTTCATATGTCAGTGTACCTGAATGCTTCCATTAGACAGGCAGTGTGAGGACAGGCACCTCAGCATCCTATTGGTTTTATGCCCCCAAACACCTGTTATCAAAGTCCATGGTATTCAGCAGGCAGTGTTAAATGTTTCCTATAATTGCTGTTGATGGTGGTGATGAAGAAAATGATGAAGTAATGAAGTTCAACTATTATTTTGGGGCCAGATTGCAAAGATTTTTGAAATGTTAATAATCTTACAATAAGATTACATCTTAATTGCTTGAGTAATTTACACTGTAAAGATCCTTGGTACATAGAACAGAAATATCTTCAGTCATTTGTATTTAGAGAAGGAGCAATTTTTTAAGAGTCTTATGACTAAGATGTCCAAACTGTTTAGTGAACTGTTTCCATGGGCCAGTACTGAACGAAATGGGGCCACAGCAGTGAATGAAAGAGCTAAAAATCTCTACGATTTGGACTTTGTACAGTGTATGAAAGGCTAATGGCTCATCCGATCAGGCTCATGACTCAATGAATCTAGTATCTGTTTGTCTGAAATTTGGAAGCTGGGATGAGGCTCTTTAAACAACTTTCTTCTGAGAGTCTTGCACTCCTGTGGTTTCCATTTCTCTCCTTTCAATCTCTAACATGTCTTCTTCCACCTTCTTTGCTGCTGCCCCACAGATCTGTTCAGTTTGCTGTTGTTCCCAGCCTCTCCTGGCTCTGCCTGGTGACCCCACAAATCCCCAGTGTCCCATATCTGGTGCTCTGGGGAGCGAAGCAGATGGCAGGGCTGGCCATTCTGCCACCTGGGTAAGCAGGTGGAAGGGCTGCTAGGGTTACAGTAGCAGGTGGGGAGGTGGGGTTCAGGGCTGAGCCTGCAGGAGACACCCAATCATCCACTACCTTGGGCAGAACAGCGCATCTGGAACCAGCACCTCCAGCAGCAGGCGGCGGCAGCGGGGGAGGCTCCAGCTCCTGACTGGGTCACTGGGAGTTGCTCCATTTGTGGGCTATCGCTCGCTGCTCACCACCTCACATCTTTGCAGTGACTTCCCTGAGTGACATGGTTTTTGCCCAAGTGTTTCCTTGACCCAGGGAACTTCCTCTCGTTTCCCCCTCCTCCCCTGGCCAGCTCCTCTGTACCTTTTAGGTCTCAGCTTGGAGCAGAATGTCCAGAGTTCTGGGAAAGCCCTCCTCCTCTGTGCCCCGCAGCCCTGAGCACTTGGCCCGCCTTGTCACTGCCTCTGTAATCTGTCTCCCACACTGGGCGGTGACTGCCTGGTGGCTTGTCTCTCATGGTATTTTTAGGGCCCTGGTGCTGTGAATAGTTGTAGTCTTGAGTGGATTAATTGAATTAATTACAGACATCTCTTGATTACTCACTCAATGAAAGGAAGTAGCAGCCCGGAACATCCAGAAGAGCAGATAATCCAAAGGTAATTCTTTAAGGCTCTGCAGTGCTTCATTGGACGATTTTGTAGAAGGGGGCAGCTTATCTTTTTGATTGTTGACATATTTATTAAATAAAAATGAGGATTTTGTTGGTGTTTGAATATCAATGATTAAAAAATGCCCTTCGCTGCCTACCTCTTCAGCATTGTTTCATCCTTATTGGTTCTTGCTAGCCAAGATGGGAAGGATTGTTTATGGAAATGGATTGTTTCATTGATCCATTGTTACCACCATGACGTATATCATAAAGCTCTATTGTATAAATTGAACGTAAGGATGAATAGGGTTTTCTAAGATATTAGCTATTACATCCCTCATGCTCAGACCTGCTGCCAGTCAGAGTCAAGAGCTGGGAGTATGCCAAGTGGGTTGGGTCAGGCCAGTATAGGGTTGAAAATTTTCCCAGATAAGGCACAGGTGATAACTGAGCTCTCTGTCATTCAGGCATATGACTGATGGGTACATCAGAGCGGGTGGAGGGGAAGGAGATAGTAGGACACTGGCATTTGTTTGAAGCCAGTGTATGCTCCTCCTCCCTTAGTGTAGATCGCATGTGGCTTTACACATTGGTGAGAGGACTGGGCTGTCCTGACAGCGGCAATGATGACAATAGTGTCTTCTTATTTAATCCCACCTCTTTGCCAGACAACAGGCTCAGTTCTTTGCCCACATTATTGTTCACCCTCCAACATCCTGAATGGAAGATACTATTTCCACTTGATAGACGAGAAACTGAGTCCTCACAGGTTAAGTCACTTTCTCAAAGTCATGCAGCTAGTAAGTGTTGGAACTGGGATTCAAACAGAGTTCTCCCTGGCTGCTGTCCACGCTTTCCCCACTAAACCTTGCTGCCGATGAGCCAGCTGGGGCTGCCCTGAATTTGGCATTCACTGTGTAGCTTTGGCATTCCCTGGTAGCTGTGCGACTTTTAGAAAGTCACATCAATCTCTGGGCCTCAACTACCTTTTCTGTGTAACGGGGGTGCCACTAACTGCCTGCTTGGGAGGAATGGTAAGACTGAGGGAATACGGTGCATGGCAGTGTTTAGGAAAGTATTGTGAGTTCAAGGTCAGACGGGGTCCTTATCATTGCCTGTTTCCCATCCTGACTGCTGGAGTTTCTGGGTTGTGGGTCGGAAACATTGAGCATTTTTCAAAGGAGCCAATCAATTGGGGCCTTGGCGTTGGCGACCTGCACAGCCTGTGTCAGCCGCGAGAGCCTGCTGTGCTCCTCTAGAGGCTGATGGAGTGATGGAGAAGCACATGGGGGTGGCCTCGAGCATGGCTGAGCGAAGGGAAGAGGGGCTCTCCTGTGATGTGGACTGAGGGCACTTAGGTTCTTCATGGCTTTTAGGGGAATTGTGGCCTTTGAGTTTTTAGTCTCTCCCATGTAAAGACATTTCTGAGTTCCTTTTATGTTCAGTTCAGTGGGTAGGTGAGTAAATAAACTTCCTCCTCTCTTACTTGGTCAGTCTTTACATTTTGCTCAGGAGGAGGATAGAAGGGAGCAGATAATTGGAGCAGAGAGAGGAAGGGCATCTGTGCAAACCAAGATGTAGGAGGGAAAAAAAGAAGGTTTCTTCTTTGTTAAGTCTTATTTGGAATAATAATAACAACAAAGATAGCTATAACATTATTAAGAATATATTTATACTTACTGAGTTCTTACTTTGATGCATGCACTTTCTAAGTGATTTAAGTTTCTTATCTTATTTAATTTTTAAAATAACCTTATAAGTTGTGTACTGTTTCTGTAATTATTTGTATAGATTAGTGAGCTGAAACATGAAGAAGTGAAGGAACTTGACCGGAGTGTTCTCTTGATAAGTGAGGAGTTAGGATTGGAATCCAGGCGGTTTGACTCTGCAGTCTTACTCAATAAATATTCCCTGCCACCTCTTTGCAGTAGGTAAATTAGACAATAGAAGAATTTACTCACTTCAGGTTAGGAGATTCATGTTTTTCAATTTCTTATTATCCAGGTCAGCAGAGGGGAGCCAATGATTCTCCAAGTAATTTATGTTAGCTCTGGTATGCATTATGCGGTTCCTTTTGGTGACAAGTTTAGAATCAGGAGCACAATAGGTGGGGAAGCCCATTTACTAAGCCAAACACATTTATTCTCAATAATTGTGTTTATTTGAACATAATTTTAAAGAGTCTCGCATTCAGCAATCTCTCAGAGGTGATGACTCCCCATCAACCTTTGTCCACTTGTCTCTTTTTCAGCACCTTGGACAGGGGCCGGGGTCTTAGAGTAGTAGACTATGTTAGTCTATGCTCCTGTTCTTGGCTCAGTTTACCTTCCATACGACATTTTTCTAAGCCTTGTAGAAAGTCACACTAGCATGGTCTGAGCACATACATGGTGACAGCAAAGTGCATAATGCTTTAAACATTTTCCAAGGATAAGCTGCAGTCAGCAACTGACCCTTTTCTGCCTTCTCTGGTCTTACTGGGACTTGACAGGCTTGACCCTTTGCCTTACAGTATGCTTGGCCTGCCTGAGCTTTTGGTCCTTCAATGTAGTTGTTGCCAAAATCAGAGAAATGAATAAGCACTTACCTTTTATTCAATATCATTAAATGCTGTTGCTGACAGTACATATCCACTTGAGCACTTATTGTGAGCAGGCACGGCTCTGACTGTTTTGCATGTATTATTTTATTTAATCACCACAGCCACAACAGGTCTCAGGGATGCAGATAAGTATTGCCGTTTTACAGATGAAGAAAATGAGACCTAGAGAGGTAAATTGCTCAAGGTAACCCAGTTAGGTCAAAGTAGTAGAACAGAGCTTACGTTCTGACCTCAGGGTCATCCCATGTCCACTCTCATGGGGCCTCATGGTGGAAAGGGGGGATAACAATTTCCAAGCAGAGATGTAAGAGATGTGGTTGGCGTTTGATAGGATGTTATGCTCAGTGCCATGTTCTGTTTCTGATCCAGTCTTGGCCACACAAAAGGGTAGTGATACTGCAGAAGCCAGGGGTGGCTGGTAAAGTTGCCTCAGGAGTCATAAACCATGGGCCCGGGAGCACACCATGGGTGTGCCAGGCGGAAGGGTTACTAAGCACCTTCACTGTGGGTCATTTTGCTGCACCATTTGCTGCTCGCCCGCTGTTGCATGAGAGAATTGTCAACCCTGATGCTGCCTGGAGTCATCTTGAAAACAGAAAACATTTGCATGTTGCAGTGAAAACTGGTGTCTTGGGACAACATAAATCTCAGTCCCTGCCATTTCCCCACTGGCACGTGTGCGTTCGTGTGCCCAGGCATACTGAGTAGGGGCTGCCTGGATGGGTGGAGGGCAGGTTCACTTCGGTGTTGACTAGTCTCGTTAATAACCACAGAATTGCAATATCATCACTAGATGGAAACTCAGATCTTTTTAGAAAACTTATTTATTTACAGCAAAGGAATCCAAGGCCCACAGTGAGAGCTCAATCCCCCCATCTCTTTGTTGAACCTGCAAGCATCATTAATATCAATGACATAAATTATCGATATTATTACTCTTATCGGTAAAGCTTCCACCAGGAATAAAGCACTGTGTTATATGCTCTGAAGTTTGTCAAGACAAAGTAAGTAGTGGTCCTTTCGCTCAAAGGGGGGATTGGTAATTTGGAGTCTGAGATATAAAATAAAGGGATATCACCATCACCGCTATCATCACCATCATTATCATCATTGTCAGAGATCACTATTTTGAGCACTTACTATGTGCCAGGCACTGTGCTATGTGCTTGATTTATATTGTGTCTTAATTGAAAACTTACAGATTAGGTTCAGAGGCATTAAGTAACTGTTACAAAGCCTTCCATTACGAAGCTCCACATGGGGGGTGGGGGGGTAGGTGTAGTTAATCAGGTACACCAGGAGCTTAGAAAAAACAGAACATGAAGAGGCTTCCTAGAGAAGGTGAGACTTGCAGGGGACCTTGAGCTAAGCCGTGACAGTGAAAACAAGCAGGATAGGGAGGACAGTCTAGAGAGCAGGAGCACTTGAATGGGTTTTGGAGTGGAGATGGCAAGAGGTTAGAGCAGGGAGCAAAGTGGAGAGTGGTCTGAGAAATGGATAAATTACCTCCCAACTGCTGCTGAGCACTTTCCCTGTTCCAGGCCCTGTGCAGGGTGGCACTGTGCATGCAGAGGTCAGAGACACAGACCCTGCACTAAGGAATGGGGGAGAAGACCCCAAAATAGAGAACGATCATTCTGGCTGGGCAGTGGGCAAACTCAAGGGACCACGTGAGTTCAGAGGAATAGGGTCAACCTCAATTCTCAATGGCCGGCTAAGGGCTGGGCTTTGTATTGAAAGCCAGAGGGAGTGGCCTGGGCAGGTTATCTGTTTGGGAGATACTGCTGATATTTTGATAGAATGGCCTGGAGAAAGGAGACCTATTGGTGCTGTGTAGGGGAGCACAAGGTCCCAACTGGTACCTGGCCTTGAAGGTGGGCAGTCTGTCTCCATGCCTGTCTCTCTCCTGAATGTGAGTCGGATGGAGAGAACTGCTGTTGATGCCACACTTCTGGGTCAGCTGCCTGAACTGTGGCCGGAAGGCCGGAGCTCCCACCGCCAGAACTCAGGGCTGTCAGGGCCTCTCACTCCACACAAAGGCTGTTTCCCCTCCAAGGCTGAACTGGGTGTGTCCGTGCTTCCTGTGCCAGCCACTCCTCCTCGTCTCAAGTCCCAGGGCTGAGGCTGGGTGGCTGCCCAAGGGAGGGCTCCTGGGAGGCCAGGCTCACCGTAGGGGAGGCAGAGAGGGACACAGCTGGTGCCAAGAGAAATATTAACTTGACATTTAGCAAAAGGGTGAATTCATTTAGTGCACTGCAAAACTGAGGTGTTTGCATCCTGAGTTGCCTTCTGTTTTTCTATTGTCTTTCCTCATCAGTGACCTGGCCAGGCTGCAGTCTTGGCAGTTTAAATCAGCATGATAATGAAGGGAAGGCTCCTAGTCAGTTCAAAGTCTCTCTCTCTCTCTCTCTCTCTCTCTCTCTCTCTCTCTCTCTCTCACACACACACACACACACACACACACACACACACACACACAGTCCCCAGAACTAGGTTGATTGTTCAGAAGTCTGCTTCTCCCTGGATGCTTCCTTGGTAACCCAAAAGTTGCAGCTTCAGCCCAGACAACTTGGATGCTTTGAAATGCCGCCACCTTGGCCTGGCTTTCCAGCTACTAACAAACAGCATTGCCAGGCAGTATGGAGCATGGATCGAACTTCTGCTGTGTACATTCAGGACCGCTGAGGCCATGATGGCAACCACCAATATTGCCGCACAAGGACTTTCATAGTTTGGGGGCTTTTGCCCTTTGATCATATCCCAGTGGCTCCGTGACATGGGCAGGGCAGGTGCTCTTCTAGGTGAGGAAGCTAAGACCTTGGGTTCTTGGATACTTGTAATGTGCCAGGCTTGGTACTGGGTACTGGATTCTTTCATTGCATTGCATCATTTAATTCTGATGAGGACCAGGTGGGGTGGGTCTAGTGGTCACATTTTATAGGCAAGGAAACTGGAAGGATTTGAGAATTTTCTCAGCTGGGAAGTGGCAGAGATGCCATATCTGCCTGACCTCGAAGCTGCTGCGCTGCTGGAGAGTGGGCAGTGCCCAGTGGGTGCAACCCTGTCCGGTCTTCATCCACTCCAGGAGTCTGCTGTGGTCCATGGTGGAGTTGAGGGTGTGCTGGAGAAGGAGGGAACATTTCTTTTGCTTCAATACCTACTCTATCCCCAGGATCCTCAGAAGAGATATTGCTTCTTACCCTCATCTTGTGATAATTTTATGATGAACTTGGAGCACAGACTTTAAGGGCTGGAATCCCAGAGTTGTTGTGTAGATTACAACATCACGAAGTGTCCCAGTGCTGCTAATTGAGAACCACCGTGGACAGACATTTCATGATGGCCAGATAACCATGGACTCTCCTTCCAAGGGCCCTTGCAGTTGGGTGCACTGTGGGCATAAATAACGTGTGTCTCTTCTACTCTGGGTGAGTGAAAAGCTCTTGCCTGCTTCCCCATGCTCTCCTTTACCCTCTTACAGTGATCACTGAGGTCTTGTGTTGAGATGGTAGAACCATGAGATAAAACCAACCTGAATCCTTGAGTCATCTCTTTAAAAGAAGTGACTTTGGAGAGCCACCAGACCCAGAGTGACTTTGCATGCATGAGCAATACATGATGAAATGTTACGACTTTGCAGCTTTAGGGGTTCTTCCTTACTGCAGCATAACCTTGCCTATCCTGATCAGTGTGATGGCTGCTATCCTGAGGCAGACATCCTTGTGGATGAAGCTTCTAGTTCTTTCCATCTAGTTCTCTCCTCCTAAAGACTGAATGGGATTAGAACTTTCCAAGAATTCTTTGAAGCTTTAGTAATGATTTACTGAAGCAGAAAGAACATGGTTATATTGAGCCACAGAAGAAGAAAACAAAACGTACTTAGGACTGTTGTCTTCCTCCCAGAAAGGAATTAAAAACAGAGGCATATGGACAGGGGCTAACACAACACTGCCTGATCCGGTGGATGTGTTCTTTGAAAGTATTAATTATACACTCATGCCATTTAAAAATATTAATTTAAATGCACACAGCTTGTAAATCTCTTCTCATTGCTTCTGCTGGATGACTTGGGATAAAGCTAGCTGAGAATGAATTAATTAATGACAAAGCTGCTGCTGGTGTTCTCACTGACAATATCCTCAAGACTCCTGCTTCTTAGAGCTGCTGTCCTGTCTGTGGGAGAAGTAGCTCATCTTCAGGGGAATTTCACCACTAAGCACAGCTATGCAACCTGATCCTTTCTCCTCTAGCAGCAGTCACACATTTGAGAATGGATGTGAATTTACTGAAGTTGTGTGTCGGAGGCTTGTTTGGCATATGTGATATTCAGAATGACATATAGGGTAACGTACTCAGGACTTATCATTACTCCGAAGTATTTATGATGCTCTGGAAATTTGTAGAAATTGGCAATGTGGTCTCACTCCTCAGGGAGATTGAATACTAGTGAGAGACAAAACACACACGTGTGGGATATAAAACTCAATAGGGCAGCCTGTGTGGGGACCCCGGGCAGACCCCGAGTGAGGGAGTGGTAGAGTGGGCCTCACACTCTGGCAGGGAAGGCTCCAGAGAGGATGACGGACGGGAGGATTGTGACTGCAGACTGGTCTGCTCTTTACCAGCTGTGTGACTGTGGGCAAGTTCCCTAACCTCTCTGTGCTCCTTGTCCTCCTCTGTAGAACCGCATAAGGCTGGTGTGAGTTAATATTTTGTAAAGCTCTTGGAGACTACAAGGAACATGGAGCCACTACATACAAGTTTGTTGTATGAACACATGATCCACGAGTCAAAGGTGGGGAGGGTTGGAGGATATGGGAAGGTGTGGTTGGCCACATAGAGGAGAGCCCTGAGTTGCACCGAAAGATTAGGGATAGACAAGAGCCTGCTTTGTGCCCTTCCCCAAGGAGACACTTGGTTTCCTCCGTTCATTCCTGTCCTTCTCCCTCCTCCCGCTGCCCAGCTCTCCTTCACTGTCTCCTTGGCTCTGTGCAGTATCCGATTCACCTCTGCACCCCGGTGCCCAGCACAGCACCATGGAGAGAGATGGCGTGCAAATACGGTTCAACAGACCAATGGGTATTCTTCCATCAGTGTCACTAGACTTAATGCAGTTCTATTCAGGAACTGACCTCTGACCTCCAGGTGCCACAAGGGGACATGAAGAGGCTGGCAGTCCAGAAATCCTTATATTCCCTAGCTTCCCACCTACTGCATTTCATCCCATCACCGACCTTCAGCTGTTGGACTTCCCTCTGAGCCTCCCCCAGACACAGAGGGGAGGCAGGTCACCCTTTGAGTCGTTGCAGACAGTGGTGGCAGGTGGGGCTGAGCCGCTGGGAGAGGAGGACCTCGCTTTCACTCTCCTGGGATGGGTCCAGCTTTCCTGCTTGTCCTCCCGAGGACAGCAGTAGTGAGAGTAATCATCATCATCATCACTGTCATGGCAACAGCAAGTCACCCTTAGGGTGGGTGCTTCCTAGTTCCCAAGCACGTTACCTGTGCTGAAGAGGGTTCCCAGTGCTCGCTCCTGTCCCCAGGGCCAGTCCCGGAAGTCTCTTGAAGGTGGGCCTGGGCATGACCCTCCTCCACACAGATGGCCCCTGCATCTCCTGCCGGGGGCTGTTCTCTCTCTCTCTGTGAGCGGGAAGTCAGCAGAGCCAGGGAGTGAAGCCCCAGCAGCGACCCTCTAGTAGTGATGGTGTTGGGGGACTGGATGACCTGACGTCCTCACCCTCGGAGGGACAGCCTCTGGAGTTGCGCGCAGCAGGAACACCGCACTCCTCAGTGCCTTGGGTGTAGGTTTCCCCATTTCCTTGTCTCGCTTCCTTACTCCGCCTGCTGTTTCCCTGGTCATCTTCCTAATGAATCACCTGCACCAGGTCTGGGCCTGCAGGGCCGCTTTCGGGAGGTGCTCCAGCCGAAGATGCATATCATCATCCCATTTCACACATGCAGTGGAGGATGCCACTTGCCAAGGTGACACAGTTGGCAAGTGGTGCAGCCAGGCCCGACTCTGGCCTGGGCCCAGCGCCCCTTTCTCTAGTGACTGTGTGGTCTCTCCGTTCCCGCCTACCATGATTCTTGTCAGGTGCTGCAGGCTGTTTGCTCCAAGTCTTGGGGTGCTGCGAGCAGCCCTGCGCATCCTGGGGCAGTCTGGGCAGTGACACTCTGCTGGCCCAGGCAGAAGCTTCGCTTCCCCCCTTACTGCCAGGGAGGTGCCAGCCCCTTCCCCCTTAGCGTTTGTTGGCAAGCCACCGTAAAAGCGCTCCTGAGTTAAACGCTCAGGGAAATGACACTTGAATTCTCTGGGGAACAATTCCTCAATGATGGATAAACATGTTAATTACTCAGAATATAACCTCCAGCTGCTGCTTCTCAGAGCTTTCTCCTCTCATCCCGAGCTCGAGACCTGGTGTCTCGAACTCTCAGGGAGCTGTCCCTTCTGGAAGGCAGTGAGCGGGGAGACTCAGAGCTAGCTGGCTTGGGTTCAAACCCAGCTCTACCACTCATGACTCGTGGGCGCTTGAGCAAGCAGTTCGACCTTGCTGCGCCTCACTTTTATACCTTTAAAATGGGTTGATATGAAGATTGACTATGTTCACATCTGTAAAGGACTTAAAGACTCAGACTTGTCCATGCTGTGTAAGGAGGTATTTGCTGTTACGATCATTACAAGTCGCCTGCTGATGGCGGCCTGGGTGCCCAGCTCTCCCCTCTGCAGGACTTCCTGAGTTCTTACTTCTTCAGTGACTACACTGCCTTGCTCCAAGCTCTCTTAGAAAACTTTAAACTCACTTTAAAAAATATGTATATTTTGATTGATTTCAGAGAGGACGGGAGAGGGAGAGAGAGACAGAAATATCAATGAAGGGAGTCAATCATCGATTGGCTGACTTCTGCACACCTCCCACTGCGGATCGAGCCCACAACCCCGGCATGCGCCCTGACCTCCTGTTCATAGGTCAACCACTGAGTCACACCTGCTGGGCTACACTCACTTTTTGATGTGGAGTGAGACCCATTTGTAAAGTTTTCTAGAACGTGAGTATGGCCTGCCCATCACTGCATTTCTGTATCAGAATTTAAAGAGCCCCACACTGAAAGCTGGGGCTGCACCTCCAGTGAGACGTGGCCCACATACCTGCACGCTGCTTTCTTATGGGAAGGTAGGACCACAGGTGAACCAGATGCCACAGCATGGAGTATAATGGGGAGGGGGCTTCTCTGTGGTGTTCCCTGCGACACCCCTATAGTGAGGGCAGCACAGGTTTCAGAATCCAACAGACACGGACTTGAATACCAGCTAACCATCATTGCTGTGTAACCTCGAGCAATGCATTTAAGCCTCAAGTTCCAACTCCAAAATGGGGATAGTAATGTGCTTAACCGATGGGCTTGTTGTGAAATGCAGACGAAATCCTAAGCTCCATCACCCGAAAACACTCAGTGTTAGCCGATCTGATGAGGCCGATGTTGCAGGTGGATAACCTCTTTAAGATGGAGTGTCCTAGCCTAAAACCAGCACCTCCCTCTCTGAGCGTGTGGTCATTAAATGAGGTGATTGGTACAAAACAGCACTTTCTGGGTACAAAACAATGATGAAATGAGGAGTGACATTTACTCAGGGCTCTTTTTGTCAGGGACCCTCCTCCTTCAGCCTCCCATTCCCCCCCCCTCCCCCCTCCCCCTCCCCAGGGATTCCTTAGGAGAGTCTAGCCCTCAGGATGTTTTCGGCAGAATCTTCAGCTCCAGGCTCCCTGGCTGGGAATGGCTTACTCCTGCTGGATCACTGAGAGCACAGCCAGATCTGATCTCCGCATTTGGATGTTTATTAATATCACCTCGAATTTATCTTCCTTGATGGGGAAATTTTGCCAACATCTGATAAAAGCAAAATGCACAGCAGCCGTGTGCCAACAGGAGCGCTCTTCCTGTCATCAGCTGTCAGCAGAAAGCTGGTGCGGGGGACTGCGATGGGGCTAATGAAAATATGGCGGGGGGCAGTGAGTTTTGTATAGTCAGTACAGAATTTGAACTGCAGACTTCCTCCCAAGGCCCCCCTCTCCCCGACTGGGCTCTGAGAGGGTGTGCCTCATCCTCCCATACCCACCTGAACACACAGTCCCCTCCAGACACTTCCATGAGCTCTGCTCATCTTCCAGTCCAGAGTGCAACCACTGAAGAATGTCAGTGAATGGCATGAGCGGAGCTGGTTGCAAATGAGACAGAAACATTGTGGCAGCGTGCAAGAGGGATTCGGCAAGACGGATCCGAGGTTGTCCTGCTGAGGAAGTGGGCCCGTAGCTTCGGTTAGCTGAACGAGGTGGGTGCAGCCAAAGAGGAAGACCTTCAGGGCAAACGAGTCAGGCCATGCTGTCAAGGCCGTCTTGAGTTGCCCTGCTTCATACCTGGTGGTGGGAAGCCTGAGTGATCGGGTATGTTTGGGGAGGCTGAACTGATGTATGGTGCCGAGTGGTAGGGGAAGGAGCAACAGGCTTTGGAAGCTTCTAGGGGCATTCTAGGGAATGTCCATGCTCCCGATTTGCTAATGAAGACACAAAGCACAGAGAGAGCTTGCCCAGGTTCATGCAGCAGTGGTGGCAGGGCACGTTCCTACTTCTCCCTTATGTGGTTAACTTGGAGCCCTTTCTGCCTGCCAAGCACTCTGGTAACCAATGGATGTTCTCTGTTGACCTTCAAAACAACCTTGGGAGGAATTTGCTCTTGGTGCCTTTGTTTGACACTTGGCGTCATGGGTCTGGAAGGATTTAAATGACTTGCCTGAAATGACAGACTACTAAATGGTGGATTTAGGACTCCAGTCTAGCTAGCTGG
Organism: Myotis yumanensis; assembly: GCF_028538775.1. NCBI lineage: Eukaryota > Metazoa > Chordata > Mammalia > Chiroptera > Vespertilionidae > Myotis > Myotis yumanensis. The sequence goes on along the minus strand of NW_027223764.1, from coordinate 47,388,918 downwards.
CCCCAGAGCCTTGCTTGTAATCAGCAGTCTAAACTAGTGCTTCTCAAAGCGGGGTGCCCGGAGAAGCAGCATCAACCTGGGAACGTGTTAGAGAAGCAAATTCCTGGGTCAGAAGTTCTGGAGGTGGGGCTACCCATCTTTGTTTGAGGAAGTGTGAGTTGGTCTAAACCATAAATCTGCCCGTTTTACAATGTCTTCCTTCCCATGCTTGTAAACCAATTGGCTGACTTCTCACGCTTCAGAAAACTGACAAGGTCGTTGCTACCTCTAGGCAGCCCAGCTTCCAGTGGCCTGTTTTGAGCAGTGACATTCTTCTGGAAGCCTGAGATGGGCACAGGTTCCCCGCCACCCAGCGGGGTTAAGTGTGCCTCTGAGCACGAAGACAGCAAACCTGGCATTGCTGTACCTCCTGTTGGCCAGAGGAGATTTTGAGAGTCCTGTCTGCTTTCATGCAAACTTGGACAATTTGGTCCAATCAAGTGGAAAATTAACAAACTGGAAAAGAAGGGGGGGACACGATTCGAGACCAAATGTTCATGGCAAGCAGGGCTGCCAGCCTTGCTCTCGTGAGGCCCTGAAGGATCCTGAACTGGAGATGTTTTCCTCTGGATTCCAGGCACATTTTTTTTTGCACCCGCCAAATGCCAGGCACTTTGCTTAGGCCTGGAAATAAAAAGATCAAGGGATGTGGTCCTTGTCCAGAGGGAGCCCATAGCCTACTGTGATTACATAGTAAGGGCTTCTCCATTGGGGAAAATACAGTGGCTTTTAGTAGATGCAATTGATGATGTCTAGTTAATCAAGTGTCGTAAAAATAAATCCCCCGATTACCGCAGTGGCGCTTCATGGCACCGCATGCGAATGAAGGCAGCACTTGTGTGATGGTGTGGGGTAAAAGAATTGCAGCCTGGTGAAGGAGAGTGATGAAGACTTCATTATTTAATGAACCATGTCTTTGTGAACAGCTGTGGTGAAAACCAGCCAGGACAATTATGCAAGTTGGATTATGTCGCCAGTAAATTGATTCTACTTTATTTGATTAGGTTGGCTCTCCAAAGACCTCTTCCATGTTGGGTTGGGGAATAAAAAATCACCATTCAAACTTTGCTTCTAACTTTTAATCTTCAAATGCTTCTGCCTTCAAATCTGAAGAGGAAACACATGATGGCCACTGTGTTTTCAGCAGGAGAACCAAGAATAGTTATGTATTTGCAGGAGCTGTTAGCATGCTCTGTGCGAGACTCATACTCCTCTCTCAGCGAGCTTGCCCATGGGGTCAGTGACGGACAGTCAGAGACTGTGACCCCTCCTCTGTGAGCCGGGCTCCAGCTCAGCAGGCGGTTATCTCCCTTTGCACACAGCCAAATGTGGACATGCAGCTGAACATTGTGAAAAGGAATGGGATTGATGTGAAACTCTTCCCAGAACTCCAGCCTGCTATTTTCAGAGTATTAGATAGCATCTAGTTCAGTGCATCAGTAGCTTGTGAAATCTATTTAATAGGTCATCACCACATCCTTAAAAAAATGAAATAGAGGCCCTGGCCAGTGTGGATCAGTGGTTAGAAGGTGGGCCCACACACTGGAGGGTCTTGGGTTTGATTCCCACTCAAGGGTATGTACCTGGGTTGCAGGCTCGATCCCCAGCCCCAGTTGGTGTGTGTACAGGAGGCAACCAATCCATATATCTCTCTCACATCAATGTTTCTCTCTCTCTCCCCCTCCCTCCCTTCTTTCCTTCCATTCTCTCTAAAAAAAAATCAATGGGAAAAATATCCTCGGGTGAAGATTAACAACAATAACAAAAAGAAATATAATATAATATCATAGTGTATGTCATTATACGTAGTAAGAGTAAGTATTGCTTCATGAAACTATTTTGGTTTGTATGTGTTTGCGTGATGTGGTATGTTCTGAACCGTGTAATTCCCACAGACAGTCTATAAGTGGAACAGGTTGCTTCTGGATGAAATTCAATTTCTGTAACAAGAGGCTCTCAGAAAGGCTGGAAAATCACTTGTTCCAGATGTGGACTCTAAAGTAGTGGAATCAGTGGCTTTTGGACGTATTAAGACATGTACACCTAATATACACCCCAGTACTCCACAAGTACAGGCCTGGCTCATCTGTACTCACCCTTACTACATGGGATGCATTCTGATCTCCTTCCCCTCCCCTCCACTTCATTCCATTCTAATCTCATTTATAAAATGATGGTCAGGACTCATTAAATAGATTAATTTCATGATCCATTAATAGGTTACAATTAAAGAAACCCCACCAGATTAGCTTAATTCAAATTCCCTTTTAAACCCCAAATTCTGTGAATCCAATGTAAATCACTACTATAGTATTAGGGTGCAAAATTCTATGTGCAGCAGACTGATCACTTGTTGGCTGACTGAAAACTATGTTATTAATCATTCACTGATTCAATAGCTCATTTATTCCATTAATTACTTGCCATGTACTGGGCACTGTGCTAGGCCGTGTTATGTAACATATGCAAAGTAATACAACACAGCCCTATCTCCAGGAGTTCCTAGGGAGAGGACACTGATTAGGTGTCCGTGGGTTGTGAGGGTCCCAGCAGCTGCTTGCCCTGGGTTCCCTTTGAGAGGGAGGACCCTTAAACTTCATCTCCAGCACATTCTCTGCGATGTTCCTCGGCTATTTGGCCCTAAAGTCTTAGTCCAAAAGCGGAGAGCTTATAACATGTTAAATAAAAACCAACTCAAAATGAGCACACAATTGAAAACAAAGGCTGTCAGCATGGGAGGCCTTGGGCCCTCTTGGGCCCTCACACAGGTACCAGGAGCCCCAATTAGTTTCCTATATAGAGCGCTCATCCCGTGGGCCGACTTGCAGGGACTAATACAATGAGATTGCTCATTGTTGGGAGCTCATCAGATTTCTTGTGTTTAGACCAGCTTTGTGCTAGGGTTTAAGGAAGCTCCTACCTGAGGCCTGGAAATGCTCTGCTTAACCATTTCCCAGATGAGTTAGAGGTGTGCTGGGCCAGGCGGGGGAGTGGGGCTGGGCACCCCTGAAGGCTCCCTACATTGAGAATCCTGTCCCCAGCTCTCCCATTCAGTATTGACCTTTCTGAGCTTCTGGACCCCGGAGGTCAGCGGGGAGGACAGCCACACATCATTTTAGAATCAGGGGCTAATTTTTTCATGATTCTTGATTTTATTGCCCAGAAAGACTATACACTCCTGGAAAGGAGCAGCTGGCTGGCTAGGTACGGTCACTCTGTGGCCCTGAGTTGCTCCTCCTTTGTGCATAGAATAGGAGCAAGTGTGCCCCCCAGCAGTCTCCTGGGGAGGCTGAGTGACAATCTGCCCTGAGTAAGAGCCAGTGTCCTCTCCCTCCAGTCCCCTCACCACCTCCCAGAAAGCCAGCATGGGCACAGGGCTTGTACTTCCAGTCCCTGAACTCCCCTTTCTCCTCTCAGTGCAGCCCTGGGAAGCCCTGCATGTCAATAAACCTGGTATTCTTCACCCACATTTCTGTCCTTCCTCTCTAGCCTCATCTCATGCTGCACCCCTCATCCCACTCTAGGCCAGTCAGCCACAATTACAAATGCTCCCCCAAACCCGAGGGACAGTGGGAGTCCACAGCTCCCTGCTTTTGCTCAGGGTTCACCTTTGCCTGAGGAGTGTCGCTCAATCCCCGCAGCCATCTCACCCCATCACGCTCCTCACTGAGTGGAATAACCTCTTTCGGGTTTCTTCAGTGGAGCAGTCACGATAAGGACCAGTCCCTGGAGGGCTGTGCACACCGAAACTTGAGAGTCGAACCCAAATGACTCCAGCGAGGTAGAATGCACACGGCTGGGTGGGGTAGCATGACATTCCAGCTCCCCTGCAATACTGAGGCTTGAGTGAACCCCAGCAGACCTGGGCACTGGGAACCCCAGGAATGTGTGTGATGGTCCCACTGAGGCGATCTCCTGGAGAACAGACCATTGTGAGCTGGGGGGACGGATAAGGCAGACAGACTCCCGGGCTGTGGAGTTCCGTGCTTAGTGATGTCTCTTACACCAAGGGCTGTGGACGAGGTCAGGCCATTCCACTGACCGGTCTTGTTAGACAAGCCCCTGGACCCTGGGGCTTTGGAGCTGGCAAGGTTTTGCGGGATCTTCTTTAGTCCAGCTCTCTCCTTTTCCAGATTAGCCAGCCAAGGTCCAGACCTGGGGCCTGGCTGCCCAAGGTCAGTGAGAGCTGGAACTGCCAACTTGTGGGGAGGCAGCTGTCTGGGCTCCAAGGGGAGGGGCCTGCTGCTGCTTCTCTCCCCCTGGTTGCCACTGTCTTCTCTTGGGTGTCCTTGTCTTTCCCTGGAGCCAGGAGACTGGGAGGAAGGAGCATCTATTGCCATGGAAACCAGAGAACAGGCTACTCTCCCCACTGACTGGCTCCTCCCACAGGGGCTGCTGCTGGCTCTGCTGTGGGGCCCTGATGGGGGCGCTGGGATCAGGCACCTTGTTTGCTAGGAGGGAAGGCTGGAGGCAGAGCAGACATTTTCCCACAGAAATGGCACAGGCTTAGCAAAGTGGCCCCGGATGTGCATCGTGGCTGATCGTTCCCCTTTCTTAATCCAGTTTCTCCTCTGCCAGAGATCCCCGCAGGGTTAAAGAACCTTTTTTAGAAAAGACCAGCATTGAGCAGACTCTGGTCTTTAGGTGCCAGAACTAAACTTTTGAACTGACACCAGCTCTGGCTGGAAAGGTGGTTTGTCGGACCTGCCAGAGGGAAAGCTCAGATGAAGAGCTGGCGTTGAGGAGGATGGGGAAATGTATTTTGCTTTCAGACATATTTAAGTCTCCTAAATTCTCACGCTTTAAATTCTCAAGCTTAAAAATCAACAGGCTTCCTGCTCATGTGGGGCCAGGTGGGAAGGGTCTTATCCAGTCACCTCATCTAGCCCTCTGCCTTGGGCCTAGTCTCATTTCCCTTGTTTTTAAGACTCTGCCTTGGGCTTAGTCTCATTTCCCTTGTTTTTAAGACTCTGCCTTGGGCCTAGTCTCATTTCCCTTGTTTTTAAGACTCTGCCTTGGGCTTAGTCTCATTTCCTTGTTTATAAGACTGCACTCCCCATGCCTTCAACGACTTTTGAATCCCACCCATCAGTGAAGAACTAGCTGAAATCCAGCCTCGTACATGATTCTGATTCAACTCCAAACCCATAAAGCTCATGTCCTGTGTTCTCTGTCCAGGAAGGTGGAACGGGGAGGAAAGGTTGTTTCTGTATTGGCCAATTGAGTCATTGCTGAGTTGACACATCAGAGAGCATTCAGCCCCCAAATCATAGAAGAGTAAACTGAGGCTAAAGAGGGGCAGGGACTCGCCCCAGGCCATCCTGTCATCAACAACAGGTCTAGAAACTCAGTCTCCTAACTCCCTGCTTAGGCTTCTTGTCCTGGACCCATGACTGAGGCTGTTCCTTAGCCTGGAATTAGAACAGAGGCAGGCCCCTCCCCCCAACCCCTCACAGAACCCCTCCCACCCCTCCCTGCACATGCTGCTGAGTCACTCAGAGGAGAGGTGGGTAGGGAAAAAACACACTTTTGGGGGAGAATGCACACACCTGTTGGGAAAACTGAAGCCGCACAGTGTCCCCACCCCAGTCCTCACACCAAGGCTGGAGTGCTGGGGAAATGAAAAGTATTGTTCTATTTCTTTCCCACCTGGGAAGGGAGGCTGACTTTAAGCCTCATGCTGGGAGGAGTAGTAGTTTTACTGTTGATTGGATGCCTTGCTTGGCTTAGCTTTTGTAGAACTTGCCTTTAAATGGAAATTCCTCAGACAGATGTGTCTTGCTGTCAGTGTGGTGCTGCCAGCCTCTGAAGCACCTGGGTTATAGAAACATCTGCAGGGGGTTATTCAGTCCAAGGGGCTAGAAGACAGAAGTTGGTGTGCGCCTGCGGGCCTGTGATCCCCTTTGCTGGCTACAGATTTTGTCATTGCACCAGGGAAAAATTCTTCCTTAGGAAAGGAGCAGGTGCAAAGATGCTGATGTTGGGTCCAGCAAAGAAACACAGTTTTGTCATGAACATGATATTGATGCACTGGATTGGCATGTGCTTGGCCCAGATGGGGAAAAGACTGTTGAGATGGTCAGGCTCCTCGGGGTAAGGGACACAGAGTAGCTCCCAGAGCGATAAGGGACATTGCAGGGTAAGGAAGCATAGAGCTTGGAGCTCATAGGACCCGAGTTCAAATCCTGACATTGCTGCCGTCTGGCTGAGAGGCCTTAGGCAGCACTCCCAACACGTGGGGCTGCTTTGTGGGTAGGGGCTTAAGGTAAATTCAGGTTCCTTCTCATGGGCTCTCAAGGATAAACACAGCTGAGTATGTCAGGAAAATGGTCCATAGTTTTGGGCCTTCCAGCCTTAGCCATCAGAGTGAACTCAGGGCAGGACAAGGATATGTGTGGTGGTGAGAGACCCCTCCATAAAGCCACCCTTGGGCTGCCATTTTGGCCACAACTCAGTGTTAGGAAAGCACCAGCTGGCTTGCTTCATTCCTGAGTTCTGACGAGGCAGCAGCCGGAGCTGTCTTCTTTGCTGGTATCTGGAACAGCTGCTGGGATTTAATAGTGCACTTAGAGGAATTACCTGGAATCACAGCAGGCATTAAGGAGTGGGAATGCGTTTCTGTAAGCCAAGCTAATGTTTGAGAGTAAGAAAGCGGGGTCTCTCCTTCCGTCGCGGGGGAGACACAGAAAGGCTGGCCTGTGATTGCGCTGTAAACACAGCGGCACTTTCATGTGGGTTGTACTCAGGTTGCACAGTGTGTGAGAATGAATGAGAGGACCTGATTGATGGAGGACTTCTTTTCAGAACAAATGCTCCAAGAAGCCACTATCCCTAAGCACTTGGGGAGTGACAGCTATCTTGGCCAGCACATGGGGACAACTGTGGACAGCACAGGGCTCTGAGCCCATCCCCCTGCTCCCTTTTCCCTGCTTATCTGGCATCACCATGGTTGCATTGGTATCTCCCTCTCTTCCAAGTTCAGATGTTCTTCTCTTAACCAACTCTGTTTCTTGGTATTTAATTTGCACTCCCCTGTGGCATCACACTGCTGGGTGTTCTCTGCTTATCTTCTAGTGGTTTAAAGTCTTCTTGGGAAATGTGATTAATGAACGTGCAATTATTAGACAACAATAAAGATAGTACAAATTATGGTTACAAATTGAATCTAAGCAGGCCAGGGCTGTTATAAATGTCCTTGGAGCATAAAAGGAGAAACTTCTGGCAGAGATTAGCTTTGGATGAGCCTTATACAACTAGAGCCCTGCATCGCCAATGGGAAATGCCCCGTGGCAAGGGTCAGGCCCCCTCTGCTGACCCCGCATGTGGTGCACTTTGAGGCTGAGGCAATAGCAGGGCCTGGGTTAAATAGAAAGAAGAAGGGTCTGCCTTCCGTGGCCTTCTGCAAGCTGAGAGCCCCATCTGGCTTGGGGACTGCCCGGGGTTGCCGTACATGTTCCATGGTGGCCTGGCCAGGTGCTCACTTGACTTAGTACCAACACTGGCTGCTTCCTGGCTTCCAGCTGTGAACCTGGCTAATGAGACTGGCTTCAGGGCTGAGTCAGGGATTAATCACCATGTATCTCTTGTGCCCTGAGTTGTGCTGAGTACCAGTAAAACCCCTAGATCCCACTGCGGCCCATTCATCTGCCACCTAGTACAGGCCACCATCGCTTCTTGAGTGCACAGCGGAAATCATGACCTGAAAATCTGCTCACACTCCCTCCTAGGTGCCCCCTCCCTATCAAATCCATTCTTCAGACAGTGGCCTGGAGGACTTTTTAAAAATGGTTTTCTGATTATGTCAATTCTCTTTAAAAATTCTTCACATGTCCGCATTGTACTTAGAAGAAAATCCAGTTTCCTTATCCGGGTTTTCTGCTCCAGAACTTTCCTCATTCTCCATGTGCTACTCATAAAGTAACTGAAAAACAAAAAACAGCTGGTTTCCACCCAGGCGGATCCCTCTGCTGGGAATGTCCCCCACCTTTCGCCTGGTTCCCTCCTATTCATCCTTCCTGGATCATCTCTTAGCCGACCAGGATGGCTGCTCCCATTCCATACCTCACCGCTTGCCGCGCGTTTCCTTTGTAGCACCTTATGAGTTACCATATGTTCTCCGTGGAGGCTTTGTTGTGGTTGCTTGATGTTTAATGTTTGTCTTTCCTCTTCTGTCCTCCTTCCAACCACTCGCCATGGCGAGCTTGTTGGCTACTGCTCAAGACCTAGCACAGTGCCTACAACTCAGCAGCAATCGGGGTGTGTTTGTAGAGGTTGTGGGTCCCTTGGGTTTCTAGCGCTTCCTCACAGGTTCCTGCTGGGTCCCTCTGACGGCCGGGGGTGAAATGAGCTCCAGGCAACTCGGTCAGATGTTTCCATCTTTAGATGAGCTTTATGCCCAAGTGTGCAGCAGAAGAAACGATTTCAACTCTTAAACGAGCAAATTTGTAGTGGGAATCAGTGGGAGAGAAAAAATATCAATCCCCATGATGTCGTTTTATAGGCTGCTTTATAGATTGTAATCACCCATTTAGAGTTTGCAGGCTATTAATTTTGTTTGCAGAGGGCCAGGACTCTTGGGGACAGAATTACAGGGCTGTGGTGTCAAACACGTGGGAAAGAGAAGAGGAAGATGAGTTTTGAGTGGTTAGGACTCAGAGCCTTTCTGCTAGCTATCCTCCTGCACATAACCTTGAAGTTATTTTAGAAAACATTTGTTCACTATTCTGTTATCTTAATTCTACCCTAGTCTCCAGGCCTCCCCTTCCTGGAAGCGAAGAGGTACGTGCATTTTGCATTCAATGCTTGGCAGAGAGAGTTCCTTTCTGAAGCTGAAGAGGCCAAGGGGGCAGCCCTGAGCTGGGCAGAACTGGGTGCACTCCAGCTCTACCCACAGCTTGTGGTCTTCCGCCAACCTTTGTGGTTATTGTTAATTTTTTGACCCCCCTCCTTCTCCCTCTACACATTGTGACCACTGCCCACAATCTCAAAGGGCGATTGTGAAGATAAAGGAAATGGAATAGGAAAGGCACTTGGTACTCCAACAGAGTTGTAAGTAATGAAGTGGTTATGGTTGCTGTTTTAGGGTTAGCCTGGTACAGTGGGAACAAAGTGAGAACTAAGAGTCATGCCACTTGGTCCTGGCTCTGTTACTGACATGCTGGGGGCTCTGGGCAAATTAGTCAGCCTCTCTGGTCCCAGATTCTGCATTAGTGAAATGAGAGGTTTGGCTCAAAAGCTCTCAGAGATGATACTACTCAGAGTGTGGTCTATGGAGCAGTATCACCTGGGGATTTGTTAGAAATTCAGATTTCCAGGTGTGGCCCCAGCTTTTTTGGCTCAGAAACCTGGGGTGGGGCCACCACCTGTGTTTTAACCAGTTCTCCAGCTGGTTGGTGGGCCAGAGAAGTCTGGGAAGATTACTCTATGATAACTTCCGGTGCTGACACATCGTGTCCACTGCTCTCACATCATGTCCAACGTGGGCCCCCCAAGCAGCGGCCACCCCTGGACCCTTCCTCCTAGGGGTCTTGGACCAGGTGGTCTTTGGAAAGAGAGAACAGAGTAGAGTATGAGATAGAGCACAGGGTCCTAAATCAAGACCCTGTGAGGATTTGAACCCAGGCCGCCCGATGCAGCGTCTGTGTGCGGCCACTGCAGTGTTAGGGTCTCTGCCTCTTCCTAGCCTAGTGAATTGGCCAAGAGTCTCAAGCCCACGGGGCCCCTTTTCCTCATCTGAAATATGGGGAGGATGCTAGTACCTATATTCCATGAGTTACATGAGAAAGTGCCCATAGGGGCCTGCACGTAACAGTGCTGAGTGTGTTAGCTGCTAACCTCACCATCACTGTCCTTCTCATTCATCACGGCTCCAAGGATATAACCACATGGCACTGGGAGTCAAGTAGAAGATAAAGGACCAGAACTCAAGTTTTCTAATTTGCTCTGTGACCTTCAACAGGTCATTTACACTTAATGAGTTAAAATGTCCTAGTTTCTCAATGGGAATGTTTCCTTTTTCCCTACTATTTATTGAGTGTCGATCAAGTGCCAACATGGGGCCAGGACCTGCGGGTGATGCGCGAAGAAGGCAGATGCGGTCCCTGCCCTCACTCTGCTTGCTTTCTCTGAGCCCTGGGGTCCGAGTGGGATTGGATGAGATGTAAATGAGAAAGCCTGTCTTGGCTGTTAATGATCAGTTTACCACCGCAGATGCAAAGCATGTTAAACATCCTCGATTGTTCTCGTGGAGCGTTTCAGGGATTTATTCTCAGGAGTCAGGCCCCAACAGGCCCGTTAGACAGACAGGAGGAGGAGTCTTACCTGGATGGCACTGAGTGCCGGAGGCAGGCATACCTGCTTCCCAGCAGACTGCTGTGCTCCCCACTCGAGGGCCCCCCCTCCGTGGTTTGGGCAGTCCTTGGAGGTAACCCTCAGAAAGCTGATTTGGAGGTGACCTCTTCCTTTCGCAGCTCTTTTTTGGAGTTTTATTCTCTTCCTTCAGGTGCTCTATCTTGGAGGTTTCCTTGGAGCCTCAATTCGGTGCATTAGGTGCATCTGTGGTCTTTGTATCTGACCAGAGGCTGGAGCTGCAGAGAGGGAGGGGGAGGGAGGGCAGGGCCTTCAGGGGCGTGTTGGTGGGCTTTGTCTTTGAGAAGCTATTTTATTTTTTTTATTTTTTTATTTTTTAAAATATAGTTTATTGATTTTTTACAGAGAGGAAGGGAGAGGGATAGAGAGTTAGAAACATCGATGAGAGAGAAACATCGATCAGCTGCCTCCTGCACATCTCCCACTGGGGATGTGCCCGCAACCCAGGTACATGCCCTTGACCGGAATCGAACCTGGGACCCTTCAGTCCGCAGGCCGATGCTCTATCCACTGAGCCAAACCGGTTTTGGCTGAGAAGCTATTTTAAATATTTACCCTGGAAGTTGCTCTTGGCCAGGGGTCCTCAAACTACGGCCCGCGGGCCACATGCAAATACAAATATTGTATTTGTTCCCATTTTGTTTTTTTTACTTCAAAATAAGATATGTGCAGTGTGCATAGGAATTTGTTCATAGTTTTTTTTTTAAACTATAGTCTGGCCCTCCAACTGTCTGAGGGACAGTGAACTGGCCCGCTGTTTAAAAAGTTTGAGGACCCATGCTCTTGGCCTTGCCCTCAACCTGACTATATGCAGGTGATGTCTGCCTGTGGTTTAACTCCCTGGGCAATTAGAGGAGTAAGGTCATGCCACTTACACTAATGTCATAATTGAGCTGCAGCCATGCCACCAGTCCCTGGAGCTCAATTCCAAAGAGCTCCTTCTGATTCAGGCCCGCGCTCCGTGCTCTGAGCAGTGGTCTGTTCCTCTGTCCACCTGGAGCTTAGCGAGCATCTGCTGTGGGCACTGTCTTCGCTGTACCTGTGCTGCACACGCAGCCTGGGACCCCAGGAACTTGCACTGGTGGTGTGTCCCAGGGTACCTTGCAGCCACCCCTCTGAGGTCCTGTCCTATCTATCAATGCCACTCGGAGGATGTGAATCACTTGCTCTTAAGCCCCCACCCTCTACCTGCTTCTCTTTGGTCTGGAGAAAGTCTCTCCCGTTCTCCTCTGGTTGGCCCCTAGGGCCTTCCCTAGCACCCCATTTCTCCCATGAACCCAATCATATGAACCAGAAGAAGAGCCCTTGTCCAGCCACCTGTTTCCCAGCTGCAGATGTCCCCTCGGTGAGACCACCTACTGGATATGAACAGCCTATGGGGAGGACAGATGTCAGTTGGTATTTCTGGAAATTGTCTTGCTATACATTTTAGAGCAGAAGAGCAGTAATATCTTTAAGTAGCAGCAGTCAATTCTGCCCTTTGGACAAATGCTAGCTGGTTGCTTGGGGCTGCACTGGATTCCAGTACTGAGTTACTCAGGGGCCAAGTTACTCAGGAAGGACCAAGATCAGGCAGCTGGTGACCAGAGAGCCACCTCTGGGTGGTGTAAGACAAAAATAAATATTCCTTTGACCCCCACTTGCACCTCCACGTCGTTTCACCATCTCAGCATGTGTTGGCCCTGTCTGGAACATTCGTTCTCCAGAATCAAGCCAACAAGAAGAGGGGCCTCCTCTAGGTGGCTCTCAGAGTTCCCTGCTCCAGGCCTGAAGGACCAGGGCCTGGAGTGTGGAGACCTGGTCCTCAGGGTCGCTCTCCTGTGGAGTTGAAGGAAGTGTGACTCAGAGCGGATGGGGGACTTGAGTGGGATCATCTCTGGAAACCTCAGAATCTCTTGAGTGATGCTTATTGGGTATTGCTAAGCGATCACAGATGGCAAGATAATATTATTTTCCCAGTGCCTTGCTAATAACATTCACTCCTTTTTAAAGATGCCCTTAGTTGAGGAAGATGCCTGCAGGGTGAAGATTGTGGCCTCATACTTTCTCTTTCCCATTTTTCTTCTACCATTTTCCCCCCATATTTCTGGAGGGTGAGGCAGTCCAGCTACATGAGCCAGAAAATCAGGCAGCTGAGGTGTGATTTGAGGGACTTGTATGGTCCTGTGGCCCATTAACATGTCCCATTGATTCCTTAGTATTGGTCTTAGCATTTCTTAGTATGTTTGTTACTCCTTTGGGTCAAGGTGTGAAGACATCTGTCACACTGTCAGTATTATCTCAGATATCAGGATGATAAACTAATTTAATATGAAAAACTGATAATGTTTTCAAGTCAATACATGGGATTGGAAATGAGTAGCTTCAATGAACATAACCCTCAATTTTATTGCTGATAAAGAGAAACAGTATAGTAACTATTAAAGACTCCATGAGCTCAACATCTGGAATTTGCTAGATTGGACAAGTTACTTAGCCTCTTCTTCTTTAGTGTTTTTATGTATAAAATGTGGACAATAGTAGAACTTATATATTAGGGTTGTTAATAGATACAACTTTTAGGTTAACATGTACTTAGAACACATCCTGGAATAAATGGTTGCTAACATTCCTGCTGCCTAAGGTTACACAGCTTGTCTCTGAAGACCTAAAACTGGAACTGTGTTTTTCCCCAGGACCAAATGGATTTTAAGAAGCCAGTCACTTAGATATAAGTGAATGTGACCTATACTTTTTGATGGGGTGCTGAGGACCAAGGAGGGCTAGTGAGAAAGTCTCTTATCAGTGCATATTAGAACACTGGGAATTTTTATTTTTGTAATCCTCATCCAAAGACATGCTCTTTTGGATTTTAGAGAGAGAGAGGAAGGGGGAGAGAGAAAGAGAGAAACATTGATGTGAGAGAGAAACATTGATTGGTTGCCTCCCATGTGCAGCCCCACTAGGGCTTGAACCCACAACCATGTTTGGACTCTGACCAGGAATCAAACCTGAAACCTCTTTGTGTACAGGACAACGCCTCAACCAATTGAACCACCTGGCCAGGGCATAACACTCAGAACTTTTTAAAATTCCAATGCATGGGTCATCCTTCCCCCCCATATCAATTAAGTCAGACTCTCTGGGAGTGGGGCCTGCTCCTTAATATTTTAAAAATCTCTCCCAGATTATTTTCATGTGCAGTTAGGGAGTCAGACGAGTGGCCTACAGCCTCACAGGTCTTATGAAAATTACCTTGTAATCTTGCTAAAATAGCTCCTGCACCTTAGCTCCACCTATTCTGATGCCTGAGGTGGGGCCATGATTGGCATTGCCAGGCAGCTCCCAGGGGTGTCAGTCCCGCTGGTCTGCAGGCCACACTGAGTGGCAAGGTTAGAGCATAGCACAAGGGAATGAGCTACCTTTGGTCCACACTAGAAGAGTGTGGAGGCCCAGGGGCAACATGGGCTTTAGCCTTATATTACTATGGATTTTTCTAGAATGGAGGCTATGGGTGGGGAAGTGTATGGCTGGGTCAAGTGGTAGAAGTTTGTCAGAAGTACCTTCAGTTTAGGAAAATGCCCTTGGTAGTCTTCAGACTCCATTAAGAGAATATGATCATTAAGCACCTGCAGTGAGCTAGGCCCTGAGCTGATTAAAGAAGAATGGGACTTGCCCTGAAGAGGTTTGTAAGACACACACCCTTGAAAAGGCAATAATGGATCTACTTAGACAGTGAAGCTGGGGAGAATAGTAGTAATGGTGAGAAGGAACAGCCAATTCTTGTTCATTCCTCTATATGCCATCATAAATGAACTCACCCAATATTCTAATCCTATATAATAAAAGCCTAATATGCTAGGTGTCTGGTCATCCAGTTGGCCATTCAACCAACCAAAGCGTAATATGCTAATGATATGCTAAGGTTGCTCAACCACTTGCTACGATGTGCACTGACCACCAGAAGGCAGACAGTTGACCGGTCCACCAGTTGCTATGACGTGCACTGACCACCAAGGGGCAGACACTCCAACCCATAGGTTAGCTTGCTGCTGAGGTCCAGCTGATGGGGACTGAGCAAGATAGGCCAGACACGCTCTGGAGCCCTCCTGCGGTCCCTCCCTGGCTGGCCAACCTCCTGAGTCCTAATCATGCACCAGTGGGGTCCCTCAGCCTGGCCTTCACCCTCTTGCAATCCAGAACCCCTCGGGGGATGTTGGAGAGCCAGTTTCGGCCCGATCCTGCAGACCAGGCCGAGGGATCCCACTGGTGCACAAATTCGTGCCCTGGGTCTCTAGTAATTCTAATAATACCCACTATCTAACTCATACACAGTGGGTATTATTATTCCATCTGAAAGGTGGAGAAACTGAGGCCAGCTAGGTTAGGTTACTTGCCCAAGGCTACAAAGCTTGTAAGTGGTGGACTGGGTATCTGAATCCAGATTGGTCCCAGGACAGCATTAGTTTAGTGTTTTAGACGAGGTTTGGAGGGAGAACAATACAATGATGCAAAAACCAGAATTCTGGACCAGAACACGGGGAATTCAGGGGAGCACCCCGTTCCCTGGGTCTAGATCTGTGGGTTGGTGTGAAGAGGCTTGGAAGTCAGGGGGACCGCGGTTGGAACCCAGGTCTGCTGTTTATTTTCTCTGTGACCTGTGGGAGCTTGAATATATCCTGCCTCCTGGTTTCTGTGAGGAGGAATGAGGGAGTACATGTGGAGGACCCAGCCCAACTCCCTCACACAGGGCACCCTCAGGATGTGGCGGGTCCTCCCGCCGGGAGTCTGGGACCAGAGGTTACTGGCTTGGCTTTCATTGGCTTGGATTTGCCACCATGCTGCCCAGACTCACAGGGACTCTGCTTTCGGATGGATTCAAAACATTAACCCCTTGTAAAATGTTCCCTTATTGTGATTTAATATCATCTTGGATGCCTACTGAAGCTTTTAAAAAAACATTTAGTGCCCAATCAGATGGTTTCCAATGCTAAATACACATGGAAATGTGTGCACATCCTCTCTAGGGGGTCAATTAAAGGGATGCTGGAGCCAGCTCACACTAATTCTCCTTGTGGTTGGTGAAATGAGTCATGTTTACAATTTGCTGGATGTGGCCCTGGAAGGAGAAGATGGAGTGGAAACAAGGTCTGCAAAATACAGAGAAGCTTGGCCTGGATGCAAGAGGGAAAAGAAAGGGGAAGAAATTCCTCAAAAGTGAATCTGCTTTACCTAGAAGCAGATTTACCTAACGTGTTAGGAGAAACTTGCTTCTGAAGCTTCTCCCCACTGTTCACCATGCCTAAGCCAGCATAAACCTTATCTCACATTCTCAGCACGGTTGCTTTAGAGAATTAAATCATTTGTAAGTCAAAAGATTCTGCAAAATTTAAAATGGGTTACTATCCTGGTATCGGAGCTTAGCTGGCTGGGAAGAAAGGGTAATTTTGAGGTAGATTTCTTCATTTCCAGCTTAAAATTGCCTTCGAGGTCTTATCCCCATCTCAAAATAACGATGCACTGTTGAATTTAATAATTGCCTTTTTGGAAGCTAGGGATAGGAGAAAACGCTATATTAAGTATGCATTAAAATATGCATTGATATTATGAGATCTATCTTAGCCTCACAATCATTCTATGTTAGAGAATGTGTCTCTTGGGATTGATCTAATAACAGTGACACAGTGCTTGGCAAAAATGTGCTCATTTAATGCTCACAGCAACCTTACCAAACAAGTGCTCCTATTCTCCCTGTTTTATGGGGGAGGAAGTTAGGGCACAGAGAGGTTAAGTAATTTGTCTATAGTCACAGAGCAGGCTAGTGATGGCACTGGATTGTGAAGCTAGGTTTTCCGAGGTGGCTCAGAAAATGTGGTCAGAGCCAACGCCTTTGCTCAGTGTCTTCCCTGCCCCAAAGCCTGTGGAGATGGCTTTCCCCTACCCGGGGCCCTGAATGCCCCACTGCAGGGACATCCCACACAGTCGCTCCTCCTGGCCCTGTACAAGAGTGCCTGGCGGAGGGAATGAGTGGGGTTGGGATCCAGCTCAAGGTCCCTCACCAGGTGCTGTGCACAAGGGAGAGGAGTGGACATGAAGGCCAGAGAGCATGCCCTGCGCAGTGAGCGGCCTCCCGGTGCTTCTTCCACCTGTGTCCAAGCGTCATGAAGAATCGCTGACCCGGGCCTGTTTGATGAAGGAGGTCCTTCTAGCTCTGGGGCCTCTGATGCTGAGCTTCCAGGACACAAGCCTCTGCTCTCCGTGGCAGTTTGCTCCACGAGCCTGCTGGGGATGGCAGAGGGTGGGCTGCAGGCTGACCTGGACCCGCAGACACTGCCACTCAGTCCCTGCCTGGGTCCTCCTGGCCCAGCTTTTGCCTCCTTTGTTTTCCCCTTTTCCAAGCTCCTGGATGGGAAGGGAAGGGAGCTGCCCCTCCTGGGAGCTGCATTCCAGAGCAACCTGGGTAATGGAAAGCTCAGGAGCAACTTACACTTGTTCCCAAAGCTTGACGGCTTCCAGTGACTTCCAGAAAGCGTCCATTTGGACCCAGAATTTGAAATAACATTTCACAGCTCATTGGAGGAGGGCCAGAGGGTTGCGCAGCTCCGGGCCTGGGCCAGATGGGAATCCAGACTGCTGCCTGGTTGGTGAGGTCCTTTTTGCTGCTCATCTGGGCTGTCAAATAGCAGCCTCCTTAGGATGCTTCCCATGTGCCTTAAAATGCTGTTTCACGGGGACACTTTTAGGTTGGTTCAATCAGCGTATACAGCATTGAGCTGGGATTGGAATGCTGGTTGTCTAAACGAGGGACATGGGTGCAGCACTAAGTCGGATGCGTGGGCTGGGGCGGCTGGGGGTGTCGGAGGTGTGGTCTCTATCACATTTCCAAAGTCCATTTCAGCATTCATTCTCAAGTAAAATAGTCAGCTGGCTCTGAAATACATACTCAGAAAGCCCCACGCTCCTTTGTGCCATAGACTGCATGACTGGAGGGCAGCGCTGGCGAACATTGATGTAGAGAAGCAAAAGCAACCGGTTGTTCCAATGTGTGACTGACTGTGAACAGGGGGCCCCATGACACTCTAGTGCAGATCCCTTGGCTGCCTGCAGGGCAGGGGTGCAGGATCCCCTCTGCCCGGCCAGCCTGCCCTGCTGGGCACTGTGCAGACCTCCTATAGCCTCTTCCCCACCTCGCCCCGCCCCGCCCACTGAGGGCGCCCCGCCTGCTGTGGGTGTGGTGGCATCACTCCAGTGGCACTGGGAAGAGCACAGATGCCGGGGCCGTTCCTCTCTTGCCCTGCTGTCTCCCAGGCAGGGAGTGGCAGGAACCTTTAGATGAGGGGACCTTTGGGAGATTCCTGATGTGGTAGGACCCAAACTCATCTGGGTATTAGAATCAGTCGTTTTTTTTCTGTGTGTGTTTTCTAGTAGAACAATACCTCTTCCCCTGTCTTTAGAGGGGCATTTGTGGCCACTCAGTTCTCTTTGTTGACCTGCTTTCTCTGGTCTGGCAGAGCATACTAGGTTGCAACTGCTGTTGAATTCTTGTGTTGTTGAATTCATGAAGCTGGTTTGGATATAGGAGTAGAGGTTGCTAGTTTCTTGACAACTTCCAGGGCCTGCTGGAGGCCTTGGGAATGCGTACCATTTGCTGCCGTGAGTGTCCCTCCGTGCTGTTTGGTGTTGCTGGTGGGACTGCTCTGTGTACTCATTTGGGGGCCAGTTCATGCACACATCTCTTCATCTGAGCTTCCCTCTCGGAACCCAGGCAGGAGAAGTTAACCAGCAGAGGAAAAGCAGCGTCCCCTCTCCGGCCTGTGACGTGCCGATCTCGGGAACAAAGCGGCCGAGGAAGGGGAGAGCACGTAAATCTGGCTGAAGAAGGAAGTGTGTTTCCTATTTCTCCTCCTCTCGTAGGTAAAGGCTGCCCGTTCTGTACCATCTGTCTTAGAGCACAGACACATTAATTATGAGTGTACTTAGAGCTTTACTAGCCTTGCCACCAGACGTGTGCCTGACAGTTTACAAAATGGGTTCACATACTAATCTCCTTTGACTTAATGAGATGATCCAACGGGTTGTAAATCACCAAAGCCACGCCAGCACCAGGCACGGCAACCACGGAGCTTGGGTGAAGCTGTCACTTGAGTGAAAGAAATTGTTCCGCAAACAGAAAAAGAAAATAGCTGTAAGTTTCCATTGAGGTTCCTGCTATTATATTTTTAGCTCTTTAATAATCTCATGTTTCAGTCACCTCAGATCTTTGGCAGCAACGTACTGTAGATGAAATGTAGGCTGCGATGGTGGGCTTCACCTAGCATAATGTTGGGTGTGATAGGGACACCTGGTTTGGCTCTGTTCTTGGGACAAGAGACCGAAGGAACCTGTCTTGGTTATGTAGTCCTCCGGTCGCCAGGGGGAGGCAGTGATTATAAACCTCACCTCTCACAGTTTCCTCTGCGTCTCAGCAAAGTCCTCCTCACAGGGACTAGGTCCTCAGTCTTCAATGTGGGGGGTGGTCTTAACTTCTGGAGCAATGGGCCCGGTCTGCATCCTCCTTAGCTGTCTTGGGTACCAATTCGGTGAATGGTTCAAGACAGAGGGCAGTTCAAGGTCACAAGGGTCTTTTTCAAATTCCCAGAAAGAGCTTTATTTCTCTCCACGTTAGCCCCCAGCACATTCCTCTGACATCTCACAGCCCCGGTAAAGTCGGTTGGTAGGCAGGACCTCTCCTCTGTTTCCTCCCAGTAGTCACATGCCTGACAAGTAGGACTGACACACTCGAGGGTGGAGATGCCATTCTGTTAGGAGAGCAGCAATGCAGCCAGATGGGTGCTGAGTTCACCCCGGTGTGAGGATGGGGACGGCGGCTGGATCCGACTAAGGGCGATGCTTATTATTCATCGGACTTCGTGTAGCCAGCAGAGCTATGGATAACCTGTCGTGTCTGCAGCAGGAGGATCGATCAGAGTTGATGAGTCACCATTTGGGGCAAGCCTGTGTGCATGTCCCCCTTCTGATGCATGGATTAGACTCTTTTTAAGTATTCCCATGTTAATTTCCAATTGCTGCTCTAACAAATGACCACATGTTTAGTGTCTTAAAACACACAAGCATTACCTTCCTGTTCTGGAAGTTAGACGTCTAATATCAGTCTCACTGGGTTAAAATGAAGGTATGGGCAGGACAAGGAGTTCGAGGGGAGGATCTGTTTCCTGAGCTTTTCCAGCTCTGAGAGGCTGCCTGCATTCCTTGACCCGTGGCCCCTTCTGCACATCACTCCGACCTCTGCTTCCATTGTCACATCCTCTCTGCTCTGACCCTCCCGCTCCCCTCTCATAGGGACCCTGTGATGACATTTATCATCCACCTGGATAATCGAGGATAATCTCTCCAACTCAAAACCCTGAACCTAATCCCACCAGCAAAGTCCCTTTTGACAGGTGAGGTGACATCTACAGGTTCTGAGGGTTAAGATGTGGCCTCTTTTCAGGGCCGTTATTCTGTCTACTACAACTTCCAGTCAGTGATTTCTCTGTTTCATTCACCAAAGCATTAGGGAATATTGTATTTGCTCTTTTAAAAGATAAAATATGTACTTGCAAAAAAAAAGAAAGAACAGAAAAGAAAAGAAAGAAAGAAAAAAAGAAAGAAAGCAAAGGGAAAGCAAAGGGAGAAACAGTACAAAAACAGACATATTTAAAAATGTCTTTCTTTGCCCCTGGTTTCGAGTGCCTGCTTCTCAGAGGTGAGAACTGGGTTCATTATCAATTTCTAGAGTATCCTTCCAGTAGGAATCTATGCATATACAAGTATTGATGCTTGCTTACATACATGTGTATATAAGTGTCACTGGCCCATGTTTTTAAAAAAATATATTTTTATTGATTTCAGAGAGGAAGGGAGAGGGAGAGAGAGATAGAAACATCAATGATGAGAGAGAATCACTGATTGGCTGCCTCCTGCACGCCCCCCACTGGGGATCGAGCCCACAACCCAGGCATGTGCCCTTGACTGGAACCGACCCCAGGATCCTTCAGTCTGCAGGTCCATTGAGCCAAACCAGCTAGGGCAACTGGCCCATGTTTTAAAAGCAATTGATAGCTCATTTTCACACTACTATATTTCTTAGTGATCTGTTCATATCAGGATTTATATACCTGCCATTTTTCTTTTCTTTAATTGATTTTGAGAGCGAGAGAGAGATTTGTTGTTGCCCGTATTTATGCATTCACTGGGTGCTTCTTGTATGTGCCCTGACCGAGGATCGAACCTGCAATCTTGGTGTATCCAGACAACGCTCTAACCAAATGAGCTACCCAGTCAGGGCTACCTGCTCTTTTTAACAACTACATAGTTTTCCATTGCATCCATGTATCAGAATATATGTAACCAGCCCTATTCAGAGTCCTCATGGTTGTTTCTGATTTTTGCTATAAAGAACAATACATCAGAAAATGCCTTCTTAAATTTGTCTTTGCACACATGTGCCAGTACACTCTGGGGTAAACTCTTATGCATGGCCTTGTTGGGTGCCAGGTTGCATTCATCTTAAATGTTGATAGTTATTGCCACAGTGCCTCCCGAGAGGATGTATCAGCATGCACTCAGAGACCCTGGTGCCTGGTGGCCAAGTACATGCTTGGCAGTGCCCTGCTCATATGTGTCACTCACTGATCACCTCTGGGGCACCTCCCCATAGCTCTGTATGACCACACAGAACCTCAGTGCATGTGGGTTAAGTCTAAGACTTATAATCCCCCCACTGGGTGAACCACTGCAGACCCCTGCCCAGAGTTGCAACCAGGACGGACCTGTGCATTCAGAAGGAGATTCAGAAAGCATCACATTCTAAGATACTGTGTCTAATGCTCAGGATGCTACACTGTGTCTCTTGAAATACCAATGCCTCTTGTCACTGCAATCACAGGCGCCACACGGTGTCCAGACTGACTGGAGTCGCTGTTTTGGGAGGAACGGACCTGAAACGTGCGCTGCATGTGCCCGAGATTGCAGCCGCGCCGGCTGGGGCCAGGCTGCTTGGTTGTGACTCAGCTATTGTTTGTTAAAGAGATTTGATGCTTCATTAGAGAAAAACTGTGTACAGAAACCCGGGAGAGGCTTCTTAATGGCGTTCTGATGAAAGGAGCAAACAACCTAAATGCCAGATTAGTAGCATTTCGGGGGGAAATGGACAGTGGCACCTGCAGTCATTTCCCCCTTTCATCCACCTTGCTTGGCAGCCTAGGCCTGTCCCTTTGGGAACATGAGAGAGACTCCAGCTGGTGTAACAGAGACAGAACTGGAGCTGGTGTAGACTGAGGAGGCAGGTGAGGTATCCGGAGCCCCGAGTCCGGGAACGGGTGTCTGGACAGCTGCCTGGACCGTGTCAGAATGCAGAGCCATGCTGGGGTGCAGGAGGAACCTTCCAGAATGGCAGAGGAGGGGCCACCGGTGCCTTTGAGTCTGTCAGCACACAGTGGTCACCTCTCTTCTCCTTTGGCCTCAGAGCAGGGTGGAGCTGCCAAAACCATGGTTAAGGCGCTGTGGTTGTCGCTCTGTCCCTCTTTTGCAAGTTGATTAGGGGGGTGGTCAGTCATCTCTTACGTGGGCACTGTACCTGGACAGGGAAGCACTTCGGGGGAGGGGCATTTGTGAATCTCTCTATGGACAATAAGGAAGCTCCTTGTACACTGGCCAGAGTGACTGGCACGGTCAGCACACCGAGCCAGCGTTTGCACCAGGACCTTTGTCACACTCTTTTCTCTGTCTGCTCTTCCTTGGCCTTGCAATGGCCTTGGCCACTGCATCCTTCAGCTGTTGGGGGAAATGTGCCCTCGCCATCTGATCCACCCCTGACTCCTGCCACCTAGCTCCTAATTTCCTTTATAACCCTGACTCAACCAGGAACTATTATTTATTGGTGTAGCTCAGCAACCCCTGTGGGTCGTGACCCCTTTGGCGGTCAAAGGACCCTTTCACAGGGGTCGCCTAAGACCATCCTGCATATCAGATATTTACATTAAGATTCATAACAGTAGCAACATTACAGTTATGAAGTAGCAACAAAAGTAATTTTATGGTTGGGTCACAACATGAGGAACTGTATTTAAAGGGCCAGAAGGTTGAGAACCACTGGTGTAGCTGATTATTTTCTTGCCATGTGAATTTCTCCCCACTAGGATGTAAGTTCTGAGAGGGCAGGGATCTGGTTAGTCATCTCTGACTCCTGCAGACGTCAGCAGCCGGTCAGGAAAACAGGTGGTTCAAGAGAAGGAACGTACTCAGGGTTAGGAAGAGGGGAAAGGCCAATGGGCCAGCTGCCACCGAGCCACCTGGAGGTTAGGAAGAGACAGACCTGAGCCGGTGGGACACAGGGAAGAGGTGGTGATGTGGAGGCACCCCCTGAAGGAGAGAGAGAGGGGAGGGAGGAGGGGTAGGCCCACTCAGCTTCTCCCTTCCTCCTACCCGCCAGGCTGGCAGGCGAGCCCCAGGGAAGTGGTCTGTGGGGTCAGCCCCTGTCGCCCGGAACAGAGCAAGGGAAAGTCTGGGAATCGATGTGAGAATAGCAAATTTCTGGTACTTTGCTCTATGTTGAACCCATGGATGAATGGAAGACAGCATTCCACACGGATCAGTTCCGATGGGGCCGATCCCTGTGAAAATGCCGGAACCTAAAAGGGAGGGACTCTGAGGCCTGGGCAAGACTGTTGCTCCCTGTGACCCTGACAGGTCCGGAGCCTGGTGTGTCTTCTCTCTCCGCTGCCCTAGCCGGGGGGAGTGAGAAGGGTTATTTCTGGAGATAACACTCTTTCCTGAGCCCTTTAATCTGAGCCCGAGGACGCTTCTGTATGTGCAGCATTACGTTACTGGAGGAGTTCCTTTGAAGACCACTTTTAACTTTCATTCCTTTGTTCAGTTTTAAAATTGGTTGCATTTGGGACCCTTCCCAGGCCCTGGGTTTATTCATGGCCTCAGGGTGTTCAGCGACTGAGCAGAGTTCCACATTCCTGTGATCTCTCCCTGACTGGGGAGTTGATTCTCCCATTGGAGCCTCTGCTTGGCTGTAAGGTAGAGCTGAGAACACCTGGGGGAGGGGGGTGGGGAGTGTGAAGCAGTGAGATAAACAGCCTCAGCACAGCACTGGCAAATCTGTGGTTCAGTCTTGTTCCTTTTCCCGGACATTGGGAGGCGGCTTCGAGGTCCCTGTTCCAGGTCCCACCCCTGGCTCATCCCAGCGTCTGCAGAGTTCTTCCGCCTGCTGACCGCCCTCCGTGGAAGAATCTGGTGGGAACAAGGGCAGTGGCAGCCACTGATTAGTCCATCTCCTTGTTGTGACGCGTTGCCCTGCTAAAGGAGTCATCGTGGGTTTCCCAGGACTTTCCCTTTAAGGGGTGTCTGCATCACAATAAGATCACTGTCATCTGCCCAGACTGCTTTATGGGGCGCGTGCTTTTCTGCAGCGGCTTTCCCCCTTGAAATGTGCAGGTCGACGAGGGCTTCACCAAGCTCTGTACGTCCTTCTGAGTGTTGGAAATCTCAGCAGGTTCGAGTGCTTCTTACTTTGGCAGGTGAAGGGCCCCTTTTAAAGAACGCCTTTGCCCTGGCCACGTGACTCACTTGGTTGGAGTTTCACCCACCCCTACCCTCATCCCCACCCCAGTACAGCAAAAGGTTTCGGATTCAATCTCTGGTCAGGATGTGTATGCAGCCTCTCTCTCTCTCTCTCTCTCTCTCTCTCTCTCTCTCTCTTCTTGATCTTCCTCTTCCTCTTCCTCTCTCTCTCTAGAAATCAATAAAAACATATCCTCGGGTGAGGATTAAAAGGGAGAAAAGGAGGCCGTATGTCTGGGGAACATCCTGTGTACTGAGCCTCGGTCTTCTCCCACGGCCACTCGTAGTCAGCCTCATGAGACACTGGTGAACACTGGCCCGGGGCTGTCACAGCAGCGCACTCTCCCGATCCATGCAGAGAGCTGCGTGAGTCAGGCAGGCGGGACACAGGGCTCTGCTTGTTCTGAAGGTGCCTGCCCTTCAGCGGGAGTCCCTGCGCTTTCCTTCGCAGAGGCCCGCCAGGGTGCCAGGAAGTAGAACTCCCCACAGACCACAGTTTCCTCAGCCTTCATTCCTGACCTCAGTACTTCCCGATGGAAAGGACAGAGACCCTCCTTTTGAGTGCTGAAGGGAAGCATCTAACTCCCACTGCTGGGTCTGTGCACTAGTGATTGTGCAATAGAATGTAAGTGCATGGAGGGACAGTCCCCACAGGGGCCCCTTTCCCACAGGAGGAGGGTGAATTCTAAGGGGCAGTGGCCTGGGCAGTAGGGGTGGGGGCCCCAGGCCCCAGATCCTCAGCTTGTGGGGGGTTGTAGGGCCCAATTTGACTTCTTTCTCCACCCATTACCACTCTTACGACTTCTTCCACATCCTTTTTATTGGAAAAACACTTTAACGTATTATTTCACTTAATCTCCACTGCAACCATAGCCATTTAAAGTGCTTGTTAGATAACCAATATTATTTGAAATATGATCCAATTTTTATAAATATGAGAAAAAGCCATCTTCTGGAGAAAAACCTATTCATGGGCCTTTGAAACATTTTTATTATGATTTACCATGCAGTACAATGGACTTTTTCATTGTGTCCAGTTCTGTGAATTTCAGTAGAGATACATACATGCAGCCACCGTTATAATCAGGATGCAGACTGTTCCCTCACCCCGTAAAGTGCCTGCCCTCCACCCAGAACCCCTGGCCACCACTGGCCCGCTTCCCATCTCTGTTAATTTTGTCTTTTTGAGAATGCCAGAGCAGTAGGATCTGCAGTCGGTGACCTTTGGGACTGCCATCTTCTCTGGGCCTCTTTTGATTGAAGCAGCTATTCACCCTTTGGGGTCATCTGTATTATTTCATGATCTCCTCCTTTTGTGCAAGCTTGGAAGGGTTGAAGCCTTGCTTAACAGAGAACTTAGCTGGGAAAGTGGTGACAGGGACTAAAGGGCGGCTTGGAGACCTCCATTTCTGTCCCAGACACTGACACCTAGTGGAGCCTTGGTACCTTCTGGCTGCTGTGCATTTCTCGTGCATAAGTGCGGGTGTGGGTTGTGTGCGGGGAGGAAGGACGGCTGGAACTCCAGATGCCTGCTTTTGAGAAGAATATTACCCTTTTAGCCTAGTGTGCTGGCGCCATGGGGCAGCGAGAACACGGGCAGCACAGGCTTGTGGTGGTGGCAGGCTTCACATTAATGCCCTCGGATGCCCCAGGCCTCTAGGCTGAGCTCTGCCAGGAGGGTGGGGGTGTCTGCATGGGGGCAAGAGACTGCTGGGCTCCGGGAGGAAAAGGAGCGGCTCCCATATGCTGCTGCCAAGGAGGTAATTGGGAGAATTGGTTTGGCGATTTCGATCTGACAGCCAACAGGAGACTTCCCGGGCGCTGCAGGAGATAAGCCTGTCAGGGTCCTTCCTGCTAAGCTGGGCCCAGGATTGTCAGGGCTGCCAGGCAGGGTGTTGGGCGTCCAAAAGGAGAGTGAGCAAGTTGTGCCTCAAAGCACCCAGGAGTCGCAGACCCCGTGGCTAAGCTGGATGGAGCCAACCATGTCATCTGGCCAGCAGATGCCTGTCAGCCTCTCTTCTGGTCCAGCCAGTGGGTTCACTTTTGAGACACAAGCCTCAGGTTGTGCTATGGAATTCCATTTTTTTTGTCTCTCTCAAAAAAATAAAAAGTAAAAGAAAACATGTTGAAATGAGGGTGCGAGTAGCCTTTTACCTTAAGCCTCAGCTCTCCTCTATTTGACAGTCTGTCAGTCAATTGGCTGTAACTGATGGCTGCCCTTTATTGTTACTGAGAGACATTAAGGTGGAATAATTAAGAGCAGAGCTCTGGAGCCAGACCACGCAGGTTCCATGTCCCATCTCGGTTTTGCTGGCTGGGTGACCCTTGGGCAATTGTCAGCCTTTCGGAGCCGTGGCTTCCCCATCTGTAAAATGGGATGAAAGAAGGGTTCACTCAGGATTAGCGTGAAGATTACGTTAGTCAATAGATACAAAGCAACAACCAAACACCAGCCTTTGGTTATAAGTTAATTTAGGGGACTCCATAGCTCAGCGGTTCTCAACCTGTGGGTCGCGACCCCTTTGGCAGTCGAACAACCCTTTCACAGGGGTCGCCTAAGACCATCCTGCATATCAGATATTTACATTACGATTCATAACAGTAGCAACATGACAGTTACGAAGTAGCAACAAAAGTAATTTTATGGTTGGGTCACAACATGAGGAACTGTATTTAAAGGGCCAGAAGGTTGAGAACCACTGCCATAGCTGGACTCTTCCACCAGTGCTTCCACATTCAGGTTGAGAAGTGCTGAGCAGTCCAGTAGCCTCACTTTACAGAGAAGAAGGCTGAGGTTTATGAAGGCTTCGTGGTGTGCCCTGTGGTAGATGCAGGACTGGACACTACAAAGCAGAAACCTGATGATCTGTGCACACATTTGCTCTTGGGCACTTTGTTCATAGGAATCTCTTGAATTCTCATGCCTCGTCAAGAAAATAGTCAGTACTTTTTAGATCAACAAACCCAAGTCACTGGAGAGAGATGTTACTGCCTTCAGTAGAGTTTTAGTGCGAAGCATATTTTTGTGGTGCTTATGTATCTGCGTAACGATCGCCGTATGTGGTACGTGGAGTAGTTCATAGTGAACTGGGATGTTTGCTTAGCAAGGACTTTTTGTTCGCTGAGTAGCAGAGATAACAGAGTTTATTGCCACTTGATCCCCTTTGCCAGCCCATCTAGGTCAGCTTGTTTATCTCTAGTGTTCTCTCTTTCCATCAAATTGTTCCAGTGACTAACAACTGGGGTTAGTGATGACAAGTCTGTTAATAGTAGAGCTCAAGATAAGGCACCATGAACTCCCTCTGCCCGACAGTGCTGCCTGCCTGCTGAGTGATCCGGGACTTGTCAGCCCTTGGAGTTGCCGAGTAAGGTGCTGGCAGTGGGGCCGGGCACTGGCTGTGCTTTCAGCCCGCGGTGTCTCCGAGCTCAGCGCTCAGCCACCAGCACTCACCCCTTCCAGGAAGCCTCGCTTTCCTTGCACACCATCTCATGCCAACTTCCATCCAAAAAATAAATGCCCTTGACTTAGAAATACATTTTCTTAGACACACAGGTGTTCAGAGTTTTGGCTCTTGCTCAGTCCACAAATCAGAGCACTCCCACTGTCCACATGAGCCATCTGTAGTCAAATGTGGGGTCTCAGAATGGGATGCCCTGTCCCAGATGGAGTTTCTGGAGCAGACAGCATCATCTCATGTTGCTGCAGTGAATGTGACAGGCAGTGGGGGAGGCACGGCCCCATCAGAGCCTCTCTGTGCAGATGTGCAGTCTCGGCTTTCCTGGCGCAGGCTCCCTGAATGCGAGGGCTGTTGGGGGTGTGTGTCTCTGATGATTTGTGTAGCACGTCTGCCCCTCTGAGTGTGGAGAAGCGAAAGTGGATTGCACACACAGGAAAGGGACTCCCTCCACGTGTCTGTCTCTGCCTTTTCACTCATCTTATTGGAGTGGTGTAAAACCTGAGGTGTCAATGAGCTGTGGCTGCACGAGTTCAGATCTGCTGAGCAGACTGACTCTGGACACCATTCTCCATTCCCCTTCTGTTCATGCTGCACAGATAACGTTCCTAAGTGAATGTGGCATTTGTATTGGATGAAGCCGTAGCGCAGTATGAAACGTGATTACATGTCTACTCTAATCCTCAACAGGCAGTGCTTCCCACTCAGGGTCTTTTAAAGAACACGTGTACAGTGGACTCACACAATATTTGGGTCAAAGGCATTTGTAGACGGAGATGAAAGGTCTGAACCATTAGCTTAGAAACCTAAGCTCAGGAGAGATAGGGGTCTGACTGAGGAAGCATAGAGTTTAAGGAGCTCCCCCCTCCCCCCCCCCCCCCCATATACATACACGTCAACCCCTGTCAAATTTGCAGACTTGCTGATAAGCCAGTTATGTTCCTGCAACCAGGGAATGTACAGGTCTGTACATTTGAGGAGTTTCAGTGCCTCCCTCTGCAATGTTGAAGGGAATGGGCTAGAATGAATGGGGATCCGTCCCTCCAAGGGACTATTGGAAGTGTTCCTGGCTGCCCTGGAGCACGCTTGTTTATCCCTAAAACCCCACAAATTGCGATGGAAGTCGCTCTAGATGACATTGTGGCAGATGGTGTCACCAGGATATTTTTGGGATGATGTGCTGGCCCAGAACCATGATACACTCACGTGTTCCGTTTACCACAGGGAGCAGGTCTCCCCTTGGTCCCATTGTGTCTCAACGCCTCTGTGAACTGTGTATTCACCGCAGGCCTCAGGCTGTGAGTCTTTGCTGGGGTAATAGTATCAGGATGGAATCTAAATTATCTGGGGGTTCTTTTTTGCTGTGTATTTAAGGTTCCTTTCTAGGTATGGTAAGTGAGACGGGCTTTCCGTTTTTGGTAGTAACATAGAGTTCCATTTAAGAAGTAAATTTGGAAGGACGCAGTTTAAAGAAAAACACTTTACCTAATTAATTGTGCAGGTGGAGCCCATGCTGTCTGCGGGGACTGGACATGAGTGGCTGAGGTCTGGAGAGCCTGGTGTGGGCACAATGAGCATTTACTCAGGACAGGCAGTGGGGATGGCTCCTCTCTCTTTGTAAACATGGACGGTGGCTACCCCTTACAGAGGCTAAGCAAGTACCTTTCATTTAATCATTCAAACAACTCTATGAGGTGTGTGTTATTACAATACCTTTGTTTTAAAGACGTGGAAGCTGGAGCTTAGAGATGATGAGTGACATTTACAAGGACATATGATGGTTAGGGGCGGAACCAGCATTTGAACAATTTCACCCCGAAGCCTGGCACTTCATTCTTCTGCTACATCCCATTGCACACCTAATAACATCCCCGGGCAGGCAACCAGGGAAGTAGAATAAGAGAAAACTCTGGTCATTCCAGTTTACTACTTGGTGGCAAGTTGAATTTGTAGTGAGCAAAAAGAAAAACATTTAAGAAAAGGGGAGAGAAAACCCCTAAATTCAAGTAGTTGAGACCCATATGTCATCCCCAGGTGACATCTTCATTTTCACCTGTTTTACTGTCTGTTCTATGCTTCATGCTGGGCGACCACAGGAAACCCATGGATGTTCTGAAATCCCTACTTGGCTCATTGACGATTAGATTTCATCATTCTTTCTCTCAAAGTCTGGATGGCCAATGCCTTTGGATTTGGAACGCTCAGTGTGGCTATATATCAATATTTATACATTGAATGAAGGTTCTTTTAAACTTTAAAGGAGGGATCCTTTTGCAAGTGGAGTTGATTTAGAGCCCATCAGCAGTGCTTTTACATATTTAGCACGACCATTGTAGTATAATATATGCTTTCTATAAATATACAGGATGTTCGACTCTGCTGAATGCATTTACTCCTTTTTATAAGTTTCTGGATAAATTTCAAGCCCATCAAGCTCACCTTAAGTTGGTAGGTGTTATTAAACCTCCAAGAACATAATTAACTCATTTTACAAATTGTTAATGCTTATAGAAACTCATGATCAATGAGACCATTTAGATCATTTTATGAGAAAACCGAAAAAGGCAGTTTGTTAGAGCTGGTCCCATTCTCTGAGATGGTGAGAAATAAATGACTGTTTATTATTAGCTGTTATAACCCTAATTCGAGAATTCTTTAAAAGGCAATTACATACGTTTACACAGAAATAATGCTGCCGTTCAGTTCAGTGTTTTCAGCCTAATAGAGTCTCCCCAGAAAGATTACAAAAACAGCCAAGATAGAGTTGATTCTGCTCTAATTTAAACATTTTACTATGCCTGTGTCACAGCCATTTTAAGAAGTAAAAACAATTATCAATGATCAGGCTCAACCTCTGTTCAGTTGCATTTAGTCTGCTCTCCAAGAGGCCTGGGGGATTTAGACTTAGGTATTTTAGTTCTAGCTGCTTGGTGTGGGGCTGTATTTCCAGCAAAGAGACTTCAGTGTGCCCCCTTCTCTCATCACACACTGTAACCTGGTCACCACTCCCAAACCACTAGGAATCCTCCTCCTCCCAGGCCACACATTTTTCTCTCCTCCTCAGTGTTTGGGCTCTGGCTTTGCCCAGTTTTCCAATGTATTCATACTCTTCTTTTTACAGAATATCTTATTGATTTTTAGAGAGGGTAAGGGTGAGTAAGAGAGAGAGAAACATCAGTGTGAGGGAAACATTGATCGGCTGCCTCCTGCACAATTCCTACTGGGGATTGAGCCCCCAACCCAAGCATGTGCCCTGACCAGGAATCGAACCAGCACCCTTCTGGTGCACAGAACAACGCCCAACCAACTGAGCCACACAGGTCAGGGCAATGTATTCAGACTCTTTCTTGTCACTGGTCCTTGCATATACTGCCCTTCCATTCAGTGAATTTCTCTTCTCCTCACCTCTCTCCCCAGCATCACACATCTCTTACCTGGATAGCACCTGCTCCTTCAAATGCCAACTCCAGTGCGACTTTCTGGGGACACTTCCCCTCCACCTGCTCCTTTGAAAGCAGCTCTCCTAGAATTGTGTTTGTCTTTTCATGCTTTTATCTCAGGTTGGGTTCACTGGCTCCATGGGGGTGACTGTTGGGTGAGTGTCTACCTCCCCCAGTAAACGTGAGTGTCCTAAAAGCAGCCACTGTTTTGTTTTGCTCCAGTTGTATCCCCAGCACCTGACTCTGTGCCCAGAGCACAGTAGGCTCTGAGCTAAGTATCCGTGGAAAACCTAAGTGGGTAGAGCTGCTCGCTCATTGCTGTGCTCTGCGGCCTGCCCTCCATGCCAGGGTCCAGCACGCTTCCATCCTCCTTGAATTCTCACCGGCTCATTTTCACCTTTGGGACAAGTATATGAAGGGGTTCGAGAATTCCTGGCATTCGCGGGGTTTTATCAAGAACCTGATAAGGAGAGTGTCCCCCCTGTTGAGCTGTCAGTCTGAGCACCTGGGTGTCACTGTCCTGACAAGCACACCTGCTGGTGTGGGGACATGCGCGCTCTTTCTGGCAGCAGGGCCACGGCAGCAGTGGATGGCTGTCCTGCAATGTTACCTCTTTCAGCCTCCTCGAGCCAGAGAAAGGTGGTTTTAAGTTCTGTCTAGATAGCCAAAGGTTGAAAGAAGAGGAAATACAAAGTCTGGTTGAAGTGATAAAGAGAGAAGTTGCAGATGAAGTAAGAGAAGTGGACATTTTCCGACTACTCCTTGTGTGGCAGGCGTGCTAGTCTGCATACCCGGTATCTTCTTTCATTCACCCATTATCACACAGCAGGGGGCTGGAATACCAACACACTGAGAAAGGGCTGGTATATAACCTCGGTCTGTTTGGTTTCAAAGCCCGTGTTTTCCACGACAACATGTTTCCACAAAGGGAGCTTCTGCCTTCCCTGTTCTGACTCCAACAGCAGGGACGCTCATCCTGCCAGAGGTGGGAGTGTATTCTGCTTTAGGGGCATGTAGTCGGGGCCACTGGTGTTTCTTATCAGGCCTTCTAGCTCTTGTTGTTGTGGGCTGGAGGCTGGGGGGCAGGGAGATGGTCTTGACTGCGGCAAGTGCAGAGTGGATGAAAAACGATCCCACAGAAGTCGGTTCTCCTCTGATTACCTGGCATCATCTGGTCAACCAAGTCCTAGCATGTGGATTTAACTCACAGGATTCAGATACGTCTGCCCTGTGTGCCTGCACACACGGGATGTGCTGCAATGAGAGCCAGTGGATTAACATTCAGGAAAAGCTTTCTAGAGCAGCAAGACTTGAGTTCTGAGGGATGAATTAAGGTCATCTGATGAAGGAGGTGTGGGTGAAGGAGAGTCAGAGAGAACGTTCCAGACAGAGCAAATGGCATCTGCAAAAGCTAAGTGGGAGGCTGGAGGCAGGCACACCTGACTCATGGAGGAAGGGCCAATGTGGGGGGGTTTGAGGAGGGGGAGGAAGCCGGATGCCAGTGTCAGGGAATGCACAGGCTTTGTTCTCCTGCGGAGCAGGGTACTCTCCTAGAATTGTGTTCCGCTATGAGTTTGTTCCCTCTTCTGTCGAAAAAAGAACAAGGGAGGAGGGGTAAGATCCAAGCAATAGAATGAAAGTGGGAAAAGGTTGGGAAGAAAGGCTGTGAAAGTAACTAAAAGGAAGAGTTTCTAAGAGTCTATTTTAAAGACAGTGGCAGAACTAGCCAGTAATCAGAGTGGGGAGAATCAAGCACAACCATGAGGCTGACCTTTCTGTTAACCTACACTGACTGGGTCTTCCTTCCTTGAGCTCCTGGTCCCTTTATTGTCATCAGCATCATCACAGCCAGGCACACAGCTCAGGGTGTCTTGGGGGGAACTCCAACCCTCCACATTTGCCTATTTTGGACATTGCATATAAATTGAATCATATGATAAGTGATCTTTCATGTCTGGCTTCTTTCATTTAGCATACTGATTGCAAGGCATATCCATGTTGTAGCATATATCCGTACTTCATTTCTTTTTATTGCTGCTAACTTCTCGACCCAGCCATCGGCAGTCACCAATCCTATGGTGATGGGAGCAGGAATCGCAGAGTTAGCGAGTGTCTTCAATCCTGGTGGATCTCCGTGGTGAAGATCAGCTCATCCTCTTAGGTTCCATTGCCCTGCTTGGTAGCAGCTGCCCTCTAACTGCACATTCCTCTTATGGTTCAGGGTCTTGGGCTACAAATGTTGTCTATCCAGGGCGACCACCTACAGTTGGGTAGGTTGAACTCTGCCCAAAGGTGCCTGAGTGAAGGCACAACAAAGGGCTCGAATAGAATCTGCATCCCTCTTGTCAAGCCATCAGCCCCAGGATGGGGCTGTGTCCATCGCGGGGAGCCTTTTCCTGACTCCCACCAGCTCTGTCAGGGCTGCTGTCGCTTCTTCCGATGGCACTCGGTCCCGCCTCTGGCATCTGTCAGAGCTGAGGTATAGGTAGCCTGTTTTATATTTGAGTTAACAAGATGTAGGCCGTGACAAGATAGCAGATACAATTACGATATTTTCTAATTTATGAGTTTGTTCCCATAAGAAAAAATATGTCCCTACTTTGCATTCAGATATTTACAGCTCTACCCTGAGCGAGGGGAATTTTCAGCCTCTATTTTCTCCACCAATTTTCTTCTAACATCTCTGGCTGTTCCCATCTGTGTTTCTAACTTTGGGGTAGAGCATTTCCAAGGTGGAATTGGTGTTAAAAAATAATTTTCACAAAAAGGGTAAAATCGTGGCTGTCAGATACTGAAATGAAACTATGTTCACATTTTTATTCTACGTCTTACTCAGTGAGGGGACCAGGCAGGTATGATAATCAGTGGAAAAGATCAGACACATTTATCCATCGGGAATATTAGAATGAATGTGCCATAGAGGCAAAGCTGTGTTTTCCACAGGGGGAGGGAGAAGTCAAATGAGCCTCAATGGGAAAGGACAGAATTTACATGTCTACAGACAAGACTTATTTGCCTTGCTATCATTTATCTACAATTTACAGAATTGTAAAATAGCTTCCTACAATTGGAAAGAGAAAACCAAAGGGGTATTCTCTAGTCTGACAATGCATCTTTTTCTATGAAACCACGTGTTTCTCCTGCACTGGTGATCTGTAGCACACTGTAGCACACTGGTGAATTTAGATAAGCTTTGTTGTTCCAGTTGAGATTTCAGGATGACAAGATTTCCTTTAGGTTCCAAGTAGTTTTTGGTATTTGGTGCTCTCTATGGAGGAACAAGACTCTGGACATTCTCAATGACAACGTGCCTGGCCAGTGTGGTTCAGAGGTTGAGCATGGACCTATGAACAAGGAGGTCATGGTTAGATTCAGTCAGGGCACATGCCCAGATTGCTGGCTCCACCCCCCAGTAGTGGGCATGCAGGAGGAAGCCCATCAGTGATTCTCTCTCATCATTCATGTTTCTATCCCTCGCTCCCTCTCCCTTCCTCTCTGAAATCAATAAAAGTATATTTTACAAAGAAAAGACACCTGTGTAGGTGGTTGAAGAGCAAGGGTGAGATTCAGTGAGGGGCTTGGAGGGAGGGACCTATTAGAACAGAGACCAGAGAATAAGGTCTGGATTTTATTCTTAAAATCATTACGCATTTCCTCTGTGACCTTTGGATTTGCCATTTATCTCCCTGCCTCTTTGAGACAGGAAAATAAGTATTATTTGTAAGTACAAGGAGATTGCCTGATGAAAGGTACCGGTTAACTGCGAAGTGGTGTTATTAATTTGTTCATCCTTGCCTTTTGTATTCCTACTCTGGGTAGATGTGTGGTCCATCTCCTGTCTCCTCCCACCATTCATTTCCAGGGCAGCAGGTGGGGATCCCAGCATGGGATTATGTATATTCAATGGCTGCTTTGGAATTTGCTCTTAACATTTTTGTTATAAAAAAGCCTAAAACAGCCACCCCAGTTTCTTTCCTTTCCTTTAAAATGTTTAAGTCAATTGCTGATGGGATAATTATTCTGAATGTAGTCGAGTGTCACGTTGTTTTTTAAAACTTGCTATAAATTCAAAATTAGTCTTGTCAGAACTTAATGGAATTCTCCCACCCTGCCAGGCGCAGCTCTGTTGGCCCAGCGCCAAGGTGGTAGAAACAAAATGCTGGAACTCGCCCTCCCCACCCCGCCCCCCCCCCCCCCCCCAAAAAAAAAGAGAAAGTGTGTGAATGCTTTCAAGATCTGTGTCTAGAATAAAGTGTTCCTGTGAATCACGAGGGGTCTTCAGGTATATTTTTGTTGGTGGTGAGAATGGCACCAGGTGTTATACCAGTGGAGTCACACCAGACCAAATACCTCGATACTTGAGTTCTGGCCACGAAAGAATTCAGAGCCAAGACTCAAACTGTAAGAGAAAGTTTATTTAGAAAGTCACAGAGTTGGAAGAAGTGAGCCACAGAAGAAGTGGGCTCAAGAACAAAAGGAGGGTCCTTGGAGCTTGGGAGAGAGAGGAGTAAAGGTAATCACCTAGGGAGGAGTGGGGGAGAAGAGGAGAACAGGAGAGGCAGGGGCGTGCTCCCAAGAGGGAAGGAAACTGAGTCCGCAGTCCTCAGGGCTTTTAAGGGTAAGGATTTTAGGGGAGGTACCAGGGGAAGATCTCAGCAGAATATTCATCAGCTTTCAGGGTCCTGGTCTCCCCTGATTGGCTGGCACCAGGACAGGGAGTCATTATCCAATGCAGCTGGTCCTGAGGTCAGCCATGGCATCGCTTGTCTGGTTTTGCTGCTTTTCTGGGCCTGGAATGGAAACACAACTGAGGCCCAGATGTATTTGATGCAGATCAGAACCTCATTGTCCTGGGGATTTAATGCTTACGGGCTGTTCTCTGGCCTCCTTGTTCATTCCCCCTGTAAGGGGGTCTAATCCACATGTCTAGCGAAAAACCAAGGAGGAAAGGTTGGGGAGGGTCTGAACCACATGACCAGGGAGATGAAAGGTCAGGGGGTCTGAACCATATGACCAGCGATATGCTAGGGGGGGAAAGGTCACCCATGGTGTGAGGTCCTTGTTTGCCCATATTTGCCCATTGCTAAGCACCCTGGGCTTTCTGCCCTGGTGACCTTGTGTACCTGCCTCATCGTCCTTGTTCTCTGCTCATGTCTGTCTAACTGCCCACCACATTTTCACTCTATGAGGAAAAGCCATTTATATAGGAATGTCTATAACATTTGCAATGTAGTATGTTATGTGTCAACTCAGCTTCACTTCACGACACTGACCAGCAGTGGCAGGAAGACTATTTTTCCTTTAGCTGTGACAGTTTAATAACTTCACTGTCCCTCAGTTTCCCCTGGACCGAGGTAATGTTATTTTTATAAATTAAGTCATGTGGCTTTTAACTTTTACCGCACGAAATCCCACGTATCTTACTTCAATTGTTAAGTTGCTTTGGGTGACCCAGCATGGCAGGGAAATCTATTTTTGTCTTTATTGTCATGACCAGTTTCCATCGCACTTGGATGAGGCTGGGTTTTGGAGACTGCTTTGTTATTTCCAGACAAATGCAGGAGTGGGGGACAGCTGCAGCATTTTAATCCAGTGCTCTAAGCATCTGTTGCTTTTGGGGAAGCTGTGCTAGGACTCAATTACTTCACACAGTTATCACTTTACTTACTTACTTTAAATTTGATTTTTAAAGAGCGGGAGAGGGATTGGGGGGAGAATCATCGATGTGAGAACAAAACATCGATGAGCCACCTCCCACATGGCACTCCCCCAACCTGGAATCCTGCTAAACCCAGGCATGTGCCCTGACTGGGAATCGAACCAGCAACCTTTTGGTGCATGGGACGATGCCCAACCAACTGAGCCACACCTTCCAGGGCACTTTACTTACTTCTGATAAATTATTTTGACAGTCATTCTAGCCACACTGATCGTCTGCTTTTCAATTCCTAAGATTTTTAAAAAATAAATTTTATTGATTTTTTTACAGAGAAGAAGGGAGAGGGAATAGAGAGTTAGAAACATCGATGAGAGAGAAACATCGATCAGCTGCCTCCTGCACACTCCCTACTGGGGATGTGCCTTCAACTAAGGTACATGCCCTTGACCGGAATCGAACCTTGGACCCTTTAGTCCACAGGCCAACGCTCTATCCACTGAGCCAAACCAGTTAGGGCAATTCCTAAGATTTTTAATTATCTCTGCCACTGATGGTTCCATTTAACCATACACACAATCTATTGTCAGTCTGTTGGGTGTTCATTTTGTCTCCCCGTGAGACATGTATATTTGTTAAGACAGAGAATCATATTTTATATTTCTCTTTTGTCCTCTAAAGTACCCAGAAAGTAGCTAGAGTCTCCATAGGAGTTGAACATATTCTTTCCAGTTTCCTAAATGATAGTGTCATTGGCTAGACTTGGACTAAGCTGGGTAGTTTGTCACAACAGAGCACACTGACTACATACATGTGATCAACAGGACTGACTCGAGAAATAGGCCAGGCTCATTTTTGAATGGGTGGGGGCAAGATGTGATTTAGCTGAATGGGCAGCTCCTGGCATTGATTAATGGAAGGGCAAAGCCCTTTAATTGTTTGGATGGTAAGGAAACATCTCTATTCTTCTTCTTTGTTTTTCCCTTGGATGAACTATTAGAAACATAAAGATTTCAATAACCCATATCCATGGGTCTAACTGTAGACTTCTCAGGCAGCTTTGCAAATGGGCACCCTCCCTCTGAACCCTGGTGCTTGGGGTCAACTGTAGAAGCAGGGAGACCAGTTAGGGGATTAGTGTAAGAATCTGGTGAAAATAATGGTGCCTGAGAGTTGGTTGTTTCAGTGGGTGTGGTGAGACCTGAGATCTCCTAAACTTATTTAGAAGGTAGAGCCAATTCCATAGATACATGACCAGGGCCCTTTTAATGATTCCAAAAGCCCAGAGGATGAAGCCCAGAAGGAATCCACTCCCAGTTAGGAGACGCTCCTTGCCCCTGGAGTGAGTCGTCAGGGGCAGATCTTGGGTGCTGGTGCCTGTGCTATGGTCAGTCCAGCTTCACTGACGGGTTGCCATGTGGACCATGCAGTCCTTTCAGCTAGTTCCTGTCCCTCGGGGGGGCAGCATCAATCATTCAGAAGCTTTAAAAAATGCATCAGCTAGCTGGACAGTCCAGGGCCCCACCACATCATGGAAAGCTCTCAGGGCACAGTGTCTGCATTTTGCATTAGTTGACCTGTTTGTTGAGAGAGGCCTGGAATCTGAGCTCGTAGGAGTGTAGGAGCGGAGGTTCCTCCTGGCCGGGAGCACCCTGAGCAAACACTGCCAGGGGGTGGTTCGGCCAAGTTAGCAGCTCCTCAACCCCTCCTCTCCTCCCTGGGGGAGGAGGCTTTTCCCAGGGCAAAGCAAAGCTCTCTACAGGGCAAAGACAACCCGTTGAGCAAAACTCCACAGCTCCCAGGGCAGAGACTACAAGAGAAAGGCTGAACCTGCAGCAGGCAGACAGCTCAGGAAGCAGTGGTGGTTATAGGGATCCCAGCTCTGCACCATTTACTGCTGCGGGATGTGGGACAAATGACCCAACAGCCTGGGTCTCAGGTTCCTCAGCTATACAAATTGGGATAATAATAATAATAATACTTTGGAAATGTGTTGTGGGGATTAAATGAGTTAATATAAGTAAAATATTTAGGTTAGTTCCTGGCACAAACTATCATATCTGTTTGCTGTTGTTAATATGATATTAATTTATTATGATATATTTATTATACAAGTTATTCTATGGTTATTCTATTATTAGTGTACTCAAAAACCAGGCCTTGTCACTAGCCGTTTGATACCTACTCCCTGTGGGTTTGGCTCAGGTTAGTTACTGGATCGACCCGTGTGAGTCCTGCACAGACCCCACGCGTAACGCAAACACCTGGAACTGAGTACCTACTATGCCTGGATCTGTGTGGGAACTTCACACCCATGAGCCACCAGCCCACAGAGTCTGTTTTAGAGGTGAAGGAACCAAAGCCCAGAAAACTTGGGGCCGCACATGTGGGGTAGAAATCAGGTCCCCTGACTCCAGGCCAGCCCCTTCTCCACGACCAGTGCTTACAGTGCCAGGCCAGCAAGCGTTCCTTCCTGTCCACGTCCGCCCGGTGCTGAGCAAGGCACCGGGGGCAGTTATTCCCCACCTGGGTCAAGATTCTGAGGTTGCAGGTCTGGGGTTGGGCCTAGATCTCTGCATGTTCGCAGGGGCCTCTGGGAGCTGCCAGTGCAGGTGGCTTCAGGGGTGCTTCACCACATTGGTAGAAGGCCCTCAATGGATGGCCCTGGCTCCGAGGGTCTGGTTTTGGAGGTGATCATAACATTAAACAAAAGTGGATGGCAGGCACCCCTCCTGGGCATGCGGGCTATGCCTGTTCTGAGAAGCAGCCTAGATCCATGACACACACACGTGTCCATGCTCAGAGAAGGACAGTGTGGGGGCCCAGGAGTGGCAGGAGGAACTTCACGAATAGAGCTTCACACGGGCGGATCTGTGCCTGTGGAGAAGAGGGGTGAGGGCGGTGCACAAGAGGTGCAAGGAATGTGGATGTGGCAGGGATGGCAAGGACTCCCACAGGCATATTTCCTCGCTCTCTCCACTGAACTGAGGACCTTTCTGCAGAATCAGTGCCTCCTCCGTGTGCACTGGGGACCCCGGGAGGAGAAATGGAAGGCGGCATACGCTCCCCATTTGGTGATACCCATGGAAGACAGGGGATTGCACGAGTGGTTGGACCTCAGAGCATGCTGGGCCTCCCTCGCCATTCCCTGTCTCCTGGAGGCAGGGTTGCATGCTCCTTGCACTCTCTGCTGAGTAATAAGGGCAGACCAGGGTAGCCCCGCTGAGAACTTCCTGCAGAAGTGAGTGGTGGCCATCTGTCTTGTAGGGTGTGTTGTGGCTTTATAAGCCCTGCGTTTGAGAGTGGTTTGGCCAGGTGTGCCCTCTCTGGGGGAAAACCACTGGGATGTGGCAAATTGAAGGCAGACCG
This sequence comes from Myotis yumanensis, assembly GCF_028538775.1. Taxonomy (NCBI): domain Eukaryota; kingdom Metazoa; phylum Chordata; class Mammalia; order Chiroptera; family Vespertilionidae; genus Myotis; species Myotis yumanensis. Next base: position 47,349,001 of record NW_027223764.1, on the reverse strand, counting down.
AGGGCTTTGCTCTTTCCATCCATCTAATGTTGCTTTTGCCTCTGACTCACGATGGGCCTCGAGCAGACGATTCCTCATGGGGTCCCAGTTTTCTCCACTAAGATGCAGGCCCAGGGCTGGATGACCTTGACGATTCCTTCTCATAGTAACACTGAGTGACTCTTTTTTTTTTTTTAAATATGTTTTTATTGATTTTAGAAAGAGAGGGAGGGAGAGTGATAGAAAGATAGAAACATTGATGAGAGAGAGAAACATCAATCTGCTGCCTCCCACAAGCCCCTACTGGGGATCAAGCCTGCAACCTGGGCATGTGTCCTGACCTGGAATCTAACCTGCGACGTCTTGGTTCATGGTTGGTGCTCAACCACTGAGCAACACCAGCCTGGCTTAATGACTCTTTTGAATCTTTAGAACCATCCTGGTGCTCAGTTCTCTTTGAGAATACTTCCTCCTTCACAGTCAGGTAGCTGAGCAAGGTCTCACATTTCCTGACTTCCTTCCCCTCTGAGCCTCCTGCAAGGCTGGAGCTAGTCAAAACATCAAGAAGGGAATCCGGACAGCCCCCAAGCCTTTGCTCATGAACTTTCCATTGGGAAAGGCTCTCTGAGGTCAAAGTCGCCCAAATAGGAAGAATCAGCTGTCTATGTAGTTGACCATCCATGACCACCTGGTGATCGACCATGAAAGAGACTCTCAGGCGGTAAGTCCTTTCAGACACAAGATACTCATGGCCAAGGTTTTGCCCTAAAGCACAGATCTGAATGGGCACATAATCATTCACTGGACGTGAACTGCAAAGGAAGCAACAAGCATCATTTCTAGATGGAGAAAATATCCAGGGATGGCAGACAGCCTGGCAAGCCGAGTCCCACCCCATCTCCACCTTTATCATTTCCTGTCTCAGCTTCTCTCCCTCCAGAGCCCCCGATCACTTGTGGCAGTGAGGTTTACCATCCAATAGAAAGGAAACCCAAGGGCAGTTGCTAACAGACCAAACTTACTCCATTTCCTCTGACAACCAGTGATTATCAATCACCTGCGTTCTCCCAAAAGCTGTACACCTGCCTCCCTGGTGCGTCTCTATGACAGCAAATGGAGCCAGGGTTCGCCAGCCAAGGTTTGTGCTGCCCAGTGTGCTTGTGTTTGGTTTTGGCCCGGGCTGCCTTTGCTGGGATGAAATATAGTGGGCCTTCCGCTAGGCATGGCTCAGCAACTCCCTCGTGTTTGTGCTTTATTGGGCAATAAATTAATACAGAGCACTGCCAAGGAAAGAAATAAATGGGGAAGACAGCAAATACATTTTTAACAAGGAAAATGGCTTTGTTTCTCAGTAGCATCATTTAAATGATTAGCTCAGTAATTGTGTAGGTTCCTTATTGGGGTGGGAGAGGGCATCCTGATTACTAGTAAACACATCTCTGGGATGAACTGTGTGGGCGTGCTCACTGCCTCGGAGGGTTTGGGGAGGAGGAGATTGGCTTAGGGTCCTAGGTCCTGGGAGAGGCCTGGGGATATGTTCACGTTTTCGTCATGGGGATATGTACTAGGCCTGGGTTTTAAGCCTATAGAAACGTGAAGTTCCCAGCTGGCTGTATCTGCAGGCAACAATGAGGACAGTCACACTTGAAGGAGTTAGGAGAAATCTTTGATGATGGGTCCTGGTAATTAACTGCATCCCATGGTTAATAATGGGGAGAGGGAAGGAGAAAGGACAAGACTGGCTCTGTGAGAGGGAGCTCCTGTTTGCAGGGCAAATGCCACAAAGCCCGGGGAAAGTCTAATGTCCTCTAAAAGAAAACCTTCAAGGCTCAAGGGGAAGGAAAGAGAAGGAAACACAAACCTCTCCCTCCCCTGGATGTACACATACACCTCAGATCGCTCGTGTCTTGTCACAACTAATTTCTAGAAAGAGTTCTCTCCCCACCCGCTCCGCTGTATAAGGGGCCTTTGTCCCTTGTTCTCTGCAATACTCCTTGTGCCGGGGCTGTTGCCCAGCGTATGAAAGGAGATCGATAGGTGTGAATCGATGGGATTGTAAGTGGACTGTATTCCAGCCTTCAGATTCTGCCCACTGTTCCTTCACAGCTTAGCCACACTTCCAGCAGCCCCTCCCCCGGCTGTGACTGCCCCCACCCGAATGACTGGTCTCTCCCTGCTCACTGATGAACGCTTCCCTTTTAAACATTTTCTTAGTCCTTGCTTTGGACCATCTTCTCCATTGTCTCCATTTGACATTAAAATCTTACAGCATTGATCTTTTTTTTTTTTTTATTTCCATTCCACAAACCTTTTCCAGTTGTTATAGAAATTTTATCTGCATTTCCCTAGGAATAAATGTGAATTCATCTTGCAAATACAACAGCTTTTCATAATAGACCCTTTATGTAGTAAGTGCATCCGAAAATAATTCAGCCTTTATGGATGTTCCCAGCTTTTACCGATGGTTGGTCTGTACGCTTAATCACTCAAGAATTCAGCTTCCATAGAAATTGAATTTATTTTTGCATCTGACCAACCTCCTGAATTTTAAGAAGATTGGGGGGCAGTGGTGAGGGAGGAAGAAAATACAAGAGAGAGAGAGAGAGATAAAATATGGATGTATATTCATGTCCATAGCTTACTTTATTATAAGTTTTGAGGACTTATTTATAGCTATCTTAGAAAATATTTACTGAAAGTGCTATCGGACTTGAAACTGGAGAAGAGGGAGATGGATCGATGGTTCCTCTGCCTCGGGGAATATATCTTGGTGATTTCTTATAAAGGGCCTTTTAAGCTTTCTCCTCTCCGGTGCTCATGTTTCCATGTATTGTTCTTGGTGTAGAAGAAACGGCAGGCCTTTGCCAAGGATTAGCTTTATTGGAACAAATCATTTGCAGTAGAAATGTGTTTGCTAAGATAAGTGCTGCTGTCGTGTGCTGTACTCGCGGCAAAGGATCTTACAGATGACTCAAAGCTTTTTTGAAACACTGCCATCTAATTAAAGAAAACCAACTTAATGATCTAACATTCAACATTATTCTTTACAGTTTTACTCTTGGACTGGAAAATAGTTAAAAAATAGCTCCGTTTCGGTTAGAATGAGAAATGTAACTTATTTACATATATAACATAGGTAATATATACTTCATTTTACAACTTGTTATTTGTGGGAATAGTGCATGATGTGTGACCACGAACATCAGTGTAGGGACTCTGCTTTAAACATCCCACGTGTTCATCAACAAGTGTTCATGGAGGATGTGCCTTTGCTGGGCATGAAGAAAGTAACTACAGGACACAACCTCAAGGGGCTTGTCATCTAGCTGGAGAGACAAGGCAAATACACAAGAGTAGTTAAGCATAGATATCAAGTAGAATGGAATGGGATGTCCTCAAAATGTGAAAAATGAAATGTGCTTTGAAGTGTCAAGCAAGGAGAGGCTGTGGATATATACCTCAAGGAGGGGATTTATTCATTCATACATTCATTTATTTATTAATTCAGTGATTCTACGGAAAGCACCTATTTCGGTGCAGCCTCTGATCCTGGTGTTGGTATTATAGCGAGGACCTTATAGCGTGGATCTCCTCTTGAGTTTAAACAAGCGATGAACAAGCAAGGGGGTAAGCAGACAAGCTGATTTCAGGGCGTGCTAAGCTCATGAGGAAATGAAGCAGTGTGCGGGGCCTGCGTGCATGCTTGCTCACACACTCGGGACGCAGCTTTAGAAAGGGGAGTCAGGAGGGGCTCCTCGGGGCAGCTGGCCTGAGCTCCAACCCCAAGCAGACAGAGCCTGCAGAGGGGTGGTGTGCTATCCCTGCCTCCGAGGACCAGGAAGGAACGGTGTGGAGGATGGGAAAGGGACAGACGTTGGAGAACATCTCTTTCTGCCTGAGCTCCTTTCCCCCCAAGGCCTGAGGTCGTGGTGCTTTGCACAAGGTAAGAAGTCAGTAAATATTTCCTGAGTGAATCAGTGAATGACAGTGGCAGCCAGGAGGTTGGTAGGTGTTTTCAGGTGAGAGATTCTTTTCCATCTTCTAGTGAGATCATTCTGGGATGAAGGATACCAGCGTGCTCAGTGCCCAGTTGGCTGCTGATGTCCTGGATATGTATTTATTTAACACTAGAGGCCCAGTGCATGAAATTCGTGCACAGGTAGGGTCCCTAGGCCTGGCCGGCAATCGGGGCCCATCACGGCCTTCTGGCTGTTGGCTGGGGCCTTCCTTTGTTCAGTGCCGCCCCCCTGGTGGTCAGCGCATGCCATAGCAAGCAATCGAACTCCCGGTCTCCAGTCAAACTCCCAAGGGAACACTTTGCATATTAGCCACGTATATATATTAAAAGAGCACTTCTGACCAGGCAGACACTGTCTTGAATGCTTCACAAACATGAACTTATTTAATCATTATAACTACTGCAGGTAGATTGTCTTCTTACTCCCCTCTGGCAGGTGAGGGAACCAAGGCACAAAGGGTGGGCTACTCAAGGGCACATGGCTGGCAGGTGTCTGGGTGCAGTTCTGGCACTCACCACTGCGCTTCCTTTCCATGGAAGAGTGAGTACCCATGTCACTCAGAACATTGGTGAGTGTCCTCTTCCCGGCCTGGCAGAAAGAGAATAGGGATCTGTTCGTTGGCTGAGGGGTCTAGAGCTGTGCCGCCCACAGGAGCTTCCTGCAAGCACTGTCCAATAAAACAGCCGCTGGCCTGTGTCTGCTGGGCACTTGAAATGAGGGTAGTGGGGCTGAGAAAATGAGTGTTCACATTTTATTTAACTTGAACTGATTTCAGTATAAACTTCAGAACTGCAGCAGTGTCACATCTTTTCCTGCTGAACAGCTCTGTTGTTTCAGTAGGACTCATTCTTACTGTGTGCAGCAGCCGCTGCATCACACGGGACACTGTTGTGTGGTATTGCAGTGGACATGTTGGGTGTATAGATTGTTTCTACTATCTCGTGACTCATTTTCAACATTAATTCCATGTTGAAGAAAAAATATTTTATCTATGTTGGGTTCAATATAACATATTTTAAACACGAATATCACTTTTTAAATTTTTACTTATTAAGATGTGGCTTGTGTTTCTCTGAATTGTGCAGTGTCTCCTGGGGTCACTGTATGGTTAGTAATTACTGAGGCTTGTGTTCTGGGAATCTCCCTGCTTACGCGGCTGCAGACCAGGGCCACCCTCTCTGCCGAAACTGAGCCACCCATGTGTGTCCTTATGCTGCAGCCCATCCTATGCCATCTAATGTGTTCCTTAGAAATAGCACCCGCTCTTTAATTTACCTGGCTAGCATTTTGTTGCAGATTTTTGCATCTGAGTTCACTAGGGATAATGTCCTGTAAATTTCTTTATTTTTGTAGTGTCCTTATCCGGCTTTGGTATCATGGCAATACTGGCCTCATAAAATGACTTTGGAAGTATTCCCTCCTTTTCAATTTCTTTGGAAGAGCTTTAGAAGATTGGTGTTCATTGTTCTTTAAATGTTTGGAGTCGTCTGGTCCTGGGCTTTTCTTTGTTGGGAGTTTTTTTAAAATTTTGATTGAGTCTTTTTACTTGTTATTGGTCTGTTTGGATTTTCTATTTCTTCAAGATTCGTTCTTGGAAGCTTGTATGTTTCTAGGAATTAATCCATTTCTCCTAGGTTATCCACTCTGTTGGCATATAATTGTTAATAGTAGTCTCTTACGATCCTATATATTTCTGTTATTACTTGTAATGTTTTCTATTTTATTTCTAACTAGAGGCCTGATGCACAAAAATTCATGCAAGGGTAGGCCTTCCTTTCCCCAGCTGTCAGCACTGGCTTCCCTCTGGCACCTGGGACCCAGGCTGCCTCACCAGCTTCCCTCTGGCATCCAGGACCCGGGCTTCCCTCCTCCGGCCGCCTGCAGGCACCTGGGACTGAGCTGGCTTCTCTCCACCCCAACTTGGTTAGGAAGGATGTCCAGAATGATGTCTGGAAGACATTCGGTCTAATTAGCATATTTCCCTTTTATTTTATTTCTAATTTTATTTTATTTTTTATCTTCTCTTTTTTCCTGGGGTAATCTAGCTCAGGTTGTCCATGGTTTATCTATTAAAAATCAACAACTCAGTTTCTTTTTTTTATAATTAAATTTTTTCTCAATTATTGTTGACATTCAATATTATATTAGTTTTAGGGGTACAACATAATGATTAGAAATTTATATAACTTGTGATGTGATCACACCAATAAGGTTAGTACCATCTGACAATATACATAGTTATTACAATACTATTGACTGTATCCTCTGTGCTATGCTTTATATCTCCATGGCTATTTTTATAACTGGCAATTTGTACACCATATGCCATTCCCCTTTTTCACCCATCCCCTCCCCCATGCCCTTCCCATCTAGTAACCCATAAAAATGTTCTCTGTATTTATGAGTTTGTTTCTATTTTGTGTGTTTGTTTATTTTGTTTTTTAGATCCTACATATGAGTGAAATCTTTTAGACATATTTCACTTAGTGTAATATCCTCTAGGTCCATCCATGGTATTGTTGAAAATGGCAAGGTTTCATTATTTTTTTCTGGTCGAGTAATATCCTATTGTATATATGTACCACATCTTCTTTACCCATTCTTCTGTCAGTGGACACTTAGGTTGCTTTCCTATCTTGGCTATTGTAAATAATGTTGTAATGAACATAGGGATGCATATGTCATCTTGAATTAGTGTTTTGGGTTTCTTCGAATGAATACTCAGATGTGGATTTGCTGGGTCATAAGGTAGTTCTATTTTTAATTTTTTGAGCAACCTCCATACTATTTTTCATAGTGATTGCACCAATTTTCAATCCCACCAACTGTGTATGAGGGCTCCCTTTTCTCCCCATCCTCAGCAACACTTGCTGTTTGCTGATTTTTTGATGGTAGCTATTCTGACAGATGTGAGTGATAGCTCATTGTGACTTTAATTTACATTTCCTTGACGATTAGTGCTGTTAAGCATTATTTCATATGTCTATTGGCAATCTGTATGTCTTCTTTGGAGAAATTTTTATTGAGGTCCTCTGCCCATTTTTAAATTGGATTGTTTGTTTTTCTTTGGTGTTAAATTGTATGAGTTCCTTATATATTTCGACTATTAACCTTTTATTGGATATATTATTTGAGAGCATTTCTGTCATTCAGTAGGTTGTCCTTTCGTTGTTGATGGTTTCCTTTGCTGTGCAAAACTTTTTAGTTTGATGTGCCATCTGCTTAAATTTTCTTTTCTTTCCTTTGTCCAAGGAGACAAATCCAAAAAATATTGCTAAGGCTGATGACAAATAGTTTATTGCTTATGTTTTCCTCTAAGAGTTTTGTGGTTTTAGGTCTTACTTCTAAGTTTTTCATACATTTTAAGTTTATTCTTGTATGTGTTGTAAGAAAGTGATCCAGTTTTATTCTTTTGCACGTGTCTCCAGGTTTCCCAACATCATTTGTTGAAGAGACTGTCTTTACCCCATTATATATTCTTGCTTCCTTTGTCATAGATTAATAGACCATACAGACATGGGTTTATTTTTGGATACTTTATTCTATGTGTCTAGGTGTTCTGTGTATCTGTTTTTATGTCAGTACCATTCTGTTTCGAGAGTTTGATATCAGGTAGCATGATACCTCCAACTTTGTTCTTCTTTTTCAAGATGGCTTTGACTATTCAGGGTCTTTTGCGGTTCTGTCTAAATTTTAGGCTTATTTGTTATAGTTCTGAGAAAAATATCATTGGTATTTTGATAGGGATTGCATTGAATATACAGATTGCTTTGGGTAGTATGGACATTTTAATAATGTTAATTCTTCCTATCTATGAGCACCTTTGTATCTTCTTTAATTTCTTTCTTTAGGGTCTTATAGTTGTAGGTGGGGTAGTTTTCTTAAGTTTGCTTTCTTTTTTTTTTTTTAAATATATTTTATTGATTTTTTACAGAGAGGAAGGGAGAGAGATAGAGAGTTAGAAACATCGATGAGAGAGAAACATCGATCAGCTGCCTCCTGCACATCTCCCACTGGGGATGTGCCCGCAACCCAGGTACATGCCCTTGACCGGAATCGAACCCGGGATCCCTCAGTCCGCAGGCTGATGCTCTATCCACTGAGCCAAGCCGGTTTTGGCTTAAGTTTGCTTTCTGATAGCTTGTTATTGGTGTCAACAATGCAACTGATTTCTGAACATTTATTTTGTACATTGTTACTTTACTGATTTTCTTTATCAGTTCTTATATTTTTGGTGGAATTTTTAGGGTTCTCTCTATATTGTATATTATCTGAAAAAATGACAGTTGTACCTTTTTCTTTCCAATTTGGATGCCTTTTATTTATTGTTTCTTGTCTGATTGCTGTGGCTAAGATTTCCAATCCTATGTTGAATGAAAGTTATAAAAGTGGACATTCTTGTCATGTTTCTGTTCTTAAGAAGAACACTTTTAGCTTTTCATCATTAAGTATGATGTTGGTTGTTGGTTTGCCATATGTGGCCTTTATAATATTGAGATATGTTCTCTCTATTCCTTTTTTGCTGAGAGTTTTTATCATTAATGGATGCTAGATTTTGTAAAATGCATTTTATACATCCACTGATACGATCCTATAATTTTTATCATTCAATTTGTTTATGTGGTATGTCATGTTAATTGATTTATGGATATTGAACAAACATTGGATGCCAGAATCAATTTCACTTGATCATGGTATATGATCTTTTCAATGTATTGCTGAATTGGGTTTGCTAATATTTTGTTGACATTTTTGCATCTATGATCATCAGGGATGTTAGCCTATAATTTTTTTGTAATTTCTTTGTCTGGTTTTGGAATAAGGGTAATGTTGTAACATGGGCATTGGAGCCTTCCCTCCGCTTCAGTTTTTGGAATAGTTTGAGAAAGATAGGTGATAATTCTTCTTTGACTGTTTGGTTAAATTAACCTGTGAAGCCATCTGGTTCAGGACTTTTTTTTGTTGGGAGTTGTTGTTTTTTTGTTTTTTAAACTGATTCAATTTTGTTAATAGTTATTGTTCTGTTCAGATTTTCTGTTTCTTTTTTATTCAGTCTTGGGAGATTGTATGTTTTTAGGAATTTATTCATTTTTTCCAGGTTGTCCAATTTGTTGGCATATCATTGTTTGTATTATTTCTTATAATCCTTTGTATTTCTGAGGTGTCAGTTGTCACTTCTCATCTTTCATTTCTAATTGTATTTCTTTCTCTTTTTTTCTTGATGAGTCTGGTTAAAGGTTTATCAATATTGTTTACCTTTTTAAAAAATACCAGCTCTTGGATTTATGGATTTTTTTAAAGGACTATTTTGTTTGTTTTTGCTCTGATATTTATTATTTTCTTCTACTCTGAGAGTTGTTTGTTGTTCTTTTACTACTTAATTTAGATGTAAGGATAGATTGCTTATTGGAGATTTTTCTTATTTCTTGAGGAAGGTCTGTATTACTATGAATTTCCTGCTTAGAACTCCTTTGTCTGTGTCCAATAGCTTTTGACTCATTGTGTTTTCATTTATATGTCTCAAGATATCTTTTAATTTCTTCCTTGATTTAGTTGTTAACCAATTCATTCTTTAGTAACATGTTATTTAGCTTCTACCTGTATCTGTGTTTTTCAGTTTTCTTCTTGTAGTTGATTTCTAGTTTCATGCCATTATGATTAGAGAAGATACTTGCTATGATTTTAATAATCTTAAAGTAGTTGAGACTTGTTTTGTGGCTTAACATGTGGTCTGTACTGGAATATGTTCCAGTGCTTGAAAATAATAAATATCCTGCTGCTTTGGGGTGAATGCTTTAAAAATGTCAATTTAGTCCATCTGGTCTAATGTGTCATTTAAGGCCACTGTCTCTTGTTCATTTTCTGTTTGGATAATCTATCTATTGATGTCAATGAGGTGTCATACTATGACTGTATTACTGTCCATCTCTCACTTTATGTCTGTCAATTTTTTTTATATTTGGGTGCTTCTATTTTAGGTATATAAATGTTCACAGTGGTTATATCATCCTGTTGGATTGATCCTTTTATCATTATGAAGTGTTTCTCTTTATCTTTGTTATAGCCTGTTTTAAAGTCTATTTCATCTGATAAAAGTATTGCTACCCCAGTTTTTTTTCCCCTTGTAATGAAATATCTTTTTTAAAAAATTTCTTTACTTTCAGTTTGTGTGTGTGTGTGTGTGTGTGTGTGTGTGTGTGTGTTTTAATTTGAAGTTGTTCTCTTATAGCATATGTAAGGGTCTTCTTTTCTTATCTATTTAGGCACTTTATATCTTTTGATTAGAGCATTTAATCTGTTTACATTTAAAGTGATGATTGATAGGTTTGTAGTTATTGTCATTATATTATTCGTGTTTTTAATTTTTTTCTTAAAGAAGTCCTTCTAACATTTTTTTGAAATACTAATTTTGTGATTATGAACTCTTTTTAGCTTTTTCTTGTCTTAGAAGCTCTTTATCTCTCTTTGATTCTAAACAAAAGCCTTGCTTGGTAGAGTAATCTTGGTTGTAGGTTCTTGATTTTCATCACTTTGAATATTTTGTGCTAATCCCTTCTGGTCTGCAAAGTTTCAGTTAAGATGTCAGTTGAAATTCTTATGTGAACTCCTTTATAGGTAACTAACTTCTTTTCTCTTGCTACTTTTAAGATTGTCTCTTCATCTTTAACCTTTGACATTTTAATTGTGATGCGTCTTGCTATGGTCCTCTTTGGGTTCATCTTGTTTGTGACTCTGTGCTCCCTGGACTTGTATGTCTATTTCTTTTGCCAGGTTAGGGAAATTTTTCATCATTATTTCTTCAGATAGGTTTTCTGTCCCTTGTTCTCCTTCTAGTACCCCTATCATGCAAATGTTGGTATCTTTGATATTGTTTCAGATATCCCTTAAACTATTCTCTTTTTAATATAATTATTTTTCTTCTTAGTAGGTGTTTTTCATTACTTTGTCCATCTAATCACAGATTTGATCCTCTGCTTCAACTAATCTGTTGATTTCCTGTAATGTAATCTTCATTTCAGTTATTGTATTCTGTTTGTCTGTTTTTATGATTTCTATCTCCATTTTTATGGGTTTTTTTTGTATTTATTTGTTAACATTCTCACTGAGTTCATCTACTCTTCCCCTAGTTCACTGGGTATCCTTATGACCAGTGTTTTCAACTATGCATCTGGTAGATTGCTTGTCTCCATTTTGTTTAGCTTTTTCTCTGGAGTTTTATCCTATGCTTTCATTTGGAACACGTTCCTTTGTCTCCTCATTTTAGCTGGCTCCTTGTGTTTCTCTGTATTATGTAGCTTTCCTATGTCTCCCAGTTTTGGCAAAGCGGCTTTATGTAGTGGGTGTCCTGTGGGCCCAGTGGAGCAGTCTGCCTGGTCACCTGAGCTGGGTGCTCCACAGGTGTCCATTGTGTGGGTGGTATGTGCCCTGATGTTGTAGTTGAGCCTTGATTGCTGTTGGCATGTCAGCGGGAGGGATTGACCTTCAGGTTGACTGGCTGTGAGAAACGGCCATGACTACAGTGGATAAAACATGGTGCTGAGCTGACCTTATGAGGTGAGATTTGCTCTCAGGGCTCTGGTTCCTGCAGAGCGTTATTTGTGCCTTTGGGTGCGTTATTTGTGGACCTGGTTGCATGATTTTCCATTATGGTCTGAAGCCAACTGCTGGCTGTGTTCATTCTGGGCCTCTTGGGGGAAGCCCTGGTGCAGGCTAAGGTCAGCTGCTGCCTATGCTCAGCCTGGAGCCATTTGGGAGGAATACAAAATGATCTGCAGGTGGTTGCTGCCTGTGCTGGCCTTGGAGGTACCTGGGAGAGGCTAAGCTGTGGGCTGAGGCTAGTTGCCACTGGTGCTGGGTTTGCAACTGTTTAGCAAGAGCTTTGGGGCATGCCAAGGCCAGATGCTGCCTGTTGGGGTTTGTGCACCTTTGAGAGATTTTAGGAAAGTTTGCTGCATGAGCTGCTACGGGTTGTTTGTGAGGAAGAGATTCAGGTCGGACACTCAACTTGGGTGGGACGGGATGTCAGAGCATCACCAGGATAGTGATAGCCTTAGTTAATGGACACTCAGATGTGGCGCTTGCCTATTCCTCTCAGCTGGGTGGTGGGAGGGCCCAACAAAGGAACAGTGGTGTCTGCCAGCACTTCTGTCCCAGGAGTGAGCTGCCCTGACCTTTGCCCCTTCAGTGAAGTTTCTCCTCTTATGTCCCTGGTGTCTTTCAAGCTGCTGCCCCAACTCTGGAGCTTAGAGCAAGTGAGTCTGTCAGAGAGTAAGTTCCTGCCTGGGCCCTTTAAGAGGAATGCCTGGATTCCAGCAGCCCTCCATCTCACTCAGCCCCAGTCCTTGCTGGTTTTCACACCTGGAAGTTATGGGGACTTTCTGGCATTCGAACCCTGCGCTGGGTATCCCGGTGTGGGGCGGGGACCCCTTATCCTTCAGCGGTGACCTTTGCAGCTGACATTTCCTTCTCATTTCTTAACCATCACACCCTTGGTGTGGGGCCTGCCAGTTCCACATAGCTGTCCCTTCTACCAGTCTCAATGTGGCTTCTTTTATATATTCTTAGCTATAAGGGCTCTGTTCAGCTAGTCTTCAGGTGGTTCTCAAGGGTGTTTGTTCTGTAATTTGGTTGTAATTTTGATGTGATTGTGGGAGGAGGCGAACCCAGCATTTACCTCCTCTGCCATCTGGAGTGGAAGTACTCAAAGAAACTCAGTTTCATTCATCTGTTGTATTGTCTTTATAGTCTCTGTTTCACTTATTTCCACTCTAATATTTATTATTTTCTTCCTTCTGCTACATTTGGGCTTAGTTTGCTTTTCTTTTTCTATTTTTTTTAGAAGTACAGTGAGGTTATTTGAGCTGTTTTTATAAACGTGTAGGCATTTATTGCTGTAAACTTCCCTCTTAGAGCTACTTTTGCTGCATCCCATAAGTTTTATATTGTGTTTACATTTTTGTCTTAAGATACTCTTTTATTTATTTATTTTTATTTTTTTAATATATTTTATTGATTTTTTACAGAGAGGAAGGGAGAGGGATAGAGAGTTAGAAACATCGATGAGAGAGAAACATCGATCAGCTGCCTCCTGCACATCTCCCACTGGGGATGTGCCCACAACCCAGGCACATGCCCTTGACCGGAATCGAACCCGGGACCCTTCAGTCCGCAGGCCGACGCTCTATCCACTGAGCCAAACCGGTTTCGGCTTAAGATACTCTTTTATTTCCCTTTTGATTTCTTTTTTGACTCATTAGTTGTTCATGAGTGTGTTGTTTAATTTACACACATTTGTGAACTTTCCAATTTTTCCTTATGGATTTTTAGTTTCATACCATGTGGTAGGAAAAGACACTTGATACGATTTCAGTCTTCTTAAATTTGTTAAGACTTCTTTGTGGACCAACATATGAAACCGTGGTACATTGTTGGTGGGATTATAAATTGGTGTAGCCATTATGGAAAATGAGGTTTCTCAAAAAATTAAAAGTAGAACTACCATATGATCCAGAAATACTATTTCTGAGTACATAGCCAAAGGAAATGAAATCAGTATCTCAAAGAGATATCTGCACTTCAGTGTTCACTGCAGAATTATTCACAATAACCAAGATATGCAAACAACCTAAGTGTCCATGTATGGATGAATGGATAAAGAAAAAATATATATATGCTAGTATATGTATTATTCAGCCACAAGAAGAGTGAATTTCTCTTATTTGTGACAACATGATGAACCTGGGGGACATTGTGATAAGTGAAATATGCTAGATACATAAAGACATACTATCTGCTCTCACTTATATATAGAACTTAAAAGAGTTGAACTAAGAAAAGCAAAGAGTAAAATGGTGGTTGCCAGAGACTGGGAGGATGGGGAAATGGGTAGCTGTTGGTCCAAGGGTGCCAACTTTCAGTTATATGATGAATAGGTTCTGTCTTCCAGTATTTTTTAAGTATCCATTTTCATTAGTCGTTGGTTACATTACCAGCCATCATTATGTAAAAGATAAATCATAAGTAAGGATATGAAATAGTAACAGTAACAATAATAAGACAAGTAATACAAATAAATAATACAATAATTAATAAATACTAATACAAGAATAAATTCTGTGTTTTGCATACTCACAATTGTAAACTTACTTTTGCCCACCCCTGTATATATGAAATCCTCATGCTGTATACCTTAAATATATACAATTTTTATTTGTCATTTAGGCCTTAATAAAGCTTAAGAAGAAATGAACAAAATAGTAGCCATTAGGAATTCATTTCTACTGTTCCCCACTTTATTATTTTAGGTACAAAAGCATGACACAGCCCCAACCCCCCATGATTGCAGTTCAGTGTGGGGTCAGAGGCTAGATTGTTCTTTTCACTAAGAACAAATTTTGAGAGCATGTTGTGTTAGATGTCACTGCCCACAGCCTGAAGCACTGGCTTTAAAGGGCTGCTTTGGATCTGAAATCTCAAGATTCATCTCCCTCTTTCTCAGAATCTAATGATTCAGTTAGAGTGGATGAGTCCCCATCATCCCCAGCGATTTATTAGTCATGTCCAGTGTCAACCAAGACCCTAAAACAGGGGTGGGGAACCTTTTTTTCTGCCAGGGGCCATTTGAATATTTATAACATAATTTGCGGGTCATACAAAATTATCAACTTAAAATTATTTTGGTCTGCTATATTTGGTCAAACATTTAATTAACTCACCCTTAATGCCTTGGCAAGGCCAGACCAAATGATTTCTCAGGCCTTATACTGGCCTATGGACTGGATGTTCCCCACCCCTACCTTAAAATAACAGCGACACTTATTCATCAAGGCACCACAAGGGTCATGGAAAAGCTACCAGCTTCTGTCAGAGAATCTCCTAATCTAAGCAAACTACGTGTGTGTGTGTGTGTGTGTGTGTGTGTGTGTGTGTGAGAGAGAGAGAGAGAGAGAGAGAGAGAGAGAGAATTTGTAAGAAATAATGGAATTTTAGCTGTTATCGTTCAGATCTTGGTATGTCAGTTGCAGAGAACAGGAAGTTCTCCTGAAGTGGCTATGACAACACTACAAATTCCAAACCTTCCTTTGCTGTCTTCTGGATATTTAGCAGCACTGGGTCAGGATGCATTAGGCCTCTCCAAGGTCCAAGTGTGTCTTCAATTGCATGGCCAGATTCTTTGTCATCTACACAGAACACCTTGAGAGTGAAATGGGGTGCTCTTATTAATTATTCCAGGGCATCAAGAAACCTGGGAAGGATAATCAGTGTAGGCATGTGGACATAGCACAGTCTGTTGTCAGGAAGCTTCCAATCTTGGCTTATTAAAGTGGCATCAGCAGCTGATATAATAAATGAATTCCTTCCTTAGTATTCCCGGTTGGTGATCTGAATCTACTTGATTATCCTCAGGGACCACCTGTAACAGCCCATCCATTGTTGGGTGATCCTCCCTCTTAGATTGGGATTTCATAGAAGGATTTTTCCGTGTAAGGTATAAGACCAGTAAATATGCTAATAACCAAGAGGCTGTTTACCACAAAGCAGTGAGCATAATCTCCTCGGAGATGGGAGAGCGGGTTGCTTGTAGTTTGGGGAAAAGGAGGGGTCAGTGCCTACCCTTTGTGTCCTCATTTTGGTCAGGCCATCAGGACCATCCAGGAAAGCCTCCCAGCCTGGGCGCGTCTTCACTAAGGAACTTGGAGAAAGCAGCGCAAGTGCACAGAGTTTTCAAAGGGGAGGTGTGATGGGGACGTTTGTGGGACAGTGGAGGTCTCATAGCCCCGAATTTGGGGAGTAGCTTTGGTATCATACATTAAAAGAACAAAGGTTGAGAGTCAAACCTGGATCTGATGCCCAGCTCTGCCTCTTGCACATGCTCCCCATGCCTCCATTTCTTCACTCAGAATTGGGATATCGCTTCCTCCTGGAGCACAGTGGGTCCTCGTTCAATTCAGCTTAGTCAGTTTCACCCACCCTCACCCTGCCCTCAGCCACCCTCACCCTGCCCTGCTATGGTGATGGCACAACACCATCTTGGTCCCTCTGTTCACTCAGCAAATATGAATGGGCCAGTGGTAAGAAGCTTTGGACGTGCTGTATTTTTTTTCTGTGTGAAATGCTTGTCTTGTTAACTCCTCATCCTCTTCCTCAAGTCTCTTTGGACCCCACAGTCCATGAAGCTCCCCTCTCCTCTCTTCCGAGTCCTCCATACCACATACAGTTTTTGTTAAATACATTCTTACTGATTTCAGAGGTGAAGGGAGAGGGAGAGAGATAGAAATGTCAATGATGAGAGAGAATCATTGATTGGCTGCCTCCTGCACGTCCCACACTGGGGATCGAGCCCACAACCTGGGCATGTGCCTTGACCAGGAATCGAACCATGACCTCCTGGTTCATAGGTCGATGCTCAACCACTGAGCCATGCCGGCCGGGCACCACATACAGTTTTTATTCTCTAGTATGACCATTGGTTGAGTGTCTGGCTCTCTTCTAGACTGTAGGTTGATGAGGGCAAGGCCCTCTTTGGTTCTCTGCTGTTACCTAGGCCTAGCACCAAGCTTGGCACACAGTAGTTGCTCAGCAGATGTTTGTGGAAAGAATAGTGAATGTTGGGGACACGCTTTCACCCCTCAAGGAAACCACGGGCCAGAGACTGAGAAGGAACCTGGTGTCTGCAGTCGAGAATGTGGAAAGGGCTTTGGTTAATGTCCATGCGGGATCGTTCCGGAGGCCCCTCAGCGGAGCAGCAGGTGGAGGGGGATTAGGGAAGGGGAAGAGTCTTCACCTCGTCTGGGTCTGAATGGCTTGATGTTTCAATGGAAGAAACACAAAGGAAAAGAAAAAGATATAAGACTTAAGTCCAACCACCCTCTTTAGTGGAAGTCACATTCAAGAAAAATCTAGAAAGGCAACTTCACCAGTCAAGAGGGGCTGCCGCTGGAGAGACGTGCCAGGAGACCTGCGTCCTTAGGAAGGTCTGTCAGCACTGGGCACACAGGGAGGCCAGGTCCTGCCAGAGGCTCCTGCAGGGATGGAGCCTGGACCAGGGCCTGCTCTGCCTCCCCTCTTGCACACATCTGGCAAAACGCGCAGAGGCCTGCCTTGGATTCTTTGCTTTGGAAGCCACACGGGCAGCTTTTCTTCTCTAACACTTTTTCTTTCCAAAAACAAGTGAACTAGTTTATGGATGAGCTCAACTTCTCCACTCGGGGTGCTTTCCGATTACTTTCTTTGGAGCCCAAGGTCTCCTCAGCCACACACCTGGGCAAGCCTTACAATCCTGGGTGGAAGTAGGGCTTCAGAAATTGAAGTCTGTTGAAAGTGGGAGTTGTGGGAGTTTTATTAGTAACAGTGACATCATACCTAAATTTATGAGCTAGCTTTCTGTGGAGACGATACATCAACTTAATTAAAAACAAAAACACAGCACCTTGTCACCAGAGCTTTGCAGCTGGCATCCCACAGAATTTTAGTTTATGTGTGCCAGGAGATCCAAAAGGTTGAAAATCGCTGCTCTAGCCCATCAAACTAGAGTGTGAAAGTGACTTAGGATAACATTTCAAGATAAAGAATTCTAACCAATTTTTTCCTATCAAAAGCGGCTTCAGAAGTATCTTTATATAGACATTTGAAGGAAATTTTGTCTGAATAGCACATATCTAAAATAACTAATTGAAACTGATTTTACATCCATATTCAGAAAGAAAGGATAATTTTTTTTTCATTTTATGATGGTTTACAACAGTGGTTGTCAAGATATGGTCTCTGAATCAGCAGCATTGCCATCACCTGGAACTTATTAGAGATAAATTCCCAGGCTCCTCCAGACCTCCGGAACCGGACTCTCTGGGAGGGGTTCAGCACCTGTGTTTTCAGAGACCCTGTGAATAATTCTGATGCACATTCAAGTTTGCAAACCACTGTTAGGCTAGGGCAGTGGTTGACAAACTCATTAGTCAACAGAGCCAAATATCAACAGTACAACGATTGAAATTTCTTTTGAGAGCCAAATTTTTTAAACTTAAACTATATAGGTAGGTACATTGTTATTACTTAATTAGGTTGCTCCTAAGGCTTAGGAAGAGCCACACTCAAGGGGCCAAAGAGCTGCATGTGGTTCTCGAGCTGCAGTTTGCAGACCATGGGTAGGGCATAAATGTCTTGAAAGTCTTTTGATGCTGGGAAATTCATTTGGGCCTCTGTCATCCTGTTTTGCATAAGAATGAAAACTAGAGTTTGAGTTCAATAAAGCAGGGGCGTTCTACAATTCTGTATTCCCTGCCAGCTCAGCCCTGAGTCTATAGTGGACGCTCAGCAATGGAGTGGAAGGAATGAGGGGTGTTCATAAGAGTGAATTCTTGTGCATACAGATCCTTTAATGGAGTGGACGAGGAAGGGAACTTGGTGATCAGGCTGAGGCTGTGATGAAATGCATGGATGGATTATGACAAGAGAAGGTGATGCCTGCCCCCAACACACACACACACACACACACACACACACAGAAATTGAAAATCTGGAAAACTCAAACAGAAGATTTAAGGACTCTACCCCAGTTCTGATTTATTTTTTAAAAAACACAGCACACATATTTTTATTGATTTCAGAGAGGAAGGGAGAGGGGAGAGATGGAAACATCAATGATGAGAGGGAATCATTGATTGGCTGCCTCCTGCACGCCCCCTACTGGGCATCGAGCTCGAAACCCGGGCATGTGCCCTTGACCAGAATCAAGCCAGGCCAATGCGCTATCCACTAAGCCAAACCAGCTAGGGCTCTGATTTCTCTTTGACAACTATGCTGAAGCTCATAAAAATAGGAAATAAAAAGTTATTCCTACATTTCTGGCCCCTACACTGCTGAAGTGCTAACCATGTGCCTGGTCTGCCTGTCAGATATCCTGAAGTATGAAGCAGACACATGCCCTTCATCTTTTTCAATGACCTTGAAAAAACACGGGGCATTCCAGACAGTGGTCTTTTCTCTTCTTTTGTTTCTGAAGTAAGTGTGAGGCTTACAGAGGCAGGAAACCTCGTGTTAGCTCATCATGCTCACCACCACCTCCCACTCACCCCAGCATGTGCCCGTGAAGTGGAGCGTGGGGTTTTCTGAGTGTTAGTCTCCAGTAAGCTGGAACTCCCATTACCCTGTGCGGCATCCTTAGCATCTGATCCTCACTGGGCCACAGGGAGATCTGTGGGACGTTGTAGGAGCTGGGGCTGTGTTAAGCCTTCTAAATTAGCAGCGGTGCATGGTTTGATGGGGCATCCTAGCCCTCTCATAGGGTAACATGATTGCATGTGTTGAGGTTTGTGCTGCTGATTGGCCCTGCCTTCTCATTTTCCAGGCTGTGAGAGTGGGGATTTATGAACATGGGGGCTGCTTTGGAGCTTTCTCCTTCCTTCAGGAAGGATAGCTTATCTCTTAAGAATTTAAGAGTAAATACTAATAAACAAACAAGAGGAGAGGAGACATGTCAGCTAGTTCTTTCTCTTTGGAGACCTGGATTTCAACCCTCTGTAAACCTTAAAACAACAACAAAAAGAGCCTGTTAGTTTCTTTATTTTCCCAGGTGGTGTTTGCCAAGACCAATCCCTTTGTCGTGGTCTGAGATTGATTCTACAAAGGAGAAAATGGAGTGTAATGCTTTCACCAAGCAAGTGAGCATGCGCATCCATGGTCAAGCCCAGCGTGGGCCGGTGACTGATTTTGAAGCCTGGTCAATGTCAGCGTCAATGTTGTCCTGTCAGCTGAATGGCTTTCCCATCTTTGGCCAACTCCCTTGATGCTGAGCGGCTTTGGTGGCACTGCTTTCTTGAGTTCACTGAAAATCCTTTCTAAAAGCGACACCTTTGGTGGCCAGATCATTGCTGTAGAAGATGGAAATTTTAGTTTGTTTCTAGGGGTGACTTCAAGGTTTCACCAAGCCCTTGAGGGGCTGTGGCCAAGTCATTACTGCAGCTTGGCCTTGAGGTTTAGACTTGGAGAGCAAATGCCTTGTGTCTTTTCCATCATCTTCTAGAGGAATTTGTTTTGTTTTTAAAGTGGTTATAAGCCAAGGACACACTCTTTTTTATTTTAGTTTACCCTTTTTTATTGTGGTAAAAGGTACACTCTTTTAAAACTCCCAATCGTATCTGGGACTTTAGCCAGAATTGCCAAAAGACAAAGTAGGCTCTGGCTCCAGTTAGCATCTCTGATCCCTAAGAAATGTATAGCTCACTTTGTGCATCAGTAATAGACAAGGATGGGGTGGTGGTGGGGAAGGTGGAAATCCATGGAAAGTCTCTGGTTAAATGGAAATGGATTCTGGAAACTAAAAAAGAAATGCCAGCTAACTAAGGGCTACTAGTAAGATCCAACATTTCAGAGGGTCAGAGGCACTTATATTTAACACAACGTGTAACAACGTTCCTGGAGGTGCCTGCTGCCTTTGAAAGAAGAGACATCAGTATCCCTCTGAGCAGGTGACTGTTTGAGTTTGAGATGTAAATATACTGCTGGATTCTACTTGCAGGTTCTCAAAGTATTTCTTCCATTTCTTTCTTATGATAAGACATACATAAGATTTACTCATTTAGCCATTTGTAAGTGTAGAATTCAGTGGCATTAAGTACATCCACAATGTTGTACAACTGTCACCACTATGCATTTCTGGACCTTTTTCATCAACCTAGAAAGAAACTCTATACCCATGAAACAATAACTCCTCTTACTCCCAGCAACCACCATTCTACTTTCTGTGTCTATGACTTTGACTATTCTAGGTACCTCTTATAAGTAGAATCATATAGTATTTGTCTTTCTGTGAGTGGCTTATTTTAATTAGTATAATATCTTCAAGGTTCATTCATATGGGAACATTCTATATAATAAAGAGGTAATATGCAAATTAACCCTCATGCCCTCACAAGATGGCTGCCTACGACCAGGCTGGCAGGAGGGTTAGTGAGGGATGACCAAACGACTGAAGAAGCAGGCTGCATGGGGCGACCAGGCTGGTGGGGGGGCTGTGAGGGGCAACCAGGCCAACAGGGGGGGCAGTTGGGGGAGACCAGGCTGGTGGGGGGTGCAGTTGGGGATGACCAGGCCGGCAGGGGGGCAGTAAGGGGTGATCAGGATAGCGGGCAGGGGGGGCAGTTAGGAGTGACCAGGCCGGCAGGGAGGGGGAAGTTGGGGGCGTTCTGGCCGGCAGCGGGGGGGGGGGGGGGGGGGAGGGGGGTTAGTTAGGGACGACCAGGCAGGCAGGCAGGTGAGTGATTAGGAGCCAGCGGTCCAGGATTTTGAGAGGAATGTCCCAGATTGGAGAGGGTGCAGGCTGGGCTGAGGGGATCCCCCTGCCCCCCAACCCCCATGCATGAATTTCATGCATTGGGCCTCTAGTCTATAATAATAAAAGCATAATATACTAATTAGACTGGACATCCTTCCGAATGAACTTCCTGAGGAAGCTGGGGCTGCGAGGGAAGCCCGGGTGCTGAGTGCCTGCCGGCGGCCTAAAGGAAGCCTGGGTCCCAGGTGCCAGAGGGAAGCCGGTGCTGGCAGCTGGGGGAACGAAGGCCTACTCTTGCATGACTTTTGTGCATTGGGCCTCTAGTGTGTAAGAATTTCCTTCCTTTTTAAGGCTGAATAATATTACATAGGATGGATATATATATATAGAGTAGAGGCCCGGTGCACGATCGGGCCTCTGGCAGTCAGGCATCCCTCTCACAATCTAGGACTGCTGGCTCCTAACCACTCACCTGCCTGCCAGCCTGATCACCCCCTAACCACTTCCCTGCCAGCCTGATTGACACCTAACTGCTCCCCTGCTGGCCCGATCGCACCCAACTGCCCTCCCCTGCAGGCCTGGTCCCCCCCAAATGCCCTCCCCTGCCAGCCATCTTGTGATGACATGGAGGTAGCCATCTTGTGGAGGCCATCTTGTGACGACGGGGGAGTGGCCATCTTGTGGTGGCCATCTTGTGACGATGTGGAGCGACCATCTTGTGATGACGTGGGAGCGGCCATCTTGTGATGACATGGGGGTGGCCATCTTGTGATGCGAGGGCGTGAGGGTCAATTTGCATATTACCGCTTTATTATATAGGATATATGTCTATCCTATATAATAAAAGCCTAATATGCAAATCAACTGAACAGCAGAAAGACAGGGTGCTATGACGTGCACTGACCACCAGGGGGCAGATGCTCAACGCAGGAGCTGCCCACAGCCCACAGACCCCAGGCCAGCCAAGGCGGGTGACAGCAGGGAACACCTCGGTCACCCTGCCAGTCACCCCACAGATTGGCCCTGATTGCTGGCCAGGCCTAGGGACCCTACCTTTACACAAATTTGTGCACTGGGCCTCTAGCATATCTATATATCTACATATCTATATCTATATCTATATATCTATATATCTATATATTTATATATCTATCTATATTTACCTATCTATATTTATCTATATCACATGTTGCTTTTTTATTCTTCTGTGAATGGACATTGGGTCACTTCCACTTTTTGTCTGTTGTGAATAAAGTTGTTATGAATTTGGGTGTACAAGTGTCTATTTAAATCCCTGCTTTCAATCCCATTTTTTCCTTTAACATACTATAAAAACTGCCAAGGTTCTAGAAACAGGACAAAGATGACCATAAATTTAGTCCTTGGTGACAGTAAGTGGCAACTGCCAACCTGACAGTGCTATAGAATCTTTCTTGTCCTATAAACCTAATTAAATTAAAACCCAGTTGGCCAAACCCACATGAATTTAAGCCAGATAATATTTCCAAAAGCTCAATAGCTGCAAACTTGGGAGCTCTACCAGCAGATGCAAGTTTTTCCCTCAGATTTTTACGTAATTAGACAGGAAACGCCTTTCACACTTTAGACCGCAAGTGGAAGATTTTATCTTGCTTGCCAATGTAGTTTTAATGCCCTTGGTAAAAATATACAGAAATCAACCTGTTGAGTTTTATGATGCAGTGATGTAAGATTCCAGTGTCACTATTAGTAAACCTCCATTCTCAGGAGGCACACAGGTTTTAGGGAATTTTTTTCAGACTTAATGTTACAATTGCTTTCCACTTTTTCAGTTTCTCATTTCAGTTATACTACATTAGGCTTTGAAGGAACACATTCAACTCTCCTGTATGTTTAGGTTGTGCAAAATGAGATGGGCATGGTCAGTAAAATCCAGGGTGTAGGACAGGTGACCCTCCTGTGACAATCAGGGAACACTGTCCTGCAGAAGTGCACACAGCTCGTGCCCTGGAGTTATGTCAACCAGGGCCCTGATTCATGCTGCAGATTCTCCTGTAGGGAACAGAAAAAAACAAGCTTCAGACCCTCTATACCCATCTTTATTAGCTACATTCTCCTCTTCCCTCTTCAAAAAGGCCATTTATTGCACTTAATTTTGTATGTATCCCAGCAAATGTGTGATTTATAATAATCTTGTTCTTTGTAAGTTATACTCAACATGAACCCTATTACCATGGCCGGTGTGCTCAGTTGGTTGGGCTTTGTCCGGTGCACTGAAAGGTTATGGGTTCGATTCGCAGTCAGAGCATATGCCCAGGTTTCAGGCTCAATCCCGGTTGGGGTGTGCAGGAGGCAGCCAATCAATGTTTCTCTCTCTCCTTCCCTCTTCCTCTTTCTCACTAAATAGCAATAAAAATATTTTTTTTTTTAAAAAAGGAGCCTTATTATTTTCTAGGCTTCCTTTTTATCTATAGTAATTTTGAAATTACCGAATTTAAAAATGGACAGAGATACAATGCTGGGAATGTAGTGATTAATAAATATTGATAGAGATCCAACTTTGTGATTGATTAGTAGAGTATTAGTTTATTATCTCTGTGTCCCTTGCAACCTGTGTGTGCGTGTATATATACATATACTAGTGTACACGCACACACACACACACACACATATCTATATCTATATATCTATATCTATGCATATGTATATGTTCATGCATTATTTATTTATTTTTTTTATTTTTTTTAATTTTTTTTTTTAAATATATTTTATTGATTTTTTACAGAGAGGAAGGGAGAGAGATAGAGAGTTAGAAACATCGATGAGAGAGAAACATCGATCAGCTGCCTCCTGCACATCTCCCACTGGGGATGTGCCCGCAACCCAGGTACATGCCCTTGACCGGAATCGAACCTGAGACCTTTCAGTCCGCAGGCCGACGCTCTATCCACCGAGCCAAACCGGTTTCGGCATGTTCATGCATTATTTATACATGAATTCACCTCCTCAGTTCAGACATGTGTTTTACTCCATTTCCACAGATTCCTGGTCCTGATCCCAATCTTCTTCACCTAAGGCTTCTGACGTGCATCACTTTAATTGAACCTGTTTTTCCTAGAGACGCAGTTTCCCCACTTCTCTCTGTGGAGGTTGCTTATTTCTTTATAGTCCAGGGACCATTGGCCACCCTGGCCCTCCATCGCCTGCCATCCTGGTGTGAGACCTTTACTCTTGAGCATCCTGCCATCCACTGAGTCCTCACTCCGTCTACCCCCCTGATGCTGCCATCTACCTGCCTGCACTCCATTACTCAGGATGGTTTCCTGCTGTCAACCTCAGCTCTTCAGCCGTTGCCTGAGTCTGTGCACACGAATCTCCTATCTATCCCCTGAGTGTCCCAGACCCTTGACCTTCTCAAGGACGATGCACTTCAGCCAGCTGTCCCTTGGATCCCCACACAGGGAACTACTCCTCACGTCTGAGGTCCATATCCTTCCATTCTCTCATGCGTTCACTGCACCCAGTCTCCAAACTCATTCTTCAATCTGTCCTCCAAATACTTGTGCAACAAACAGGGAGACACTGCTAGCTCTGGGAATGTAGTGGTGAGTAAGAAACGACATGTTCCCTGTCTTTATAGAACTTGCAGCCCAGCAAAGGATAGAGGAATTAATCAAATGACTGCACAAAGAAATACAAAACTTCTGGGGTGCCAAGTGCTACAAGGTACAGACTATGCTCTTAAGGGACCTTCCCAAGTTAGGTGGGCAGGGAAGTGACAGTATAGCTGAAATCTGAAGGATGACTAGTCTGTATGGTGGGGGTTAAGTCTTCTAGGAGGAGGGACGTACTTATGCAAAGGCCCTGCGGTAGGATTTTTTTTGGGTGCTGGCCATGTGGTGAATAAGAAGAACTGAAAGTTCCATTAACTGGAGTCTAGAGAGGGAGAGTGTAAGATAAAGCCAGAGGGAAAGAAAAGGGCCAGCTTTCCAGAGTTTTGTGAGCTTGTCAAGGATTTTTTTTTTCATACAAAAGCCATAGACGTCATTTGAAGCAATTGAAGGGGGTTCTCTCCAAGTATGTCTCGTGTCCTAAAAATCCAGTCCATTCTACACTAAGTAGTACTGCATTTTATATATTTCACTTTTGGAGGCACCAGATTTAAATGCCCACAATTCACAGGCATTTTATCTCGGCTTCCTCACATAGTCTCAGTCTTATCTGGAAGTCCCACGTATTTTATTTTAATGCTATAATTCTAAAGACTGACTCCTGACATCACTTTCTTTTTCCTTTATTTCGTCTTGAATACATCTATACTTATGCTGTTGTTTGGAGTCTTGGTTTCCAGGGAATCCATTTACAGCATTTTTGTGTAAACACTTGCATAAGTCAAATGAAATGCACCACGATGTTAGGGTGGAAACTTAGGGGACCCTCGGATATCTAAGTGGCACTGTCAAAATATTGCTTTTATGCTTTACAAATCTTTTGTTACTTACGATGACAAAAATACCTTTTTTGGTAACAAGATTATATATACTGTTGGGAACCATTAAGGGTGTAGGGATGAGAAAAACATGTTACTATGTTTGCCTTTATCCCTTGGAGACACCACTGAGCTCAGAGTATGAGCTTTCAAGGTAAAACCTACAAAAATGTGGGTTTTTCAGAGATCACAGGGGCAGGAGGTGAGGGGGCTGGGTCAGAGCCCCCTCCTTTTCCTTCAGCCAAGGCAGGGCTAAGGCACAGGGGCCCCTCTGGCTTTGTGTTTGTGGTGCGGGATGTCAAACTGCGTGAACAGTTGATTGCCTAGTAGAAACACCAATGAATGGGAGTGTCCGTGGAGTTCCCACTTGTGATTTATGAAAGAAACAGCAACTCTGACACAGATTAGTAACACATCATTGCCATCATACTCAATTATTATAACGATGCAAAAATGGCTTACAGTGGCGTAAAAGAGGCTGCCTTTTTAAGCCAAAGGTTTTTAGTTCTTTCACTGTAAGCAATGACCTGTCAAGGTCCCCATTTGATAACCATCTGTCCCAATCCCACCATTTCACAGACTGGGAGACTGAGCCCCAGAGACATGAAGTGATGAGCTCCAGAGCGTACTGCTTCGTGGGGCAAAGCCGAGACTCAGAGCCAGGCCGCCTCCTGATGGGAGTCTGTGCTCTCCCCCTGAGGCAGTCACTGGGCGTGTCAGTCACAGGTGGGGGGAGGGGGGGGAGGGGGCGCCTGGTGTCATCCTTCCCTGGGACAGCCAGGTGGACCGGGAGAGTCCAGAGCCCTCTCCCCCTCCTTGGTCTCCCCTTCTTCCCTTCGCCGTCTACATGTGCGGTGATGGTGGTGTCACTTCCCTGTCCCCCGTTAGGCATCTCCAGGTGTCTGTATGTATGTGCAGCATTTACTGAACTCACAGGCACCTCCTGAACCATTCAGGCTTCTGGATTCCATGCTTCAAAGTGAAGATGAGGCCTGAGGAGGCTCTTTAGTTTTCTGTTTTCCTCTCTCTCCCTCAAGGCCCGTGCCTCGGCATTCGCTACCTGTTTGTTGGAGTTATTAGACTCACCAGACCAGACGTCACGAGTTGGGTGTCGGAATGATGTTGTCTCCCGTAAACAAAGTGTCCCCAGATTGTTTTGCCTTAGGAGCTCTCATGTCTTTTTTTTTTTTTTAATTATTACAGTGGCTTTAATTGAATATAAATTCTCCCTCAATTAAAAAGTCATGCGCCTTCTGGATCACGTATAGGAAATTGTCCATGTTCTGAGGGGTGGCTGCTGCCAGTAGCTGGCTAGGCCCCGATCAAACATGCAGAATCATTAATTAGGGCCATTTGTTCTGCTGAGAGCTGAGCAGAATGTGTAAGTCCTGCTCGGGAGAGAATTAATTCATCTTCCTCTCTGTACTTTGTAGAGTACTCCTAGCACGATTCTCCAAGCCTGCAGGCCTCATGCATATGTTCTGATGGGCTAATTGCTAAGGAGACATTTGTAAATTAATCTCTGACTTGAGCTAAGTGGTTTCCCCTAATGGCTTTAATTCAGTGACTCCCATTCTTGGCCACACGTCAGCTTCCCTGGAAGAGCTTGTTAAAAATAAGAGATGTCCAGCTCACTCCCCACCCTCAGGCTCGAGATTTCCTGGCCTCAGGATGGAGGAGGACGTCTCTGTTTTTAAGGAAAGCTCTTGAGGTGATCACACATTTGGTCGCAGTCGCCTCTGTGAGCCTCTGCTGTAAACGCTCCTCTGAAGGCCGCGGAGCCTCATATGTTGATTGAAAGCATTTGGGCCCGAACCTGACACTTGAAACC
This sequence comes from Myotis yumanensis, assembly GCF_028538775.1. Classification (NCBI taxonomy): domain Eukaryota; kingdom Metazoa; phylum Chordata; class Mammalia; order Chiroptera; family Vespertilionidae; genus Myotis; species Myotis yumanensis. The sequence continues at coordinate 47,321,432 of NW_027223764.1, read as the reverse complement.
AGGTTCTAGAACGTGCAGCATCTCAGAAGCGTCTCTGTTCCTGATCCATTCCCCTCCCTATTCTCATCGCTGGGTCTGTCCTTCCTTGAAGAGCGCCAGTGCCCTGAGGGCGGATATTCCGGCTGTTTTCCACTTTTATGGACTTTCTGAGACATTTGTAAAATCTTCAGAGCCTGCTGGAATTTCCAGCATGAAGGTGGCTGTGAATATTCTCTCTTAGGCGGCTCGTGTCAGGTGTTAGGGATAGGTGTTCTTCTAGTACAGTGTGTGTGTGTGTGTGTGTGTGTGTGTGTGTGTGTGTGTGTGTTTTCTTGGCATTCTGTGCAAACACATGCTATGTTTGGTCTTGGAGTTTTGAAAATAGATTACGCACCATCATTTTAAAGACATCTCTATCCAATGTCTTGTGTTCAGGAATCTCACACTCTGTAAACATCACACAGCATGTGGTGTTTCTAGTAAACCTAAGCATATGGCAATGAGCACCATGCAGGTAGCCAAAGTGATTTGGTGAAACTGGACTATGAAAGGTGAGGAAGGCTGGCACCAGGGCCTGAGAGGGCACGCTCACGTTATCCCCTCGGTCTGACTGTTCATAAGCTCTTGTTTGCTGACAGTGCTTTGGGAAGCACCTGGTCATTGTAAGCTTATTCTGTGACTCAGCTGCTGGAGGGCAAGTGTCTTCCTGTCTCAGCTTTTATGCTTCTCTTGGCCTCATCTTATGTCGCAGGCTTCAGTGTCCCTTACCCCTGGGACTGTGGAAGTGCATAGAGAGACTCTCCATCTCCATCCTTCTTACTGAAGGGGCATGAGCGGAGACAGGATACGTAGGAAGAAGGGACACTTTGAGAACAAGGAGAGAATTGAGACCAGAGCCCTGTTCCTACCCCTCCTAGTTCTTCTCCATTCAAGTCTGTTCCAGCAAATCAATAGCATTTGTATTGATCAGATGGTTGAGCACCGACTAGATGTAGCATAGGATTCATCTATGTAAAGAGTACTGAAGAAGGAGTATATTTTATGACTCCAAGTGGACTTTTTCTTTTGTTTTTCCTAAGGCTTTATGCATAGCAGATGTGAAATAAATACTTGGATGACTATTTGGGGGTGCACTATACCATAACTATTACCATTTAGGCTAAAATAGAATTATATTGTGTGATGAAATAGATTTTTTTATATTTAGAGTAGGCTGCTCAGCCAATGGAGGGTTTGTCAAAGAGATAGAATGTGTGTGCGTGTGTAAGAGAGAGAGAAAGAGAGAGAGAGAGAGAGAGAGATAGTGAGAGAGAGAGAGAGAGAGAGAGAGAGATCCTTTGTTCGGCCTGTAGAAGATGAATCTCTATTGGTTTCCTGTCTTCATGGCCAAATCCATAGGGTTAATGTATTTTCTGCAGCACTTGGATCCAGGCTGACATTATGATCACGCCTGACATGATCAAGAGGCATTTATCAAGTTTAAAAATCACACGCACACCCTCTGGCTGGGTGGCTCAGTTGGTTGGAGCATCGTTCTGTACACCAAAATGTCACGGGTTTGATCCCTGGTTGGAGCACATGTGGAAGGCAACCCATTGATGTGTCTCTCTCTTTTCCATGTTTCTCTCTCTCTTCCCCTCCCCCTTCTCTTCCATTCTCTCTTAAAATCAATGGGAAAATATCCTCGGGTGAGGATTCACAAACAAACAAAAATAATCACATGCACAGTTGTTTCCGTATGGAGAACAGACCCTCTGCCCATCTATGGTGTCATGCCTGGGGCAGGCAGGGGGGTGGGAACTGGGACCTCCTGAAGAGGGAGCCTTCCAGCTGAGCTTTAGGAGCTGAGCACAGGTCCCCTCAGCAGCAGCCTCAGTCCCTGGAGACTTGGAGGTCGCGTGCCTCCTGGACTTCTTCCCTTCTTGCCTTATCAGGGAGAGGCTGATATGTGAGTTTGCATCTTAAGAGGAGAGTAGGAGTCCTTCCCTCCTGTCACTGGCTGATTTGCTCAAATGAGCTGCACATTATTTCCCACAGCAGAGGCTGGTCGAGGGGAGCTGGGAGGAAGTAGTGTCAGCTGCTTTGACCACTCAAGCCTGGGGAATCATCGCCATTGCAGGAGAGCGATGCTGGGCTCATTTCAGAACGATGTAGATGCCTTTTGCAAGGACTTCTTTCCTATTCTTTCCCCTTTCCTGCTTCTCCTCCTCTCCTCTTCCCTCCTCCCCTGCCCCGCCTTGCCTTTCTTCTTCTTTCTTCTCCAGATTTTAATGGAATGAGCCCGTGTCCCCAGCTTGGCCAAAGCTCAGCATTCACACGCACAGGCACACACACACATGCAGCCAGATTGACAGGGGTGAGCCTTGAATCAGCTGTTCATGAATGAAGCAGAGGTCCTGCCCCTCTGTGCTGGCCACGCCCCTTCTCTTTGAGGCATTCTGAGAATGAGGTCAGAGCCAGGATCTAATGGCTTGTGTCTCAGAAAAAGCAGCACAGGTCAGAATTAATCTTCAGCTATTTGTTTTGCTGCCTCATTCAGCTCATAGAGGGGAAAGCAGAGGGTTGTTCATGGTTTTTGTTTTGCTCCTGTGCATAACTTTGCAAGGAATGAGTGAGTGAGTGAGTGAGTGTGAGGGGAGCGGCTCAGGTGGCTGCCAGGGCGTTTGCGCCGGCACCATGGTGATTACTGACAGACTGCAGGAGTTTCCTTGGATCAACTGGGACATGTTTTCGTTTTTAAAACAAAATGGAAAAATAAAATAGGCCCCGGTGGTGTCTTAACACTTCCTCTCATGAGGAGAATTTATCAGGTGCTGTGGAACCACATAGTCCCTTTACAGGTCCAGTTGTTTTAACCATCAGCTTTTAAATATGGAGCTCACCCTCCCTCCCTGTAGCTCCATGGAGTTTTGCAGGGTTCTAAATGAATATGCAGATTTCATTTCTGTCAGCCACTGTGGTGCACACGCAAGTACAGAAATGTGTGAGCGATATTCTCTCTCTCTCTCTCTCTTACACACACACACACACACACACACACACACACACACACACGGCTTGATTCTTACCTAGTCTTTACATAAACTGGGTTTTATCTCTATGCACCAGCCAATGCCAGAGGGATGTTCACAGATGCTCCGAGGAGACTGACACTTCTAACCCCTTCCACTCTTCTCCCCCTGCAGTTCCTGTAGGAGCGTAGCAGGTCTGAAAGGGAGCTGTTGCCCCTGGCATCTCGAGATTAACCATTGGTTCTTAGCGTCTGTTTTATCTTTGAACATCCTTCCGGTTGGACCAGGACTCTCCTCCGTGAAAGATCAAATAAACAAATGAGAATGTGGAGTGAGCAGAGAGGCATCCATATCAGCTCGATCTGCTACATATTCATTTGATGGACTTTGGTGTGACAGGTATCCTCGGAAGGGGTTGCTGCGCTGTCTTTTCTATCAAAGGTGATTACCTTTGAGTGAAGAGTATGAAGGAGAACAGGATTGCCATGTAGCCGGCCTCACGTACGAGCTTAAACGGTTTCCAAAATACTTAGATCTGTCACCCCACTCCCTCCCCCATGGATATCTGTACAAGCAGCAAATTTGTGCCCCTCCCGCATTTTATTACGAGTTTATTGAAATAAGTACAACTTGAGAGCAACATTATAGGATCATCTCTACCTAAAGGGATTGACTACTTTGCCCAGATGAACTGTTAGGTTCTGAAAAGACAAAGCTATAGCTAGACGTTCCTGGCTTCTGGGCATGAGTGGGAAAGAGAAGACGCGTGTGGTCCTAGAAATAATTGGACCTTTTAAAAAATTGCATATTGAATTTATTGGGGTAACATTGGTTAATGGAATTATATGGGTTTCAAGTGTACAGTCCTGTAATACATCATCTGTATATTGTATTGTGTGTTTGCCACCCAAAGTCAAGTCCAACTTTCTGTTTTTCAATTGGTATTTCTTGGACAGAAACAGAAAGTGAATTTGTGGTTGTCTAGGGCTCAGCTAGCAAAGGAGGATTAACAGGCACGAGGCAGCTTAGTGAGACTATGGTGATGGTTGCAGAACTTGGTATAATTATTCAAAGTCATTGGCTGAATTGTACATTTAAAATGGGTGAATTTTATGGTAGTATGTAAATTCCACCTCATTAAAGTGGCTAAAAATTGATATTCCTGTATTTAAGTTCTCTTGGGGCCTAACTTGCATATAATATGAAACATTATATCACCTCAAATTTTTAGCTGCTTTTTTCCTACTGAAGTGTGTATCTTTGCTTTGGTGGTGGAGAAGATTTACCCTGAGATTACAGGGCCAGATACAAACCCCGAGCATTAGGATATTAGAGTCTGCCCTGACCCCTGTTGGCCAGCAGTGAGGTTGCTGCCCACTGCCTGGTAAGGAGCCAACATAAGGGGAGCAAAGGGATAGGTTTCCAGGCAGGACCCAGAAAGCACCTGGCACCAAATTTCCAACCTGCGGCTACATGTGTCACAAAATTAAAAAATAAAATCCCAGTGTTGTTCCGCCCTTAAGTTACGCATTTCTCTCTTGTTTTGCAGGTTGTCTTAGTCTTTGCTCTCAGCATTGGTGCACTTGTAATATACTTCATAGATTCGTCAAAGTGAGTATTCAAATCCGTTGTCTTGCCCTGTTTTCCTGACACAATTGTGAGTCCTTATTTACATCGATCAATGAGTTGCTTTAGCATCAACCTTCGCAAGCGCCTCTTGAGTGTGGAAGACTTTTAGAGGCAGGCGGGGCTGTGGGTGCTGATTTTCTTAACGGGAAGCAAGTTCTCCCAAGGAAGGACTCTGCTGGCTGAGACGGGGAGGGTGGGGTATCTGAGTGCTGGGTATTGTTTATGTGTAAATAACTGTTTCCTGAGTATTTGCACTGAAGAGGCCAAGAGGGTCGGAGAGTTTTGTGCATTTGCAAACTCTGGGAAGTTTAAGTGTCCAACTGGTTAGGGTCTGAGCCATTCTTGCCATGGTGGTTGGGCTCTTTGCTCGGTAGGGTTTCAATGCTTTAATCTTATTTGAGGTCAGTTAGAAAGCGTGATACTGTCCTTTGTACCTGCCAACCAAATACTCAGCTGAAGCATCGCTCGCTGGTGCTTCTTGACTCGAGAAGGAAGGAGATGGGACAGAGTTCATGATGACTCCCAGAGGTGGAGACCATGGCCATCTGAGAATTCCTAGAGTGGACACTCACACAGACCCTCAGGTGCCAGCTGAGTGGACTGGTGCTTCAGGGTGAGCCTGGGGTGAGGTCTGTGCCACAGATGGCTCAGGCTTTGTAGGAGGCAGGAGAGGTCGCCGAGCGGAGCTGCCAGGTGGTGGCCAGCTCTGCCCTGGTCCCTGCAGGCGTCACCCTGGTGCATCATCTGTTCCAGGGATTCTGTTGCAATCCGGACGCTGACAGCATCTGGGAAACCGGAGCTGAGCGGGTCTGGCCGGCCTGTCTGTGGTGACATGAGCTGGACACTGGACAGTGGCCTTGAGCTCTTTGCCTGTGTTTTTCACTGTGAGAGTGTTTGTGTCTCCTTGAACCCTGTCCCTGGTATGGCTGCACATGAGCATCTGAGCCCAGGAAACCCGCTCGATGCCCCTGTTGGCAGACTCTTGTGTGTCTGAATTCTGAGCTTAACGTTCTTTCGCTGAGGCTCGGGATGGTGCTATTTCATGTCCGCCTAAACTCTGAATTTCTCAGAGGCATCTGATCACCAGCCAGAGGATTTTGTGACTGGAATGCCAAGGCCAAAATATCATGTTAGGGAAGATAAAGAAAACACCAGCTCCAGTCACCTGTCTCTGGGGATCAGCCACATCAGGCAATCTGAGGTCGCTCAGCCTTCCCCACGCACAGCAGGGCTGCGCTGGCCCAGCTCAGGGTGAGGGTCCTTTAAACTTTCTCAGGAGAGGAGATCCCACACGCTCCTCTGGCAGCTCGCCCTGGCCAAGAAAGAGAAGACGAGCTTTTCAGTCTGGAAAACTTCAAGTGGCATGTCATTGAAGGTAAGCCCCTTGCAAATATCTCCTCTTCATCATTCTGACCATGATTGAATTGAAGCAAAGATCTCTAAAGCCCTAAGTCTTATTTCTCCATTCTCTCCCCAGGCACATCCTGGAGGGTGCATCCCCTGCCAGTTTCCATGCCAGGGCTCAGGAAATGGGTTTGGGCATTCAGTCTGTGTGCCCCAGACAGAGCAAGCCCTGACGTGGAGGTGAGTGTGGCTGTCGTCAGAAGGACAGATGCCTCGGCCCCTTCTTTCCTTTGCCTCTCTTCTTGCTCCTCTGTATTTCTGTTGAAATAAAAAGCTCTTGCTGGATGGGTCTGAATTGTGTCTTTTTTTTACAGCGTCTACTGTGAGGCAGCCGTTGGTACTTAGGTCCTGGTGGACTACCACAGGCAAGACCCTCTCCTTGGCGCCCCGCACTACCGCAGGGCCCTTTGGACTTTGTTCTGGTTCTGCTAAGCCCTGGGAAGCTGGCATTGGGGGGTCGTCTCTGGTTCTGGTTCTGCAGAGAGTCTACGCCAAGAATGGACCTTCCATTCTGTTCTCAGCTTTTCCTAGCAAAGTGCCAACAATCCTAGAACCAAGACTGTCCTCACTCCCCCTGGGGACTGTTCTGGCTGGATCCTAAACACGGTCTTTCCTCTCTGTCACTAGACTGTGTGGTTTGGCAGAGAGGGACTCTGTACATTGGAAGACCTGATGTTTATGTCGCCCTTTCTGCTCTTCATTTGCATGTCTTCCTTTGGTGCTGGAACCATACCCCAAGGTTCTGTCCCAGGGGTGACCTGATCGGCATAGTCAGTACCAAGGAGTCTGCCATCTTTCTGGGGACAGCCGGCAAGCATGCTCAGTTAAGTAAGGAGAGGAATTAAAGCAAACTCTATAAGAACCTTTATGATAAATCTAAAGGTTCAGGAATAAAAAAAAATCTATTAAAATAACTATCATCAAGCAAAGTAAACAAGATAAAGTGAGATTCTATCCACACATAAAAAGCAAATGGGAACTAGGTAAGAAAGCAGGCTGTAAATTCTTAATATCCATCTCTTTTTCATTCAAAACTGTCATCAGTTTTACCCTGTGGTGGTGTTGCTGGCCATTGGAAAGAAATGGGCATCTTGGAAAGAAATCTTTAAACTTCTCTTAGAATTTATAAGAAATCATTATCCTGGAAAAAAGAAGTGTACAGTATTCTTAAGATGAATTTTAGTTGGTATTTATACCCTTCAAATGAAGAAATAACTTAAAAGACAATCAATCTATAGGCTTTCCCTTGCGTGAACCTAACTGGGCAGACATTGTCAGTCAAATGGCTTGTTTAGGTGAATTTTAACCAGAGCTGGCCTCCCCCAGATGGTGGGAATACACTGACAACACAAGTTCAAGGTGTGAGGCTCTGCAGGTTCAGTGTCAAGACAGGCCAGTTCAGGTTGTGAGAGAGGACAGGTGGGCTGGGTGGTTATTCTACTTCTGTGTGGCAGCAGGGGAGGCCGGCACTTCTGAAAAGTGCCATAGTTGGAGGGCGCATGATCTTTTTAACCTTTCGCTGCTCATTTGGCTATCAAGAGGCTGTGGGTACGTTATTTCCAGATATTATCTCAACTACATGTTTTTTTTCTTTTCCGTTGCTAGGCCAAGGTGATCCCTGAGCAGTTCTTTTGCTCTTAAGGCTTTGAGAAGCCCTTCCTTGGGTATTACTTTTCCCGGTGATCACCAGAGAGGAATCGCATGGGCAGCTTCAAGTGGTTGCTGTGAGCTAAGACAGGCTGTCCTCACGACTCCTGGAGTTGAAAGCCAATGAGAATTACCTTAAATTGTGTTAAAATTATGCTCCCACCCAAGGATTGGTGGCTGTTCCACCAAATCTTTGGATAGACATCAGTGTCAATTCCTTAACAGACACAGAGATGCATTAAGCCCGCCACACACAGCAATCCCACCCCAGAGAAAGTACCCCTCAGTTAGCCACAGAAGACAGTTATAGTCCAAAAGAAAATAACTCCATTTCTTTTTTAAAAAATATGTTTTTTTATTGATTTCAGAGAGGAAAGGAGAGGGAGAGATAGAAACATCAATGAGAGAGAATCATTGATTGGCTGCCTCCTGCAAGCCCCCCACTGAGGATCAAGCCTGAAACCTGGGCATGTGCCCTGACGGGGAATCAAACCATGACCTCCTGGTTCATAGGTCGATGCTCAACCATGGAGCAACACCGGCCAGCAGGAACTCCATTTCTTTTCCATTCTTTTTAAAGGTGCTGTGCCTGTTTAAGGCACATCTCACTCCAACTCCTAATTCTGATGTCTCTTGTTGTTTACGCCAACACTTTCTTCTCACACACTCTGCTATTCGGAGAAGAGTTTTTTTAAAGATTTTTTTAAAAAATGTACAGTAAGTCAGAAATAATTAAAAAAATAAAAGTGCCTTGGATGTCCTGTGGGTGATGATGTCACCATGGCTGATCCAACCCTGTCAGTTTCCTCCCTTTGACATAAGAACAGTGATTCTTCCCTAATAGATAAGGGAACAGAAAGCCCCAAGATGTCAGTGTGAGTGCAGGCTTCATGGCTTGCATAATGCAGCAGCTCCTGCTGCTTCTAGAATTTCAAGAGGAAGTTGGAAGAGAGAGCAGCTCAGGGCCCTGGGAATTTGCCCTTTTCCAGGGGCATTCTGGGAAAGGATGACTCACCTGTGAATATATTTATTCCTTTGATTCATGTTTAAACTCTGCTACTTTTTAGGCTGTAGTTATGTGGATTATGAATATTTAATATTGCGTATACTGAAAATGAAGGTCAGATCCTGCTTACGTGACTTCAATGCTGACTCCTGTCTATGCAAGGCAAGCTGCCTGCTGTTAGCAGAGTAAAGCTGAAAGGTTACACATTGTTAAAAATCTCCTTAATGACTTTATTTGCTCCAGAATGGCTGGTCCGCAGTGGGGGGCTACTTTCCTGTTCCTCTGTTGGCTTCTGCTATCTTCTCTTGGCTTCTGGTATCTCCTCTTGGCTTCTGGTAGGGGCAGCTGTTTGGGATGTGGCCATAAAGAGTGGGGAGCGAACAGTACCCCCAGGCTTGGAGAGCGATCTCATGTAAGGGCTGGATGCCAGGGTAACAGCGGGATTACGGCGTGAAAATGGCCTTGCCTTAGTCTTGAGAAGTTTACGTTTGTATTCAGTAATTCATTCATTTGGTATCCATTCATTCACTTGAAACATCTTCAGAGTGATAATGCTGAGTATTTTCCACATGGTAAAAGTGCTATGGTTAGTTATGGTCAAGGAAAACTGATTTTAAGATTGCAATAGAACATGACCTGGCTGTGTTTATGGTCTCTGGAAATAAAACTGGTCCCACTGGTGTAAGAGGGATACCCAGAGCTTTAGCAGAAGCGACCAGTCACCCAACTGCTTACCTGCCCCGTCTTCACAGGCCAGGCCTCTCATCCCTCAGCCAAGACATCCTCCTCAGGAGGGAAGGGAGGGGCTGGGTTGGAGGGAACTACATTCACTGATCATGCGCTTTGTATGGAGTCTAGTGCTAAGCACTTTAAGATAAATAGCACAAGCAGTCCTATCAAAGTCTTCTAACTCCATCATAGAGGAGGTATTACAGCGTTCCCACTTACAGGTGAGGCCGAAGTTGCAATGTTTACTCCAAACCACGTAGCTAAGAAATTGTGGAGCCGGGGTTTGAATCCAGCATGTCTCAAAGCATCGCTCTTCCATGTCAAGAAGTGAAATTCCAGGCTGTGGAAGCGACTAAATGGGTTTAATGAGGAGTTGCAAGAATGAGAAGTCCCTTAGCCTCATACCCCTTCCAGCGCCTGCCCCCCTCCAGTCACCTGTCTTTTTTGCCCTCTCGTTCTGCATCTCCCCACTTCTCACCTTTGGGGCCACGTTTGAAAGTCAGCAGTGCTGATGAGGGTCCTATGACAGCTTTCTCGCTACGACATGGGACGTGTGGGACAGATCCCTGGGACATGTGCTGTCTGATGTCTCTTTGGACCTTGATCTGTTTCTTCCAAATTTGGTTTCCTAAGACTATTTTCTCTTCTATCGCAGGGAGTAAGCAGCATTTTGTGCTGGACTGGGGTCAGGTTAGCAGAGAACAAGGAAAGATGTTTCTCTGGGGCTCTTCCCGCTGAAGGGATTCTTCCTCAGCAGAAAGACCCTTTGCCCTCCCCGCTTACCTCGTTCTCTGTGACAGTAATTGCCACGCTAACGGAGATAAGGGCAGAGGCCCTGCTTCCCATTAGATGATTGTATCTCACTAGAGAGTCGAGGAATGTAGGTAGCTCTTCATTGTGTGCCTAGACAATTAGTGTTGTCAAACCAATGGACTCCAGGAAAGTGTGGCCCCAAAGATGTTTCCATGGAGGTCTTTAAACGATTTTTAGGTGTCTGGCTTCCTCCTCCAGGTTTGTTCTTAGTAACTGTGCACACAGGGGTTGACACAGCGCCTCCCACATGCCCACCCTCCTGGCAGGCACCCGGCAGAACTGGGAGGTCAGCGTAGGCCACCTCCATGTTAATGTGTTGTAGACCGTAAAGTACAGTGAACGCTCCTGTAACTGTCCCATTCGCACACCCCTTGCCCCGCAGCATGAACAGCTGGGCAGCCCAAGGCAGAGAGGAGGCTCTGTACCCAGCTCCTTTACAGAACTGGGCCCTTCGAGGTAGGATTCTGAGAAATTCGCTTCAGCTCTCCGCCTTCTTCTCTGTTTTGAGAAGCCATGGCCAGCATTTAACCTTTGTCGAGGAAATCAACAGCAATCACGGTGTGTGTAAAACATCTCCCTATTCTTTTTTTTTTCCTTTTTAAATACGCCCCCCAATTTTCTTCCTCTCTTCCTGACATGTTTATTGCTGGGCTTTGGTTCGGAAAATTACGGGTAGGGAAAGTTCAAGGGCAGGATGTGCAGAGCAGCAATGCACATCTGTGAAGGGAACACAACAGGAGAGCCAGCAGCTGTTGAAAGAATGGGGTGTCAGGTGGTGGAGGAGCTGAGCATGCTGGAGGGAGGCAGAGGGGGAGACGCCTTAGGGGCAACGAGGCTGTAAATAACTCCCAATGGGAAGTCCTTGTTCCCTTTCAGAATTTAACCTCTAATGGCAACAATTGATCCTCTGACATGGGAGAGACCCTCACCCAACTGTTCTACCTCGGCTAGTTTTCCAAATTGCCTCTCTCATCAGTTGGGTATAAACGTGAAGATAAGATGGGTGGAGAATATGCCAAGCGGGTAAGCGCTCTCCCTCCTTCCCCTCCACACTTTGAGGGGGTCTCTGCTTCCCCACTTGCTTCACATTGTGATAGATAGGCATTTCCTGCTTATCTTTGATGTTTCCTTGGAACAAATCAGGGACTATGTTAGGAATAGAGGGAGGATGGAGCTGGACCTCCCAGGTTTGCTGCAAAAGGCAACTTTAGGATAAAATGTTAGAACTGGAAGAGGTGTCAGAGTCCACCTGGTGTCACCGTTCTCTGGCCTCAGCATCATCTCCTATGGGATGAGGACTAAGTGACCTGCTCAAGGTCACCTCAGTAGCCAGGGGCAGGGTTAGAGCCGGAAGTTGGAGTCAGAGCACTGCCTCCTCAGCCCAGGCCCCTTTCTACTTCATCTTTTGTTGTTGTTGTTTCTCTCTACAAAATAAATAATGAACAAAGATGTGACAATGAGTATTATCCATTGAATAGTGAAGGAAATCATGACCTTTTCTGACAGTTCTGGAGTTTCATGCTGTTATCATGGGGGAACTTCGGGGCCATGGAGAATAGCGATCATCTCAGGTGGAATTAATCAAAACTGGCCAGGTGGCTGCTTGGGAAAACTTTAGTTCATCCCTTAGCAAGGGGCCTTGGATTCCCTGATTTCATGATTTCTGCTACCCCTTCCTCCATCCCTCCCCCCTGCTATTTCAGAGGGAGAAGTAAGAGTTCACCTCTGTTGTAGAAGGCTAACAAGGCCGGACATATTCGTATGGCCTGTTTGGAATTATTATGCAAAACCTTTGAAGATTTTTGCCCAATTGCTTATTTGTTTATCTTGTAAAAACACTATCTGATAACTATAAATCATATCTACTGTAGTTTTGAAAATTAGAATGAATTATTTCTTCTCATCTCCAGAATTTAAAAAGAAAGCTTTAAATGAGCTGTCACTGTCTTAGCCTCTTGTTTCTTTTAAAAAAATGATTGCTTCCACCTGGCTGGTATGGCTCAGTTGGTTGAGCATGGTCCCATGCGCCAAAAGGTCACAGGTTAGGTTCCAGGTCAGGGCACATGCCCAGATTGCAGGCTCCATCCCCAGTAGGGTGTGTGCAGGAGGCAGCCCATCCATCTCTCTCTCTCTCTCTCTCTCTCTCTCTCTCTCTCCCTCCCTCCCTCCCTCCCTTCTCTCCTTCCCTTCATCCCTTTCCTTTTGTCTCTCTGTCTAAAATAAACCCCAACACAATATAAAACATATTTAAAAAAATGATTACTTCAGGGCAAATGAAGAGAATGCATCCCCTTGCAGACCCAGCTAGTTAGTTGTCTTTTCTAAACTAGCAGGTGTTTAACCCACAAGAGGTATGAGAGGGCTGCATCTTCTCCCGCTGGCACAGCCCAGTCCTTTACCTGAAGTCACAGCCAGGCGAGCCTTCATCTGCTGAGAGACCAGGGTGGGAGCCAGCTGGAGAGACAGGAGCTCAGAGTCCGTTAATGGAAACACAAGGGCAGAGCTCATGCTTAACACAGCCATGGTGCCGAGGTACGGGCTCAACTACTACGGCTTCCACGTGGGATTTATGGGCTGCAGACAGGAGTGGAACTGTGACCTCTGTCTCTGCTTTTATCCCCTTGTCCTTCCTCCTGTCAGCCTGACAAGCTGCCGCTTTGGGGAGACCCTGGTCAGTGATGAGTCATTTGTGGTTTAGAAATAGAGTCCTTGCAGCAAGGATGCCCTTGGGACTTTCTGATGCATAAGTTACTGTTCCCAGAACTTGGGAGGTGGGAGTGTGTGTGTGTGTGTGTGTGTGTGTAGGGGGCAATCCTCTCCTACCTATAAACCGACGGGAAAGCATAGCATGAAGGACTGGCAACCTGTCTCATCATCACAACAGGGATGACACTGAGAGCCCTGTACATGTGCTCTCACTAACAGGTAACAGACTCCATTAGGTACAGACTTGTGTGCAAGGCATGTTGCTAGGTTTGGGGGATTTTATATACAATGTAGAAGACTGGCTCTTTTCCATTGAGATTATATATATATATATATATATATATATATATATATATATATATTTTTTTTTACAAGGGTCGGGGATGTCCAGACAAAAATATAGGAAAAATAAGGTAATAAAACAAGGTAACAAGTGAAATATATAATCAATGACTAATAGGAGCATTGCAAATTATATGTGCTGGAGGTTGAGAAGCTGAAAAGATAGCTGGATGTTTATGGAGAATTTTGCTCTGGGGAGGTTTTGAGTTGAGGAGACAGAAAACCCAGTCTCCCCCAGGTCTAGGCTCCACAGTGGGGCTGCCATGACAGCCTGCACTTGGCCTCTCGGCTTACATTTTTGGTGTGTGCCGAGTCCAGAAGAAGCTTGACTGGAAGCCCTACTGCGGTTAAGGATTGGGAATGCTTCGAGGACAGCAGACTGTCTCTGGTGGCGATGCTCCTCTTCCCCATATGCTCATGATGAAAACCTTCGGAAATTTCCAGAAGGGGCCGAGTGGAAGAAAGCCGCCCCATCTTTTTGATACTTCAGCCAGCAGGCACTATGCTTTTCAGGGGCCTGGCTTATGAGCTTGCCACACGCAGAGCATCCAGGGATGTGGAGGGAGGAAAGCCGTGGCGGGTGAGGCTGTGCCATCCACAAAGCCCACAGCTCCGCCTGAGTTGTTTGTCTGGAGCCGGCGTGAGCCTGGAGGGCCCACTGGGATTTTCATGAGCTCCGTGTGCCTTCTGGGTTCCTTTCTCATAAAGAATATGAACAGTTTATCTTATGGCTGTGTTTGTATAAAGATGAATATAATCCAGGCTGGATTCATTATTACATATTCATTGTTATTACAGTGACTTTTCTCTTCTGATTTTAAACAAATTAAAATGAAGACGTTTTCCTGGGTGGGACCGGGCACCGTGCCCGCCGTGCCTGGTGGAGAAGTTGGTGCTGTCCCCTCCTTGCCGTCAGCCCTGTTCGTCTGGAAGTTTTCACAGATGAGAAAACATGCCAGAGACAGATGCCTCCCACCACACCGTCCCCGTGCCATCTTACAAAAATAAAAATAAACGTTTCATTGCAAACCATGCCTTATGCCTCGGCTTTGGGAAATACTAGCTTCCGCAACCCAACATTTTCCATAATGGCCCCAGTGGATATGTCCCCAATGAAAACACAAACACCTAATCATGTTGCCTTTCTGCCCAGTTTTTAGGAAACATGTGCTTTGTCTACTCTTATATGTGAATATGAACCTGGTCTCCTTAGGAGATCGGTTCCCCGATAATACCATTGTAAAAATAGCATTTCCTACTTCTGAGGTTTGCACACTCCAGTAGGCAGAGGCAGGCAGATAGATGTGAGAAAGAGGGGAGCAGGTCCGGGGAGGCCTGGGGTGAGTGGAGAGCTCAGCGTCTCCTGACGCGCCCACGGGTCCAGGGGATTGGGCCCAGCAGTAATGCAGACTCTTGCAATCAAATCTGCCCTCGTTCCAAAGAAAAGAAAGGAAGCTGGACCGTATGTCAAATCTCCAGTTCTAAAATGTTCCCCAGGACTCTGAAACTTTTAAAGTGCTCTCAAGCCAACCAAAACACCGCTGCGGTCCACATTTGGGCCTCCTGTTTGCAGTCTCTGTTTTAAACTGTGTCTCTTTCTGATCTCGAATTAGCTCTGCTCCCTGGGTGCCAGAAAATGTCCTTAATTCTTGGTCTTCTGTCTCCCCCAAAGGGCCTCTTCTCTCTCTACTATGAGAGACCTTGGCCTCTAGTTGCTCTGTTGCCAGTGGAACACACTTTCAAAGGCTGCTTAAGTTGGTGTCCACTTTTCTCTAGGCAAATACTGTATGTCACAGCAATAAATCACCCACAACTTACTGTAAATCCCCAGAGCTGCATAGCACGGACTCTACGTCATCCTGAAAAAGACGTGGCGAGGACCTCATAAACATACACTCTGTTTGTTTAAGAGCTGCGAGCGCTTTTTAAACATGGTTGCTAGGTACACAAGAGTGTATTTTCCAGGACATAAATGGAAGCGAACATAACCCCCTTAAATTGTCAGATTCTTTCTGAGAAACGAGGCCCAAAGCTGTCTGCTTTGCCATTGTGTTGACTTGACCAAAACAGAGTTGTGACACTAAGCATGTAAGTGTTGACAATTGCTCAAGACTGTCTTCTGACTTACTTGGCTATACGGACACATGGTGTGAAACTGGGTTAATTTCTGGCATGTGTGGCTGGGAAGGCATGGGCTAACGCAGATAAAGCCTGGCTGTGGACTTCGTCAGCCTTCAAGTTTGCAATTTGCTGGGCATTAGGGTCAACACGTACTCATTCGATGCTCATGTTGTGGCCCCTTCAGAAACAAAATTGGAAGCACCTCTGGACCTTTCTTCCCAGATATGGTCCCAAATCTCAGCTCCATCCACACCTCCCAGCCTTCCACTTTTTTACATGGAAACTTGGCGGTTCATGTTAGAGCAGCGTTCGCTGAGCTTGGGTACAGAGTCTAGAGCAGCGGTTCTCAACCTGTGGGTCGCGACCCCTTTGGGGGTCGAACGAGCCTTTCACAGGGGTCCCCTAAGACCATCGGAAAACACAGATATAATTACATATTGTTTTTGTGATTAATCACTATGCTTTAATTATGTTCAATTTGTAACAATGAAATTGGGGGTCACCACAACATGAGGAACTGTATTAAAGGGTCGCGGCATCAGGAAGGTTGAGAACCACTGGTCTAGAGCTTAGGTATTGTCAGAGCTGGGAAAGAGATGATTGCTTCATTAAGACAACCCAGAATGACCCAGGTCCCAGCTGTTTCATCATCTGGTTTCTGAATGGAAAACACTCATCCCCCCTTTCAGCTGTCATGATTCTCTCAGGGAGAAATCATGAACGTGGCTCCAGGGCCTGCCTGCCTGTGAGATGCTGGAATCTACTGAAGGCACATGTCCTTTGGCCCCATGTTCCTCTTCACGCCCAGACAGAGAGCCCATCTCTTCCCTCGAGAGCTGGTGTCTTCACCTCTCCCCCGACCACACACACCGAAGATGCTCAGCATCCAGGGTGAGACCCACTGCATGTGATGTTGAAGCCCTGGAGGGAATTGTCAGGACGGGATGGAGAGAAAGGGGAACTCGAGGATGCTCTTAGATGACTCCACCTGGCACTGCTTTTTCCTGCAGCAGCACGAGGAAGTGGGTGAGGAGCGCAGTAAGGATTTTCCCTCGTCAGGATGGCATGACCAGGCATCAGCAGGCAAGGTCTGAAGGAGCAGCATTAATAACTGAGGCGTTGCTCCCGGCGGCCGGGCAGCCCGTCAGTGCCTTGGAGAACACTTCGTTATCGAGTGTGGGGGGGCCCTGGGGGATGGGCCAGGAGGGGCATTTGGTGGCTGCCTCCATGTGCATGCTTGGCTGAGGTACCAGTGAGTAAGAGTTGGAAGCTACAGCAAGGAAAACTGTAGCAGGCGATGCCTGTGGATCACCAGGTGCAATGGTGGTGCTTCTTTTGTGGGACCGGCACCCCTTTGGGAATTTGATGAAGCTGTAGGGATTTTGCTGGTCAGGGAACCTGATATTGTCTGTGGACCCCAAGCTAAGGATTCCTGCTGGGTAGGGCTGTTCACCTGCTCCTTCCTGTTTCTTTTGCCATGAAGATCACATGGCAGACAGAGCGCGGTCTCCACAGGGCCAGGAGCCAGCCCTCTCCTGCTACAAAACACTGCAGTGTGTTTTCTCTCCTTGAGCAGGCGCCCCCTTTCCCAACTGCATTTGCAACCTTGAACATGCGAGGACGGTGCTGGTGGAACTAGGGAAGGGCGGCCCCATGCTTCCCAGCTAGCCCGTTAGTTCCAGGCAACACTGAACGCATGTGGGGTGAGAGGGGTCCCTAGGGCAGAGCCCAGACACGCTTAGGTTCCTTCTCCTAACACTGTGGGTCAGCACCTGTTTTTAAGGGAAGATTTCCTCCTTAGGCTGCAAAGCAGGGATGCCAGTCATCTCCAGCCGCAATCCCATCCAAGATCCATCTGGGGCACCAGGACCCGGGCACTATTGGGCTGCCCAGACAGGTGCCGGCAGCTTCCACTTCTCCCGAGGGCTGTGTCTTACCCACAGCTGGAGAGTCGCTGGGGACCTCTGTGGGCTCCTCCCGCCAGGCTTCACAGCAGCTTGACAGAAAACAGAAGAGTGGCTTCGGAGGAAGCCGGTCTCCTGGAAGCCCTGTCCCTTAGATGTCTTCCTGTCCGCACCTGTCTCCAAGCCAGCCGGCTGTGACAGTTTAATTGGTGAGCGGAAGGTGGGGCAGGGAGAAGCAGGCAGGGGCGAGTGGCATCCGGGAAGAAGGAGACTCCCCTGAGATGAGCAAGGAGAACGTGACAGACTGACAGACGGGCTGAGAGGCTGCACAGAGGCAGGTCCTGACCCAGGCTTGCGGAGAGCGCTGGCTGGCTGAAGAGAACCCGTCTCCAGCTGCCCCAGCTGCCTCCTTCCCAGCTGCCTCCTTCCAGCTGACTCCTTCCAGCTGACTCCTTCCCCAGCCAGTGTGTGCACTGGGCACTGAGGGACCATGAGATGGGCTGGAGGCTGGGGCCTGGATGGGAGTGGGCACAAAGGAAAGGCAGTGGCACCGAGCACTTAGCAGCAGGATCTGGAACCAGACCTTCCTGGGCTTGGTCCTGCCCTGTCCGTGCTTTATAGCTGTGTGTCCCCAAGCAAGTGAGCTAACCTGTCCAAGGTGGGAGGTCTTTACTTTGCGACATGGGTGAAGATGGTGATGAGGGACAAGGATAATACCTACCTGTGGTCCTGGGTGGAAAGGATTAGGCGATGTATGTAAAAGTTCTTAGTGCAGTGCCCGGCATGAAAGTGGTCACAGAGGATTAGATGTTGTTGTTGTCCTTTTGAGGTGGGTTTTATAAACACACTAAAGTTAAGGAATACGACCAGGGAAGCCCACTGAGCCTCATTGTTCAGTTTTTCTTGGGGCTCAATCACATAGACTTGGGTGCCTGCCCTCAGTTTTCAGTCATCTTGGAGGTTGACAGATACCATGTAACTCCAAGCCCCTTACCATTTATCACATTGTTAGACTTCCTTGTGTGGGTACCCCCCCACCCCTTCACCTCGTTACTATATCTCCCTGACCCACCACACCCAGGCAAAGACCTTTATCAGGCCTGACACCCCAAGGGCGTAGAGATTGCCTTCCAGAAGTGAGGGTCAAGACCACACCTGTCTCCAGGCAAAGCTAACATATTTACAGCAGAGTCAGTGAGGGGACTAGGGCATCCTGTGAGCACAGGCCTGAGTTGCAGAGGAGAGGAAAGCTACTCCACTGAGTCCGGGGTTTCCAGGGTGTGCCCATGTCAGCAGAATCACTTGAAAACAACGTGATTATCCATCTCCTAGGCCCCTGCGTACACTCAGGCTGGATAACTTGTCAGGCGAGCCAGCAGCTGGTAAAATGAATCTGGGCACAGGGGACAGGAAGTAAGCCACCCGGATGCCTGCTCCCCATGTGGGTGAGCTGCCCTGGGCACTGCGGGCCTTTGATTGAACCCCATTTGCTCCCATCTCCAGGTGACCAGGACACCTCCTGTGCCCTGTTCCTTTGCAGACCAGATAGATGGGCCTACAGGTGCCCTTGGCCACTTTGATAAGGAGAACATCTGTCTCCCTGCTCCAATTTAACTTCCTGCTGTAAGGCCTGATGAGGTCAAACCCAGAAAACAGCGAGACCGCAAGCTGGGGATAAAATGCAGGTCTGGCAGCCACCAGGCCACGCTGCCCCCTTGCCACCTGACAAATGAGACCATCTCCAGCCAGAGACAGTTGGTAATTGTGCAATCAAATTAGTGTGGATTTCAGCTTAATGAAGTACTTAATGTCCTGAATGAGGCTGAGCCCTAATATTTAGAGAAGCAAGCGGGACCCCAGGAAAGACAAGAACAGACCTCGCTTAATGCCTGTTAGTATTAATTGTGCTTGCAAATGAAACCTTTTCAGAAATTCATCCTTCGTGTGAGGCCTGGTCCTGCTGTGTTTTTGCTACGGGTTTTTCCTGCTGGGGCTGATAAACAGGACAGTGGAAAGAACATTTTACTGGAAATCTCTGCTGAACTGCACGTCCTAGGGCAGATCTTGTTCACGGCATCTCGGTTTTCTCAGTTGAAGAGCAAGAAACATCTTTCTCTGAAATTTCTATTTTTGTCCCTCAAAGTAACTTATTTTTTTGAGTTAAAGATTGATACTCTGGCCGAAACCGGTTTGGCTCAGTGGATAGAGCGTCGGCCTGCGGACTGAAAGGTCCCAGGTTCGATTCCGGTCAAGGGCATGTACCTGGGTTGCGGGCACATCCCCAGTAGGAGATGTGCAGGAGGCAGCTGATCGATGTTCCTCTTTCATCGATGTTTCTAACTCTCTATTCCTCTCCCTTCCTCTCTGTAAAAAATCAATAAAATATATTAAAAAAAAAAAAAGATTGATACTCTGGAGGCAGGTTGACCTGTGATACATCTTCCCTCTCTTACTTACTCGCTGTGTGATCTTGGAGAGAACTTAACCTCTCTGAGCCTTAGTTTCCACTACTGTAAATACGGATAATAATAATTCCTGCTCCTTGGTTCTAAGGACAGTCAATGGGCTACTGCATGTAAAGCACATAGTACAGGACATGGGCAGATTAGCGCTTATTAAATCCGGTTGATGTTATAAATGTGAAATTATTTTCAGGATGAATTATGCATCACTACCTTGGTATCATGAGTTTTTATTTTCATTAAGCTGATGATTTAGTTCTTGCTTAGAGAATTACTGATGATTCAGTAATTAACTCAATAAATATTTATTGAATGGCTATTATGTGCCAGGCACTGTTTTAAGCGCTAAGCACTTCCAATCGCAGTGTCAGAGGGAGACACATTGGCAGATAAATAAGCTAATTTCAGTTGATGATCAGTGCTGGGAAGAAAATTAAGACAATAATGGGAAAAGCAGGATTTGTTAACTTTTTTTGTGCTGAGAACTCCTTTGGTAGTCTAGTGAAGACCATGACTCCCTTTTCAGAATATCTATAAATGCATAATATAAAAACATTGAATTATAAGAAAACCATTATATTGAAATACAGTTTTCAGAATGTACATGTGCCTATTGACTAATGCAGAGGTTCTCAACCTGTGGGTTGCGACCCCTTTGGGGGTCGAACGACCCTTTCACAGGGGTCACCTAAGATCATCAGAAAACACATACATAATTACATATTGTTTTTCTGATTAATCACTATGCTTTAATTATGTTCAATTTGTAACAATGAAAATACATCCTGCATATCAGGTATTTACATTACAATTCATAACAGTAGCAAAATTACAGTTATGAAGTAGCAACGAAAATAATTTTATGGTTGGGGGTCACCACAACATGAGGAACTGTATTAAAAGGTCGCTGCATTAGGAAGGTTGAGAACCACTGGACTAATGCATTCTCACCAAGATCAAGCACAAGTTCTAATACAACCTTATAATTCTAAAATAGGATTAGTGTAAACGATATTTTGAGATAATCTATATCAGTGATAGTCTTATATGTAAATAGCTGGGATTTTTGTTACTAATAAAGTCAGAGGTATCACTAATACTATTCTAGTTTCTTGCCTACATTTATGGTGAAAGGAATGCTTCATTTGAGTTAGAGGTTAATAAAAATAAAAATGTAATTTTTCTCATCCAAGTTCATAGATTCTTAATATTCCCCAAGGACCTCTTTGGAGTCTGTGGTCTCTGGGTAGGAACCCTTGGAAAAGAAAGTGACTTTTGCTGCGGGTTGAGCTGTTTTTCAGAGATGAATAATGTGATTTCTGCTTTTAAAAAAGCCAGTCTGGATATTTAGATTAACAGAATAGGCTTGAGAGTCCAGAAATAAACCCATACATCATAGGTGACTGATTTTGGGCAAGGATGCCAAGATCACTTAATGGGAAAAGAACAGTATTTTTTAAAAATGGTTCTGAGACAACTGGATAGCCACAAGCAAAAGCATGAAGGCGGACCCTGAACTCACACCACATACAAAGTTAACTCAAAATGGACCTAAGTGGAAGAGCAGAAACTTTTAAACTTTTCGGAGAAAACCTTTTAGGGGTAAACCTTTGTGGCATTGGATTTGGTCATTAATTTTTAGTGTGATATCAAAAGCATCAGCAACGCAAAAAAAAAATAGGTCAATTGGACCTCATCAAAATTTAAAACTTTCGTATTTGAAAAGGCACTATCAAAGTAGTGAAAGGAAAATCCACAGAATGGGAGAAAATGTTTGCACATCCTGTGTCTGGTAAGAGTCATATCTAGAATATATAAAGAGCTCTTACAGCTCAGTAACAAAAAGATAGCCAATTAAAAACTGAGCAAAGGATAAATATTCATCAACACATGCGTTATCAGGTGAGTGCAAGTAAAAACTACAATGAAATACTACTTCACACTCACCCGTATGCCTGTAATAAAAATGACAGCTCACAAGGCTTGGCAAGGATGAAGATGCGGACAAATTGTAAGCCTTGTATGTTGCTGGCGGGAATGTAGAAGAGGATGCAGCAGATTTAGAAGGCCAACTGACAACTTCTTCAAAAGTTAAACATAGAATTACCATGGACATAGCTGTTCCATTCCCGAGTATATACCCACGAGAAATGAAAGCATATGTCCACTTAAAACTTGTGCTCAAATGTTCATAGCAGCATTATTCATAATAGCCCCAACGTGGAAACAATGGACAATTGGATGAACAAAATGGGGTATATTCATGCAATGGAATATCATTTGGCCATGAAAAGGAATGCAGTACTGACACATGCCACAACATTTATGAACCTTGAACATTTTTGCTAAGTAAAAGAAGCCAGTCACACAGGAATATTCATTACCCTGTTTATATGAAATGTCTCAGAATAGGCAAATATATGGAGATAGAGAATAGATTAGTGGTTGCTTCAGGTTTTCAGGGGTGGGATGATGGGGCATTGATAGCTAAAGGGTATAGAGTTTCTTTTTGAGGTGATAAAAATGTTCTAAAATCGATTATAGTGATGGTTGTACAAATCTGTGAATATACTAAAAGCCATTGAATTGTAACCTTTACATGGGTGAATTGAATGGTATTTTAATTGTTATTCAATAAAAGTGTTACCAAAAAAGTCCTTCTGACTGTGATGTGGAGAATCAAGTGTGGGTTGCAAGATAAAAGCAAGGAGAATATTCAGGAGTCCGCTTCATTAGTCCCAGTTGAGAGGATGATGCCTGGGGCTGGGACGGAGGCATGGAGGCGGTGAGCACATGTGGGAGGTGGCACAGACACAGTGGGCTCTTTAGTTGAAAACAGAGAGAAATCGAGGGTGACTTCTAGGTTGTCGACCTTGATAGCAGGCATTTCCTCCCAGAAGACCTGAGTTTCAGTTACAGTTTGTAGAAATGCTGAGAAGGGTTGGCGGTAGATCTAAGCACTACAAACTCTTTGGAGAGTTGGATTGCAAGGTGTTATCAATTTCATTGTGCCTTTTAACAAGGAAAAATACTCATTATACACACACACTCACCACACCTTCACACGCATTCCTTTGCATGTGAAGCAACATTCAAACCATACATTTCAGAAAGCCAAGCCAGAGGAGGAAGAATGAACCCTTAGCTTCATGATTTCTTGTGTCAGTGCTAAACTTGTTCAGTGAAAATGATCAGTGATTAGAATTAGTAGGGAAGAATCTGTGCAAGAATTTATGTATCTTAAACATGTCCATCATGCATAACCTTCTCCCAGTCACATGTAAAAGTTGTTAAAGAAGGGAAAATGTCATTTCAGAGTCTGGGGCATTACCAAATTCTGACTATGTCAGCAAAATAATGGCTAAATTAACCATCATTTCTCCAGTCACTTGGTCCCAACTGAAGCCCAGGCTCAGCAAATTGTCAGTCCAGGCATATTAACATCTGAGTCACTTAGGGTCCTTCTGGGCAGACAGCGTGGATTCAGTAATGAGCAAGCTCTGGGCACTAAAGAAGTAATCCCATGGTTAATTGGGCTTACCTGCTTCACCTCAAGCAGAAGCAAATGCAGTGGACTCTTCCTGAACGTGTAAATAGCTCTGTTGAGGAGAGTTGGGCTGTTCCATGATGTGGAACTCTCTGTGGCTTGTGTGCACATAGAAGCACAAGGCCCTGTTCCCTGGGGTGGGGGTGGAGGAAGCCTTCCCAGGAACCTTAACCTTGAGCCAGAGGGGCAGGAGTTGATGCACTCAGGGGTGCTTGGCGAAGATATGTTTCCCTCAGCGTTTTTCTCCTTTTCCTCTAAGTGACCTTGGAGAAATTAATTTAACACTAGTTCTGTTAAATTAGTTGACAGCAGGTCCATTTCTAATCCTGATTGTGCCAACTTTACCAGTGTAACTCTAGGTGAGGCAGCTAGAATTCTGTGGCTCACTTTCCTCGTCCACAGAGAACAGAGTGGATTAGATGATTTGTGAAATGGTCTTCTTCACTGTAGCACTCTTGGCTGTTCTTTCAATTGGAAGAAATTCACATAAAATAAGATTAACCGTTAACCATACCAGAGTGTGTGATTCAGTAG
This sequence comes from Myotis yumanensis, assembly GCF_028538775.1. Classification (NCBI taxonomy): domain Eukaryota; kingdom Metazoa; phylum Chordata; class Mammalia; order Chiroptera; family Vespertilionidae; genus Myotis; species Myotis yumanensis. The sequence continues at coordinate 47,297,598 of NW_027223764.1, read as the reverse complement.
CATTTAGTATATTCACAATGTTATGCAACCATCACCTCTGTGTAACTCTAAGACATTTTTCTTACCCCAAAAGGAAACCCCATGCTCTTTAAGTAGTCACTTTCCATCCCCACACTCTCCCTGCCCCTGGCAAACAAGGATCTGCTTCTGTCTCAATGGACCTACCTCTTCTGGATGTTTCATATAAATGGGATCACACATGTGACTTTCTGTGTCTGGCTTCCCTCACTGAGCATAATACAGAGTGGGGCCAAAGTAGGTTTATAGAGGTGAGTATGCAAAACACAGAGTTTATTCATTATTTTTTATTAATTATTATTTTTCTTGTGAACATCCATGTGGTAGCATGTATCAGTATGTAACTCCTTTTGTGGCTGAATAATACTCCATTGCATGGATAGATCACATTTTGTTCATCCATTCGTCAGTTGATGGGCCTTTGGGTTGTCTCTAACTTTAGGCTATTCTGAAAATTTATGCCCAAGAATTTGTTTGAATTTTTGTTTTTAATTCAATTCTTATATACTGAGGAGTGAAATTGCTGGGTCATCTGATAATTCTGTGTTTAACTCTTGAGGAACCACTAAACTCTTTTCCACAGTATCTGCGTCATTTTACATTCCCACCAACCATCTATGAGGATTGCAGTTCGTCCACATCCTCACCCATATTTGTTATTTTCTTTTTCTTTCTTTCTTTTTCTTCTTCTTCTTTTTTTTTTTTTTTGCTTTTGTTGTTTCGCTTAGAGCCACTACAGTTTGTTTTTGATTTCTAGAGTAAAAGTAGCTCCTGGTCAGCATTTGAATCCCATCCTAGTTCATCTCAGGGGGTGTGTTCCACCTCCCACCACAGCTTTAGGGGCAGGTCAACAGAGCAACACGGGAAGAGCTCAGGCATTGGACTCCGATTTGGGACTCACATCCAGGCCTGCCTCTTTCTAGGAGTATAACCTCAGCAAGTTAACATCTCTGAAGTCTGTTCGTTCCATCTGTGTGATGGCCACGATACCACCGTCCTCAACCCAGGGGCAAGCTGTGTGTAACTTTCTAGCACACGCCTGGCAGATAGTAGGCTGAGGAAATGTTTATCCTTCTCAGTGATGAGCACCAGTAGAGGGAAAGAGATGGATTTGAAACACGGTGCTTTTACATTTTTCTTCTTATTATTTTTCGTATTGGGCCTTATCATAGACTTTGCATTGGATTTTCTGCCAAAGCATTAAATTAATATATTTATTCTGTTTCTGTATACCCCTTGATGGGGGTGAGGGAGATGAAGCTGCTGACAAAATTGGGAAGATACACTGGGGTAACTCGTGACCTTGAGATTTCTCAGGGGCATGAGTCACCTTTGTTTACTTTCCATTATGTCCATGGTCCGGATGGGCTTGGAGTGTTTATCGATCTTCCTGTTCCTTCCAGAACACGGCCTTCTTATCATTCTTTAAAAAAAGGAAAAAGAAAAATTGTTGGCCACAAGATGCTTCATTAACTTTAGAGGAGTTGACAACTATTTATATTACTATGATATAAGCATGCCTCCCCACAGACACTTTTCAGCCACATCTCCCAGGTAACACTCATTGATAAGTCCTGGTGATATAGTGTGCATGGTGGATTGTTCTTTTCTTGGTCTCCAGAACTGAAGGTTCCCATACAGCCAGGGCTGAAGGCTACGCTCCCCTTGGGGTTTGGCCCTGGTGGTTGTGAGGGTTTTGGACAGATGCCTCATGAGGAGGGAGGTGCCACATGACCACAGTGGCCCCAGTTGGAGCTTCTCATCACTGGAGGTGGCTGAATAGTGGGAGAGAATGAGAAAAGCAGCGAGGGTGTTTAGGTACGAAGCCCAGTTGGCTCAGTGTGGTAGACAAGGAGATGCCTGGACTACTGATTTCGCATGCCTTCACATTGACATCCTCTACATATTTATTAAACATGTATTCAGTGTGGAGACAGCTTTGTGTGGGGGAAGAGAATGGGGGGGGGGGGGAGAAAACGATTCCAGAGGTACCTCGGAGGCCTTGGCCCCTGCCTTGGCCATTCAGAGACCCTCTGTTGGTCTTTGAATTTGTCCCTACAGAGTCTTATCTCCTCACAGGGATTTCCCAAGTCGTCTTCCCGATCATGTGTAGTAAGTACTCTTGCTGGGAATCCCAGTTTCCCATCTTGTCATATTTCCTGGGCACCTAATACATTGACACCCCTCCCCCATTTTTCAGGAAACTGACCAGTTGGCCCACCCCCTAATTCTTCTCTGGCTGAGAATTTTCTAAAAATATTTAATTTAATGTTTATTCTGTGCCAGGCAATGCGCTAAGCCCCTTGTAAGTATCACCTCAATTCAGTCACATAGCAGCCTATAAGGTAGGTACCAATATTAACCTTATTGTAGAGGAGTGGAAATCAAGGCACAGAGAGGTCAGAGTGGCTTGCTTGAAGTGCACCAGGAAGATTTGAATCCAGATCTTTAACTTGGATCTCTACATTTGTCTGGGGCAAAATCATGTATTATTTCTTTCAAAGTCAGGATTTCAGACCCCTTGACAGCAAATGAAAGCAGTTTGGGAATAATTTGATCCTAAAATGTCATACACATAAAACCTAGTGATTTATTTTGGAAACAGAACTATTATAATCATGAAGTATAATGAGCCATAGTGTAAACCTTTATGAGAACTGGCGGGGGCCACCCTGTAAAAGGTGGTTCCGTTTAAATTGGTTCCTAGGAGGTAGAGCATTTATGCCATAATTTGTAATTGGCTGTACTTTCCAAGCCATAGATTGACAGAGCTTTAGAAAGAGAGGACTCACGTTCGCAGCACCTTCTGAGGGCTGGCCAGCCTCAGGACCAGAACCTGGGTTCAGTCAGAGAGACTCTGTAAGGAGAGTGATTGATCTCTTTTCCTATCTGCAACTAGTTACAAAAAAAAAAAAAAAAAAAAAAAAGCCAGGAACTTAGGGAAAATTTTCCATCTCCTGCTTTTCACAGCGGACCACAAATTGCTTGATAATCTGGCTGTTTCCAGGGCGTTGACGTCAGTGGAAACGGCACGCACAGAATCGTTAGCTAATATGCCACAGACTCCATGCTACGGTCTGGCAAAGGAAATGCTGCCCCAGACAAAGGGGAGGCTGGGTTATAGAAAAAGCAATAAGCTTTTCCCTTAATTACTCCAGAAGAAGGAGAATTCTGGCTTTTAAGGTTAACTAAAAGTAGGCAGACAGCAGATTTGGTCGTGAGGGAGGCACGCCCCTCTTAGATGCTGCAATCATTCCTCTGGATGGTGATCGTAAAACGGGGACCAAAACGAGTCTGCAGTTGAGCCGCCGGGAGTGTGTGGCCATCCGATAGCCTCTGTTTTATCTGAAGCCCCTCCTGTGGGTGACCGGGTTCCCTCAGAGCCCGGATGATTTATTCCTCCTCTCTCCTCAGAGCATCAGGTCCTGGGCGGGGCGAGGGAAAGATAAATGACTCCCAGCAGCCCTGGTGTAGATTACTTAGTGCCACTTGTCAGTTCTTTTCTCCCTGGGACGGGTTTGGAATGAGATTGTTTTCGACAGACTGCCCATGATGAATGAGCAAGACATCGCTCTCAGTGCTGATCCTCACCAAATCACCCTGATAGATGTTGGTGGCGGCGGGGGCCCTTCCGGGTGCTGTTTCATGCCTGGGGGAGTGGCAGGCTGGGCGCTCAGCTAGGGTGGGGCAAAAAGGGTGCTTCTTGGACAGAGACAAAGAGGGGTGAGGATCTTGGCGTCTGGACTGTGCATTTGGTCAGCTCCTTTCTTTTCAGAGTGGCTGAAAACCCCGACTATTCCAGATCTGAGAGAGGTAGGTAGGCTAAAGGGACATATACATCCGTCAGTTCTGGATTATTATGTTGTTTCCACATATTAACTGTTGGGAGTGAGGCCACTGACGTCAGCTATAAATAGAATAGTGACGAGGACACACAGCAGGGCAAGAAGCCTCCAGGCGATGTTCTCAACCTCTTATTAGTCCATGACCTTTTCTGAAAATTCATAAAAATAGCATGTCCTCCGCCTGACTGGCATGGCTCAGTGGTTGAACATTGACCTATGAACCAGGAGGTCATGGCTCAATTCCCCATCTGGCCATATGCTCGGGTTTCGGGCTCCATCCCCAGTGGGGGTTGTGCAGGAGGCAGCCAATCAATGAGTCTCTCTCATCATTGATGTTTCTCTCTCTCCCTCTCCCTTCCTCTCTGAAATCAATAAAAATATACATTAAAAAGATAACATGCCCTTCTTCAGTATTATTTGGCATTTCAAAGATGATGAAACACTCTGTCTAAAACACCAAGGACACTCAGAGCAGCTCCAGTTCAAAGGGTGTAGTTACCCTCCTTCATTTGGGCACTTGGCTGCCTGCTGGGTCCCATCCTTGCCTCCTCCAGAGGCCACAGGACAAAGGCCACAGATGTCTCTCCAGTGATGGTTACACAACGGCCAGCCGCCCAGGCCAGCTTGGAGCTCCCTGAGGCTGGCTTCGGGAGAGTCACGCGCTTTCTGCCTCACGGGTTCAGAGAAGCATGGGAGACACGGCCCGCGGGGGCCGATGTGAAGGAGGGCTGGCTCCCAGGTGGGTGTGAAGCAGCAGCACAGCCTGGGGAATGACTGGGGATACCAGTTGGCTTCTGCTCGTGACTTCAGAAGCAGAGCTTATTGAGAGCTTGCTGGTTTCCCTGGTCATGGGGGAGTCTCCTGGGGCAGGTGGAGAAAGATGGGTCATGCTCCCCTCTGACCGTGTCCTTCCTGAAATGATACCCCATCTTCCCAATAGTTTCAGCTTCTGTTTAGATGTACGAATGGATGGACTGAGAAGAAATGTAGATGCCCAGGCACAGCTAGTTGGTCAAAGCCAATGCCAGTCTGTTTTGCTGGAACCCCATGCCCCTCTGACTGTCCTTGCTCAGTGCCTCTCTGCCTGGTGGCCCAGTGAATTCTCCCCTCTCTCAGCAGACTGCAGGGAAGGTCTCAGGCAATCACCGCTCAGTGAAGCTGAGGTCAGTGGTCCAGCACTGTCCATTGGATTGACAACATTCATTCATCTGTCAGACAGTCATTGAACCTTATTCTGCATCATGTTCTGTGCCGGGTGCTGGGCCACAGAAGGGAATAGGAAAAGTTTCCTACCCTTAAGGGGTTCATGGTCTGACATGGAATCTGACAACTGGTAGTACTGGCAACAGTAACAACAGTGAAAGTGTATTGAGTGCTTCCTATGTTCTAAGCCTTTTCTTCTTCTTAACTCGTCTAAGCCTTACCACCAGCTCCTGAGGTGGGCGCTTTCATCACTCTCGTGTCATAGATGAGAAAACAGGTTTAGAGAAACGAAGGCACTCCCAACGTCACATAGGTAATGGGCAGCGCCACCATGACCCGAATCCCAAAACTCCAGCTCCAGGTGTAGCTGCCCTGCAGGGGTGGGCCTAGGGCAGGGTGACATGAGGGGAGGGAGTGTCAGCCCCTCCTTGGGGTCAGGGGAGGCAGCCTTAGGGAGCTCATGCTTGTGCCCTGCCTGCATCTTCCCACAGTGTCTGGTCTTCAGTGTCAGTGGGAAGCAGCCCTGTGTCCCTGATTTTCTGGGCTCTGGCTGTAGATGCTTTTACCCCACAGCCCTTTCCTGCAGTGTGAGGACCATCCCAAAGGAGCCAAGTTCACCAGTGTCCTCCATTCAGATTCAGGGACTTGGGAGCTATGTGCAAGGGAAGGTTTGTCTACCCTGTGCTCAGCTCCATCTTCAGGACACGACTTTCAGAGTCACAGTCATGCAGGATCAAGAGCCTTGAGGACCCGTTCTGAAGGAATGCATCTCCTCTCTCAATCTGGGGTTATGCGCCTTGGGCCTACGTCACGCCTTGTTGGTTAGAACAGAAATTAGAATAATTGACTCCCTATTTTGGGAACAGACTCGTCTGTGGCTAATTAGATCAGCCGAACCCCAGGTGTGTCTGGGTCCATGGAACTGTAACATTCCGGATAGGCAGCAAATATGGCAAAAGGAGAGAGACAGGCTGAGACTGAGATCGACTGATTCACGGAAAGCACCCCTCCCCCTGCCCCTGCCTCACAGCAGGTCAGGAGCAGAGGCCTGGTGGGGAAATCAGTCCACACCCCCTGCAGCCACCGGCGCCTGCTGGGAGTGGCACAGTTGGCTCCTAGACTCATCCATTCTGCAGCTTCTCTGATGTCAGGCGAAGCTCCAAGCAGTGAGGACTCCCACTCACTTGGGTACTGACCTACATCTCGTCCAGTGGGCTCTTTGGTTCTGCACGTGCGCCAGCACCAGCAAGACTTCCCACCTCCTTCTTCACTCTGCCCAGAACCTCTGCCAGGTGACTATGACTGTGGCCTGGGCGCGCTCATTGAAGCTGTGCTTTCTGAAACTACACTGCCCAGCGAAGGGATCTTGTTAAGAAACCACCCCCAGAGCTGAGGAGAGGAAGGCGGCATGGCGACCAGTCAGAGCCAGGAGAGAGGGCAGACCACTTGCCTTTGAGAAATGGACTCATGAGCCTCGTCAGCCCTGCGGTGGCTCCAGCCTTGGGCCTGATTCTCCTGCCCCTGGGTTTACTGTCATTATATCTGCATGTCCAATCAAGAAGGTATCCAAAGAGGCCACCCCTGTTTCATGGCTCTCATTTTTAGTTCATCGTTGACACGTCCTACCTCTCACCTCCTTTTAAACTTGTTCTGGGGGCAGATAGCTTCTCTAGCTGGGGAGTGAGCCTGATAGTAAGGACTTTAAAGATGACAACGCAGATGGGCAGGGATCACCCGAGTCATGCCAAGATGAACAAATGGCTGGGTCTGTGTCCTTGGAAAACCAACACATACTCTGTGACAGCAAAGTCTGATGGGAAAAACTGTGACCACTATGTCTTCAAAATTTCTCCTACGGCCACAGAGAAATGGTACGATCATTTAAATGCAGTTTCACCTGCATTAGCGCCCCACAATCCAATTCATAATGTAACCTCGGCCAGAGATGGTGGGTTCCAATCCCTGACCTAATCTCAGCTAGTGAGGCTAAAGCTTTGGTTTGTTCGTTTGTTTTTCGGAGGGACAGAGCAGCTTTGCCTTGGGAAGTAGAAATGCAGAGAGTGAGATCCTCTTTATTTAAAAAATATATTTTTATTGATTTAAGAGAGAAAGGGAGAGAGAGAGGATGACAGAGAATCATTGACTGGCTGCCTCTTGCATGCTCCCCACTGGGGATTGAACCCACAACCCCAGCATGTGCCCTGACCAGGAATCAAATTGTGACCTCCTGGTTCATAGGTCGGTGCTCAACCTCTGAGCCAGGCCCTAAGATCCTAGGTTAAGCTAATTAGGGTCTTGGGAAGATTCATTAAAAGTAAAAGATTCATCAAGATTTTTTAAAGAGGATGACTGAGTGATTGAAAGGCCCTTTCCAGAAATTTCCTTCTGGCTCTTCTGGAATAAAGAGCAGGATGCTGAGAAAGGAGGATGGGAGGATGAGTGAAGGGCAGAGGAAGCAGGATGGAAGGTATTGAGGAATTATCCAGCAAGCAGTGAGAGCAATTTGCATTGCGGATAATTAAGGTTGTTCAGACCCTGCGGACTTGGCTGAAGCACCATTCACAAGCACTTTCTTTGCAGGTTAAAATTAATTGGAGTGTTGGTTTATTTATCTTCTCCCTGGGTGAACCAAATGACTCATCTGATTTATAAACCTTCTGCCTACCCACTCTCTATTAAGATCAGTGGGGGTGAGCAAGTGATGATTTTGTGTTCCCTGGGGCCATTGTTTGTAGAACCAAGATGCTGGTGGCTGGGTCAGTGCCCGCTAGAGACTTCCCAAAATGTCTGGTTTTTATGGAAAGAGAAAACAGGTCATCTCATGAGTTTGGGTGTCATTCATGTCTTCAGACAGACCATTTAGCAGAAACTAAAATATATGGCTAAGGGGTAAAAGACCCCAGAGCTTGAGAAGTTTTAGATTTCAAACCTAGCTTGAGTTTCCAGCCCACCAGGAAGGCTATCTGGCCCAAGCTCCTGTTCCTTGTGTTTAGAGATGCCCCTTGGACACCACTGTGAGAATGGCTCTTTTACACACACCAGGAGGACCCAGAATGTCTTCATACGGCTTAGTTCCTCTGCTGGAAGTTTCTAATCTCCTGAGACTTCAGGAAGAAATAAGATAATCAAACATGTTCCCAGCCTAGCTCTGAGGAAGGCCAGGCATTCATCGCAGACCCTGTGGGCCAGTCGTTGGAGATGCTACAGAGGAGACCTGGCTCCCCAGTGACCTGGAGACTGCAGAGCACGTGGCTATTCCCGTGGCTCTAGATCCTGACCACGTGGAACAGGCTTTGGGCTCTAGCCCTGACCAGTGCTATATGACCTTGACAAGCCAGCCTAGAGGCTAAAGCACGTCTTTGGTGTCAAATTGCCTGAATTTAAATTTTGCCTGATCACTTGTCAGCTGGATGAACTTGGGCATGTTGCTTAACCTCCTCTCTGGGCCTCAGTTTCCTCTTCTGTAATATGAATACAATAACATAAATGGTAACGCAAATAAGGTAGCTATGAAGAGTAATTGAGTCAGCATATGAAAATACTTAGAACAGTGCTCTTAAGGGGCTTTAGTTATTGTTATTATTTTTTAAACTCTCTAGGTTTCAGGTTCTGCACCTGTAGGAAGGAGCTGATGGTAGTGGAGTGGTCACAAGGATGATGCGATAATGTAGTGAATGTGCTCAGCACAGTGCTGGGCAGAGCATTTGTGCTCAGTGGCTGGCAGCAGTGGGTGACAAGTGACAGACCACGGGGCATCTTGACACTTTCCTCCTGGATGAAGAGATGAGAGCGCTGAGAAACCTTGTAGGGGGTCAGAGCCCTTAAAATATGTAACTGCAGGACAAAAGACAGTCTCGTAAAGGCTGACATCTGAGCTAGAGTAGGGAAAGGGCTTTCTTAGAATTCTGGCTTTTTGAGGCCTGTGGTGGGTTTGGGGGAGGTGGCACTGCCTTCTGTGAAGCGGTGGACGCAGGTGGTGGGCTCAGCTCTGAAGCGCCTTCTCCTGGGTCAAGGTGAACATGCCAGGGGAATCTGCTGGACCCAGTGCAGGAAGGCGTCCTGGGCCTGCGAGACCTGTGTGCAGGGGACACCTACTCAATGGTGGTGGGAACAGGAAGCAGGTCTTTCAGCGCTCCTGTTCAGTCAGTTGCTTCTGGCAATCCAGTTGTTGTGTGTTTTTTTGTTTGTTTTCTTTTAATATATATTTATTGATTTTTTTACAGAGAGGAAGGGAGAGAGAGATAGAGAGTTAGGAACATCGATGAGAGAGAAATATTGATCAGCTGCCTCCTGCACACCTCCCACTGGGGATGTGCCCGCAACCAAGGTACATGTCCTTGACCGGAATCGAACCTGGGACCCCCCAGTCCGCAGGCTGACGCTCTATCCACTGAGCCAAACTGGTTATGGCCCAGTTGTTGTTTTTAATGCAACACTTCTGATTAAAATATGGTGTAAAGGCCACTTTATGACCTTTGACCACAGAAGAAGACCAGAGACTTAGTACTTTGTAAGTGCAGGGAGGCCATAGGACTCCCCTGGGAATGGGGTGCTATGGAGAGAGTGGCTCAGAGCTTTGGGGGACCCGAGGGAGATACTCTTCCCCTCTGAGCCCACTCCCCTCCACCTCCTCCCTCCAGTTTTGGTTCTGGAATTTGTTTCCAGGGTTTACCCTTCCTCTTCCTCTTCCAGGAAGCATCCCTTCTGCCCTCTCATTGTGTTGAGATATACAGTTGACACTTGACTAACACGGGGGTTATTCATACTTGGGTCCATTTATACTTGGATTTTTAAAATAAACACTGTAAATGTGTTTTCTCTTCCTTATGATTTTCTTATAATATTTTCTTTTCTCTAGCTTATTTTATTGTAAGAATACAGTACATGATACATATAACATGCAAAATATGCATTAATAGACTTTATGTGATTGGTAAGGCGTCTGGTCAACATTAGACTATTAGTAGTTAAATTTGGGGAGTCAAAAGTTATACATGGATTTTTCGACTGTTTAAAGGGTCAGCACCCTTAACCTCCATTTTGTTCAAGGGTCAACTGTATATTTAAAACATTATGAAAATGACTCATAAATAGGGTAAATAGGTACATTGTAAAAGTCTTAAAAATCTTTTGGTCCCATGACATTTCTGCCCTCTAAATGTCTAGGGGGGGATATGGAATATTTTTCTATAGGTGGGCACCACTTGAAAAGAAAGAAAAGAAAAGAAAAGAAAAGAAAAGGAAAGAAACTCAAAACAGAGATTGGGAATTAACTATTCTTAGCACAAATTTTTCTCATTATGAAAGTTTCCATCACAAGGTTTCATCAGAGTGTTCTTGTTGAATTTACAACAAGATTGTTTATAAATCAATTTCGTCTACACATAATTTTCAGCAAAACATCTGCAGCATAAATTGAGGTGCACTTGCATTTCATACTACTTTTTTTCTCATTTAAAAAATTTTTTGCCACTTTGTTCTGTCTGTGTCATCTTTAACATCTCTGTGTTTTCATTCTTGCAGCTCTTGCAGACTTCATAGCAAACCCAAATCCTGAAGGTAGAGAGCTTGAGGGTGGCCAAAACCACTCTTGCTGTTTTTAGATCATAAACCCATTCCTTTAATGTATCTGAGTTAATGTTGGGAGGAGGTGACCCAGGAGAAAGTGAAGGATGAGTGACAGGGGTTGACTTGGTATCTACATCTCTCTAGCTAATACAGGAAAAGATAGTGTTCATTAAAACAACAAAGTTTACTCATTTGAACTTTTCATTCATAATGCAGTGGCCGAGTGGGGACTAGAGACACAGCTTCCAGGCCTAGCTCTGCTATGCACTAATTATTCACCCTTCTGTGGCCCATTTCCTCGTCTGTAAAATGATACATAATGCTTATCTTGAAGGGTACTTGTGAGGGTTCAATGAATGACGTATTCCAAGTCAAAGTCATATGCAAAGCTAATATTCAGCTTATAATACTCACTTGATAAATGTTCTTTTTTTTTCTTATGAATGAGTTAATGGTTAATGAATTTCCCCTTAAATAATTTATTCCTATTTAGAAGACTTCAGGAATTGATTCCTAGAATTGAAGAGAGCTACCACATTTCATTAATTTAAAGATACAATTTTTCCATACTTTAATGTCTTTGAAAACAAGAAGTATCTTTATAATTAATAGCTTCTAGGGCTATAATTGGCAGATCTTTTTCTTCTTAGTGGTACATAAAGTAGTGGTCCATCTTCTTATTGATGACAACTTAGATTCAAGAAAATTGAGTATTGAATATGTATAATGTATAACCTCCTCCTTCTTCTTCCTCTTTTTCTTTTTTTAACAGCTATTTTGAGATCTATCTCATATATTATAAAATTTACTCATTTAAAATGGTTCATTGATTTTCGGTATATTCACAGTTGCACAACCATCGCCACAATGTAATTCTAGAGCATTCTCATCACCCCCAAAAGAAACTATTATTAGTCACTCCCCATTCCCTGCTCCCAATCTTCCCTACCCCACTGATCTATTTTCCGACTTTATAGATTTGCCTATTTTGGACATTTCACATAAATGGCCTATGAGGAACAGAGAGAGCCAGCCACCTCTGGTGTCTCTTCTTATTAGAGCACTAGCCCATCATGAGGGTTCCACCTTCGTGGCCTCATCTAAACCTAAATATCTCCCAAAGGCCCATTTCCAAGTACCATCACATAGGAGTTTAGGGCTTCCCTGTGTAAATTTTGAGGAGACTATTTATATGGTATCTCTTAGCATAGGGTATCTCTATGTTTAACTTTTGAAGGACTTTTAGCTTCTTTTCTTACTAGCTCTGTTCTGTCTCCAGCGTCCATAGTGACCCTTAGGAGTTTACTATGAGTTGCATACCCTGCAGATTACCAGTGCCAACGCCATGGTCATTCATTTGTTCATTCCATGGAAACTTAATGACCTGGTTAATCCCGTTCTGGGTGCTGTGAGCCAGTAAACCAGTGGACATAATCAAGGGCCATTTATCATCTAGTGGGGAGATAGGCAGGAAACAAACAATAAAACAGACAAATATAAAAAGCCAATGGCAATCCGTAATCATGCTGTGGAGCTAAAAGAGGAGACCAGTCAAACAGAAGGTGGTTGCGCCTGATCTGGTGAGGCGGGGAACGGAGGGATGTTCAAGAGGAGAGAGACATTTTGGACAGAACCCACTGGTGGGTTGGATTATGGAGTGAATGAAAGGAGGGATCAAGGGCCTCCTTGGTGTTTGTGTTGAATAACAGGTTGAGATGGTGCCATTTACTGAGAAGGGAAGCATTGCATTGTTGCAGAGCGGGGGGTGGGGGGGGGGAGAGGATAGGATGTTTGGGAACCAATTAGGACCACCAGCATGAACATGTTATGTTTGAGAAGTCTGTGAGACATGGAGGAGACAATGTCAAGTAGGAAGTTAAATATGAGAGTCCAGAGCTTAGAAGAAAGCCTGGCCTGGACTTAACCTTTCAGGACGGTAGAGAGGAATTTCAAATGGATGGTGTCATCTAGGGCAGGAGTGGGGAACGTCTGGCCCGCGGGCCTTGTAAGGCCCACGAAATCATTTGGTCTGGCCCTGCCAAGGCATTAGGAGTGAGTTTATTAAATGTTTGACCCATTAGAGCAGGCTAATTTTTAAGTTGATAATTTTGTGTGGCCCTCCAATGATGTTAATAAATATCTAAGTGGCCCTTGGCAGAAAAAAAGGTTCTCCACCCCTGATCTAGGGAAAGAGATGACAGTGGCCCAGGGTGGAGGGAGGAGTGTCCCCACATTTAGAGTCTGGGTACAACAGAGCAGCCTGCCTGGGGAACTGAAAAGTATCAGAACCTGGTGGGGGCGGGGAGGATGGGGGAAGTGTGCGGAAGGCAGTGTTTCAGGAGGAGGAAGTGGTCTCCTGCCCAATCCTGCTGAGACCTCAGGGAGGACAGGGGTCCAGAGTCCTTGGTAAGTTTGCGGCATGGGTGCTGGTGTCCCTGACAAGTGCTGCCAGCGCATGGTGGGCGTGGGCCAGGTGGGGTGACAGTGATGGGCTCTTTTGGGAATCTGGCTGCAGTACAGACAGTGAGAGTCGAATATGTGAGTGGGATGTGGGGTCAGGAGGGTTTTGTTCCATGCAATGGAAGGCAGCTGGGCAAGGTTACGTTTAGGTGCCAGCACTCAGGTAGTGAGGGAGAGATGGCTAGAGCATCACAGACCCTGAAAAGCTGAAACAGGGCTTGGGAGGGCGTGGCCTTAGGCAGGAGAGAAATGTGCTCCGCTGGACACGGAGGCAGAGGAGGCGCTAGGTGTGTGCGCGCACAGGCTGGAGGCTGTGGGGAGGAAAAAGAGTGATTTCACTTATTATTTGTAATGAACTGTGCAGTCAGGCCACCAGCTGAGCATGATGGTGCAGGAAAGGACCTGGGAGGTTAGAGGAGAGGAGAGAAACCGTGAATAGCGGCCTTGGGAAATTGGAAAGCAAACCAATTCAGAAAAATAGCAGTTTGCAGTCAGTCTAGAGTGTCAATTGCTGTGTGAGACCATGAGTTTAGAGGGAAAGCAGTCATTTCAGCTGCGTGGTTTTATCCAGGGATTTTCCGATGCTCAGGGGTCCGTGTGGAACTGAGGAAGAGTTAAGTCCTTCATCGGGAGGACTTTTTTTCTCATCAGGGATGGAGAATGGCTACATAGGGGTGAGGATGCAGGACTGTGGAAATTGGGCTGGACGAGGGGGTGTGGCAGGGAGCAAGTGACTGGCCGGGGTTGGGAATTTGGAGATGTCTCTGAGGTTGAAGGAAAAGGCCAGTGTGGGATTTCTGAGCAGGTGAGCCTAAGGAGTAAGAAGTTGGGGTTGAAGAATGGGGTGTTTGGGGTCAAGATTCCAGATGTGTTGCCATTGCTGCTGATGCTGCTGCCCTCGAGAATAACCATGGACGTGCGTGGGTGGCGTGCAGTCAAGGGAGAGGCCACGGCGAGAGGCCGTGTTTCCGTGGCTCACCTGTCGCAGTCATCAGGAAGATGGCAGGAGGTGAGTGGGGGGAAGACTGTGAGCCAGGAGCTCAGGCCTCGTCATCAAACCCACTGGTAACTGTGTGTGTGGCCTGGAGATATTTGACACCCTGTTTCTTGAACCCTGATTATAATTTGCATATACAATTGACATGCAGGAATGCAAGTTTCAGAAATTCAAGTTCTTCCCTTGTAGATCCTGCTTTATGTTTTAAGGATGGTTGCTTCTGCCCTCATGAGTACCTTCTTCAGGCCTCCTCAGCTGCTGCCTTAGATTTGCACAGAGCGCCCACATCAAGTGTGAGGTTAGTGAGATGAAGATGAATAGGGAGCCCAGGTCTAGAAGCTGAAAGCTACTCTGCAGGTCTGCAGTGACAACAGTGTGAGTCCCCTGCGTTCCACCATGCGGGACTCACACTGTTGTCACTCTCTCTTGTCACCCTGTGAATTAGACCGGCTGTTACACATCATAATTGTGTCATTGCGCGTCACAACAAGGGGGTTGCGACAGTTATTATTGCACATTCTAATTATGTGGTTACTCAGTCTTTCATCAATTATGTAATTAGATTTAATTACACCAATTGCACAAATAAACGATAGTCAACTACTAATTACTTAAAATAAAATTCAGAACTGCCTACGTCGCCAGTTGCCCTGAAAACGAGAAAAGACAGTAAGACAAGGAAGAAGGCTCATGAGACCAGTGAGCCACTGAAAGGAAAGTAGCGAATTGGAGAGATCTGTGAGCGTCATGCAGGGATCACCTCGCCTGGAAGTTTCTCATCTTTCTTTCTGCCACAAAGTGTGTTGCTAAGAATTGTGGGTGTTGAAGTCAAGAACACTGATCGGACTTGGGCGTGCCTTGAAGAGCATATTGCTGTCATTTCCTCAGAGGAAGTGGGGAAGGAGAGAGAGCAAGAGTGAGGAAAGAGAGATTGATGAGGGGAGGGAGAGAGGGAGACAGAGGGAAGGGGGGCAGGGGAGAGGGAGGCTAACGAGTTTGACATTTAGTAATTGAATATAGTACAGAATGATTTAGTGTGGAGACAGAATTAGTGCTGAGAAGATTCAGATTTACGATCTGAACCTCACTCAGTCCTTACCTAACCCACTGCAGTATTTCTGACTTTTTCTCTCCTTCACCCTTGGTCCTAGTTCCCCAAACTCCTTCTGAGATTGTTCTCTGAAACTAGAACGTTAAGGCCAGGAGCCCGTCATGCCATGTTCTTTGCAAGACCAAAGATGAATAGGAGAGAAACCCAGGATTTGGTACACGGAGTAACTGGAGTATGTATCGTTTTCCACTTGAATTGTCTCGAGTGGTGTGTAGAGGTGACTGGGAGCCTATAAAGCACTTGAAGATGCGGGGCTATGTCTCAGGTGCCCATTGTGTTCCCTTGGAGGCATCTCAGAAGGTGGTCCTGTCTGCCTGAGCCTGGAACCAGAGCAGAGGGCAGCGCAGACCACACCTGTCAGCCTTCTCAGCCTCTCTGTGCCCAGGAGGACTAGCCAGTGCTTCCCCAAGAGGGAGGCGGAGAGTGCCCTGTGGGTGGGGGAGCTGGGAGCGTGCGCACATCTGGAGCGTGTGGGCCGCCGCATTTGCACTCTCACAAAGAGATATAATTGGAAGGTGCCATTTAAGCACACACATACTTAGGGAAAATTACCCGCTGGGCTGGCCAAGTACTGCATAACCACTGAGCGCCAGGATTGCTTAGCATCTGCCCTGGGCTCTCACAGCGGTTGACAGGACGAGAATTACTTCGAAAGTGCACATAATGGCTGGTGCATTACTGACACTATAAAAATACATCTTGGTGCTATTGAGGGTCAGGTTAGGGTTCAGTGTACTTGGTTAGCTCTTGCCTGCACGTTAAACATGAACAGACTGCATAGCTGCAATATTACAAATGAGGAGAGAGATGTGCTTTTAAATCTCTAACAAAGGCCTGTTAATATGGTGGGTTTGTCTATGGGAGTCCTTGATCTGGACAGTCAAGCTAAGGGAGCTTGGCCTAGACCTATACGTCGGTCCTTCGAATTTTCCAGAGCTCCAGGTTTGTGTTTCAGTTATTGCTCTGCTATGATGGGCATTCACTCCTGCATGGAGGTGGAAATTTGAGCAAGCAAATCCACTGAAATTGGAACTAAGAGAGAGGGGTCAGGCTGGAATTTTGCAGCCCATATATCTGTTTCCTCATCTCCAGAAATCCACCAGATTAAATAAGGTTAACCTGATATTATCAGTAAATTTGCAGCAGTGTGGCATTCCATCCTCTGACTTCCTTGTCAGAAACTAGGAGCCTGGCAAGCAGATGTGCTGGTACTATGCAGCCGCAGCTATTTCCTAACGAGAGCAGAAGATGCATAAGCAGTTTACACACACAAGTCAACCCGCTGAGCTGTGATAATCTGCATTCTAGAGTCTCAGCCCAGAGCTGGTCATTCCTGGCTGGCTCCTCTGAACAGAAATGCCAGTGCAGAGGTTAAAGTGCAGTGTATTGGTGCATGAAGGCATGGGCGGGGGCTAGCATCACTGTCTTATGGAGGCACTTCCCTCAGTAAGCATCTATGGTATACATGCAATTCTAGCCAGACTAGGCTCAAGGAAAGAGATCCTACATAAGTGTAGGAAACACCACACAACCTGAACAGACATCTGCAAGGAAGGGAGGGAGGGCCACCTCCTGGGTGGCCAGTCACCAGCCACCAGCCATTCATTCAGCCAGTATTTACCGTGTTCACGAGGTCACACACTGGCTTAGCTAAGTGTCATTATGGGAGTCTGACTTCAGTTGCAGTTTGCTCTCTCTAGGCCTATAAGCAGTTTCCATATTTATTTAGAACTTGCTATATGCAAAGATAAGCCCTCTGCAAACTTACCTCATTACTCTGCTTGGTAGCACACCTGTGATTTTCTCCATTTGATTGATGGAGAAAGGGAGCCTCACGTCATATGTTTACTAATTGTGACTAGAATTTGAGCCCCTGGTCTGAATCCAGAGTCCTTTTTTTCATTCCAAAATTATACATCCTGTTACATGCCAGTATCTAATGAATCCCGGACAACTTCATTGCTGTAAGCACACTTTACGTGTGGGAGACTTGCATAGGTGACCTCAAGTGTATTTAGGAATGCATCTTTACTAATGCACAAGGTGAGAATAGCTTTGGATTAACATGGGGCAGGCTGTCAATTTCTTTTTCACATAATCTAGAAAGGCAATTGACAAGGTAATGTTCTATTTTGCCTTCAAGTGAGATTGGAAGTATGTGGTTAAGTGTAAGTCAAAATATTAGATGTTAAGAATCTTCCCAGGTGAAGAATTATAGAATATTAAATTCTCAAGTGACTCCTTATGTTGGAATAATAGAGATGAAAATCCTTTGATGTGGGTACCAAGTCATATATATGATGGGGAACTGAGGTGGGAGCCCCCTCATGCTAAGGGAAACACTAGCAAACTATTGTTGACCCTAGATTTAATCTTAGCAAGGTTGAACTAGGACTTTAATCCTTCCTCCATCCCTCCTTCTCTTCTTCTCTCCCATTCTTTTATTTCTTCCGTTGATTCTCCATTTACTTACTTATTCATTTAGCAATATTTCTGAAGTACCTCCCATGTCCCAGGAACAAGTTGAGGCCCTGGTGAAGGAGGGAACAAGACACAGTGTTCAGCTTTTGTGGACATTACCTTACAGGGGGCATGGAGCGAAAGTTGGGGATTTGGGGGAGGTGACTGTGGTTTGAGCTGAGTGCAGATGGGGAGAGTGATGGGCAGCTTAGACAGGAGCTTGGTTTGTGGCTTTACACTTAACAGTGTGGTCTGCAACAGTTAATGAGCCTTCCTTACTCCGTGCAAGCCACTGTGGAAGCACTTGCCATATTTTAACTCGTCAAAACTTCACAACTCCACTCAACGGATTTTAAAACATCTCTACCAAGTGGAAAAGCAATGACTTCCGTGTGAGAGTGACAGTTTGAAAACTCTTTTATTGACTTAATAGTCTTTTATTGACTTAATAGTGAATTAGGACACAGTGACATTAAATTATTTTTTTCCGTTTCAGTGACGATGCTGCTCTCACTTCGCTGTCTTAGCACTAGTAGGCACTTTTTTAATTGAGCAAAAGTATTGTATATTTAATGGGATGGCTTTTAAGCTTTAAGGTAAACAAGTGTTCTCCCTTCTTCTGCTGAAACTGGCTCTTTGGCAAATGGATCCACTGAGCGGTTTTATTTTGCTTTGTTCACACTATGATATCATGTTCATAGTTTCAGCTGGGGAAAAGGGGTATTTTGATTTATACAATTTTGTTGCTACTCATCAGAAATGGATATTATTAGGTTTTTGCTTCTCTACTATTAGTTAGCTAGCACATAACTATGGATCGTCATTTTATTTTTTAAGCTTTTTAAAAAAAATATATTTTTATTGATTTCAGAGAGGAAGGGAGAAGGAAATAGAGATAGAAACATCAACGATGAGAGAGAATCATTGATAAGCTGTCTCCTGTAGGCCCCACAATGGAGAACGAGCCCGCGACCCAGGCATGTGGCCTGACCGGGGATTGAACCGAGACCTTCTGGTCCATAGGTCGATACTTAACCACTGAGCCATGCCGGCTGGCCTACAGATAGTCATTTTAGAACTGCTTACACAGAGTATGATGTTGTAGTCACTAGTGATTTTAAAAGTCTTTACAGTTAACTACTGTTTAAGAAAATAATCCTTATTTCTTATCAATTTAATATTTAGGGATAGTGATGACTAGAAGGAGTTAGCCGTCAACATAAATGCTGGTTTGAATGAGCAAGTTAAAAGGAAAGTCACTGTTAAATGATTTAAATGCTTGGGTCAGAACTGGCCCTTCCTGGATATTGACTTGCTGAGATTTTAGCTCCAGGAGATTTTACTCTTTGCACATTTCTTTATTTTTCTTCTGTTTCTATTAGAGGTGGCTTCTCAAAAAGCTAAAATGGTTGACATGTTTTTTTTGTAAAGTCGTTGGCATTCTGAGGCTCCATCTTTCCCGCCGCATTTTGGCCTTGACTTGGCTCTCAGAGACTTGCATTATTCCAGCAGGTAGAGCAGAGGGCCACCCCTGGGTGATTGGGGGTTGTTTCAAAGACCACCCCGCCGTACTCCAAAAGATCTCTCCTTCAAACTTGCAGTTTATTTGTACTTCTACAATTGTACATTCGTTCTTGAAGCCTTTTTGTTGTTTATAAAAATTGAAGTAGTTCTTGTGATCAGCTTGTACCCAGGCATATGGCCTGACCGGGAATTGAACCAAGACCTCTTGGTCCCTAGGTCGACCAGGCATCAGTGATTGGCTCCTCAGCATGGCAAGCTTTGGGCTCCGAGAGGGGAGAGAGACTGGAAAACAAGCTACAGGAGAGATGGTCCAGGACTGGCCTCATGTGAAGTGGGGAGGTCCTGATGGCTCATTCAACACAGCTTGCTGCCTGACCCCTGCTCACCTGAGGTGACTGTGGCTTCCTTCCAGGAGCTTCCTTGTCACCTTAATGATCAATATTTATTGACCTTAGTTCTGTCTTGGGAGATTGTGAGAATTTGCATGTTAGATAGTAACATCTCTGCCTCTATTGGTATTCCAGAGAAAGGGAGTGAGCTCATTAATATTGATTGGTATGGCCAGTCTATCTTATACTGCTTTTGAATCTATTGGAATTGAACACAATACTATACATACAACAGGTGCCAAATCAATGCTTGCAAAAGAAACCCATTTGTATGTTTTTTGAGGCTTACATCACCACCAATACAGCACTTGCATGCCACCAGGCTAAGGTAAAACCAGGCAGGCAAAATGATTGTTTATTTTGTTTTAACTTTATTTAATAGTTTAAGATTCACAAGACATCGCAAAAAAATTAAAGTTTCCATGTACCCTTCCTCCAATGCTAGCACTGTGTATTACGCAGCCACAGTATGTTGTCAAAACCAGGAAGTTGACATTGGCCCAATACTGTGCTTGGGTACAGACCATTTTTGGGTGTTGGCCAGTTTCTGAAGCACTTTTTTGGGAATAGTTTGAGGACATTTTTATCACGTGTAGATTTGTGTTTTTCCTCCCTAACCAGAATATAGAACTCTCCCATTGGCATAAAAAAACTCCCTTGTGAGAAACTGAATTTTTTAAAGAAATAAACAAATTGAAAAATAGACACCAACATTTTAATAAGGTCCCATTAATGAATTTTAAAATGATATTAATTTAAAATGACTTCAATTGAGGTTTAAAATCAACCAAAGAGAAATGGTTATTTAGTAGATTACCTGCAAATAGAGTGAGTTTATAAAGAATCACTTGTTTCCAAATGAAAGCATCCTCAAACCTTGGTCGGTTCTGTTGACCAAAATGCAAACTTGCTCTCTACTGACAAGTTCTTCCACGTGGCTGTGCTCGCCTGCGGTCACACACAGGTGCACATGGGAAGGCACGCAGTCCTCACTGTTTCCTGGCGGGAGGCAGGTTTGGGCAGGAGCAGCTGAACCTGCTGGCTGTGTCGCTGGGAAAGATGGGCAGGAACCTTGGCTCTTGCCATTTCCCAGTTGGTTCCCATCCAACAAGTACCAGGAGAGGAGCCTGGGGAAGGTCAGGAGGCCCGGATGCTACTTTATATCCTTAAGTCTTTCGAGTTCTGGGAGTCTGTGTTTGTTCACCTGCTGGGGCGGCGGTAGGGAAAAAACTGCTTTTGTTGGGTGTCCATCTTTTTACCCAGTTGGGAGAGAAAGGGAGAGGCAATAGGTAGTTGAGAATAAGTCACACTCCCTCTACTTCCCCCCGCCCCACGACAGACATTCCTCTTCCTCCATTCTCCAGAGATCACATCTGCCTGGATTGGCTCTTTCTTTCACGTTAGTTAAGACCTAGTGCACTCTTCTTTGAACTTGAGCCAGTGGCTGTCCCACAAAGAAGCCTCTTGCTCAGCCGGACCATCTCCTCGGGTGCCTGCGAACAGCACAGGGGCAATCACTTTGCAGAGTAGCAGCCTGTGTCCCTCCTGTGAGTTCAGTTCCCCACGTTCTCTTCAGTACAGGCCTGAGCGCAGGGGTCCTTGTCCCCCGTGTCAGAACTTGTCCTGGCTTCATGGAAACTCCAACTTAGAGTGGACTTGGAACACGTGAAAATTCACCAAATAAGCGCATGGTCATTGCAGTATATAAACAAAACGCTCCTGTTTCTGCTTCATCAGCTGAGGGTAGAGTTCCCGCCACACTTGCTGAGCTAAGTGAGTGTCAAATATACTTTAAAGTGAAAGCACGTTATCAGAAACGATATTTTCCCTCTTGCTGTTTTGACTCCAACCGAAGGAAAACTACAGCCCCCAGAATTCACATTTTCAGGCACCCTCTGTGAGCTGAGGATGCCTAAACCCCTAAGGGCAGGACTCGAAAGGAAAGGCAGTTCTTAATGCTCATGGAAGCCCAGGTGGACATAGCATTTAATGGACAATAGTTACAAGGCAGCTGAGTGTGATGGCATGGTGGCATTGCTAACTAAGCGCTAAGATCTTTAGAAAATGAGCAGAGAAAGTGGAGGCATGGAAGAGGGTATCAGCTATAACTCTTCTGCATGACTATGTGTGTTTACATGTAATTTGTCTATAATTGTTGCCATGTGTGTAGTATGTACAGGTACCCCCCTCCCCATTCAAGGTACTGAAATTTGTTCATTATATGTAGATTCTAATTATAGTTTTGACTCTGCTCTCTAAATAACTGAGAGAAAGGCTTCTTAATAGGCTGGGTCCTTTCAAAAGACGAGGAAACATGCTTTTGACACAAAGACTTACTAGATGTGCAGGGCTGGGGTAGGAGAAGGAACACGTGGTTTGGGGCACTGCTTCAGTGATGCCCTCGGTCTAATCCCTCTCCTGAAGAACTCCTGGCAGCATCCTGCCCTGAAGAACGGGCGTGTCCCAGGATTTAGGATACTTTGTGCTGCAGTAACAGTTTTCATCTGAGTATTTGCATAAGTGATGTTTTTCCTTTGGAATTTGTTTTGACTAATTGACCTCTTTTCCTCCACATTCTCCTGCTTCCAATTCCTTCTCCGAAGCATGACCAGCATTAACTTCCTACAACGCAGAGATACTGAATGGCACCATTCTCCTGCATGTACAGTAAACTTGTATCCATGCCCCGTTTTCTGTGGGATAAAGAATAGCCATCCTGCTGAGGCTCTCAGGTGCTCCAGCGTCTCCTGTGGGCTTCAGTCTCACCAGTCCTCTGGGTATCTTAGGCTCCAGTCATGCGGCGACCCCACTGTGTCCTCTTGTGCTTCTGGGCTTCGGCCCACGCGCATCCTCTGCTTCAATACCTTGCCTTCCTTCCCTGACAGATTTCTCCTCATCACCCACCGAGACCCTGAACAGTGAGGCAGAGCCCACCTTCTGTGTTGAGAGCCCTGATGCTCGCCTGTACTTGAGTGCCAGTGATCAGAACAGATGAAAGTGGCACACATTCACCATGTGCCAGCCACTAATGCAGCAGCAGTTAGTAACTCGTGTATTCCTCTCAACAACCTGAGGAGGTAGGGATTTGCATTTATGGACGAGGAGACTGAGGTACGCAGAGGTTAAGGGGCATGCCCAAGGTCATCCAGGATAGCTAGCGGAACTTTCAAAAGCCACTCTTGTGTTATGCTTTCAAACATCAAAATCCGGGCAGGCTCCTCTGCTCCATGGAAGATACTCCAGAGCAGGAACCAGCTCTGACTGAAGTTTATGTCCCTGGAACTAGAATAGTGCCTGTCAGAGAAGAGCCTTGGAGATGTGTGTTGAATGAATGCACAGACTATTCTATTTTCATTCAAAACCATCATCGTTTGGAAAACGTGTCGTTCCACTTCAGCTTTTAAGGTTTTAATCCATCAGAGGGAATACATTGTGATCCAGTAGGAACAGCTGCGTCTCCAGGCGTGCGGAGGGCGGTGCGGGAGGAAGCCGGAGTTCCGTGCCTGCAGCGCTGCCTGCCCGTGCCCTCGCCCAGCCCAGGGCTGCTGGAGTCCAGCGCGTTCGCTCTCACTGAACCTGTCAGGCTGAGCTAGCGCCCTGCTCATGCACATGGGCCGAGCTCCCGCTCAGAGCTCTGCTCACACGTACAGGGGATGAAAAGGGAAACGTTTGAAGAGGAAATCTGCTCTCCTCTCACTGTTGCCAGCCAGAACCAGGAGGTTGTGAGTGAGGGCTAGACCACACCATCCTTCCAGTTGTGCTCAAGGTGTCAGGGATCACGAGGCAGAGGGGTGTGGGATGGGGGTGAAGACAGTGGCCATGTGAAGCGGGCAGTTTCTAGAAAAGCAGTTCTCAGATGTCCCGTGTGGCCTCAGAGGGCAGCTCCATGGCCCCTTTCCTAGTCAGTAATATTGTTATTCCATTAAGAAGAACTTTAAAATGTGTTTTTTTCTCCGATCAGTTGATTTTGATAAAAACACCTTTGGGGAATCTCACCTGTAACTAAGGTTCCGTGAAATGGTCAAGGCATATTTGGGAGCTCTCTGCTGACCTGCCATGATGCTGAGATGAAGAACAGATGGCTCCCTGGGAGTGGGTTCAGATTCAGGGTGGCAGGTGGCTTTCGGGGGGTCTTAGCTGCATAGAGTTGCCTACCCTTGTACCACCCCGAGCTTTCTGACCGTGGGGTTCCTTCAGCGCCGGACTGTGCCTCAGGTGTCACCATGAACTCTGTACCCAAAGTGTTCAGGATGTTGGCACTTTCCTGTCTCCTGTTTATCCGTCCAGCCTAGCTCTGCTTCTGTAACGAACTGTAACCGGAAATCATGGTGGGTATCTTGATGTAACTGATGCCTTCAAAATTGCGGTTGATGTTAAAGACTCTGATGAGGTTATTTGTCAAAGCAGCACACATGATACAAAGACACGCGTCCGAGGGTCAGCAGCGACACCATCTCATCAGAGCAGTGGCCAGCTCTGTCCTCCCTTGCCTCCCTGTCCCTCCCTCCTTGTCCCTAAGCTGCCCCTTCTCCCGTGTAACGCGGCGCTCTGTACAGTGTCCTGTTGATAGTGGTTTGAACATGTGCCCGTGTCTTTCATCGCTGAAGTAACTCACCTCTCTCATGTCGACTCTCACCCAGGAGCCGCACTGCAGACTCTTTGATGTAGGTCTTTCTGCATGGCAGCGAGGCCAAGCTGTGGTTCCCATTGCATGCTGCAACCTCACCCTTTTGGTTGTTGCCCCAGGTTAACCAGAGCCTTTTCCTGCACGGCCCGTGCATGCCTTGTGCTTTCCCGCAGGCCTGGACCCACATGTGTGAGCACTGGGCACATGCATGGAATGGACGGCGAGCATTCTGACGACTGAAGCACTGAGACTTAGGGTTCTCATTGGACGTCCTTGTGGGTCCCCAGTTTGCTGTGACACCACAAAGGCCACATTGTCCCTTGAAAATTCAAGACTAGGATGTTGGGAAAGAGAGACATAAATCTGTTTTTAGGCATGTGCTGAGCAGAGGTGAACAACAAGGAATTTAGAAGTGAGGGTCAGTTTTCCAAGTAACAGCTTATTTAGTGATCCGTGTCCAAAGGGACCAGTATTGCGATACTTTTCACATCTGCCTGAACAATGTTATCTAGGCTTTTAAAAAATATATTTTTAGCCCGGCTGGCATGGCTCAGTGGTTGAGTGTTAACCTATGAACCAGAAGGTCACAGGTTCGATTCCTGGTCAGGGCACATGCCCAGGTTGCAGGCTCGATCCCCAATGGGGGGTGTGCAGGAGGCAGCTGATCTATGATTCCTTCTCATCATTGATGTTTCTATCTCTCTTTCTCTCTCTCCCTTCCTCTCTGAAATCAATAAAAATATATATTTAAAAATATATATTTAATATATGTATGTGTGTGTGTGTATATATATATATATATATTTAAATTGATATTTAGAGAGAGAGGAAGGGAGAGGGAGAAAGAAGGAGAAACATCAGTGTGAGAGGGAAACATTGATCAGCTGCCCCTTGCAAGCCCCCTACCTGGGATCCAGCCTGCGACCAGGGCATGTGCCCTGACCGAATATCGAACTGGCAACCTTTCAGTGCAAGGGATGATGCCCATCCAACTGACCCACACTGGCCAGGCACCTAGTTGGGTTTTGTTTGGATCTAATAAATGTTCAAATGTTTATATCTAAAAAAAACACCTCTTAAGCTAAATACCTAGGGAAATACAATCATTGGTCTTTGTCTTGGTTTACAGTGTAATTCAAATTTGATAGATGTAAAACGTTGGCTCTGCGTTCAGCATTACTGAATAGAAACTGTGATAATTTTTTCTCGTTGAAATATAGTTTTGCCTTAGGGCTGCCTAATGACTTTCTTTAAAACTGCTTTTCTTTTTTACATGTGCTGGTTCCTTCTTTTCTCAGAATGCACTTTTATCAACATGATGGTCAGGATCTGTTTTCTTTCTGCAATTTTTGCTGTTTCCTATAATTAGATGCTTTACGTCATAGACATACCTTGGCTGCAACTCAAGGAAGATGACAGGTGGGCATTGCCCAACTCTGATAATCCTCGGGTAGGAATAAACTTGTTAGAGAAATCCTGGTGGTACTAGCTTGCCAGGGCCCTCAGATTGACACTCTGCAGGAAGCAATCATAATGACACAAAAATGAAGGCTTCCTATCTTGTTTTGATTTTTCCTCAAGAATTGTGATTCCCTCCTGTCAGGGGGATGTAGTAGCTTGGAGCGGTTTCCATACTCCCCCTTCCTCTGTCCTATTAAACCCATGCTATGACCCTACAGCAACACTTTGCTTGCAGTGTCATCACATGTTCTTTTGCTCACCAGTTTAAAGGTCCTTGGGTGGGAGCGTTGCCCTTTTCCAGAGGAGCTGGGAGGGATTCTAGTGCAGCCCTGTGAAGAGCAGGAGGTCCTGACCAGCAGGTTGAAATGCTCTCACTTGCCAGAGTTTCTGGCTTGGAGGGGCGGGAGGAGGGTGGCTAAAAAAAACAACTGGTTCTCCTTTGCGAGGTGCTTCAGTAGAGGACCCATTCCTCCTTCTCAGAAAAACAGTGCTTCCGGATAAAACGAACGAATGTCTGAAATCCCAACCTAGAGAGGGCATTAGTGGGTCCATTTGTGCAGGGAAAGGAGAAAATCATAAGAAATCATCTTCCTAGGGCCTCCTGGGTCCTTCAGAGAGATGTTTTAAGGCGATGGGGAAAATAGCTCTAGAGAAGATCAAAGGTATGGGGACAAAATGAAAAGGGGGAACTGCAGGGGAGGCAAGGGTTAGCGAGCATGTCAGTCATGCTGTTCTTTTCCAAATTTGGATCCTGGAATCAAGTGGACAGCACTGGAGTGTGGGAAGAGCTCTTTTTTTTTTTTTCCTGTGGCATGAGCAGGAGAAGTTTGATAAATGAATGAATGATTTCCAATGCCAACCAGAAGCAAGTGGGAGAGAGAAGAATGAAGGCAAAGAAAGGTTCCAGGGGATAAGTTATTTTCACAAAGTAGTTGAGAAGGAAATTAAATGCATACTTGAAGGTCTGCTTGCATCATCATAGGATTTAAGAATGCCTTCCCATTTTCCTTGCTGATGATGACAGTTTGTTTCTGAAGGTGACTGACACCTCTGAGTTTCCGGGGCGATGCTGGGCTGCACTGCGCAGTCGCTTTAGGGCATTCCTAAAGCGTGACTCCTGCTCATGCTCAGGGACTCGGGGCTCCAATCAGCAATATCTCAGCTCTGTTTTTTGGCTGCGAAGCTGCGGGGCTCTCCACAAAGCTCCTAAATAGGAATACATACAAAACGTCCCTGCCTCAGCTGTCAGCAGCAGACAGAGCTAAGACACAGCTATTTCATTCCGTTGTGTAATAAAGGTGCCATTGTTTTCTACGCCAGTTGTCAGGAAGACTTGTCCCAGGTCTTTCTCGGTGCCTCAGTAAAACAAAACAAACAAAACACAAAAACACGCCAGGATGTCTGAAACAAAGCTATCATAATTATCCTTTGGCTTCACGTGTGGATTCACGTGTAGCTGTTCCAATGGCAGTGTCCTTGTGGTGAATATATGCGGATGTTCTGTGACTGTGTTTTCTATTCTTCAAAGTGGAGCAGCAGATAGATGGAGTGTCTGTTTCCTTACGTAATGATTGTTTCCCAATGCTCTCGGGCCTCCTGAAATCAATACCAGGCAGGCCTTCGGTGTTAGCACTCTTCGTAAGAGTAGCCATTTGAACGAGACCACTGAGGGGACTGTGTGCCATTCAGGTTGTGCCCAGGTGTGGCTGGGAGAGAGCAGGTTGAAACTGTAGTAGGTCTCTTGGGCTGTTGGCCAAAGTTTGAAGTCCATGGAAGAGAATAGGAAAGGCATATGTCTGTCTTAGGCATACTTGTTACCCCCATCTGATTATCCTGCCAGTCTGGGACCCAGAACAGGCTGGGCCTGGTGGTGGAGTCAGTAGTTTTGGCTTCTCCACTCTAAGTCCTTGCAGGATGACCCGTAGCCAAAAGGCATTGTCAAGGTCAGGTTGTTCAGGTATGTCAGGATTATGTCAGAGTCAGGGAGGAAGGCAAGGATGGAAGCGTAGCGCACAAGCTAAGTAGGAGACTTAGGGAATGTGTGACCAGGGAATGCCCAGATGAGTCCAAGGCAAACATTTGGAGATGAAGGCTCAGACAGAAGAATCGTGAAGTCTGTACCCAATAAAGGCCGGAGAGGACCCATAGTGATCTGAACCATTATGCTGTGGGAATCCCAGTACACATGCTCAGCCTTGCTCCGATGGGATGGCCTTTGTAAACAGAGGGTTCAGGCTTCACCTTAGGAGCCTCTGCCCTTCTCTGTGCAATTAGGCGAGTTTCTTCTCTGGGAAGGCTCGAGGCCCAAATCCCTTGAAACCTTGTCCCAGGCTCTTCCTCATGGCTGCTCTCTTCTTAAGAAAGGAGGACACCGGGCAGTTGCTCCCCAGCGTCCAAGAGCTGACTCTTGGCTATTACAGTTTGGAGATTATTGTGCATGGGCTTCCTCACACATGATGGCCTTTCATATCCGGGAAAAAGGCCCTGAGGCAGAAGGTGTAGCAGGATGAGCTCCTGTTCTCATTTCTTCATGTCTCTGTAGGCCTGAGAGGAGGGTGGCTCCAGGTTCAGAGGTTCTGCTCCCGTGCCAGACATGTATCTGGCTTCCTTGTTTTCCTTTCAGACTTGGGACTTCTTCTCCTTTCACTTCTTCCCCCCAATTCTGATCACCTCACCCAGGCTGTCCTATTTTGTGGGCGGTCCCAGAGTGGGGTTTGATAGAGAGTGTATGTTTGAGCCAGAGGGCTGTGGGTTGTGCCTGTGTGCGTGTGTGCGTGCGTGTGTGTGTGTGTGTGTGTGTACTCGCGCGGTGGGTACACCCCCACCCACATGCGCCACCCCACATCTGTACATGGCTATTTGAGCCTGCCCTTGAAGAGCTCTTAGTCTTTGTGCTTGAGTGTGAGTGCACTGAGTATTATTTGAACCCTCTACTCATCACGTCTTTACCAAACAAGTTTTACTGAAGGAGAGATGGCTAGCTCAGTGGAGGCAGGGACATGAGAGAGGAGGAGGCAGTCAGGACTCCTCAGACAGTTTAGTGTAAACCAAAGCAGCACCCATTTGGCAAGACTGTTCTGTATAGTAGCTTAACTCTGATTTATTACATAAAAGTTGCTGGCAAATGTGGACACTAATTCTACTCTGGAAACAACTGTGATTGCAATAATTGTAGTCTGTAGACAAGCTGGAGAAAACAAGCATTAGAGGGAAGGTTGTCTTGGACATCATTCCAAGAGGCCAACAGTGAAACAAACACATGATCTATGGACGAGAATTGGAAGAGGTATTTGGAAGACTGGTCCCTCCCCTGGTCTCCTTCAGGTCCATCTAAGCCAAACAGGCACACAAAACTCCTCTGCTGAAGACCACGGAAAGGAGAACATACAATCTTCCGTGGCCACACATGAAAGGGACTCATGGCTTCTCTCTCATGAAATTTTGTATTTCTGGCTGCCGTCATGGAAATATAATTTTCCTGGTGTTTCTTCCTTAATATTACCCAGTTAATGCTCCAATATATACAACTGCACCAAAGCTCACTGAACATTCTATTGGGCATTTGAATTACGTAGCAACACCTGAGAAGTAGGCGATAAAGCAAATACAGATGGAAAAGTAAAGTGTGAAATGATTGATTTCTCTATCAGTTTTTGTTCATTTGGAGATTGGTGTGTTGTTTTTTTGGCATTTTTCTACAGTTATTGTCATTATCATTATTAACTTAGTTTTAAAAATAACTCCCACTTGTTCAGTGTTTGTTTTTTACTCATTATTCAATTTCATCTTCATCACAGCCTTTGAGGTGTGTATCTGTATCTCAAATTTACAGACAAGAAAACCACGGCTTGGAGAAATCAAATTATTTGTCTTCAATCACACAGCTGATAGCTGATAGATCTGGGATTTTAACTCTTCCACTGAACTCCAAAACTGCCTAACTGCTACCTTACTCTTGAGATTAACTTATAATGCCCACACTTTGCTTTTGATTTGCTTATTTGGGTGCATCAATGGATGAAAAAATATGGAATGAAGATGAGAAGGAGAACCTAAGCTCAGATAGCATACCGAAGACTTGTGCCGACGTTTAGAAGAGCTCTATGAGAAATTGACAGATTTAATCATCTGAGTTTCATGAAAACAAATTATCTGTGTGCTTCATTGAGAAATCCAATGTAGAAGGAGCTGACATATTTTGTTCTCTCCATCAGCCATCTATGTAATTTTTTTTGTCTCCTAGAAGAATGCTTAATTATTGGAACGAATTACCCAGGGAGACACCCTGAGCCAAACAACTGCTCTGAAGTCTATTGCTGCTGTTCCAGGAGTCTCCATATCAATCAAAGCTCAAGAAGACCTAGGATACAAAGAGTAGTGAGGGTCCATATACCACTTATCCATTTGTTCCAATTAATTTCATCATGACCCTAATGAGGCATATGTTTGTGGCTGTTGGATCACAATTGAGCAGAGGCATAATTAGAAGCCTGGTGCTGTCAGAAGGATTAATAGAAGTATTGATACACACCCATAACTGAACGTTTCCCAGCAAAGCCACTTAACCATCTGGCTTGGGATCATGATAGATCAATACTGCAAGTAACAAAAGTATTTTCTATTCACATTAGAACCATTGAAAGATCTAAAAAAAACCCACGAGTTTTAAGATAAAACCAAGGGCTCATTTTGATGTTACTCTCATCAGTATTGATTACTGATTGAACACAAACTTACCCATCAGTGATAACATCTTAGACAATAACTACTACCATACATTCTGGGATAAAGTCACAATGCTGATCAATAGAAGAGGGTTGATTCTGTTTGTTAAAATAATAAAAACCAAACAATTTATTGAATACTGACCCCATCCAGGATAAACACCAAAAGCACCAACATTAAAAATATAAGCTTTTAAGTCCAAAGCTCTGACATTGAAATGGGGGCACTGAGAGAAGCAAAATGATAGTATTTTATAAACAGATTATTATTTTTCTCAATGATTAATTAGTATCATGTCATTCACACTGAATTCGCTATTGTCATTAGTTTGCAAGATATTTTTCTGAGACTTAAAATTATATGAGTTAAAATATTGATTTCTAATTTGGAGTACAGTTGGCCTTTGAACTATGCAGAGGTTAGGATCACTAATCCCCACATACTCAAAAATCCACTTACAACTTTTGACTCCCCAGATCTTAACTGCTGATAGCCCACACTGTTGACTGAAAGCCTTAGCAGTAACACAGTCAGTGAATACTCAGTTTGTATATTATATGTATTATATACTGTATTCTTAGAATACAGTAAGCTAGAGAAAATAAAATGTTATTAAGGAAGTAATAAGGAAAATACATGTACAGTACTTTGCATATTTATTGAAAAATATCCATGTACTAGAGGCCAGGTGCACAAAATTCGTGCACTCAGGGGGTGGGTGTCTTTCAGCCCGGATTGCACCATCTAGCAGTCCAGGAGCCCTCGGGAGATTTCCGACTGATGGCTTAGGCCCACTCCCTGTGGGCCTAAGCTGTCAGTTGGACATCCTTTGCGTTGCCATGGAGGCAAGAGAGGCTCCCGCCACTGCTGCTGTGCTTGCCAGTCGTGAGCCCTGCCCAGGGCTTCTGGCCGAGTGGTGCTCCCCCTATGGGAGCACACTGACCACCAGGGGGCAGCTCCTGTGTTGTCTGTCCCCTGGGGGTCAGTGTGCATCATATCAACCGGTTGTCCCGTTGTTCGGTCTATTTGCATATTAGCCTTTTATTATATAGGATAAGTGGACCTGTACAATTCAAACCCTTGTTGTTCAAGGGCCAACTGTGCATTGCAAAGACTTTCTTCTCTTTTAGAATTTCTTGGTCTTATAATACTCAGATTAGTTAGGTGCTTTTATTCCTATTTTGTGGGCAGGAAAACTGAGGCACTTAACTTATCCAATAAATCCAGATATTATTAAATTTCAACATTACTAACCCTCAAATCACTTATATTTTCTCCCCCTGTTGCAGATAGGTTCTATAATCTATATGATTTCATAATTTTTAAAATTTTGATAGAATGGAATGGGATGCAACGCTTATTGATTGTCTAGTCCATAATTAGAAGTGTTCAAAATATCTAAATATCATTATCCATGACTATGTTCATTCTTGTTCTAGGATAGGAGAGGGTGAGAGAAAATTGGGGCATGTTGAGGGTCACCCATCTTTAAACATCTGGATAACTGGGAATTACTTCTCCATAAGTGGAGAAACTTGTCCTCAGCTGATGGGGTTAAGCGTCATGATGCCACTACTGTTCAGGATCCCAGGAAGGACTTCTGAGGATTTGTAATGTTCCACACGACAATCTTGACAGAGAAAGGTCAGATGTAGGCCAGCTAGCTCAGCTGCCTCTAGACTTTCCCAGACTATTCAACAAATGAAGGATTTTTTTCTAGAATAGTTTTACCTCCTCCGTAAGTCAGTCAATCCCATCGTTTTTGCATAAGCTCGAGACCAGGCTCTGTGGATAGCAGATGCTATGTCTTATGTCTTTTTCTATCTCCAACGATCTTGCAGTTCATCTGGAGAAGGAGGTGGTATGGCAGAAAGGATGTTGAGTCTCTGTACCACTGAGCTCCGTGACCTTGGGGCGGGGGGGTACTGAACCTCTGCAGAAGCGAGATGATAACACAGTATCTATTTTGCCAAGTTAGGAGGACCAAGTGGAAGAGTAAACTCTATACAATCGCCAGGCATTATTACATTGAATTAAATAATAATAATCAACATTATAAGACAGTTTACAATTCCTTGCTCCTAATGCCATAGGAATTCAGAGGTGGGAGAGATCAGTGAGGCACGAGTAATTTGCCGAGCCATGCTTTTCAGTAGCTTTGAAGGCTGCCTAGGGTTTGAGCACAGAGAGGGAGGAGCATTTGATGAGACCACAGCAAAAGCATAGCTTTAGAATTAGGAACATGTGGGTCACACTCAGGAAATAATGAAGGCACCAGCTCATAGTAGCAGAGAGCTTGGCTAGAGCGTAGCAAGAGTATAAAATGGGAGATGCAGGGAGAGGCGGGGTTTTAAAGCTTCTTCCCAGCCAGGCTGAGTAGATGCATGAGGCAGGAGGGAGCCGTGATGGTGGATGAATGACATATTTTAATTAAATTCATCTGGCCACATTGCAGAGGTAGGACTAGGAGAAGAGTCTGGGATCATTAAGCTTTTTGTATTGATCCCTGTCTCTGGTGCTGTAGGCCTGAACTCTGGTGATCCATTACCCAGGTGGATATTGAAAAGTCTCCATCCAATTTCAAAAGGTACTAGCCACAAGAGTGAGGAGAATTTAAATATTGGAAATTATTTCAGAAAGTGCCTCTCTAGTCCCTTCCCTCTCTTGTGGTTATTTATTAAATCATCTCAGATGTTTGCTGCTGTTGTGCCTAAGCTGCTTAACATTTCTTTATCTCTTACAAATAATGGTCTTGATAACCTCCTCCTCATTATTTTTCCTTTAAATATTGAACTATAAATGTGCTGCCCAGGCACGCTCTGGTGGTTAATTAGAATGTCATTGGTGAAGCTTGCATAGCAGTGTTGTAATTACTTCCCTGAATCGTCTTAATTCCCCCCTCCCTACCGCATCTACATCTGAAACTGAAAATATCTGTCCAAGCCTTTGGTCTCAGCAGTTAGTCAAGTGGTATGCAGCTGCTTATCTGAGGGTGGTCTCAATACCTGATCCTCTCAGTTCAGGTCTGAATGCAGAGCTTCTCAAGCAGCAACCCCTGTAATTAGTGTGTAGTCCCGAGAAAGGTCTGGAACAGTGGTTCGCAAAGTGTGGTCCCCACATGAGCAGCAGCCTCTGGGAAATCGTTAGAAATGCAAGATCTCAGGACCTTCTCTCAGATCTACCAAATCAGAAGCCCTGGGAGGTGGGCCCACCAACGTTTTAACAAGCCCTCCAGGTGCATGCTGAAGTTTGAGGACTGCTGTCCTGAACAACTATCTTCACAGGGTTGGACAGCCAGACCCAGGGAGGGCAAACAGACTTCAGAAAACCGCAGGGAAGTTTAGAGGCTGAGAAGAGAGGACAATTACTTCCCTCTTGGAGATGATGCAGACGTCCAGAGGAATAACTTTGGGAAGTAAGATTTTTGTCTTTCCCCCTTTGCCTTTGAGAGAAGACTTGGGACGCTCTGGCTTGCCTTGTGCTTGGGAGAGACACATCCTTAAGTCCCTCTTCAGGAAAGACTGCTCCTACTCATGGGCCTCATTGGACGTTGTGTTGTTAAATTGATGAAGAAAGAGATATATTTCTCACTTTGCGTGAATCTTATTTTCCTTTACAGAGAGAGCTAAATTCTGAGATATGATTGCTTGATGATTAGGAGGAAACGAGAGTTTGTCTTTCAACCTCTATCTAACACTGAATATTCATCCCATAGGAGGAAGGCTGTATTGAAGGTGCCCCCAGGGGTCCTGGTAAAAACCCAACACTTGCCTAAGGTTTTAGTATCAGTCTTGACCCATGGACTCTGGGAACTGAGGAATAAATAGTTCATCAGCTTACCACGTATCTTGTGTCCTCTAATTATTGTCATTAATTAACCAAGGACAATTTAGGGAAAGTCCATTTTCTACTGCCAGGATTAGAAGTAGTGGTCCTTATTTCAATTCTTAAAACTCCACTTTTTTTTTTTTAATTGGCAACACAGGTCCATAAAAAGCCGGTTCTGCCATGGGCATGCTCATCAGAACGGCGACTTAAATTTAAGTGTGTAACCCCGAGTCACTTTCCTTGATTGTTTAAAAAAGTGATTTATTTTCTAGCTCTTGGAATTTCTGTGTATCTCGACAAGGAGCTCTCCTACTTTACACAAGAAGGAAGAGGAGTCTCTATGTAATTGTCCCGTTTTACAACGAGCGTTAATCATTAGGATAAAATCTCTTTGGGAGGAAAAGAAATCCTGGCTGATATGGCCAGCCAACCCTTCTGTTTGTTGAATTATGTATGTAGTTTCTTTTTGTGAGATCCATGAACTTCTCCATGAGTCGTTTCCATCTGGGGAACGGAGAACTTCCCCTCCTGGTCTCTGATTGTGAGTCCATGGACCAAAGGCCCTGGGAGGACTGACCTCGGAGGGGATCCTGGTCAACAGTTCTGTCGCCACTTGAGAAAATTCAGCAGGACATTTCTGCTTGGCCTCTTTGGCAAGTTAAAGAGCTAAAGGGGGTAGAAAACTGACTCCCTGGTTTCTCTGGTCCTACCTGGGCCCCAGGGGCTGGCCCTCTTTTTCCCCCAAATTTCCTGCTTCCCTCCTGCTGGCTCCTTCATCTCAGCAGAGTGTGCTCATTTATTGGTGAGCTCCCGCTGAGGAAGGGCTGCAGCACCAGCGCATAATTTACTCCCTCTATTATTTCAGCTCCAAGTCTAGGACTCGAGGAATGATACGAAACAATGATTAAATCGGCTCTAAATCTGACAGAAAAAAAGGTCTATTATGGTTTCAACATTGTTCTCTGTAAATCAGAGGTGCTGCAGAGGTATATTTTTCAACACCATGTCCTTTAGCATCAGGCCTCTCATTGTTGCCTTTGGAAATGGGCAGCATGGGAGGGAGCAGCAGAAATGGCAAGGGGGCACGGAACGGTGGAAAGAAGTTTCCGCAGCCTGATTCCTTATACTTTTTTGAACATCTGCTTCCATTTTTGTTGAACCAAAACATCCTCAATGGCATTGAGCTGACAGCTCTTCCCACACTGTTCTGTCCTCTTCCACAGTCTAGCAAGCACGTTCCCTTCAAGATGTATTTCAAGGTAACTACCAAGTTATCCACAGGGGCCATGGGAATAATAGGAGGTAGGGAACTCACAGGACCCCCAAATATGCCATCCGTAACTCCAATAGCTATTGTGAGGGCAATAGTAAGGTGACCACGTGGCCTTGGTGAAGTGATGGTGGGTTTCTTTGTCTTCTTGACTAGATACACATCAGTCTTGATGAATATGAATGTATGATGCACAGCTAAGTTGCTGTTGGCACACATGAAGAAGTGAGTGTCATATTTACCAACAGAGCTCCCTGGCCTCACGCTCTTGCTCACCTCTTTCACCTACACTCACCTTTGCAAAGAGATGCAAGGTCTCTTCATCCCTTGGGATCTGGGGTGGATTTCTGCTCAGCCGACTTCATGTGCTTTCTTTCTCTGCAGCTAGAGTAGCTAAGAACTCTGGCACCTGGGGACCTTGTGCGTTTTGTTCTTGAAACAAAAAAAAATGCCATCATGGCTTAGGCGTTGCAGCAGTGTCACATTAACTCTAGATCTGCATTGTCCTTTTTGTGTTTAAATTGATACCTATGTAGGAGAGCAGGCAGAGAGCTAGGCTGTGATGTCTGGCTTTTTCTCCTGTTTAAGCAATTCATTGTCTTTCTTCCAAATCCCTTGCCTGAGTGAAAACCCAGTAGTTGTTGTTCCCTTATTAAAAGAACCATTTTTTTCAGTGTTTGTTTTCCGTTCAGTCTCCTTAGTTTGTAAATGCAAACGTAGATTACTCTTGATGCTTTGCTGGAGGTTTTTCATCCTGTTTGTGATTTGGGAGGTGACAAAGGGCATGTTTGACCTGTGATAGAGTTAAGAATGGCTAAATCCAGTGCATGTAATAGGATCCCACAGACTGACCCACCCTGGCTCCAGGTGGGCTCCGCATTCCCGTACTGCACAGATTCCTGCCTGATGGACAGACTAAGCATTGTCCTTACAGAGTACAACTATACTAACTGGTATGGCATACAGTGATTTCCAAAGTGGCAACCCTGGAAATCCTCCATCCCGCATTTCTCAAGCTCGCCCTCTCCTGGCCTGGAGGTCCACGTTGCTTTCCATCTGGGGAAAGTATTTTACTGCTCTTTTGCTCACCTCACCTTCTTTATGCTCCTGGCCTGAGTGTTACCATTTGCTGACTGATAACAGTATACCACGAATTTTCATTCACAGCTCTGAGATGCTTAGGAGGCTTTCCTGCTTCCCACCCAGCCCCAAACTTGGGCCTTTCACACACTGATCCTCGGATCAGCTTGACGCGAGAAGGCACGCGGAAGCCGCGTACCAGTTTGTATAGTAGTACACTCTTGATCTGCCTACTCCTGAACAAAGTAGAGTGTGCCGGGGTCCGCATTCGCTGCTTGACACACACAGAGCCAGTTAACCTGCATGCCGAAAATAAAGATGAAATTAACCCTTAGAGTACTGCTTCAACGTTTTGGTTTAATGGCCTTGACTTTTACCAGTTGGGCAATGCTTCTTCCCGGGTCAGAATGCTGCACATGAATCCACACGTAGTCTCCCCAGAACCTCAACCAGGACCCTCTCCTCCACAGCTTTCCTGAGATGCTCCTGGGTCCTCTCCTGCTCATCAGCTGCTGGCTTTCAAAAGGTCCCCAACACGGCCACCGTGTTTAATTGGCAATGGGCTCCACTGCCAATGTGCTGAAGGGTGTGAGGGACCGTATTCAGCTCTGGGACGTGTCCTCTCAAAGAAAGAAGCCAGTCCTTTAAGGGTTAATGTGAAATGAAGGCATTTGGTAGTGTCTCTTGCTTGTCCTTCCTCCAAGGTGTCTGCATGACCTTCTTAAAATTTTTAGCTCAAATGTTGAATGATGATGAAAATAATAGAGAGATATAAAATTATAAAAATAAACAACAGAACAAAAGACTGGATGGTTGAATGGAAAGACCCCTTGGCGATGCTTGCTTGATTATCACAGGGGGTAGGAAGACCAAGTGCTTTGTTTGATGGACGTTCACTGTGTCCTCTGCCCCAGCACCACCACTGCGCAGCCTGCGGGAGACTGGATGGTGCCTCTCATTGACCCCATGCTTTTTCTTCTTCCTGTCTAATAGCCCCATAGAATCCTGCCAGAATTTCTACAAAGATTTCACATTACAGATCGACATGGCTTTCAACGTGTTCTTCCTTCTCTACTTTGGCTTGCGGGTAAGTTGGAGCAACACTGCTCGGTACCGCCGTGGGGGGTGCAAGTCTTGTTCCCAAGGGCCATCCTCCACCAGCCTCTGCTCTCGCAGGCAGACAAAGCCCAGTGTTCCCCGGGGACACAGAAGCCCTGCGTCCCGAGTGTCCGCCTGTGGGAG
Source organism: Myotis yumanensis (assembly GCF_028538775.1). Taxonomy (NCBI): domain Eukaryota; kingdom Metazoa; phylum Chordata; class Mammalia; order Chiroptera; family Vespertilionidae; genus Myotis; species Myotis yumanensis. The sequence goes on along the minus strand of NW_027223764.1, from coordinate 47,259,790 downwards.
AGCCTTTTCCTTAGAGCAGCGTTTTCTGAAGTACATGTTCATTGTGTTCACAGGGGGAGAAACGGGGATTGAAATAACTATTATGCCTCCACTGACCAACTGCTTCTCTTCCCTCTATTCAAACAGGAGGGCATTGTTCCCTTAAACAGAACTTTAAAAAAGTGCTCTTTACCTTCAAATGTTTGTTTATCAGGGCCCACTTAGCTGAATCCTGAGAGAACAGTGGAATCAGGGCGGGGGGAGCAGAATTTGGGGCTTGGGAGGGTTACACTACACTCTGTTTATGACAAGAGTGGTACAGAGGTGGATTACAGAGGTGTGTGTGTGTGTGTGTGAATGAATGCATCCATATACGCTTTATTTACATTAGAGAGTCTTCCCTCTGATGCAGTTGGAAACCACAGAAAAATATACTGCCTGAGCTTTCTCCAAGGCCAACATAGCAAGCAATAAAAGAACAGCCTTTAGAAACGGCTGTCTGAATTCTAAGATAAAAATAGCATCTAATTGGTGTAGATATGAGAAGAATATAACATCTCTCTCCAGACCCCCACAAGAAACCAAAACATAGCCTTTGGCAGAGTATATTTTGAATGCTGGCACCAGGCTTCTCATTTTTCCCTCTTTTCTTTCCCCCAGTTTATTGCAGCCAACGACAAGCTGTGGTTCTGGCTGGAAGTGAACTCTGTGGTGGATTTCTTCACGGTCCCCCCGGTGTTTGTGTCTGTGTACTTAAACAGAAGTTGGCTTGGTAAGTCAGCCTCTCTTCCCTTCTTCCTCCTGCTTCCAGGGCCATAGCTGAATTAGAGACTCCAGGGCGGGTCAGAGGGCTGGGCTGTTCTGCAGGAAGGAAGTTGTGTGTGTTAATGTGAACAACTCCTGGAGTGTTAGATGCTGATGGGGACAGTTCTCGGAGCACCAGACCACAGGATTTGCACAGCTTGTGCTTCAGGTAATGCGGTTTTGTCATTGTGGAAGCTTTTTTATATATATAAAAGCCTAAGCAACCGTCCGACCATCCGACTGGTAGCCATGACACGCAATGACCACCAGGGGGCAGATGCTCAATGCAGGAGCTGCCGAGCTGTGGTGACTTGGCAGCTGCAGTTCTCAGGTGATACACCCTGAACCAGGGATGAGGGAGCCCGATTCTAGGGTGTGTCACCCCGAGAACTGCCCTCTCGCAATCCAGGACCCCTCAGGGGATATCAGAGAGCTGGTTTTGGCCCAATCCCCGCAGGCCAGGCTGAGGGACCCCACCGGTGCACGAATTCGTGCACCAGACCTCTAGTATATGTATATTATACTCAGTATAAACATTCAAAAATGCTTTCATAAAGAAAGTATTAATCATATTGCCCTCTTGCCCCCCTCCCTGCCTGCTCTCTGAGCTGCTCAGTGTTAACAGACCCCACAACTTTCCTTCACATTCATTCCACCACAGAAAGCATGAATGTTCATACATGATAGTGTGCTAGAAGTGGTGGTCTTTGTACAAGATAATTGTGTGAATCACATTGTACAAAAATTTGGTTTTCTTACTAATAAATGATGGACATCCGTTCAGCACAAAATTCTATATATTGTTGTGCCCCAGTTTATTCAGCAATAACCCTAATGATGGACCACGCGATTGTTTTCTTCTTCTACTGTATGCAATGGTCTAATAAACACACTCATCTACGTATATGTACAATTTTATTTGCATAGATAGTTCTAGGTTCCTGGGAGAGGATTTGAATATGTATATTTTACTTTGTGCAGATGTTGATGGATAACATTTCAAAAATGTTGTGTCAAGATATGCTTCTACAAGCAATATATTGTGATGTTCTTGCTAGCACTGTGAATTTATTAGATACATAGTATCATATATTTTAAAAATAAGCCTCTTTTATATGTAGTATATGCAATAATCACATGCACATGTGTGTGTGTCCTATATGGGTACTATTTTCTACCAGTTTTCTCATGCTTGATTTGAGACGTGTTTGCTCAGATTGGGTGTTCCAGCCAACACAATGAGCCCATCGAGCTGCACGCAAATCTGAGAGATGTCTTCAGTATGACCCAGATGTGCTCTGCGGCCAAGGGTTCCAGATACCTTAGTTTAGCTGCTAAATGGCTTTGTGACGCAGGGACTCACTTTTCATCACTTGACCCGTTGTTTTGCATCTGTATACTGAAGGTTGGGCTAACCGATCTCTACGGTTCTTTTAGCTCAGAAAGTCTCTACGATGCTTGTATCGATGGGAAATTTGGGGTCTAGGTTGTTGGGGAGGACTGGGAAGTCAGTGAAATTAAATCATCAACATTTCCAAAATTACATATGGACTGCTAACCAGGGCTTTTTCTAGCCATCCCATTGCAAAGAGCACACACACACACACACACACACACACACACACACCCTTAAACAAAGAGGCAAAGAATGAAGGGAGGGAGAGAAGGAAGAAGAGAGGAAGGATAAGGGAGGGAGGGGGAAGAGTGAGAAAGAGGGGGAAAAGGAAGGAGGGGGGAAAGGAAGAAAGATGGAAGGAAGAAAAGGAATGTGCCTTCTTTTCTTGGCTATGCTCTGTGCACTTAACAGTCACTTTTCTTTTCTGGACCCTCAGTTTTCCCATCTGAAAAATGGGAGGGTTACCATAATTACTTCCAGTCCTCATAGCTCCTGAATTTGAATTTCATGTAAGGATCCATTCTACCTGGGGCCTTGTGGTCCTAGATGATGAGGAGACCCCTTCCTGACTGTGGTGGAGACACTTCTGCAGCCAGCAGGTCTCACCCGGGTAAGGGTGTGGAGCCAAGCCTCCGCCTTGTGAGTGAAATGTGCCCTAGAGTGTCTTATTGCCAGGAGACCTTGGGTGTTGTAAGAGCCCATGCCTTCTTGTGGATGGCTTCATCCTGATTTCTGGAGGTGTGTTCTGATCTAGTGAGATCGATCAGAGCAAACAGAAAAGGAGGAAGAAAAAGGAAAGGGAAGAACATAGGATACATTTTGCATCTATTCTGGTTGCTCTTCAAAATATGCTCTAAATGTGCTTCAATTTGTTCATGAATTGAACAATATTTATTAAGCATCTACTATGTGTCAGGCACGTTTCCTGAAATCATAGACCAATGACATTTTTGGGCCCTGAAATAATGATAATGATAATTAGTAATAATAATAATAATAAACAACTAACCTTTCTCCTCTTTTTTTTTTTTTAATATATTTTATTGATTTTTTACAGAGAGGAAGGGAGAGAGATAGAGAGTTAGAAACATCGATGAGAGAGAAACATCGACCAGCTGCCTCCTGCACATCTCCCACTGGGGATGTGCCCGCAACCCAGGTACATGCCCTTGACCGGAATCGAACCCGGGACCTTTCAGTCCGCAGGCCGACGCTCTATCCACTGAGCCAAACCGGTTTCGGCACCTTTCTCCTCTTGTAGGAGAAAACACCTGTAATAACAACACTTCTTGTTCTTTGGTTACTAAGCCCCTGGGTGAGACTCAGTACTGGTCTGCCTGTTGTGGAAGGGAATGCAGTGTGATAATATTCCAATATTCCAAGGCGGTCCTCGTGTCTGACTTAATACCTGGGTTATTACACTGTGAGACAAGGATTGTGCCAGCGGTGAAATGAACATTCCCATGAGGCATGGCATGTAACCTAGAAGGAATCATCTCATTAAATGGGGCATTTCAGGAGGTGCCGCCTTCCTCTCGGGAAATGAAAGGTGTTGCCTTTACTGGCTGAGGTTTGGGCTGAGCTGCAGGAAAGTGCGTCTCCTGGTTCTCCCGCTCACACCTCCGTGGCCCTGCCCAGACAGAGGTCTGGGCTGCAGCTGGCACTTCGGGGCTAAAACACAGGGAAGGCCATGACTACCTACACTGTCTTTCCCATAGCACAACCCTCACCACGTTTGATTTCTTATTGTTAATATATGGTTGCCTATTATATATAGCACTAGAGGCCCGATGCACGAAATTCGTGCAAGAGTTAGGCTTTCCTTCCCCTGGCTGCTGGCATCGGCTTCCCTCTGGCACCCGGGACCCAGGCTTCCCTCTAGCCGCTGGCAGGCACCTGGAATATTATGCTTTTATTATTATAGATAGTGTGGTATTTACTTCCTTTTTGTGCATATTCTTCGTGCCCTTGATAGTGTATTACTAAAAACAGCTAATATTTATTCTGGTTCTACTAAGTTCTGGGTGCTCTGACAAGCCTCTGACAAACATGAACTCAATCCTCAGCTAGGAATTATTTTCCCCATTTTGCAGGTAAGGAAACTGAAGCTCAGAGAGGTTAGCTATCTGGTCCAAGGTCACACTGCCAGGGCGTGATGAAAGGTTATTTGTCCCAGATTTGGTCTGGCTTTATGTCCATCCGCAGGCTGCACTCTTCTCCATCGGTCCTGCCCTGGAAAGTTTTGGGGTTTCGGGAACTGGGTTGGGGATGACCCAGCTGTTGCACCTTCCATCTCTTCTCACTCACTGAGGGCTTCGCTGGGGGCAGGCAGGGAAGAGTTCTTATTTAAGAACACACACCCTCATGGCTTCTTCCCACGTGTCCTTTCCTACGCCCAGTTTCTAGAGTGGCCACTGGGACCAGGGAAACACAGGTGTACCCTGAGCCCCGGGGCACCTTAGCCACTTGAGGATCAGTTCTGCCTCACCTGAGAGAGATGGGGGCTGCCACGCGTCCTACTCCACAGAGCAGAGAGGATCCAAGATGAGCTCTGGCTCCACCTCCTCAATTCACGTCATGGCTCAGCCACTTGCTGATGGGTCACTCTGAGCAAGGTCATTGTACCTGTCTTACACTCCGCCTTCTCACCTGCACAATAGGGGTATTAACAGCACTCACCTCATAAGGTTGAAGTGGGGATTCAGTGAGGTAATGTGAGTAAAGTGCTAGGTTCATAGGACAAACTTAATGATCATTCTGGGCCTCTCTTTCTCACCTACCTGTCAGACTTTAAAGCCCCAGGGAAGAGCCCTGGCTGGGTGGCTCAGTTGGTTGGAGTGTTGTCCCGTACACCAAAAGGTGGCAGGATCGATTTCCGGTCAGGGCACAAACTTGGGTCGTGGGTTCCATCCCTGGTTGGGGCAGGTACAAGAGGCAACTGTTGGATGTTTATCTCTCTCTCTCCCTCTCTCCCTCTCTCCTTCTCCTTCTCCCTCTCTCCCTCTCCCTCTCTCCCTTTCTCCCTTCCTTCCTCACTCTAAAATACATATCCTCGGGTGAGGATTAAAAGGAATAAAAAATATAAAACAGCACCAGGGAAGAAAACAAACCAGAATAGGAACCAAAATAAGGCAGCAGGACGTGAGGACATCCACGTCCACAGGCAGCACGTCGCTGCTTATTTTAATTCCTGTTCCCACACACCAGCTTCTTCATTTCTGTTTCTTTCACAAAATTATTCTCCTCCCTCCCTAAAATAAATAGGCCATGAAATGAGAGATGTGTCTTATTTTGAGACGTGAATGATATGCTCTGGGGAGAGCTCTTTTCTCTGTGTGTCTCATGCTTTTGGGAACTACATCCCTAAGGAAGGCCAGTGGGCTGTGGCTCCTTTGTGTGTTTATATATTTTTGTTGAGGGTCATCTTGTGTGGTTAAAAGAAGAAAGGAGAGAAAAAATATGCACTCCCTGGCCAGTCAATGAAACTGTTTTTCCGGAGCACCTACTGTGTGCTCAGCGCCGGGAGGAGGGCCACCTGCCTGGCCGCTCTGGGCTTGCTTTACTGTGATTCTCAACATCCTCTGGCCCCGCTTCTCTGACGGAGCAAGTCAGAGTCTAGTGAGGAGCCACAGTCATGGACCCTGGTCGCGGTTAGACCTGGCCTTGGCCCTTAGACTTTAGAACCTTCAGCAAACTCTGCTAGAAAAAAAAAAGAGTTAATGCCCTGCCATAGGGCAATTAAAACGACGTAGGCTCTCTGCTTATACAATATGCCCGGTCAGTCTGTGTTTGTGTTATAAGGTGATAAAAACAGGTTTGGAAAAAAAGTACAGGTTCTTAAAAACAACAGCAACAAAAGGACAAAACATCGTTCCTGTTTGAGACTAAGGCTTCAATCTAGCTGTGGAACCAAAATAAACACACAGGCAGCAACAGCAGGTAACACTGCCGGCTGTGTAATTAAGGCCCAAATTGCCAGGTACAGCCTGTCAGGGCCCTGGGCGTTCAGAGGAGAAAGAGCTGCTGTGGGCGGAGGAAGGCGAGGCGGCCTCTGGGAGGGTGGCCAGCGGAGGCTGTGGCTGGGGAGCCCGCAGATTGGGTGACAGAGCCAGTCTCCAGCGTGGAGGATAGCGGTGCCCACGGAGGACACCATCCTAGATAGGAAGTGTCCTTTCCCTGTGCCAGGCATCAGCCTCACAGCCTTGCCAGGCGAGGTGTGAGTTTGTTCTTGTTGCAGTAAAACTGCCACAAACGTAGGGTCTTAAAACAACTCCCGTTCATTGTCTTTCATTCTGTAGGTTAGAAGTTCACACAGGTCTCTCTGGGCTAAGATAACAACGTGCTCTTTTCTGGAAGCTCTGAGGAAGACTCCATTCCCTTGCCTTCTCCAGCTCCCGCAGGCCACCCACATCCTTGGCTCACGGCCCCCTCCTCCATCGTCAAAGCCGGCCGTGGTGGGCTGAGTCCTCCTCACAGAGCATCGCTCTGCTCTTGCTCTGTCATCCCCACTCTTGACTGTCTTTTCTGCCTCCATTTTCCACTTCGAAGGACCCTCGTGATTACATCAGGTGCTCACCTGGATAATCCAGGATCGTCCCCCATCTTAAAGTCAGCTGGTTAGCGACCTTAATGTAGCTGCTACTGTGATTGCCTTTTCCCGTGTAAGTTACCATAGTCACAGGTTCTAAGGATTAACATGAACGTTCTGCCTATTTTGCCAAAGGGGAAGCAGGTTCCGAGGGGATAAGTAACTTGCCCAAAGGCATAGAGCCAGGGAGCCTAGAGCGGGTGCGCGTGCAGGAGTGGCTCTGCACAGCGTGGAGGCCAGAAGCTCTGGCAGGCGCTCAGGGCTGCAGCATTCTTGTCACCCTGCACTGTCCGGGCCCGCTGTGTGAGCAAGCCTGAGACCTCCCTATATCCTCACTCACATGTAGGGGTTTTTGTTTGTGTTTTATTTATTTTTTTATTTTCCAATATCTTTTTATTGATTTTAGAGAGGAAGAGAGATGGAGAGAGAGATAGAATCATCAATGATGAGAATCATTGATCGGCTGCCTTCTGCACACCCCCTACTGGGGATTTATCCCATAACCCGGGCATGAGCCCTTGACAGGAATCGAACCTGGGACCCTTCAGTCTGCAGGCTGACGCTCTATCCACTGAGCCAGACCAGCTAGGGCATTGCTTATGTTTTAATTGTCTGGACAGATGTGCCTGTTTTCCAACCATGGTTCTTAAGCAAGCTACGCCCAGCTCTGGCACCCTTTCTGTGTGGCTGCAGCAGATGAGGGCACGAGTTAGGTCTGCCGATCCCCTGGTTGAAAGCCCTCCTTTCTTAGAATCCTGCTTTCTGCCTTTCTGAGTTTATTTAATGAGCAGAGAGAAGCCAGAAGTCTGGAGTGCCAAGAGGTGAAGGAGTTTTGGTGGCATGCCACCATGTTCCCAGGGGAAGCCGTGCAAGGGGTCAGAACCCCACTCTCCCCTGGAGCGGGCATTTTCAGGGGCTCGTCTGCAGTTTCAGGGGCACTGTTGCTTGTCCACTTCAGAAGGGGTTCAGGGCCGCTCCCTGGCTTGAAGAACCCCAGGTGAAGAGAGGTTAATACCTGGGCCTGACCTTAACCTGCCCCTGCATTTGGTGAAAATAATTGAGAGTGAAAGCCTTCGCTGGTTTCTGTTTTCGGACACCGGTTATTTTCAGTGTGTTAAGATGTAACAAAACAAAACAAAACAAAACAAAAACAGAGAGTGGAGGCAGCCCCTTTTGGGCAGCCCAGCCAGACACACAGACCCAACTCCCAGCCTCCCCTTCCCCTCAGATCCCCTGCCTCCTGCCCCCCCCTCCCCCATCAGGCTGCTGGGGGGCATTTGCCAGCTGCACCTTTCCTGGTATCCAGCCAGGAGTGAGTTTCTGCCCTGCCTGCCTCTCTGGTTACAGCCCTTTCCCCACTGAGCTCAGCCTCCCTCTCCTCCTGTGCAGCCTTCCCATTCTCCCTGCTGGGGGTGAATTCCTCCCTGACCTCTGTTCCCTGTGCTTTTATGATCAGCGCTGCGAGAGCAGTACAATCACTTAGGATGCAGGTCCACGGCTCAGCGTGTCAGGGACCTTGGCCGTCTTGTTTTTTGCTGTGTCCCCGGTGCCTTGAACAGTTCCCGGCACATAATCTGTGCTTGTTGAATGAATGAATGAATGAATGAATGGATGAATGAGTCTCACAATAATGATGATAATGAACCATTGTTGATTGCTTACGAAGAGCAGACACTGGGCTCAGCATCTCCTGGGCATTATCGCAGTTAATGTGCACAGCAACGCCAGAGAGTAAATACTTTGAGGCTGCCTTTACAGTTTGGGGGACCAGGTTTGGGGTTAGGTAACTTCCCCAGGTGGTCAATGGACCCAGGACTCAGGTTGCTCTGGCTCTAGAGCCACTGCTTTTAAAAGTATTAGCCAGTAGTTCTCTGAGTGTGATTGCCAGATCGGCAGCAGCAGCCCCGGAAATCTTGTGAGAAATGCAGATTCTTAGAGTCCAGCCAGGACCCTGTGGGTTGGAAACTCTCCGAGTTTGACCCAGCAGCCTCCTGGTGATCCTGATGTTCACCCAGTTTTGAGAACCACTGTCCTTTGGCTGTCCTTTAACACCCCCCCCCCCCCCACCCCCAACCAGAGAGCTCTGAAAACTCAGGAAATTAGAGCAAACCTCCAGCCAGTTCAGTCGAAGTCTCTGGGTTGGGGGTAGGGGGTGACCTAGGCTCAGCCTTTGAATGGTCCCCAGTTGCATTTGAATGCACTAAGGGTGTATGGCTCCTAACTGAGTGGGCCTGAATGCCTCCCTAGAAGATGCTTCCTACACTTCGGTGGGCATGTGAGCGCCCGGTCTTGTTAGAGGGCCCTTTCTGACTCAGGAGGCGGGGGTGGGGGCCGGGACTCTCCATTTCTGTAGACCCGGGAAATGCCCAGTGGTCAGGGGACTGTGCTTGAAACAGCAAGGCTTCCCACCTGTACTGTGCTGTCCAATGTGGTGGGCACTAGACGCATTTAGCTATTTAGTTGCACATTAATAAGAATTAAACCCAAGCTCTGTCGCTCAGTCATCCTGTTGCAAGAGCTGAGAGCTCTGCATGGCTCGAGGCTGTGCTGTTGGACAGCACAGAGCATCTCCATCGCCCAGGAAGGCCCTCAGGGCCACACAGTCCAGGCCGTGAGCCTGTGACAGAACACACCACAGTTTTTCCTTTTGTGCTCCCAGGACAGTCTTCAAACACTGGTAGCTGGACAAACGTTTACGGAAGTGATTTTTATTGAAAGGACCAATGGTAAAATGTTTATATCTAAAGAAGGAAATAACTTTCTTGAGAGGATGTAGAATAATCATTAGTACACTATCAAAATGAAACTCCCCATCACCTTAACCAAATTAAATTACTGTAGGAGGAAAAAAAAAAAAAAAAAGCACAAAGAGGCCCTGGGCGGCCCCAGTCCCAGTTCTTCCCCAGCGCTCTCTGCAGCTGAAATGGACTTCTGGGCTCTGAAAGGAGAGGCCTCTGGCTCCCCCTACAGGCCTGCATGGAGTTTGCTGGATGATGTGGGATTAAGGGGGATGGAGGAAGAGGGGGACAAACTGGCTCAAACTCAGATGGCAGCTTGTGCTTGCTAAAGGTGGGGGGCGGCCCCTGTGCACCCCCATAGGATGTATCTGATGGCTGGACCAACACTGCAACCATGAACTCCCCTCCAGGGCCTCCTGGCCCCAAGGCCCAGGTCTGGAAAAAAGGGCCTTTGAGAGCCGGGAGGTCAGCTGCTCCCGAACCTCAGGCATCTGACATCTAGATTCTCTAAAGCCCCTGGTAAGCCCTCCTGATAGTTAGTAGTTTTATTTAAAATAGTAACAAAAAATAGTAACAAAAAGTGTGGCTTTTCTTTTGGGGCCCAGCTGTCTTTGGGGGTAGGGAGAGGGAGGAAGACAGAACATTCTAAAAGAGAAGAAAGTGCTTCTAGAATCGGAGTAGTGGTGCATGGGTTCATATTATATGTAAATGTGCATGTGATATGTATGTGTACATATGTGCATTGACATATGCAATGTATAATTATCCCAGGGAATGTTCCAAACAATGCTATGAAATTGGGTCATTTTAATCCCATTTTATAAATGGTGAAACTGAGGCACGGGTGGTTCAGTAGCCCAAGGGTCACATAGTAAGGGCAGAGCCAGGCTTTGGACCCAGCAGTCTACCTCCAAAGTCCACATTTCTTGATGCTATATTATGCTGACTCTCTAACTATAATATTGATTAGCTCTAAGAATTACACTTCAAAAAATTAGTCAGTGGTTTTGTTCAATCAGATCAAATACTGAATGCAGCCTCCCCCTTCCTCCAGTCTCTTGACAAAAAGCAGAGACTCCCTCACAGAATTTCTTTGGTCCCCCCAGGTGAGAAAGGAAATTGAGAAGAAAACTCAATCAGTCCATTTGGGGGAGGGGGGCCAATACAATTTCTGTAACTCACCTGCCTCCATCCTACTTGTTGTTAAATTTTAAAATATTTAAAAAACATGTTTCCTCTTTTCTATCAGCCTCCTTTTCTGAGCTTCTTGGTTTATTGTACACAAGTGAGTGGTGAAATAAATTAAAAACAATCCATGTCACTATGGTAAGTCCATCCTGAAACAGTATGTTAAAGATCATGGGCTCTATTCTTTGCCTGAGATTATTATTATTTTTTTTGAGGAGGAGGAAACTCAATGGCACCATGCATCTTGGGAATAACACTGGATGGATTGCTACGAGGCTGCTGGAGAAATAAACGCCTTTGGTTCTATCCCTTGGCTGGGCTCTGAGAGGACAGCCCGGCGAGGCGGTGGGCTCCAAGTTCAGATACTGTCAGGGAGCTGATGGCTGTTCTGTAGCTGTTGTAGCTGAAACCGCTTTGAGAGAAATGACTCCCCTAGCAGAGATTTCCCGTTCCGTCCCCTTGATGTTGCTTTGTCAGGGACAGGCTTTAAATAAGATGCCCTCTGTGGATAGCAGAACTCTAAATCCTCCTTGAGTTGCACAGCCCTGTTCTATGCCAAATTGGAAATTACATCCCAAAACGAATGTCTTCAAGGAGCAAATTCAGCAGCCGGTTTTCGTAAATGCCAGAGCCTCTCCAGATGGCTGTACTTCATCTGGGTGTTACTGGAACAGCCTCCTCGAGCAATCTAAATCTCTAGGACTGGCGACTATTTACCTCCACATCATTTTCAAAGAGCGATGCCTTGCTTCTTCTCGAGGGCTCAGGCCTGGGATGGGTTGACCGGGCTAGCGGATCAGGTGGGGAGAACATGAGCACCGGAGGGCAGCTCTGAGACTCCGCTGCACTTATCCAACTGAATACCTACTGTGTGCAAGCCACTGTCTCCTAGGAATGACCCTCAGAGGGGGAAGACAAAAATGTTGCCTTTAAGATGTTGATGATACTTTATAAGGAACAATAACAAATGCATAGAAATTCAGAGGAGGAACAGAGGCAGGAAAGTTGTCCATCCCAACCCAAAATAGACTTCATGTATCTAGAAAGTAAGCATATTCCTCCAAGAGCAAAGCAGCGGAGGTGTGGTGGGCAGGCCAGTGCGTTGCCAAGAAACTCATGAGAAATAAAAATTCTTGGGCCTAGGCTCGAACCTATAGACTTTTGGGGGGGTTGGTGTAATAAACTACCCAGGGGGTTCTTACACATGAAGTATAAGTATACGCGCAGTATGTTAGGATCACCTGGGGAGCTTTGAACTTCCCCTCGTCGCAGCCAGATAGACCATCAGAGCTCGGCCATTAGAATGTTTCCAAGTGTCCTGGGTAATTCCAACACGCAGCCCGGGTTGAGAAGCCCTGCACAGGGGTGGGTCTTAACTCAGGGGCACACCTGAGTACCTGGGGAATTAAAGGAGCAACGCCAGGAGCACGTAAGCTCCCTCCCAGGCCTGCTGAGTCCCAGTCTCTGTCCATGGCAGAACATGGACACGGCACCTTCTAGCGAGAGGAGCAGCTCTCCACCTCCAGCCTATGTCAGAGTCACCTGGAGGGCGGCTGGAGTGCAGGTTGCTGGGCCCTGTACCCGGAGTTTTTGAATCAGCAGTTCTAGGGCGGGGCCTGAGGATTTGCATCGCCACCCGGTTCCCAAGTGATGGCTGCTGCTGCTGGTCTGAGCCACACGTGGAGAACCAGGGGTCTAACCTTGGGGTGAAGCTGAACCTCCTCCCGCCCCCGGGGCAGAGTCCTCTGTGCCCTCCCCCCAGGGAAGATTCTCTTGGGGCCTGACCCCTCTCCACCCCCAGGATCATTTATCTTAACAAACATTCTTTCCCATTCATCCTACCTGGAGACACGGAGGTGCCCAGGGCTGGACCCGCACCTGCTCACCACAGTCAGGGCAGGTGATGGGTGATGAGAAGAGCTGCATTTCTGATGGAGTACATCATATTACTCGAAATAAATACCGAGTACCACTATGGTGCCACTTCGCTCTCTTATCACCAAATCCATCGTCTCTCTCTAAGGCTAAGTAAGAATTTCGCCACCCACCTCACAAAGGGATTCACTTATTTCCTGAGTGGATCGAAAAATGACCCCCTGGTCAGATTTGGGGCACAGTCGACCCTGCTTAGTCTCACAGCCCTTTATATTCTCCCTCAGCCTTCCTTCCTGCTCCTGTGAATTTCTCCCCTTTTTCCTCCAACCAGCCTACCCGCCAGCCACCTCACCCCAAGCACAAACACATTCCGTCTCAGTGACTTTGGTGGGTCCCCTGCCATCCTCTCTACCTACCCACCTGCACTCAGCCAGTTGTGACTGTGCCTCCTTTAAAACCGTTATCACCTAAATCACTCAGGGGTGGTCTTCTGATATTGGCTGTATTTTTATAAGTAATATGTACAAGTCACAGCTCATAAATCAGATCATCAGGAATTGGCAAATCGGGCCCACTGCCTGTTTTTTGTAAGGAACGTTTTATTAGCGCGCAGCCACGCCCACTCACTTAGACATTGTCTGTGACACTGAGACAGAGACCAGGGCCCACAAGCCCCAAGTCGTCAGTATCTGGCTCTTTACAAGAGTGTGATCTGCTCCCTGCTCTCGGTTAGCAGCTACAGGTTACATTCCTTTAAATTCCTCTGAATACCCAACACAGTGTTTTGCACATACTAGCTCCTAATCAGTCTTGATCAATTGGACATGAACTATTTCCTGGAATCATTACAAATGTGATAGTAATAAAACTAAATCTTATTTTTGCTGTTATTATTGTTATAGGCACCATGTGTTAAGGGGAAAGTATGAGACAAGCTCTTTATGTACCTATCTCACTTAATCTTCTTAACGGCTCTATAAGATGGTAGAAACACAGGGACCTGAGGGAGTTGAGTGATCCCATTAGTTGTGTGAGTCCAGCAAGTGATGCAGTGAGGATTTGAACTCAGGTCTTTGTGATCTCAGAGCCTGGGCTGTTAATCACACTAGCTCTTTTATGTGATCAGAGACAGAAATCCTCAGAAACACTATACCTGAGATCAGGCCTGTAAACCAAACTGACAAATGGTATAAAGGGAAGTCGGAGGAGGCCGTGTCCTGAAAGTGAGCAGCGCCCCCTTAAATTCTGTGCCTTGCACGCCTCACTGCCTTACCCTGATTCCAGCCTGATTAAGAAACCCTATTAAATATTGCCATTGTCATGATGATGATTATTTTCATCCATTCACTTAGCAAACAAAACAAATGTAATGTGTTGGTTGCTCTCCTGGGCTTGGAGTTTAAACCTTAAATAAGATATCTTGGCCCCGTGGTGGGAAAGGCAAGTGTATAAACCCCAGGTGGCAAGCCCAGATATTTGCATGGACAGGAAGGTAATCAGCAGTGAAGCCTGTCAGGTGAAGGCTTCCATAGCTGGAAGGTGAATACTCGCCTTGCAGGGTAGCATTGACCTTTGGCTGTTCTTGCCTTGTTGACACCTCGCTGTCCAGCCGCACCTTCTCCTCCCCTTTCCTCCCCCTGCTCCCCTGCCTCCTCCCCTTCTTCCCTTGACTCCTCTGATTAATTCTTTTTGGCCACAGTGACTCGCCCCTTGGAAACTATACCAGTTTAGTTCTCAGCATTAATTCTCTGCTTAGGACACAGGGCTTCCGGTGTCTTTGCTACAGGAAATGGTCATCTTGGACTGTTTTCATTCCTACCCTTCTATGATCCAGGGTAGTAATAAGTAATATTACTTATTACTGGTAACAGATAAACAAATACAAATTCTTAACATGGTGGGTGACTATCTCAGGACACTTAAAACACTCTAGCTTGAATTTGCAAATGAGGTCTCTTTCAGGAAGCATGTGGAGCTAATGTGCATTATCTGAGGTTGTACTCTTTCTGTTTTTAAAAAAGTCATTTTGGGCAATAGCCTTTGCTTGCCTCCCTTCAGTAAAAATGCGCCTGGTCAGGTGGGGAGAAGGGGCCCAGGCTCCGTTGTAAGCACAGGGGCACCTGTGGGGAATGCAGATGTCCCAGGCTTTCCCTGCATTCACCTGCCTCTTGGCAAAGCCCCCAGGGACTCCCTGAATTCCCCACTTCACACAACTGCTTGGTCCCAGGTGCCTGCTGTGAGTGATTTGTTGTGCAGTTCTGCCACCTAGTGGGAGAAAGTAGGAATGAAAAACATAGAGGCTCAGAATTCTCCTTGAATCCTGGTTAATTGACCTCCGATAAAATAGGCCCTAAGTTTTTACTCATAGAAGATAATCTATCCCTCAAAAGTTCCCAGGTTACATGTAAAATCTGGAAAAAGACGAATGTCAGGGCCAATGGCTAGGATTCTGAGAAGTAGGCCTATGTGGTCAGACCAGGTGTGCAGAACCGCTCCCCATACACAACCCAGTCTCAGTGCAGGTCCAAGGCGGGTGGAGGGGAGGGGAAGGTCCTGCCTGGCCCAAGAGTGAGGACCTTACAGGGCTCACTGCCCAAAGGACTGTCTTCAGTTGCTGACATAGTTTTTCCAAACCCAATAGGCTCTTTTCCTTCTGTCCTTGGACTGAATTGGCTTTCGATTTGACAGAAATATCGAAGGCTCTGTCCCTTTCCTTTGCACATGTCAAACGTCCGCTTTGAACAATGAAAGGATGCACAGATTCTGAGTAGATGTTTGTGAAACCTGAACAGAAACGGGAGCTTTGTTCATGCACTTGAGCGTGGTCGTACGCTGTGCACCCCGGTGAGGCGGCATTGGTCCGTGAAGCAGAACAGAGTTTTTCATGAGGACTGCACTGCGTTAGCCCCACTGTTTCCTTCTCTTTCCTGGGAGGTGAGTTAGCATGAAATAACCATTGACTATCCTTGGGTGGGTCCCACAGGCCATTTCTGCGAAGGTCATAGAGCTTTTCATACGATTCGCTCTTAGCCACATAGCAGACGCGGAATAATATGAAACGAGGCCCAAAAAAGTACGGACTATTTTTGTCCTGAGCTGTCATGGCTTGTATCGATAGGGAAGAGAAAGCCTATGTGTTCCTGTTACGACATTGCTGTCATTTCCTTTGACTTTTTGGGTGGACTTCATCTCAGCAAAGTTGAAAATGCATATTTCAGATGGTAAAGAAGGATGAGATGGAATCTGGAAGAGAGGTGAGAGCCGTGCTGCAGGAGGGAGAGAACTGGGTGCCCTGCTGCCCGAGGGGGGTCAGGGTTTGTAAGGAGGAAATGCGCTCGAAGTTTGGCTGTTTCCACAGGGCTGACAGGAGCCCTGGAAGCATTTGTGGTTGGTCTGGGATCACGGATTGTCTGGCTGCAGGAGCTGTAGAACCAGGCAATTAACAGGGCGAAATTAACAACCAACCAGTGGTGCAAATGTCCTTTTGTCCAAACTACTTGCATGGGCCTAGATACCGAAGGAAAATGACTGATTCCAGAGTCTACACGAGCTACAAAGTAATTCAGAAGTCAGGTTTGCAGAGTTGCTTATGGTCCATGACCTTTAAAAAATTATCAGAATGCCCTGGCTGGTTTGGCTAAATGGTTAGAGCACTAGCCCACTCACCAAAGAGTATCGGGTTCAATTCCCAATCAACAGCAGGTACCTGGGTTGTGGGTTCCATTCCCAGCCCCTGTTGGGACATGTGCGGGAGGCGATCAATGGATGTGTCCCTCTCACATTGATGTTCCTCTCTCTCTCTCCCCTTCCTACCTTCCACTCTCTCTAAAAATCAATGGGAAAAATATCCTCAGGTGAGAATTAACAAAACACACACACACACACACACACACACACACACACACACACAAGCAGATCAGGCACTTGTATATGGAGGTGGGGGCAGCAAAGGGTGATGTGTATGTTGTTTAGCGTGGCCCCCCGTCCTGAAGTAGCAATTTAAAATGGGTGTGGCAAGAAAACCTTCATGGTTCTGAGCTCTAACGGCCAGTTTATGAAGTCAGGGTCGTTTCTTTTCTCTGCTGCTGTGTGTTCTGCCTGGCCGGCCACCCTTTCTGCCAGGGACCTTGAACAGACCTTGGCTGAAACCCCGAGGTGCCCCCCCTGCTCCCTGGCGGCAGTGATCTGTGGAGTGGATTGGAGTGGGCTGCATAGCCTTGGGCCGGGTTCATGTGTCATTCAGGCGACGCATCAGGCTGCAGACGCAGAGGAGGCTGCCGTCTGTCCGTGGAAATGAGTGAATCAGACAGCAGATGGGGGCCAGCTCTAAGGACACGAGGCACTGCAGAGTGCAGAACTGGGAGGCCCTGGGAACATCGTGTCCTTCATTCCACTGATGAGAAAACCGAGGCTCAGGGATGCCAAGGAATTTGCTCACGTTTTTTCCACTAATTGATTCTTTCATTTGTTCAACAATGATGCCCAGTGTCTCCCTGTGTCTGGCTTTGGAGCTAGGTGCTGGAGTCACAAGAAAATGAGTGTCACACAGGGAGCAGAAGTTTGTCAACCTAAAAGGGAGACACTACTGAGAATGAAGAGTCTCGGGCAGACAGAGGGAAGGAGAAGACAGGGCCGCTTTAGCGTTCTGGAGTTCAGGCACTGATTCGACCATCTCTCACAACTGTACTGACTCTCAGTGTCTGGTGGAAGGTCACTACCATTTCTTTGCAGTCATCAGACTTGTAATTGCAAAGGTCTTTTTCTCCTGCTGCAGCCCAGCCTGTGAATGTGGTCATGCAGGTGCCTTTCTCAGCTCCATGTTTTATCCCCAGAACCCGGTGGAACACTTGACACATGGCAGATACTCAGTAATATCCACTGAGCGAACAATGGAGCGAATGACAAAGGGATCAGGGTGCCCATGTCCCGTTCTATAGGGCAGTTCTTATATGTCCAATTCTATAAGCTTCAATAAAGGGCCAGATGCTAAGTGATTGAGGCGTTGGGGGCCACACAGTCTCTGTTGCAACTACTCAGATCTGCCATCGTAGCGTGAAAGCAGCCATAGTGTGTGAAAGAATGGGCATGGCTGTATTCCAACAAAACTTCATTCACGGACACTGAAATAGTACTTGCATACAATTTTCACAAAATATTATTGCAATATTTTTCAACTATTTAAACATGTAAAAGAAAAGAAAGCATTCTCAGCTTGCAGGCTGTACAGACAGAGGTGATGGGCCAGGTGCGGCCTCCAGGCTGTAGCTGACAACCCTTGCTGTAGGTGTAGACTAAAGGTTAGAGTGAAAGTTTTATGGGATTTTAATTGATTGAGTCATTCATCTGCACAGTCATTTATTAAGTACCTGCTCTGTGCCAGGCATTGTACCAGGCACTGGACAAACAACAGAAGTAAGACACAGTGTCAGTACTCAGATGGCTTAGAATCTGAGGGAGTCATCAGTAGTCTTCTAGAAAGACAGGAGAGCTTCATGGAGGTGGTGCTGTCTGCATCAAAGTCTGAGTGATGAGTACGTGGCAGCCGGGAGTGGCCAGGGAAGGAACCATGTGAGGATAGGCTGGAAGCAGTGTCTTTTAAGAGTCCTGAATGTGATGGGGACAAGGCCCTGGAAAGGCAGCCCCGGGAGCCAGGGGCCCCATTGGCCAAGATTTTGAGCATTATGTGAGGGGGGTTGAAATATGCAAGTCTGATCTGGAAAACATCTCCTGAAAGTCCTCTGGAGTCTTCTAGTCACAGGAAAGCATGTGGAGAGTGTGTGGGGGAATGGAGAGGGAGTTAGTTAGGATGGAGATAGGGACCATGTCAGACCACTTAGCATCCAGGCGAGAAGTCCTGAGGGCTTCATTAGAACAGAGGCAGGAACTATGGAGAGGAGGAGAAACCAAGAGGAATATTGAGGAAGAACCTGAAAGACTGTAGCTGATGGATATATGGGGGGTGAGGGAGTAGAAAAAGTCTAGAATGACTCATTTTTGACTTGGATATCTCCCCATTAATGGTACCATCATCCATGTAGAAAGCAGTGAAGGAGGGCTTACAAGAGGATAATTGGACCTCTGGTACTTCCTTTTTTGGTGATTTTTATAATTTTTATTATTTTTAAATATGTCTTTATTGATTTAAGAGAAAGGAAGAGAGATAGAGAGATGGACACATCAGTGATGACCGAGAATCATTGATTGGTTGTCTCCTGTACTCCCCGTACTGGGGATCAAGCCCACAACCCCAGGCATGTGCCCTGACCCAGAACTGAACAGTGACCTGGTTCATGGGTCGAACTCAACCACTGAGCCATGCCAGCCGGACAGTCTTTGGTGATTTTTAAAGATTTCTCCGCATGAGGTTTAATTCTTATATTTGTAGCACAGGAATAATTAATTCTGTATTTCTTTTGGGAGACAGAATTGGTAGGCCAGCCTCTCTTGGCAGTCGTCATGATGATTAGTCACCGGCATAAAGGCACAATCATTGTCCTCAGCAGGTCAGCTCTTTGAAGGATGAGTCATGACTGGGGAGTGAGTAAGACCCCAGTCCAGTTAGTGCATGTATACCAAGAGCTCTACAATCAATTGGGAATTTCTGGACTACAGTCGCCAGACGTCACAGCATCTTTCAAATGTTCCCTATTTACAGATTGGAAAAATCAATGCGGATGGAGTGATTTTCCCACTGTCTCTACGTCACTTTGCTTGTCTGATGCTCAGAAACTTTCTGCCAGCTCTCTTGTTCATCCCGTGCCTGTTGTAGAGTGCTGGCTCTTAGAGAACTTCCTTAGAGGTTAGAGAGGAGGACTCAGGAAAGCAAAAGACATTCCCAGCTCCTCTCATTGAGTTTGGTCTTCCCAGTCTTCATTTTGATCAAAACCAGAGACAAAGATGTTATCTCTACATTGTACTCAGAAAACCATAAAACTCCCTCTCTTGTTTTATTTCCTAACGATGGAAAGTGATCCAGGAAAATATTAGTAAAAATGGAAGGTGAAATTAGATCCTTAAAAGGTTTTGTGTAATACTTTCCTTATTTGTCTAGTTCTGGCCAGTGTTAATTCAGGAGTCTGTTATACTCCAGCTAGTAGTTTATTTCTTCATCACCAACAATTTTGTGATCATTCAGGATACTTTTGGGGATTCCTGAGTAAATGTCCTTACGCAGCAATGTAATGGTCTGAGAGAGTTTGCTTATTAGAACTGTTGGGTCCACAACACTCCCTGCATGGAAGAATAATTGCCTTAGCTGCAGTCAGTTCCAGTGTTCCTTGCTCATCGAATTATAGTTCCTTTTACATAAAAGGGTGCTTGGAACGGGGCCACCCAGACTGCCAATTTTAGGTGCTTTTGACTGGGCCCAAAGTAATAACAATTTGAGTAGAGTCAGCCTGCCTTTTGAAGCCTGGAAAAAAGGCAGAAAGAGATAAGAGCAGGATTTGGGGATCCAATTTAAGACTAATGAACGTGTCATTAACGGATTGATCGTAACACCATTCTTGTCATGCCGGGCACGCTGTGGAATGTGAGACACAGTTTCAGCCTACAGTAGCTTACTCTAGTTATGGATATAGGAGCTCAAAAGATCTTGTCTACGATGGGAGTTTAAAGTCTTTGATGAGCAAACATGACAGAGGAATGAATGAACAGTTAAATAATAACACAACAGTAAACACGAGTAGACATTGAAATGCATACAAATGCACTCTTCACTGGATGCAACTCACATTAATCCATGTATTGACTACATGAGCTACACACATATCTGCACACACACATAATTGAGTTCACGGTAGTAGGGTAGTAATTGGGTGATAGAATCTAGTATTCCTGACCTCCTCAAATCAAGTATCTTATTGGTAAGATATAGTAACTAATATTAAAGCCAGTGGAATATACCAGTGGGTCTAAATGGGAAATCTTCCCTATCCTGCTCACCTTGCCCTGAATAAATGAAGACACACATCAATAAAATGCTCTCATTTCCCTCCTCACATCTGTCCTTGGAGGCAATCACCTGAGCAAGGACCGTGGAGTGGGCAGATGGTGTTTCCATCAATGGGCAGTGCAAGCCAAGCCAGTGGCCGACCATACTGAGTGGATACAGTGCCTTGGAGGGACTGGGCCTCCGAAAAATACAGGCTTGTAAGTTAAGAGCGAGTGTCACTCCCTGTGTGTATTTCATGCTGAGAGCGAAAGTAGACCTAAATAAGGTGTTGGAGAGTCTCTGGTCTGAATGTTCATTTCTTAATCTGAAAGGAAGCTCAGTGTCAAAGGAGAATGACTTAGGAAGGGAGTGGCCTCGGTGACCAACAGAAGCTGGGGCCTATTGGGACTGCATGGGCTTATCTATGTATAAGACATCCAACATTTCTGTAGCTGTTAACTTTGTAAAAAAATATTTTCCAACACCGTTGTATTGCATCAACTGTGAGGTAGTTGTTACTGTACTCCCCTCTTTGGCAGATGTGGACAACAGTGTTCCAAGAGGTCTGTGGTTGGTCTAATGTCCCACAACTAGAGAGCGGCTGGGCCAGGGCAAGAATCCGGGGCCTCTCACCAGCCGCATTCCCGCTGTGATGTGAGAGCTGTAGCACACCCCCGCCTTCTCAGTGCTGACTGAGTGTAGGTGTATGTTCAGATGCGAGCAGTGCTGTGGGGTTAGGAGCCACGTGTCTGAGTAGTGCCATGAGTGGAAAGCAGGGAGATGTTGCCTGTTCAATAGGAACTGGCTGGGAGAGTCTGACTTGAGTTGGAACTGAAAGCATGGGTAGAGTTTGAGTAAATGGAGTGGAGGGGCAAGGGCATTCCAGGCAAGAGAAAGAGAGAAGCAGGGGGAGGGTTTGTACACTGCTTTGGGGAGCCAGTGAGTAGACCACTCTGCGTATTTCTGAGTGTTTGTGTTGGAGGCAGCTGATGAATCCGTGGTGGTGAGAGTAAGGAGTGGATTTATTCCCAGGAGGGCAGGCTGACGGGAGCCCCTTGGGGAAGATTGGGGAACTGGAGGAGAACCTTCCCTGTTAGCCCGTCATGGTCCTTCTCTTTGACCACCTCCTACAGACCCACCGTAGATGGAATTCACCCACTTATCCATCTGCCCATTTCTTCATTTCACTTCACTTTGTTTCTTTCAACAGGCATTTATTATGCACCTATTTTATGTGAAGTCTTAGTAAAGTAACAGTGTTTGGTGGACTAATGCATGGCTGGGTGAACAAAAGAAAGGGGCATGGCTTGTGAGCTCATTCATGGGGCGAGAAGTACGTAAAGAATTCAGTGCACGGGGCTGAGTATAGCACTGCTCTGCTCTGGGAACAAGCAGAGAAGAGACAACTCGAGGTGCCATGGAAGGCTTTCCAAAAGAGGTGCCGCTTTGGTTGGTTCTTGGAGTCTGAAGGAGGACTTTGCAGCTAGGAAAGGGGAGGATAGGAAAGTCAAAATGAAGGTTGGTGTTTGCAAATGAACAGAGGCTTGAAATTGGGGGAGGGGAGCAGGGTGAGGAGGCAAGAAAATAGGCCTAACTCAAGCCGAAAAGGAGGAAGGCAACGATGGAAGATTCAGGAAAAAAGTTTCAATGTCAGACCTAACAGGACCACCTGGTCCAAGGTCATGTCTACATCCCCTTCCTGGCCACAAATGGTGCTTCTCTGGGGAATTTTCTAATTCACAGCCCAACACTAAGCTCATCTTTCTCTTAATAAGCCTGAGGGAACATCTATCTAAGGCTGATGCCCAGAACTTTAAGAAGAAAGAAGGCAATTATATGGCATGGAAGAAAAGGAAGGAGGGGATGGTGATATAGACTTCCCCCCCAAAACAAAAACAAGCAATGAAGTATGCCTTTAAAAATTCTTTTTATTTTTAATTACAGTTAACATACAATATTACATTAGTTTCAGGTATACAACATAGTGTTTAGACATTTATATGACTTATGAGTGATCATCCAAATACATCTTGTACCTATCTGACACCACACATAGTTATTATAATATTATTGACTATATTCCCTATGCTGTTGTTGATATCCAGATGACTACTATGTAACAATTAATTTGTACTTCTTAATCCTTTTACCTTTTCCACCCATCCCCCTAACTCCCCTCCCATTTGGCAATCATCAAAATGTTCTCTGTAAAAAAAAAAAAAAAAAAAAGTTCTTTGTATCTGTGAGCCTGCTTCTGGCCTGCTTGTTTATTTATTTTGATCTTTAGATTCCACATGTAAGTGAAATTATATGGCATTTATCTTTCTCCAACTTATTTCACTCAGTAGAGTACCCTCTAGGTCAATGATGGCGAACCTATGACATGTGTGTCAGAGGTGACACACGAACTCATTTTTTGGTTGATTTTTCTTTGTTAAATGGCATTTAAATATATAAAATAAATATTAAAAATATAAATCTTTGTTTTACTATGGTTGCAAATATCAAAAAATTTCTATATGCGACACGGCACAGGAGTTAAGTTAGGGTTTTTCAAAATGCTGACACGCCAAGCTCAAAAGGTTCGCCATCACTGCTCTAGATCCATTCATGTTGGTAAGATGTCATTCTTTTGTATTGCCGAGTAACATTCCATTGTATATATGAACCACTTCTTTATCCATTCATCTGTTGATACACACTTAGGTTGCTTCCTTCGGCTATTGTGAGTAATGCTGCAGTGAGCACATGGATGCATATGCCTTTTCAGATTAGTGTTATGGATTTCTTTGTATAAATATTCAGAAACAGAATTGCTAGGTCTTTCCTTGTCTCTTGTTATAGCCTTTGTTTTAAAGTCTATTTTTTCTGGTATAAGCATTTTTTGTTGTTTCCGTTGTCATGAAACATATCTTTTCATCCCTTTCTTTTCTCCCTGTGTGTGTCTTTTGATCTGAAGCCTCTTGCAGGCAGCATATGTAAGGGTCTTATTTTCTTATCCATTCAGCCACCTTATGTCGTTTGATTGGCACATTTAGGTCATTTACATTTGATCTTTTTTTCTTCTTCTTCTTGAAGAAGTCCCTTAACATTTCTTCTAATGCTTGTTTGGTGGTGAACTCCTTTAGCTTTTTTATTATTTATTTATTTAGGTCAGGAAAGCTTTTCATCTGACCTTTGATTCCAAATGATAGCTTTGCTGGGTAGAGTAATCTTGGTTATAGGCTCTTGCTTTTCATCACTTTGAATATTTTGTGCCAATTCCTTCTGGCCTGCAAATTTTCTGTTGGGAAATCAGCTGACAGTCTTATGGGAGCTCCTTTGTAATCTTTCTCTCGCTGCTTTTACAATTGTCTCTTTATTTTTAACCTCTGGCATTTTAGTTGTGATATGTCTTGGTGTGGGCCTCTTTGGTTTCATCTTGTTTGGGATTCTCTGTGCTTCCTGAGCTTATCTGTCTATTTTCTTCACCAGGTTAGATGTTTTCCATCTTTGCTTCTTCAAATAGGTTTTTGATGCCCTACTCTTCTAATTCTGGTACCGCTATGATGGAAACAAATATTGGTACACTTGATGTTGTCCCAGTAAACTATCCTCATTTTTTTTGAATTTTTTTTCTTTTTACTGTTTTGATTGTGTATTTTCTGCTTCCTAGCTACTAAATTGCTGATTTGAGCCTCTGCTTCATCTAATCTACTGTTGATTCCCTCTGATATATTCTTCATTTCAGTTATCATATTCTTTTTTATGTTTTATGTCTCCATGTTTATGTTTCCTCTCTTTGTTAAAGTTCTCACTGAGATCATTGAGCATCCTTATAATCAGTATTTTGAACTCTGCATCTAGTAGATTGATCATCTCCATTTTATTTAGATTTCTTTTTCTGGAATTTTGTTCTGTTCTTTCATTTGGGACATGTTGTTTTGTCTCCTTATTTTGACTGCCTCCCTGTGTTTGTTTTTGTGTATTAAGTAGAGCTGCTACATCTCACGGTTTTGGTAGCATAATGAAGTATCTTTTAATAGCTGGCCTAGAATGCCATTCTGGGGGCTTAGAAAAAAAATAAAAATGTATTAGAGCTCTCTTCAGGCCTTGAATGGTTTATGGCAGCATCTGAAATTGCTGGCAAAATTATGACCTTGTAATTCACCGTTGTGTCATATATTTTCTAGCACACAGTGTGATTTATATACAAGCCAGTTGCCTTGAGAAAGAATGGGTTGGAAAACTCACACAACAGAAGGTTTATAAAGTGTTGTTATTTTTATGTATAATGTCTTTCCCCTAAACCTGCACTGATGGGAGGGGTGGTGTGCTGTTAGTCAAGGTTATTGGCACAGTTCTTGCAGGGCGGGTGGGGGTTTGAGGATTACTTATTCTTACACTTTGGCTGGCCAGGCTGCAATGTTCAGAATACACAGACCTCCCTTCCTCCCTATTCCCCTTACCTAAAAGAGAGCTGTCACCTTGAACCAGTTTTTTTCCTTGAAATTACACCTGGCATCTATCAAACCCTTGACCCTGAATTGCGTTGAACCTGAGCAAGAAACTTAACCTCCCCTGGGATTCCTTCCTTCCTGGGAAATGAAGGGCTGTGCTGGACAGCTCAGCGATATATGAGATTTCCAGCAAGCTTTCTAAGTAAGCCTGGCTTCGACCCTGTTATGGAACCAGAGAGAGAAGGAACTAGGAGCAGGCTGGGACCCATGGAAGGACTGTGGAGCATATCAGGTTCACACAGACCTCACTTCCATGAGAAGTGATGGGAGAGAGAGAGGAGACCCCGCAGCTCAGTGACCAGGTGAAAAAGTCATGGATGTGAGCCTAGAGACCTGGTTGTGGTCCAATCTGGTTGACCTTGAGCAGCTCACCTATAAAAAGGAGATGAGCTCTTCCTACGGGAGTTACTATGAAGGTCAAAGGACATACATCTTTTAATCCTACACCAGTGACCAGGGTCGTTATGTTTCTCTTGCTCTGCCTATTTCATTTTCATTTTCCCCTCATGCATCCAGTCCTTTCACCTCCAAGAAGATTCTTGAGGGACCCAACTTCCTTCTCCCTGAATGATTTCCTGTGTACTGTCTCATTCCAGTTATTCCTGATAGTTTTCTCTGAGCCCGGTAGAAATCTGATCACTACCCTGTATAGGACCTGTTTACACTTCTTGGCATGATCACATGCTTCTCCAGGTCAGACCCTTCATTTTCCTGGCTCATCTCCTGCCTCCCCCTGACTCACAGGGCTCCTGAAGCAACAAGAACAGAGGCAGCCCATCGCTGAGCAAAAGGACCTTGCTGGAGCGTTTGTGATGCAGGTGACAGAGCCCAGAGCTCACTGCATTGGTCCCAGAGAAGGTGCCAGGACTCTGTGCCCATTAAAGGCACTGGGGCTTGGAGGACACTGCGGCTTCGTGTGCAGCCCGCCCAGGCTCTGCCCTGACCGGAGACCTTGGTTTAGCTCAAGGCACAGCACATGGCATCCCGGAAACCATGACACTGCTTCCAACCCCTCCAAGATAAAACGGCTCTTATTTTATTCCAACATGAAGATTTTATTTTATGGGATTGAGTTAAAGGAGTCTGGACATCTTAGTGATATATTGTCAATTATTATTTTATAAATTTTATAAAAATGACACATGGTCATTCAAAAGAAATGGAAGCAACACAGGAAATACAAAGAAGAAGATATCAAATAAATTACAGCAAACAACAAGCATTTTGATAACTGGGTGAAAATAATTTCAGACATCTTTCTGTACGTTAGATAAATAAATGTTAGATGAACAAAAACGTATACAAAATGAGTTCCAATTATACATTCTGTTTTAAAAATAAAAATGTTCAATTTAAGTTGATTTGGACATAGGATATAAAGGGAAGAAAAATAGAGGAATTGCTAAACTTTGGTACCCTTTGGTTCCAAAGACATGCTGGCAATGACTACGAGAAGGCAATTTGGAAAAATAATGAAGGGGGAGTCGTGTTTTCTTTTAACTCTATATTTTAATTTGATGTAATACGATGAGCTTTCTGCTATGAAAGGGGAGAAAATTACCACACTTACATTTCCTTCCACATCTTTTCTCTTCACTAATTAGTTACATTATTTTCATTTTGTCAAGGTTTTATAACACGCTCCTCTGGAACTAGAGTTCCCATTTATATTTAGTCTTAGTTAAGTCTTTTAAAGTGGGGGGTCCTCCCGCAGGCCCTTTCTCTTCATAGCTTCTTCACACAGATTCCGTTCAGAGAGTAATGGTGGAGAAACTGCCTCCTGGGCCAGCAAGCCCTGCTCCCTCGCCTACCTGCTGGGTGAGCTTGGGCGAGCTGTTTAACCTCTCTGTGCCTCGATTGCTGCGTCTGCAGAATGGGGACAACTGCAGCCAGCTCATAGGGCTTGTGGGGATGAAATGTGTTATTTAAACCTGCTCAGCAAGGTACCTGCCCCACTGTTTGCTGCTACGGAATCCTGCTTTTTGGAAGCAGTAAGGAGCAGGTGGGAAGCGTGCTCTGAGAATCTCACACTCTTCCCGAAATGTTTGCAGGGATCTTTTCAATCCCATCATGACGTTGACCTGTTTTAAGCTCTTTTATGACTCTTCTTGTTCTTAGACTAAAACCCAGTCTGCTCCTTACGGCCTACAAGGCCTACTGTGGTGGGCTCCTGCCTTCTCCAGCGCCTCCCTGGGGCCTCCCCCGCCCCTTCTGCAGGCTGGAAGAAGGCTGCCTCCTGCTTCCTCTGGTGGGTGGCACTTGTTCCTGCTCCTCTGTCCATTCTCAAGGTCAGTTCTCAGCTGATCTGCCACCTCATTAGAAAGGTCTGGTCTGACCACACAGGCTACAGTGCCCTCAGGGAAGTCTGTTTACTT
Organism: Myotis yumanensis; assembly: GCF_028538775.1. Taxonomy (NCBI): domain Eukaryota; kingdom Metazoa; phylum Chordata; class Mammalia; order Chiroptera; family Vespertilionidae; genus Myotis; species Myotis yumanensis. The sequence continues at coordinate 47,232,415 of NW_027223764.1, read as the reverse complement.
TGGGATCCTCTGAAGCCATTTGTAACTGTTTGTTTGATTTTTCATAGTGTAGTCTGTCTGCCCCTCTAGACTGTAGCTCCTTGGAACCTGGGATCCTGCCTGTCTTATTCAGAGCTGTATTCTTAGTATATAGCACAATACCAGGCCCTGTAAATATTTACATTTATCTATCTATGTACCTACAGATAGGTAGCTATACAGGGGCCTCCCTCCCTACCTCTCACTCTCCCTCCCTCTCTCTGTGTAGCTACCTATCTGTAGATACATAAATAGGTAAGTACACACACACACACACACACACACACACACACTGGAGATCAGAAAGTAGCAGCCAGACTTTACACAGATACAAATGTAGATATTCACTGAGTGGCTTGAATTATTCGATCAACATTCCTACCCTCTCATCGTTCCATTTTCTCAAGGATCTGTCATTAGGCACGAGGATTGGGATTCCCGCCAGAGGGTTAGAGGAGGAGATTTGAAAGGCAGGTGAGGTTCATGGAGGGTCAGCTGGGTGCTGCAGAGTGAGGCTTTGGGCTCTTCTCAATCTCAGGAACTAGGCTCATTTTCCCATCTTACAAGTGACGCTGGGAAAGTTATTAATTCCTTAAAGTTAGTAAGTGGCATAGCTGGGAGTGGAGCCTCCCCGCTAGTTAGGAAATGCTGCCTATGAAACAAGTACACAGTGGCAGCTGCTGACCAACTCCAGGCACCTCGCAGGTAGTCCTTTCTTCGGAGCTCTGAGCTATGCATATGCTTCCCAGAAGGGAAATAACAAGCAAGGTACTACCAGGATGAACTGAGAAATGAAAAGGAGGGATCTGTAGTGTGGATTGTAGTTCACTGAGACAGGAGGTGAAATCAGAGGGTCCCCGTGGCAAAGGGAATATGCTGTCCATGGAATTTGGGGTGAGCTGGAAGTATGGAGTGGGTACATGCAGCAGTCTTTTCTTCCTGAAAGTTCCTCATGGGGTTCTGGATTAGCCAGAAAGGTGGCAGTGTTCTGGAGAGAGACTTCCATAGTCAAGTGGGCATGGGAAATCCTCATTTAGTTAGGGTTTTTTAGTTGCAAGGATTCTCAGCCTTTATGTGCTGGTGCAGTCAGTTCCCAAGGCCAGGCTGTGGCATCTTTCTGGACCTCCTGGTGTCTTCAGACAGCGTGGGACAACATTTTCCTACCAGGTGTGGCTCCCCAGCAGGGAGCCCTTTGGACATGGAGGCACCGTGCAGAGAATTCTATATAATAAAGAGGCATTATGCAAATTGACCATCATGCCCTTGCACAAGATGGCTGCCACAAGATGGCCAGCAGGGGAGGGCAGTTGTGGGTGATCAGGCCAGCAGGGGAGGGCAGTTGGGGGTGAACAGGACAGCAGGGGAGAGGAGTTGGGGGCGACCAGGCCTACAGGGAAGGGCTGTTAGAGATGACCAGGCCAGCAAGGGGGGGGAAGTTGGGGGTGACCGGATCTGTAGGGGAGGGCAGTTAGGGATGACCAGGCCATCAGGGGAGGGCAGTTGGGGGGGACTGGGCCTGCAGGGGAGGGCAGTTAGTGGCAACCAGGCCAGCAGGGGAGGGCAGTTGGGGGCAACCAGGCCTGTAGGGGTGGGCAGTTGGGGGTGACCAGGCTGGCAGGGGAGAGTAGTTGGGGGCGATCGGGCTAGCAGGGGAGCAGTTAGGCATTGATCAGGCTGGCAGGGGAGTGGTTAGGGGGTGATCAGGCTGGCAGGCAGAAGCAGTTAGGGGCAATCAAGTAGGCAGGCGAGCGGTTGGGAGCCAGCAGTCCCCGATTGTGAGAGGGATGTCCTACTGCAGGTTTAGGCCCGATCCCCTGACGGGTCCCAGATTGGAGAGGATGCAGGCTGGGCTGAGGGACACACCCCCCTCCCAGTGCACGAATTTTGTGCACCAGGCCTCTAGTAGTAATTATAAGTACTTTCCATATACTGTTTCATTTTAGCCTCCTAGACCCTAAGAGATAGTTTTATTGCTCCAGGAGGCGGACCATGTGGATGCTCCCCCACACTCCCTGTCCTTCCCCCTGTGCATGTGGCTGGGTTTTGAATTCCTGAATCAGCATTTCTTTGTCTGAGGGTTTTCTCCAGTCTCAGAGGCTTGCTTGTTGGCCTGCTCCAGGTCATAAGCAGTTGGGCATTAGTTGTCCGCTCAACCAGCAATGACTGTGGGGGCTGCATGGATGCTCCACCCTCACCCTCAGGGAGAGAGCTCTGCCAGAACCTTCTCCCTGTGCCCAGCCCCCAGCCCCCAGCCCCCAGCAGGCTTCCACTCCCGTTTCCGTGAGACTTGCCTGATCAACTGTCTATTGCTGACTTCTTTCCCATCCCTTTCTCATGGCCCCACTCCCCTGTTGATGTTTCATGGCACCATTTCCCAAATAAATTCTTTGCAATTGAATTCTTTGCTCAGGTTCTGCTGCTGGGTGAACCCAAACTGAGATATCCCATTTTTAAAAAAAAGTTAACCCTAGCTGGTTTGGCTCAGTGGATAGAGCGTTGGCCTGCGGACTGAAGGGTCCCAAGTTCGATTCTGGTCAAGGGCACATGCCCAGGGTGTGGACTAGGTCCCCAGTAGGGAGCGTGCAGGAGGCAGCCAATCAATAATTCTGTCTTAACACTGATGTTTCTATCTCTCTCTCTCCCTCTCCCTTCCGCTATGAAATCAATAAAAATATATTTTTTAATAAAGTTAAAAACTAAAAAACCCCCACAAACACCCAGAGTCTCCAGGAGGTTACAGAAGACACCCTATATCACAGTTATAAACGGGAAAGCCAGGATTTAAGTCTAATTACATATTAGTGGAGCGAGCACTCACTGTGTGCCTGGCACTGTCCTACATGCAGCTATCACCTGATGAAAAAGAACTCTCAGTTCTGAACAATAAAGAAGTCCATCAGTCCAGGCCTGTCTTCAGAGTCTCTGCCCTTAACCACACTATTCCACAAATTCTCGAAGGGTGGACTCCTGACCCCTTCTAACCTGGGAGGCCCTTTCCAATCCAGATCGGTGATGACCTCTGAGTCGGAAACTGTGATGTTCAGCTCCCATATTGCCCTCTACACCACCCAAAAATGCACCGTATCCAGGAATGTGGTTTGTGATAAATTTGGCAAGATTCGCTGACTCAATGGCTTTCCTGCCCAGTGTAACATCTCTCTTAACTAATGAGTTCCAATTAGCATTTCTAAAAAGAAATCATTCCACAAGGTGAGGCCACAGAGATATAAAATCTTCTCCAAAGCTGTCCTCCGGGGTGGGTAGCATCATTCAGAAATTAGGCACCTTAATAAGCCCTGTGCCCCAGCACTCCAGTGCCCCTGGTCCGGCTGGACAGGCGGGCCTGAGACCGCCTGGGGAAGTTTTCGGGAGTGAGGCAGGCTCCACAGCAGCATTTGCTCATGGTTCCAGAGGGGCTAGAGACATTGCAGGTTCATAAGAATGATTCTCACTTTTCCTCTTTGAGCTATTTAAAAAAATAGTATTTCTTTGTTCACAAGTGACCTCTAGAAGCACAGTGACACAATTATGGAAATTTGATTTGATAGAGACATTAGAGATTATCTATTACTTATACCCCCAGTTCCTTTCTCTCTACCCTCTTCCTTCCTTTCAATGAGAAACCTAAATGACTAAGAGGGAGACGGACTTGATTAAGGCCATGTGGTGTTGGAGGGCTCCCGAGACTAGAACCCACCTGGTTCTTGAAACTGTCACACAGATGTTCTTTCTGAGCCTCCAGAAATCCGAAGGCATTTTTTATTGTATTCTTTGATTCTCTCCGCAGTTCTGACATAGAATGACCCTGAAAGGAAGTTTAACTTGTTAACCAAGGTGAAGTTTTGCATTATCAGTGGATTTCTGCCTCATGGGTCTTGCCTGCTCTCCCCACTCTTAAGATATTCACAGTCTGTCCCAATAAATGATCGTGATGATTGATTGATGTGCTGTTTTTCATTTTTGCTCTTATTTTTTGTTATTGTTCCTGCTTCTTTAGAGTGGAGACCATGTTTTATAGCGTTTCTGGCCCTGACAGCTCCCGGAAAAAGACCACGCGTGTGATAGGGACGCAGTCACTTCTTGCTGACCATTTCTTTTATCTGTATTTTTCCTCTCTGTTTCCTGAGTTTGCAACTTGTGCCCATTTATTCCTTCTCTTGTCCCCTCACGCACTCAGCGAAATGGTCCCAAGGAAGGCGTTTGAGGGTAGGCGAGGTCAGGGCTGGCCTTCTCCCCAACTGGATACTCAGACCTCGTCTCAGGCGGGTAAAGGGAGACAGCACAAGCAACCACATGAGTGCTGTCCATCTGCATCCTCAGTTCCTCTATGGCAGGAGCAAAGCGCCCACTCATGCTGATGATAAAGCAGCGACTGACCTTATTTATTTTCACATAAATCACGTCTGGGCAGGCATTTTCCTGGTCTGAGACCAACGCACCGAGGTTCATCTTATCTGTGAGGTTGTTCCTGTGCGTCTGAGCTGTCTCCTGGGGGTCAGGAGTCGCCGCTAACTGTAATCCATCTTCACCTGGGAAGTAACATGCAGCAAGGACTTTCCAGACGTCATCTGTTACCACGTGGCCATTAAGAAGATGGCTTTGTGCCTCCCTCACTGGTTCTGGGATAGGATGGAGACTTCAGTCCTCATCCCCTGTCACTCAGAGTCTGTATGTAGAACCAGTGAGACCAGCATGTCAGTGCAGCCTGCCATTTACACTCGGATTCGTGACCTCCTGTACTCAGGGGCAGATTGGAGTTAGGGATGCAGGCTGAGTTTGGAGACATTCTTTTACTAAGTAGTGCTAATGTGGGTCTGAAATAAAATCCAGACAGCACAAATCCTTGCCGGATACAATATGGTAACTGCCTGAACCAGTTGGCAAAGGCCATTAGCATATCAAAGGGTTTATGAGCTAAGCCCAACTTCCATTCATTTCCTCATTCCTTCAACACATATTGATTGAATGCTACCTGACACTGGGCATTGGGGGTATGGACAGAAGGAGACTGACGTTATACAGCCGTTTATTTATAGGGAAAATGCTGAAATAGCACATGAGCCAAGGACGTTGGAATCCCAAAGCGGGACCTGCTAACTGGTCTGAACAAGGTGGATGCTCTAATAGAGCTTTATTCAGGGCTTCTTTGAAGCGCATGGTGGGTGACAATCCATCCTTTTGGAGGGACCTTTTCTCCACTTAGGCTAGAAAGTTCTGCAAGTCCTCCCATGCCAAAACCAAAGACATGACTCACCTCCTTCAGTAAGGGGATCACATGATTTTATGACTTAACTAGAGGCCTGGTGCATGAGATTCGTGCACCGGGGGTGGGGGTCCCTCAGCCAAGCCTGTGCCCTCTCTCAGTCCAGGACCCCTTGGGGGATGTCCACCTGTTGGCTTAGGTCCTATCAGGGACCGGGCCTAAGCTGACAGTCAGACATCCATCTCACAGTCTGGGGCTCTCGCAGTCTGGGACCCCTTGCTCCTTACCACCCTCTTGCAGCAGAGGTGGGACAGGCTCCTGCCACCGCCACTGTGCTCGCCAGTGGGAGCGCACTGACCACCAGGGGCAGCTCCTGCATTGAGCGCCTTCCCCCTGGTGGTCAGTAAGTGTCATAGCAACCAGTCATTCACTGTTTGGTCAATTTGCATATTAGACTTTTATTATATAGGATGGCTGCCTCAGGCATGGCAGATTATACGAAAAGAAGACAGAGGGAGATCTTAACCTCCCTTGAGGAGTTCATAGTCTAAAATAACTTTAAAAATACCTCAACTAAGCTAGGAAAATATAGAAGTACCATAAAATCAGCTGCTAACATAAGTGTCCCAGGGATCAGAAGGAGCCACTGATTGTCACTAACTTGCAAAATTCACTCTTCCATCCTCCCTCCAAAATGTCAACAAATGCCAGGTAATTAAGCCATAGCCTGCAGGCTAGATCTGGGCTGTCACTTATTTTTGGAAATCATGTTCTAGTGGAACATGGCCAAGGTCATGTGCTGACATACTGTCTCTGGCCAGTTTTCATGCTGCAATGGCCAAGGCCAGTAGTTTCGACAGAGACTGTGTGGCTTGCAAAGCCCAAGACATTTATCGTTGGCTCTTTACGGAAAACGGAAGCGCTGACCCCTGACTCCGACGGTCCAAGTTTATCCTGATGTTAATAGAGCATCAGAACAAAGCACTGCTGGGGTGCGCCTGGTGGCAAATTAACCCCAATGCACTCTTCCTTTTCATCCTCCGGGTTGACCTCCAATTAATTGGGGCATCAGAATTAAACCCAGCTAACTGCGTGGCCCCGGAGGCCCTTGAGAAAACGTTTTCTCTGACACACACAGACTCAGTGCTCTGTGTCTGCCTTTATAGAGCGCTCAATCAGGAGCGCCCATTCAGAGGACGGCCTCTGTTCTTGGTAAACTGTAATTGAAGATATAATTCACTGGGTTCCTCAGTCTCTATTCCAAGCCGCTGGCAGAGAAATCCTGCTCTAGTTTAACTTTAGGATAACGTCGATCTCGGAATCGACTGTATGGATCTTCCCTGTTCGCAGAAATCATCACCCAGTGTGTTTATCTGTTGCCGTAGGTGACAGAAAATGCAGCGCCCATTTCAGAGGGAACTTAGTAGTGGGTTCACTGCAGGTGCCAGGGCTGGGGCGAGGGTGAGGCAAAGGGAAGATACAGGTGCAAAGTTTAAGGAGGAACTCCCTTCAGGGGCCTGGCAAAGGCAGGGCCGGCCTTAAAACGGGTGCCTCCTTGATTGTGGTGCCCGAGGTGCCTCGCTTGCCTCCTGGCTGCAGATGCCTGGCAACACTATCCTCTCGACTTCCAGATGCTGGAGCCTCTCCTAGTTTGTTCCAGTAGAACACTTGGGGGTTTGCTTTAATTTTCCTTTGGACCATGCAAACTGGCTCAGTCCTCCCTGCAGTCGATAGGGGTACACATCTCAGAATCAAACCCGTGGGCACTTCAGCGACCAGAGACTGCCATCTGTCCCCTGTAGGTCCAAATGTCAGGCAGGAGGGAAGCTCGGGCCACGTGTCAGCTTCCCAGTGGGGGCCCAGCCTGGGAAGGAGGATTAGGGAGGATTATTCCAGTTCTGGTCACTGAGCTCAGGTTCTCACTTTGGGGAAGAGGAGGGGATGCTGGGCCAGGGTGCCGCATTGGTCTCCGGTGCCCCACGTGCTGTGCAGGACAGACGGAGGCTGCTACTGTGTAAGTGAGAGGAGACTGCAGGGACAAAGATGTTGGTGACATTCAGTGCTGTGCTAGCTAGTGATGAGGGGGACGGAGAGGGGAGGGGAAGGAAGGAGGGGCCAATTACAGACTGCTCTGCCCCCCCCCCCCCCCCCCCCAGATGGTTAGTGCTGAAGAAGAAAGGAGGAAAGAAAGGAGGACAAAAGGAAGGATGAGAGGGTGCGGGGAAGGAAGATGAGATGGGCAGGGATGGGGAGGTAGATTAACTACAGATTAGGCAAAATTCTCTTAAATATTCAAACCACAGACCAAAGCCTCCATTTCCCTTGCAAATTGAGGTCCCTGCAATTTTAAGAAGAGCAGGAGTGTGTGAGGAGGCACTGGATTGAAATGGTCTGGGATCTGGGATTTGGGGTGGATTAGTGTACGTAGATCCATCCTCAGCGTCGCCTTCCCTGCTTCAAATAACAGGCATTGGATGACTTCTTTGTCAGCTAAGAGTAGGGCTGTTACCTGCCCACAGTGAGGTTTATATTTTTACTGTTTTCCTCTCCCTGCCCCTGTAATATTGTTGTTCACACTCACTGCCTGGTGGAAAGAGGAGACTGGCGGTGGTAATGAGAGGAGATGCTGAGAACTACCAGGCAGGAGAGAGAGAGAGAGAGAGAGAGAGAGAGAGAGAGAGTGTTGGGGGTGGGGGTGGGGTGGAGAGGGGTCGAGGAGCTCTAACAAGAGTGCCCCCTCCCTTCTTCCTCTGGAAAGTCCCTCCTCCACCTCAGTCCTGCATGTAGGATTAGCAGAGGACTGTGTATTGGGGTTATGCGGTTGTGAGAGGGGGTCAGGAGGAGTTGGAGCCATTCAGTTTTTCTCTCTCATTGGGTATCATGTCCTGGTCCTATAAACGAGTCCTCCCTATGAGCCCCAATCTTCAGACAGGGTCACTAAAATGAAAGAAATGGTCCAACGGGCCCTAAACCTCAGCCTGTCACCTTCTATTCAGTACCCCCCCTGATTTGAGGAATGAGAGCCTTTTCTCCTTCCATCCCCCTAAGCCATGTTCCAAGAAGCTTATGTGGTAATTTCCAGAGTGAAGCTGAGTGATCCGCTTGTCGGACATAAAGGCTCGGAGTGCTGCCCCCTCCCTCCACCCGCCTTGCTACAGCTCATGCCCTGAGCCTGCTGGATTCTTGCATGTGGGCTGGTGGGTGTGGGAGGAGAGAGTCTTTCTTCGCTACACCAGGACGTAGATGCTGGTGAGCAACACTGCAGGGCAGGAGGGCCTGTCTGCAGCATGGCCAGCGGGACACAGGCTCCTCCCGGGCCTCGCCTGGTGCGACAAGTGATTTGAAAGAACCTGGAGCCCAGCCCAGCTCTCTGCTTCCGCCATGATCCCCAGTAAGATCCTGGTCTACCATCACCCACCCAACAGCACCAGCACAGAGGTCTACAGGCCCACCAGGCGTCGAAAAAAGTCCCTGGGCGACTTGTTCCATAAGGGCTACCGGGTGAGATCGGGGCCCGCCACGCCTGAGGAGGGACCACAGAGCGGCTGGCGGTCCGTGGTGTCTGGCTGCAGGGTTTGCGCTTCTTGGGGTAAGGACCCCCCTAACCCCGCTCTTACCCCCCTAATATCCCACATTCCTGGAGGCTGCCCTGGAAGGAAGTGCCCTCCCTTTGGGGTGCATTTTGGGGAGTCAGTGGATGGGTGACAGCCTCCTCCATCCCCTGTGCTTGGCTGGCCCCTGAGCTCGGAGGTGCTGGGCCAGGCAGAACCGCTCTGCTTTCTCTTTAGATGAGTGTAACTGGCCTCTGGGGCTCCGGAATGTTTTTGAGATATTAAAGAATATATTTCAGAACGTAGGGGAAAGCTAGGCCGATGATGGGAGCGGCCTCCTTCTGTATTAAGTGGTCATCGTTCCCAGTGAGTCACCGTTTTCGGAAGAGGCATTTAGAGCTATTGACTATATCTGTTTTTTTTCCTGGGACAACAGTGCCCTTAGTTCGTTTCCCTGTCCTCAGAGGGGCCGTGGCCAGGTTGCCCAGCCTGTCTTGGGTGGTGCTTCATTCTTCTCACCCAGAAAAGACCACAGGAGACTCCTCAGGGAGGATTTTCTTGTCTCAACTGCTCTCCACAGGCATTTGGTTTTATTTGGGCATCCATAACGTACAGGCGTTTGCAGTAAGTGGTTTACATGTGCATTTCTGTACCTAAAACCCAGCCTTAGGAAGCCTTACTTCCAGGAAGGTTAATGCAGCAGTAGCTTCTTTATAATGAAGTGTGACTGCTGCGGAGTCAGCTTAGGGTTGTGATGTGGACAAGTGCAACTCCAGCTACTGCTGCACCGTATGGTCTCGTGTAGCAAAATCATGTATCACATGTGGCAGGTGAATCCTAGTCAGTCTTCTTCCTTGGGCTGAAGCATCGGCAAGGACTTCGTCTGGAATCTAAATTTCCATGACCTTAGGTGTGCTGGTCGGATTGTTATCTTCCCTCTTCACTTCAAGAACCAGCTGCCTCGTGCTTTAAGCATTGACGAGGCCCAACACTAAAGCAGTGAGAGAGCTGAGCAAGGGTGATGGCATTATTAAGCTAAGAGCAAAAGACCATTTCCTGAGAAAGAGTTGAGCAATGACTAAAACCACAGGTTTAACTTACTGTACAGTTTCCTTTTTACATTTCTTTTGAAAGGATTTCTTGTAAATGTATTCACTCATTTTCCAAAGCGAATGTCATTGTGTGCCCGTCATCCCTGCTCTAGAGGATATGTTCACAGTGGAGAGTGGGGTGTGAGGAGCTGGCTGCCGTGCTGCTGACATTCCGCTGAGGAAGACAGGCGGGATCATCCAAACAAGCACATCAGATCACTGTAGGGAGTAATCCAGACCGCACGAAAGAAGAGGGCCATGGGTGGCCCGGGGTGATCTCTCTGAGCGCCATCATTTGAGCCAGCCTTGCAAGTGAACTAGGGGAAGCACATCCCAGAAAGGAGTGGAAGGGGTGGCCTTGAGCTGAGAAGGAGCTGGGAAATGTTTGAGGAGCAGAGATAGTGTGGAGGGAGTGAGGACTAGGAGAATGGTCATGGATGAGTAGAAACTAGGTCATGTCCAGCGTTCCAGAGAAAGGCGAGGAATCTGAACTTCACTGTTAGGGAGATGGGAGCCATGTGAGGCTTTTAGCTGGGAGCCATGTGATCTGTGCAAAGAGCATGCTGGCTGATCTCTGGAGAAGGGGCGGCAGGGCAGGAGGGGGAGGGGGATTAAATGGTGCAGGAAGTCCAGTTTGGAAGCCCCTGGGTGAACTAGGGGGAGCAGTGGTTTGGACCTGGGTCTGGCAGTGAAGAGAGAAAGGATGAGTCATTTCATATATATTTAAGAGGTAAAATCACTGTCTTTTTTGTTTATTAAAAAATGTTTATCTACTTTCTGGTCCCCCTATTCAAATAAAGGTCTTGAAGCAGGAGCAGCACCCCTGTAACTTAATGTATGGAACAGTGAGTGAGTGGTGCAGACTCACTGCACATGTATGGCATGAATGAATGAATGAATGAATGAATGAGTCACAATTCCAGTTTGAATATCAGCTGATGTTTAGTATGTGTCAGGCAGGAAGCGGGGCTGGGATCAGGTGGAGGACAAGTCAGGAGGCCCCGATTCACTCTGTGCTGAGGCTGAGACGCCTGCCAGTGACTGAGCTGGGGTCCTGGGATGGCAGCTGGCTGCAGGCGACACTCTGGGATACCCCCTTGTGCTTGTCTGTCTCCTGTCCTGGGTTTGAGCTCTCAGGCTGCAAGATCACCTTGACCTTGTCAGACATCACAATAATAATTTGGAGGGATTGGAAACGACAGAGGTTTATTTGAACCTTCCAGCTTTTTGGATTTAAAGATTAAGGAGTGAAAGGGAATGGAAAACGGCAAATTGGAAAACCCTGGCAGGCTTCCCACCACGGGCTGCGACGTGTTTTTACTTTTGTGGTGTTCCTCAGTCTCCGATCGGGCTTTGTTTGCAGCAATCTCCCGAGTCCTTTCTTCCTGGGATAATGGGGCCCTGAACAGTGAATGGTTTATCATTCACCTGTGCATCCCTCAGTCTCTGTCAATGCGGCAATTCTGCTTCCATCTGAGAAGGTCCCAAACCCCTGAACCTGTCTAGCGCCACTGCTAGGCCTTAGTTCTCAGGATGATGCTAACCTCTACTCAGGCCCCAGGTGCCAAGTTTGACTCTCTGAGGGGACAACTTCTGCTGGCCTCAGTTGCCAAATCTTTGATATGGGCACAGGACTCAGAGCCAGAAGACCCACAACTCAGTCCTGCCTTTATAACAACAGCAACCCAAAATCGACAGTGTAAATAGAAATTTTAACGTAAGTATAAGAAATTTTAAAAACTAGGGAAAATTAAAGAAATAAAAAAATCCTGCCTGTGTAACACACCACTTGTAACATTTTATGCTTTTCTTCTAGTTTTTTATTTTATTTTTCATATAGTTATATTTTTTATAGTTTTATCATAGGGAACTTTATATGCAACTTTTTTTTTATTTTCAGTGTTTCCAATCTGCTATTTTTTATTGTTGTAAAGGACACATCACATACAATTTTCTGTCTTCCCCATTTTTAGGTGCACAGTTCAGTAGTGTCAAGTATAGTCACCCTGCTGTGAAGCAAATCTCCAGAACCTTTTCATCTTGCAATCTGAAGCTCTTTAGCCAGTAAATGACTCCCTTCCCCCCACCTCTCAGCCTGTTAACCGCCATTCTATTCTCTGCATCTTTTCTTTAACTTAACATCATAACCATAGCATTTTCTCATTTTACATTATTTTTCCAACGTGTATAATATCCCATAAAGAAGATGGACTATATATAAGAAGATCTATTTTTTAGATATTAAGTTGCTTTCTATTTTTCCCGTTTAATGAATAATTTTGCAATAAACGTCTTTGTTCCTGCAGCTTTTTTTCCCATATTTTGTTATATTTTCTTAGGCTGTATCCCCAGATATGGAATTAATTTGATTTATAATGTGGAATCACTTTCTGAAAATGCTATAGCAATTCACAATTCCACCATCAAATTATAAGACTATTTCATTGCAGATCATCTCTAGCAAGCAAAACTCAAATACATTGCTAGTTAAGTAGAATAAACACATTGTTACTGTAATTCTGTTTAGTATGCATTTTATTTCAACCAAGTATAATAATTTCTAATGATTGTTTACTACTTATTTATTTTCCTATTTCATGATGTGCCTGTTCATGATTTTTTTTGCCTAATCATGAACTACTGGTAGAATATTTTATGGACACCCTTTTGATATTGCAATTTATCCTAACCATATCATACTTGATGAAATTATTTTGCTAGTAGATTATTATCTTCATTACTTTTTTGACATGTAGGATTTTAATTTTTTTATGATGGTTGAGCTGATATTTTAAAAAGTTTTTATGATTCCTTTCACATCTAGAAATTCTTCAGAGGGCAAGTAAATATGTAATTACATTTTTTTTCAGTTTTTCTATGTTACTTATATTTAATTTTAATTCATCTCAATTTAATTTTAATTATGGTGTAAGGTGACTGTTTAAATTGATCCTCATTGTTAATCAATCATTCTATCATTGTACATAATGTTCGTCTTCCTTTTGATTTATGCTATGACTTCTTTATCATATATTAAATTCTTCTCTGTATAATACAATCGATTTTGCCTATCTTTTTGTGATTTTCTTATTCTCTTGCTTTGCGGTAAATGTGGCCTATATGATTTCTGCGTTTTGGAATTTTATGAAATTTCTTTGTGGCCTAGTACATGCTCAGTTTTTGTGACTGTTGAATAGCTATTATTGAAGTTATTAAAAATTAGTGATATCATTTTTCTAATTTTATTTATTTAAATTAAATTAAATTTGATTTTTTCCATCACCATTTATCCCCCATGCCCTCTTCTACCTCCACACCCCTACCGCCAATCACCACACTGTTGTCCATGTCTATGAATTCTCTCTCTTTTTCTTTTCTGTTCAATTCCTCCACTAGTCCCCCACCAGAGCTGTTTGCCTACTTGCTCTCTATCAGTGAGTCTGTCTCTATTTTGCTTGGTACTTCCATTTGTTCATTAAATTTCACATATGAAGAGAAAGACAAGTACCATAAAGACTAGCGTTATTAAACTAGTGTTTCTAGTTTACTGAGCAATACATATATTTATTTGTTCATCCATTCAGATAGATATCTATGAATATATCCCCAGAATTAAATATTATACAAATATTCTATAGATTTGCTTATTTTTTTGCGTAATTTCTGGAAAATGAACGTTGGAGTCTCACTGTGATGTGACATTGTCAAGTTTTTGTTTTTGCTGCATTCTTGTCAGATTTTGTTTTACGTCTCTCAAAGGTATATTCTTAGGTGTATACAATTTGTTCACTGTTACATTTTCTTTGTGAAGTGTTCCTTTATCAATATGAAGTATGGCTCTTTTTCTTTGGTACATTTTCACAGTAGTTGCTATTATATTTGGTATCATTATTGCTTTGTTTGCCTTTTATTTTTTTTTTTTGTTAAGCATTTTCCTGGCACAGATTTTCAGCCTTTCATTTCCAACTTTGCTTTGTGTTTTGCTTTCGGTGTTATCTCTTACAAACAGCGTGCATCTGGGATGCATTATTACTGTGTTTATATTATCTGAGTGAGAGTCTTTGTCTTTTAATAGATGAATTTAATCCATTCAGTTTTGTTGTGTTTGCTGGAACATTTGGGCTCTTTTTGTTGTTGCAATAGTATTTTCCAATTAATATGCTTTTTTTGTTATTGTTTTTCACAATTCTTACTTTAGTTGGTTGATCTTTTTTTTTTTTTTCACTTTCCCCCTCTGAGATTTGGAATTTATAATTAAAAATACATCCTTTTAATTTTCTGTTAAAATATGTATTAGTATCTCCCTGAAGCAAGACAAGAACTTTTACACATTTTTTATACCTCCACTGCCCTCTCTCCTCCACACCTTTATTTTCCATGTAATATCGTCCAGAGATTTTAATTTTAGATCATTGTTACTATTTATTTTTTATGATATTTTGCTAACACATTAGTTACTTTTACTCTTTTCCTACTTTGCTTCTTGGATCTCACCTTTTTTGGATTTATTTTTCTTCCACCAGGCTAAGTAAATATTTCCTTGATCAAAGTAATTTCTCCTTCTTTTGTTTTCAGTGCATCCGAGAGAATTATGGTAGCACTTGATTCTCATTGCTTTGAGGGTTTTACATCCTCACATTGATGTTCTGAAATGTCACCAGTTAAAATTTAAGAAGGCCCACATGTAGGCATATCTGAGAATGCAGGTTACCCTATTGTTCTAGGAAACTTTCTTCCCGCGTTATTTTTAAAATGTTCCTGCTTTCTATTGCCTTTACTTCCTCCTGCTGGAAACTCAGTTACATAAAGTTGAAAATTCTACACCTTTCTCCCACGTGTCTTAACTTCACTTTTGTACTTTCCATCCTCCTGTTTCTTTGTGAAGAGATCGCTGTTTGACCGTCCAGCCCTCTAGTTTGCATGTAGCTATGTCCATTCTTCCGTGTAGTTGGTCTTTTAAAGTTTTGATGTTTAGAATTTTAACTTCTAAAATAAATAGTTGATTTTTGTTGAGTTGACATATTTCCTCACAAACTCTTCATGTTTTTCAATTAAGTGTTGTTAATTGACAATTAACAATTGTTCATGTTGTGTCCTCAAGTGGCACTTTGATAAGAATACATGACTGTCTTCAAAGAAAGTTCGACTTTCCTCAAATGTTCTGTGATTTTTGATTTTGCGCGGTTCTCTGAACGGGAGACGTTTCTGTTAGCCGGTATGTGGATGCTGTCCTTGCTTGTCCGAGGAGCTCTGGGGTGTGCCATAGAGCATTTTGGTCCAACAGTTGGTCTTGCAGCTGTGGAGACCACCTCTTTCTTTTAGGAGTTACCAGTTCACTTAGGAATTGCTTTGCCCACTAAAATGCCCAGGCTAACTGCTGTACACTGGGTGGTCTTGTTTGGCACCCCGATCTGTCAGTCATTGTCCCAGCCTCTCACTTCCCAGTGCCAGTCACTCCATGTCACCTTTTGGACATTTATTTTCTTCTTCATGATGCTTTTCTCTCTCCACTACCTCAATCTTGTGGAATTGCTCATCGAAGGTTATTGACCAAGGATATTTCTGATATTCTGTTATTATCATGGGTATATACATATATTTGTATGTGTATATAAATATACATATATATGTATTTTTACTATATATGTTGAATAAACATGAAGTTCAGTTTCTCAGCTCTGTCAAGTGAATTTTTAACAGGATATCCATTTTTTATCTATCGACATATGGTTTTCTCTTATGTGCTGTAGCTGCCTCCTCCATTTTTTTAAAATTTCTTTTTGTCCATATGGAATTTTATTGAATTTTTTCCCCTGGAGTATTACTTTAGTGAGGCTTTGAGAGGAAGCAGATACAAACCATTCTGTTCAATATGCTATGTTTAATCAGAATGCTCTGATCATTATTTTAATTCATTTATTAATTACATGTGTTGGTATTTTATGTAGAATTTTAGCGTCCCTAATCCTAGTGAGATTACAGTTAAAACTTCAGTTCCTGAATCTCTCCCATGTTGAACAGTTTTCTTCTCCACATCTCTCAGGTGACAAACAAAGCAGAGAATTCAGAGTATGAGTCAGTTTACCACTGTTAACATCTCAAGATGTTGTGCTGTGAATATTTTCATGTTGTTTTTGCTGCTTATTTTGAGCTCTTTTGATGATATTACATGGAAAAATTTTAATTTTTTACTGTACATTTCATTTTCTTTTTGTCAAATTTTCATTTACATTTCATGCTTTTTTTGTTTTTAAAATATTTATAATTAAATAGTACATAAGACATGTACCGTATATAGTAAGGTTCAAACAGGGAATCATTTGGGGGTTGGGAATGGATTAATTCATTACATTATTTCTAATGGGAAAAAATGATTTGGTTTTCAAACAGCCTCCCACAACGAATTGAGTTCGAGAACAGAGGTTCCACTGTATTTTACTTTTGTGTTTTGAGAGTCAGTTTGGGTACCAGGTTTATTGTTTACTTTACAAGTGTAGTAGCTTTCCATCTATTTTTGTATTATAATGGTTTGGCATTTCAATAATATGTAAATGTTTTAAAGAATTTAAAAAGACAGTATATAAGTGCAAAGTCCTTGAGGGGAAGCTATTAATAAATTTTTCAATTTATATTTCAATTGTTATTCTATAGTGGTTTTCCTTTATATGTGTATCAACTTTCAAAGTTTACATTTTTTGGAAAGTCATCCTCCCTCACTGAGTTTTTCAGGTTTAATTAATTTAGTTTTTCAGTATATAATGTGCATGACTTCTTTTCTATTTGTTTTTTATTGGATCTCTCAGGATTTTATCTTATTTTGTTTGTTTACCTTATTGTTGTTATTGTTTACCCCATAAAATGATTTGAAACTTTTTATCAATTATAAACCTTAAAGTAGAAGTCATATTTCTCTAATGCTGTTAAAATGACTTTTTCACTAAAATCTTAAACTGACTGCATTATTTTATAGACTCTCAATATACTATTGATTTCTTCTAACGTACAGTTACCTAGCATATTTTTAAAATTAATAAAGGTAAAGGTCCAGCTTCAGATTACTCAAATGATTACTCAGGGAGAGGGAAATTTGCTGTTTGGGGAGAATATTAAAACTTGGTCCTTTTGGCACAATATTAACCACAATAAATGGATACATCAGGATCCTATGGATTAACAAGCTGGAGGTTAAGGAGAAAAGATACCCTAATGCAGTAGTTCCCAAGCTTGGCTGCATGTTGGCCTCATCTGGACGAGGGGGTGCTGTAAAAATTCCGATGCTCAGCTTGCACCCCAGACCTATTGCATCTGAGTATCTGGGGGTGGGAGGCATCAGTACTGTCTTATATTCCCCAGGTGGTTGCCATGGCAACAAAGTCTGGGACCCACTGCCCTGCAGCCTTGTGTTTTTACTGAGGTCTCTGACCAACAGTGATGTCCTGGAGCTGGTGAGAAAAGCAGAATCTCAGGCCCCTCTAGACCTGCAGAGTCATCATCTGAAGGCAAACAAATCCCAGGCGAAGGTCTCTAAAGCAAGTGTAGCAAACTAGGCCCCTCACTCTACTTGTTTGAGTAACATTTTACCGTAATACAGCCATGGCCATTCGTTCACATACCTTTTACAGCGGAGTGGGTAGTTGTGAGACCCCTAAAATATGTACTCTCTGCTCATTTACTGAAAAACTTGGCAAAGCTTTTCGACCTCCTTGGCTCATTAGAATCGTCTCAGAGCTTTCACACCCTGGACCTGGGAGCGCAGGTCTGTTGAGTCGGAGAGGGGAGGCTGACGCGAGGCCAGGTATCCGTAATTCTTAGAGTTTCCCAAGTGATTTAAATGTCCAACCAAGGGTTAGAACCATTGCCCTAAAAGTTCAAAGAGAAAATGTAGATGTATTTTTATAAAAATTCCATTTTTATGTGGGAAGAAGCCGTTTTTGAGTACTGAGGAAAATAAAACAATGATGGAAAGACATATATTTGACCATCAATAAACTTTAGAATTTGAAAAGAAAAATTCACTTAAAGCAAACTTTTAGGCTTAAAAAACACACACCTAAGCAAAATTAAAAGAATGCTGACCTGTGGGAGATGATATAGAACATATACTATCCTCATTTTAAAAGAGCTCAAATATATTAATAAGAAAGATGAATACACAGGTACACCGGCAAAAGCCACTGTATTTTAAAAAATAAGATAAAATGACCTAGTAATTACATGAAAAAATAATTAAATTTATTAACATAGAAGAGCAAAATAAAATAGCAATGAGCCCCTATTTGGGTTGGAGCTAATCAAACAGGGACTCTTCCTAGTATATTCCCTCCGTTTTGTTTGTTTATTTGTTTGTTTTTTTACCACAATAGTGAACACAGTGGGATGTGGGCAAAGGGCATTTATATCCTGAGGGAAATGCCAAGTGTTAGGAGAGTGTGGCAGGATGACCACGGTGCCGAAAGTGCTTGAGGATTGGCGGTTGGTCAGTGTCTGTGCCAGGGCAGCTGATTACAAGCGTGGGCTTTGTGGAGACAGATTTGGGTTAAAATCTGGTTCTGTTGCTTACAAGTTGTGTGCTGGACACTCTAGTCTGTTTAACTATTGTCTTCTTCTGTCCTGTGGATTAAATAAGATACAGTTAAAGGTTTGGCATGTGGGGATAAAAATAGTACACTTCAGTCGTAATTGATCATCAACATCATCGTTTCACCAATAATTTAAAATAACAGTAACACTATAAACCATGTATGTGTGGGTATGGGTGTTTCTATTTGTCTTGTTGGCTTTTCTGTTTTAGTTACTAGTATATAGATCCATGTGATGACATTACCACTTACTGAGCACTGCCAATCACCCTCCTGTGTATTGAGAATACTTAGTTTCTGGTATATAATCTCCAGAGTAGTTTCTTTTTTGTTGTTAATCCTCACCCAAGGATATTTTTTCCATTGATTTTTAGAGAGAGTAGAAGGGAGGGAAGGAAGTGGAGAGCAAGAGAGAAAAACACTGATGTGAGAGAAACACATTGATTGGTTGCCTCCCACACATACCCTGCCTGGGCCGGGGATCATACCTGCAACCCTTGAATGGCAATCGAACCCACAACCCTTGGGTGTGCAAGCCGATGCTCTAACCACTGAGCAACAACCGCCAGGGCTTCAGGTAGGTTTTAATGGTCATCTGTATCCAGGAGAGAAGAAGGAAACTAGGTATGGAGCCCGGCTGCACAGAGGCCTCAGCCCCTCCCAGGGGGAGCTCTGCAGCTCCATGGCTCCCAGAGTTGCCCCAATTTGAGGCAAGGCAACAACCTTTGTCCCCACATCTGCCACTTTTGGGGGCCCCCTCTGGCAGGGCTGTAACCTTGGGCTAGGTCACTCTTCAGGGGCTAGGATGAACAAAGATCCCTGAAGAAGGATCTTCTCTGCTCTATACCCCACAACAGTCCTGAGCCACAGCTCCTGAGTGCTGTTCATTTAACATAGTCTCACTCATGAGATGCTAGTGTTTTGCTTAGGATTCTTATACTTAGTCAGTGTCATGAAGGTGTCTTTTTTTATTTTTTTAAATGTGTGGGCTACCTGTGTTCAGCTAATTAATACCAGCTTTCTAAACCAATATAGAGTACAGAAAAGAGGAGAAAAATCCATTTTTATTACAATATAATAAAAATTGATTATGGAATCAAAGACCATGAGAGGAAGTTTACTATTTTTTTGACTCTATTTCTTGACTGATTGAAAGAACGCTCTTGTAAAACCATATGGACCTGGTACCTTTGGTGGTGGGGGGGACCATAATTCATCTTTTTTGGTAGAAACACGTTTTGTTCACAACTCTGCTATAGCCATTTCCTGTTTCCCTGGAAGGCCATCTTATTTCAGAGGGTTTGAATTCTATGGGATCAGGAATGAGAATACAGGTCTATAGAGCAGAGAAGATGAATGATCTGTTACTTAGGCATTGACCATCCTACCCTCTCTTCTCCTGGCTCCTTTATGACATCGGTGTTGCTGTCCCCACCCCTCCGGGCCTCTCTGGGTGTTGAGGAGTGACCAGTGGTTATGGCTCTTCTAGGTTAGGCTGCTTTATATTTCCTAAGAGCAGTAGTTCTCAACCTTCCTAATGCTGTGACCCTTTAATACAGTTCCTCATGTTGTGGTGACCCCCAACCATAAAATTATTTTTGTTGCTACTGCATAACTGTAATTTTGCTACTGTTATGAATCATAATGTAAATATCTAATATGCAGGATGTATTTTCATTGTTACAAATTGAACATAATTAAAGCATAGTGATTAATCACAAAAACAGTATGTAATTATATATGTGTTTTCTGATGGTCTTAGGCGACCCCTGTGAGAGGGTCCTTCGACCCCTAAAGGGGTCGTGACCCATAGGTTGAGAACCACTGCCTCAGAGCATCAACCCTGACCTTGAGCTCTTGGCTTTCCCCCTCAGTAAGCGAGGCCTAGCTCCGAATGCAGCGTATCTAACCTTTGGCTCTGCCATCACACTCATTCTCGAGTCTGATTTATTCACTCAAGTCAAGCAGGTGTTTGTTGAGTACCCACCTGACACCAAGCACTGTTTTAGCCTGTGACACACAGCTGCGAGCACACCAGACAGGTCACTCCCCTCAGGGAGCTGATGCTAGAGCCAAGTAGAAAAGATGCAAATTACATTAAAAAAAATGCATGTGCTTTATACCGAGGAGAGAAGAACAGCAGGCGAGAGACATAAAGTAATAGGGTGTTGCTAGAGGAAGTGAGTTTTTGTACAGTTTCCTAGGGAAAGAATTTCAGGGACCCTCCCGGAGGAGGAGTTTAGCCATAGTGGCGAGATTTATTAGAGCGAAAAGGGACGGGTGGCAGAACACTTTCTGGGAGGCAGAGAGAGTGGGCAGGCTGTAGGGTAGCAGCTGCCCCGAGGTTCTCGCGGAGCCTCCATGCATTTCCTTGCGTTTGCAAAAGAGCGGGCTTTCTTTCAAACTCTCCAGTCTCCTTCCCGGCTTCTCGGGGCCTGTGCTGGTGCTCTCCCCCACCCGGTCTCTTTCCGGGATTTCCTGGGGGCTGGTGTCCTTCTCCACTCCGCCCCTCCCCAGACTCTCCCAGGCGAGTGCCCTGCTCCTTCATGGTTGCCATTTGGCTTCTCCTGTGCATGTGCTTTTTAAAAGGAGTTTCCCCTCCCCTTTTCCCCCTCCCCCATTCATCCAGCAGAAAGATGCCATTTACCCGCCATCACCCCAACCCCCCAATGGCTGTAAAGCTGTCTGCCCTGCCTAGCTGACTAGAAAGAATGTTGTCCTGAAAGGTGCTGGTTACTCGCCAGGGTGACTGTGAAACTGCTGTTTCCTGACTTTATCAGACTTTGTTTGCTCTCTTCTCTTTCCTTAATCACTAACTGTCGACTCTGACCGGAGGGAGAGCGAGGGGAGAGCTCCAGTTTTGGACACAGTAACCAGGGAAGGTCTCACTGAGATAGTGACACTGCGTAAACACCTGGAGGAGGTGAGGGGGTGCATCGTGCGCCCATCTGGGCAAGAGTGTTCAGGCAGAGAGGACAGCGTGTGCAAAGGCCCTGAGGCAGGAGCATGCTGCACAGCCAAGGTCACCGAAGAAGACAGCCAGGCCAGAGTGAAAGTAGGAGGAGGACAAGGAGGCCAAAAGGAAATGGGGGTGCCTTGCTTTAGGTCCTTGAAGGACTTTGACTTTGTGTGAAATGGGCATTGGAGGATTTCGAGCAGAGGAGTGACGCCATCTATTCCACCTTTTCACAGCCTGCTCTGGCTGCTGTGCTGAGA
Source organism: Myotis yumanensis (assembly GCF_028538775.1). Taxonomy (NCBI): domain Eukaryota; kingdom Metazoa; phylum Chordata; class Mammalia; order Chiroptera; family Vespertilionidae; genus Myotis; species Myotis yumanensis. Next base: position 47,210,757 of record NW_027223764.1, on the reverse strand, counting down.
ATAGACCACCAGGGGTCCAGGGCAGAAAGCAGCGAGGGGGCTGTTGTGAACTGTGCCTGAAAGATACACGCTTAAGACCACCACTTCTCCTGAGAGTCTGGCTTCTGCAAGGATAAAATGAAGACCGATTTTTTAAACTTATTTTGAACTTTGTTAACTCATTTGTGTTCATGAAACCCGGTGCCATGGATATGAGCAGCACGGGCCTTCACATAAGCCCAGCCCACTGCTGTTCTGTCCCCGAGGACGCTGCTGCTGCTCCCCCGGCCCCTCTGCAGGGACATTGCTCTCGGGTCTCCTCCCTGGGATGACTGTTCTCCTGAGAGCCAGCTTGTTTTCCTCTCTTATACATTATTCATCTTACTGTGTCTCCCTGCTTGCTTTTGTTGGCGAACAGTTTACCTCTAGCAAGAGTACAGGACCACGTGGCTGCTGCATCCATTTCTTCCTACCCTTATTTTCATATACCTCATTGGAAAGGAAAGCTTTTATTCTCTTTTATTTTTGTGAGTCACTCTATAGAGTGGCGAGCTACAAACAAACAATATAGGAGGCAAATGCATCTTCTTATCACTTAATGATAAGAAGGAAGAAACCCAGTTTGGAGTTTAGGTCATCTATATTCTATTTTTGTTTCCATGAGTGGAAAAATATATATGCATGCACACACGGGATTTTCAGAATGAAACCGTCAGTGGCTAAGCCATGACTAAAGAGCCTTATGTCCTTGACTGGTCTCAGTGCTGCCAGTCTATCCCTACCCAGTGTTTCTAAATTTATTATTTTACCTCCCAGCAGCACACGTCAGTGGTGCTGTAGTGAGGTCAGTCGTTAGGACCAACAGGACAATTTGATAAAAATACACTTTCCAGCCCCTGAGACTCATTCTGATTAAGGAAGGATTGAAAACTTCTTTGAAAATACTTTCGCACAAATAATATATTTTCTGAGACCTCGTATTTGAAAATATCTTTTTGTTGCCTTTACTGTTGAACAACGACTTTGTTGGGTGTACCAATCTGGGCCTGACCCTTCTTGTCCTAAAATTCTGGGTGCTGCTTGGGTGTCGTTTAAAGCTGACAGTGCACAATATGATTTGAGTTGCATTCCTGGTAACCCTCTCCCCACCCGGACACTTTATTTTTTACTTTATTTTAATGTTTGATATTTACAGGAAACAGTCATACTTCTCAGCATTGGTTGCTAAGAGCCGGCCACCCGTTTTCCCTTGGAGCCCTGAGTCATTTTTTTTCATATCTAGAAAGTGCGTTCCTGTTATGTCCTGGCCGAACCGATGATCTCGCCTGTACTTCCCTCTGGAACACATTTTATTCCCAGGCTGGGTCCCTGTGGTCTTCTCTCCATTGATCTTTTCTTAAGCATCATGTTGTCCCTCCCTGGCCCCATCGTTCCTGCTTCTGGGATGACATCTCGGTTTTGTCCTCACATCAAGCTTAGTTCTCAGCCGTTACGCCAGCCTCTCATCAGCATGGCTCGGCCTCTGCTTCGGACTCCCGAGTCTGTTCATTTCATCAGCACCCTTCTCATCTCTGCACTTTCTTATTAAAAAAAACCCAACACCCAATGTAAAAGTCATTCAAAATAGAAGGTGATTTTTTCTTCTGAAAAAATCATTTGTTCGGGAAGGTGAATCCTAGTCAGATGAGAAGTTTTCCCTTTGAGCCATTGTCCTTTCTTCCCTTTTGTGCAGTAGGAACCCTTCCACGCCCTGGGCTTTCAATGAGCTTTTCCTTGGCACCTTATGCCTGAACAAGGTGGGCCCAGTGGGGAGATGTTTAGGGGAACGTCCAGTCTGTCCGCTTTCTTTGATTCATCCTGGGTGTCTAGCAACTCACTACCTCTTCTTCCCGTCACTGTGCATTAGATGCCCCCTTACTGCCTCACTTATGGGGCAGAAAATGTCTCCCACTGTCAACAACTTAGCTCGCTTGGCGCTCAGCAGCACACAGCGCTTCAAGGCACTGAATGAAATGCTTTAGGGTAATCTGCAAAAGAAAACCCACTTAGGAGAGGACGTGACCTTGAAAGTGTCTCAAACCCTTGGCCACCAGTAAGCCAGTTCTTGCATGTAGGCCAAGCATTAAAACCCACCAGGGACTCAGAAAGTTTCTGACTCACAGATCTGCTCTCAGTGGAAATATATATCTACCCTTGGCCAGCAAAACACAACAGTAATTTGAACTTTCTTTCATCCTTGGTTGTCTTTCTTTCCCCTGTCTCCTCTCTCTTCTGCCACCTGGAAACACTGGCTTGTTCTCCATCCACGAAAGGTTGCTGATTCAGAAAGGAGGAACGTTTATCTTGACACTTGGTAGGAGTGGAATTATAGACTTTTGAATCCTGAAGTTATGGGGTGTGCGAGCTTAGAAAACAGATAATGCAGTGGGCAGTACTCTTCATTGTATCAGGACGGAGACTTTAGAAATCCATCAAAGACACCAGGTTATCAGATTTGTTCCTAATCTGCTCTTAGCATAACGCTGAGCTATTCCCAGTCATTTTCAGAGACAAAATCCTCTCTGGTGATGAGGTAACTTTGAAACGCTGCCTCAGGTGGACACGCGAGAGACCTCCTTAAACGGGCTCTCCCGCCGGACCTTCCTTCTCAGTGGCTCCAAGCAGCTTCCTTTAACAACTCTGTTCAGCAGCTGAGATGAAACCAACGAAGAATCGGGATGAAGGACTATGTCCAAAGTATGGGCAGTTAAATCTCCTGCAAGGACTTCATTTCCCTTCACCCCTGACAGCTGTAAATCACACTGTGCAAACATCACCACCCGCTGAAAATAACTCGTCTCTATTTCATTTTTCTTCCCAGGTTTGAGATTTTTAAGAGCTCTCAGACTGATCCAGTTTTCAGAAATTTTGCAGTTTCTGAATATCCTCAAGACAAGGTAAGATGTTCTTTCCTCATTCCAGTCCCCAAAGGGGAATTGTAAATATCAGCTGTGTTTCGCTTTCATCAAGATAACCTTAAAGTTCCATTATTCACAGAAAGAGTGATGGGCCCCAGAGATCCTGAGAAAGCCCAGAGTAGGGCTTGGGGTGCTCTCTTCAGCAGGGCTAGGGCCTCCGTGGTAAAGAGAGGAACAGCTGTGCCTGTGTCCCCAGTTTTGGGACTTCGAGGGTGGCTTGGAAATCGGGAAATGAGCCCAGCGTCACGGGGCGAGGGGGCAGCAGGTGAGGGATACATCTGCTCATTGATTCGGAAGTCCTCGCTCCCAGTTCTCAATCACCCCTTTATTACATCACTACACAAGAAATTGAACCTGGCCGTAAAAGCAATAGAAGCAATGCTTTTGGAGAGGCAATCACAAACCTCATACGGCAAACAGAAAATCATTTCATTTCAAAGTACATTTCAGATGTTCATTTTATAGCCAGGGTCGCCTCTGGGGCTGGTTCTATGAATGGCCTTTTGGGGAATACCTGAACACTTCCTGCAAATGCACCACGGCTGCTCCTGCTATGATCTGGAAAACTCCACTGGACCAGGAGGAAAGCCCCCCGAGGTCCCTTTCCCGATGACCTGCGGGTTCCCAGGGCTGGCCTGGACCCAGGGCTGTCTTGATGAATAAACGAATAAAAGAAGTTAGATGTACGCTAATGGAGAGTAAGTGCAGGCCATAAATTTCTCTTAGAGGAAATTACACTTTAAGAAGCTCGCCGCTAATGTTCCATTTCCTCTTGACGTGTTTGATGAACGATTAGACACAGGGCCCCTCTGTGATGTGTGATGAACACACCTGCATTTGGGGGGGCCTTGGATTTGGCACCGTTTTCTGGGTCTCAACTTCCCCAGTCTGTCACATCCAACAAATGTGCCAGGCTACTAGCTTTCTTCTTTGGGTCTTGGTGGGTTTTGTCTGTTTATGTTGGTTTAAGTCCACACTGGTTTCCCCTCCCTCCCTATTCATCTGTGGGAATGCGAGGTCTATCCACTTTCTATCAGCCAAACTAGAGCGAGCATCTAATCTACTGCCTTAGAAGTCTCCTCTAGTGTGTCCCTCCATCCTACACCTCATACTCCACACTCCGCCCTCTAGTGGATAGTATGTAATATTACTGACTTAGAGTGAATATTGCCAATCTTCAATATTCCTCGGAGGAATAATAACCCTGATTTCCACCTTCTTCTGGCTCTTGTATGCAATGGACACTAATGGCTCTTGAAATTAAAATTATGCACATCTCCAGCAGTCCCCCCTGCGCACCTACACTGGGCTTGCTCCACTGGACTGCCTTTTAGGGAGAATCAGTGCTGATCACAGGGGTTGTATGTGGAGACAGCTGTTTCTCCTGGAGGGGACAGTGTGAGGTGGAGCCACCCACACCCTCTAACATGGCACAGTGTCTCCTCTCCTCCTTTCACAACTACCTCATCCATTTGGCAGTTTTAACCCTCTGACGCCAGCACTGTGACATGGTGTCAGTACCCCGAGCGATACCGTGGGGAGAGTTGTGTTCTCACCATCCTTGTATTAGCGGCGCCTTTTCTGGGTGTGGAAAACTGATGAGCCATCTGCCCAGAGACCCCTCCCCCCATTTCCCAGCCCTCGGGCAGAGTCCTTTCCTTTGGCTGTAGGCCACAGGGTTGGCATCTCTGTTGAACCTTCAGCTGATAACCCTTCAGTGTGGGCGGCCCATTCTCCCGGTGCCCAGGGAGAGAGTGAGACAGCCGGCTGGGGAGAGAGGTGACTGTAGGTCAGGACAGAGTGGCCCCAGACCGGGGTTATGAGGTGGCAGGATGCTGGGGGGTTGGCCCCCCTGAACCCAAAGCACGTTTCCCAGAACTGCACCGCCCACTTCCCACTGAATGAAACCGCTACTCTCAGGGGCGCGTGTCATCACAACCCCACAGCTTGGATTGTCCCAGTTCCTATTGCTTCGGTCACAGGCAGGTGACAGAGTCACTTCAAGCCTGAATGGAGCGCCATTTGTGCCTGTGGCAGGTGGGGTGAAGATGGCATCCCGGGGTCAGAGAGCTCAGTGGGGAGGGAGAGCTGGCCTGGCTTCTGGCGGTGTGGTGGGTGCTTAGGCTAGGGAAGCTGGGCTGAGCATGAGTGTGGGGCAGTCAAGCGTCTTTTCAAGGCAAAGGCCTGTCTAGGTAAGCCTCGCAGAAAGCCAGGTGCCATTCTGGGGCCACTGGAGAGGGGGCTGTGAGAGGGAGGGGTGAGAAGGAGGGGGCAGTGAGAGGAGGGCTGAGAGGTGGGGAAGGGCTGGCTTCCAGCCAGGAAGCTGCAGAAAGCACTCAGGTGGGAGAACATGGCCCTTGGGGTGACTTGGAGGGATTCCTGCTCCCGGAGTTTGGGGTTCTGTGGTGAAAAGCAGAGAATAGGGGGGCAGCCAGGCCAGATCACCAGGCACAGGCTAAATCTTCGTGTCCTCCTTAGAACTCTGGGGACTTAGAATGACCCTCTGGGCCTATGCTCCGGGTGCCCGGCTGACCTGGCTCCTTGCTTCCGTGCACCCCACACGCAGATCTCCCACAGAAGGGACGCCTTGGTGTTCGTAGGGCTGTGGGCGTTTTCTGGTGACACCTCTGCACTCTGCTGCTTTCACGGGGGCCTTCCAGGAGGGTGGAGGCCCACAATCACCTTTAGGGGGATTTCGTCTGGCTTTCTCTGGTGGGAAATCCCTGCCAGCCTGCGGCATTAGGTAGGGATGGGGACTTCGCAAGTGTGATTTGAAATTGTAGTTTCATTGTCTGTTCTTCGGGTGCCTTGCTTGGCCCAGAACTGGAAGAAACAGGGCAGAGAATTAATGTGGGGGTGGAGGGGGGAGAGAGAGAGAGAGAGAGAGAAAGAGAGAGAGGATTAAGAGGGTAGCAGACGGAAACCAGAGTGAACAAGATGGGAGACAAAGAACAGATGAAAGAAGAGATCAGTAATGTGACAGCGTCAGGGCCCTTCCCCAAACTGCCTGCCTACAGGGGAACCCAACATGCCCCGGAACTGAAGGGCCTATTGGGGGCACCGGGAGTCTCCGTGTCTCTGTCCGACTGGCGAGAGGGCACTGACTCTGCGGTGAGAACTCAGTAAGCAGCTCTGGGTGGGGCTGCCGCCCGCACCTCAGTTGGTGCAGTAGATCCTGACCATTAGCACACGGATCACATTGCAGATAATGATTTTCTCCAGAGGAGACCCAAGAGAAAATCCAGACAAATTGTTAGACTAACAGATGGAGCAAGGTTCAAAGTCCCCGAATCAATTGCATCCTGTACACCAACAGCAAACGTTTATACAATGCAAAATCAAAACAGAACTGTGTTAAGTATCATAGGTAAATTTATCATGCTGTAGACTTGATGGGGGAAATTATTTATTAAAAAACCCAGATGCCTCATATCTGTTACTTGTCGCCCAGTGATGAGTGACCTTAAAACTCGGTGGCTCAAAATAATGATCACTTTTTAAAGATTTCTGAGGATTCTCTGGTCAGCTGGGTGGGTCCAGTCTAGGCGGGCATTATTGGTGGATGGCTGTGGTCAGCCGAGGGCCTAGCCTTGCAAATGAAAGTCAGGATTTCAAGGCCTTGGTCTTGTACTCAAAGTAAAAAGGCCTTTGTTCTGGGTGGTCAAGTCCTGTCCTGGGCACTCCTGCCGCCCTCCCCATAGCCAGAAGCAGTGCTCGGAGCTCAGCTGGGGCGAGGGAGGGAGAGGTGGAAGGAAGCGTGGGAGAACGGCAACGCTTTAGTGCTTAAAAGTATCCCGTTACACCTGAAACACAGCACGTTATTTAATATTCACACACTCACCACAAACTCCACACCCTGTGTTAGAGGTATTGGCAGATGAGGAAAGTGCAACCCAGCCCATTTCAGGAACTTCCTGGGGGACAGCATGTAGATGGGGGGCTGGACAGGGAAGCTAGTCCACTACATGTAAGGAACTGTCTAAGGACAGAGCACACTGGCCCTGAATGGTTTGGCTCAGTGGTTAACACTGAAAATGCCATCTGCCTGCAAAATGAAAGGTCCCAGAATCTATTCTGGTCAAGGGCACATGCCCAGGTTGCAGGCTAGATCCCCAGTAGGGGGCCTCCAGGAGGCAGCTGATCGGTGGTTCTCTCTCATCATTGATGTTTCTATCTCTCTTTCTCCCTCTCCCTTCCTCTCTGGAATCAATAAAAATATGTGTGTTTTTTTTAAAAAGGATAGAACACACACACATACACTATGGGTTGGCTAGCAATTTAAAGTTTTTTTTGAGAGGGAGGGAGGGGGGAGGGCGAGAGAGAGAGAGAGAGAGAGAGAGAGAGAGAGAGAGATTTATTATTCCACTTATTTAGGCATTCATTGGTTTCTTGTATGTGACCTGACTGGGATCAAACCTGCAGCTTTGGAGTATCAGGATGATGCTCTAACCAACTGAGCTACCTGACCAGGGCTCACCTAGCAACTTTTAAAAGAAGGAAAACTGCCTGTTTTCTCTAAGTAATATATGCTCATTGTAAATATCTCAACAATATAGAAAAGCATAAAGGATAAAGTAAAATTTTCCAACACCACAGATGGTTGAGGTAACATTGCTAATATTCTACTATATTGCTTTTCTTTTGCACATGGCATTCCATGATATACATGTACCACCTTTTACCTCAAAACACATCAGGGGGCTATTTTGAGAACTGAAAGCACTTTACTACATATACAACCTCGGAAATAGCTCCAAAGTTAAGTCTTTAAAAAAGAGCATCCCATAGGGTGGCTAAGAGTTGTGTAGGCAGAGGCCAAATTATAAATGTCATGGATTCGACTCAGAGGGCAGAGAGTGATTGAATAGTCTTCAGCAGGAGAAGAATGATCAGAGTTACATTTTAGGAAGATCCACTATTGCACCAACTACATAAAGCAGCAGTTCTCAACCTGTGGGTCGCGACCCCTTTGGGGGTCGAACGACCCTTTCACAGGGGTCGCCTAAGACCATCGGAAAACACATATATAATTACATATTGTTTTTGTGATTAATTACTATGCTTTAATTATGTTCAATTTGTAACAATGAAAATACATCTTGCATATCAGATATTTACATTACGATTCATAACAGTAGCAAAATTACAGTTATGAAGTAGCAACGAAAATAATTTTATGGTTGGGGGTCACCACAACATGAGGAACTGTATTAAAGGGTCGCGGCATTAGGAAGGTTGAGAACCACTGACATAAAGAGAGGGTTTGAAGCATCGAAGACCACAGAGGATGAGACCAGTCTGGGAGCAGTTGTCCAGGCAAGAGTGTTAGGGAATGGCCTTAGGCAATGGGAGTTGGCGGTGCAGAGGAGGGAGCTGGAGATGCTGAAGGGGTAGAAGGACAGGCTTGATTTTGCACCATTCCATGTTCAGAACCTTCACCTGAGTGGTGCTGTCCAGGGGACTTTTCAGGGGCGGTATCTTACATCTGTCCAGCAAAGGTCACAAAAGGACAAAATAAGGGCATTGGTGCCCTCAGCCAGAAATAGAGCGGGAGATAGTGGACCGGCAGAACAGGGACAAATCTGCGCTTTTTTATGGAGACTGGATGGCATTTTCAGTGTTAACCCAAACACATCTTGTTACACTGAAGGCAAAGAGGACAAGATACACTGATCACAAGAACAGGAGGATCCGTGCCTGCCCTTGATGATTTGCTGCATCCCCCCCTTTTGGAATCTGATTCCTTTTAGAATCAGATTTCAGGGCTGAATACGGACTCTCTTAGCAACAATGATTAAATGTTCTATGTACAGCAAGAGCCCCCTGAAGCACTATTGATATTGCAGTGACTAATCATTTAAAGATTGATTATTGCCGTATTTAGGTGGGTTTTTTCCCAAAGCACCAAGAGGATCAGAGACTCCAAGAGTTTAATATCTCAAGAGGCTCTACACCAGTGGTTCTCAACCTTCTGTCCCTTTAAGTACAGTTCCTCATGTTGTGGTGACCCCCAACCATAAAATTATTTTCGTTGCTACTTCATAACTGTAATTTTGCTACTGTTATGAATCGTCATGTAAATATCTGATATGCAGGATGGTCTTAGGCGACCCCTGTGAAAGGGTCATTTGACCGCCAAAGGGGTCGTGACCCACAGGTTGAGAACCGCTGCTCTACACGGTTGTCGGTGGGACACTGCTTTGCTCAGGCACTAAGGGTCTGGGAGTCTGTACGTGCATCAACTTGGTACTTAGTTATGCTCTGAGAAAATGGCCTATACCCGCTTCCCTGAGGTCTGTCTTTGCCCCTGGCTACCTGTTCATGGGTTTCTCACTCTCCACCGTCAGAGTGCACTCTCCAGGGCTCACCAGGCAGAGGCGGGAGGGTTCTGTCTGGTTTGGCTTCCCATTGAGAAGCGGACAGGGTGCTCAGCACACTGATTACGGGGTTGCCTCCCCTGCTGTGGCTCACTGGGTGGGTGCCTTTTATCCATTTGCCTTATTTCCACTCGGCAGATATCTGGGTGGGGTGGCAGTTCTTCCAGAGAGAAGCCTCTGCAAGGCCAGGGAGGAAGCTGCCGGCTGCTCTGGGGAACACAGGGCAGGAGCTGCAGTATCTGCCAGTTCTAGGGAGAGGCTTAGAAGGGAGGTTTTACACATTGTGAGGGCCAGGTGGGGTCTTCTGTCACAGCTACAGCAGCTACTTAGAGGTGAGGCGTGACCCCTGGTAGTTAGTGTCTGGAAAAGGGGATGAAGGCCAGGATTTGGCAGATCTGTGCTAGAGTCATAGCAGAACATCCAGATTAACTGGTTAGCACACTAGTAGGTGGTACGGATCCACCCTCTTTCCACAGATGGACAGTCCCAGACCTGACTTATAGACCCGATTAACTTTGGGTTTTCCAAGAGCATGTTGGACATCTATTGTTGGCACATGGCTTTTAGCTGCACATGACAGAGTCCACCTCGCACTAGCCTCGGCTGACTGTGGGGCCAAGAGGGAACTGGGCATGTCTGATTCAGGGGTTCAGTTGCTCTTGTCAGGGTTCTGTCTCTATCTCCTTATCTTTCGGATTTCATTCCAAGGCAGGCTTTTTCCAGGGCAGGTGGCCCGCTAGAGCATACCCATGTCTCAGGAGAAAGATTCTTTCCCGCTTCTAATAGTCTCTACCTCATCGCTCTTAGAGCTGGGAGTTCCTCCATTGGTCAGCCTGGCTCAGGCCACTCAAGTGGAGGGACAGGTGGGGGCCTTTGATGGACACCCAGCCCACCCACAGGGCTTCCCTAGAAGAGATGCCGGGTAGGCAAAGCGTCGAGGAAAGAGGTCCACGGGGACTCTGCACCACCCCTCCACATTGCTCAGGTCAGCGGGCTCTGGGCCAGGCAGGCCTGGGTTTGGATACTGACCCCACCACCTACTCCCATGTTTCCCCAGGTAGCTGCTTACTCACCAAGCCTCAGTTTCCTTACCTGGTAGTGGGAACAGTGATAGCACCTACATCAAAGGGAAACTCTATGTAGATGAAAAACTCTGAAGAGAATGAAGAACTCAACACAGTGCCTAACACATATTTAATATTGTCTCAATAAAAGTCGGCCATTATTGTAATCCGGCATGCTAGAAATGACCAAGAAAGATAGAGTGGGCTTTGTTGTTTCTCTAGTCTGGTTTTGAACCACAAGGAAATTGTTGAACACACTTCAAAAGGTCAGTCTTGCCCACAAAAGTGAAAATATCTGCTCATTCTTTTCCTGAACTGTCAGAACCAACTCTAGAAAACTAAGACCATGATCCTCTGCTCAGTTATGTAAAAGGGAAGAGATTGAGGGAAAAGGAAAGCTAGACACTGGCATCATGCCCATCCTGGCACCGACCCCCAGGGCGGGCTCCTCCTGTAGCCCTGGCTACCCCGTGGGCCACAGCCCCATCAACATTCCTCCACGTGGGGCCCCAGGAGAGATGTGGTCACTAAGATTTTCCTCTCCATTCTTTTCTGTGACAGGTGTAGAGGTTAATCAATATGTTGAGACAGAGTCCCCCTTGGGGCAGGACTCTCCCACCCTTTTTCATCTTTTGTGCTCAAAGTGTGGGCGAAGCCCAGTTTTGTTAGCAATCTGGGAGGCTTTCTAATGTGACTGGTGCTCTGTAGTGTGTGGCCAAGAGGCCAGGCCCTGCAGACACGCGGCCTGGGTCCAGATTCCAACTCTGCTGCTTGCTGTGTGAACCTGGGTCAGGTTCTTGACCTCTGGATGACTTCATAGAGTCATTATGAAGATTAGATGAGTTAATATATGTGAAGCACTTAGAATGGTGGGGCACATAATAAAAAAAGTATTAGCCGTTCCTATTACGATGATCTTAACCACTTAGAATTTACATGTTGGCTCCCCTTGAGAGAGAGAGAGTAGAGAAGAGGCAGAGATCCATCAAGAATGATGGGTGAACCACCCTGGGGGTGGTGTTGGACCGGTAGAGGGGACTGGAAGAGATAAAAATAGAGTTCTTTCCTACAGGATGCTGTTAGGTATCAGAGTCAAATAGCCACCCACAATCACATTGCAAAAGATGTCTAAGCCAGTGGGATCAATGACCAAGTGGCTGAGTGGTAAGAGCCAAGAGGAGGAGCCACTTTGCATGCAGAGGGAGGTGGATTGAACCAGGTTTTGAAGAAAAGACTTGGGTAGAGGAGAAAGATGTTCCTGCCAATTAATAAACAAAGGCATCATGAGCAGGAAGGCATAGTATGAAAGAAGAGCCTAGATCAGGGGTGGGCAAACTTTTTGACTCGAGGGCCACAATGGGTTCTTAAACTGGACCAGAGGGCCGGAACAAAAGCATGGATGGAGTGTTTGTGTGAACTAATATAAATTCAAAGTAAACATCATTACCTAAAAGGGTACTGTCTTTTTTTTTTTTTAGTTTTATTCATTTCAAATGGGCCGGATCCGGCCCGAGGGCTGTAGTTTGCCCACGGCTGGCCTAGAGCCTCAGATGGTGCTGGAAATGGGATGGCAGAGGTGGGGCACAACATTTCACTCAGTAGGGAGCCTGTGGGCAGGGAAGTGACCTGCTGGCAGCAGCATTCAAGGAGCTCTTTTCCAGTAGGAGTGGACAGGATGACCCTTACGCTTAGTGGGATAGAGATGGCAGAGGAAGAGACCATTTCACTCAGTACATATTCATAGAAGTCATACTGTGCACCAGGGACTCACTGCTTCTGGAACCCAGACAGACAAAGCTCTCAGGGAGCTTAAAATGTAGTGAGTTCCAGTTGACCCACTCAGGGAACACGGGTGAGTGCTGACATTTATCCTATATAATAAAGGCATAGTATGCAAATTGTCCCCTCAACCCGGAGTTCTTCTGGGAGTTCGACCAGGGATCAGGGCCAGCCGGCAGCTGCTAGGGACCCAATCAGTGCACAAATTTTGTGCACTCGGCCCTTAGTTAGATATAAGGTTGTTGGGGAGCAGGATATTCTTATGGTCTCAGAGTCTCAGGGCATAGATTGCAGATGAATTACAAAGGACATCTTTCCTGGAGAGATTTGACGTTCCCATGGTAACCGAGTGACTACACCTGTGTGACTGAGTTGGGATTTCCTGATGTGATGCCATTGGAGGCAGATACTCTAACAGAAGAACTAAAACAGGATCTAATCACGGGGAACCAATCAGACAAATCCACAATTTGGGGTGTTCTATGAGACAGCTGAGCTGGCGCACAGAGATTAAATGTCAGGAAAAACAAACAAAAAAGGAAGTATAGGTGAAAGGAGGCTAGAGCAGGGATTAGCAAATTATATAGCCCATAGCAGCCCATGCCTGCTTTGTAAATAAAGTTTTATTGGCACCCGTCCACATCCGTTCCTTTCCATGTGTCTCAGGCTGCTCTAATCCTACAGTGCAGCTTTGAGGAGTTGTAACGGGGACTCTATGACCCACAACGCCCAATATGTCTACTGCCTGACCCTTTACAGAAACTTTCCCGACCCCTGGATTAAAGCAACATATTAACCAAACACAACGCATGAACCTTAGTAGTTCCTGGATCAGGGTGACAAAAATGCAAACATCAATACATGGGGAAACTTAAACAGGGAGAGCGTATTCCAGGACCTTACTGAATTCCTGTGAACTCTCTGAGGCACGGCTGTTCTATTGGGATTGTCCTGCACGATGCCTGTCTTGGCTGTTGAATGTGGAAGTACTTAGGGGGCTGAATCATGATGTCTACAGTCTACTTGCAAGTGGTTCAGCCAAAAAAGAAAGGAAAGAAAGAAAGAAAGAAAGAAAGAAAGAAAGAAAGAAAGAAAGAAAGAAAGAAAAAAAGAAAGAAAGAAAGAAAGGAGAAAAGAAAGAAAAGCAAGTGAAGTGACAAAATGTTAGTCAATCTAGGTGAAGGGCATATAAGGTTCGTTATACTGTTCTTTGATTATTCCTGTAGATTGAAAGACTTTCAAAATAAAAGTTAATAATAATAATAATAATAATAATAAACCTTGAGTACAACTGGAGGGTTAATTTAGGGGCAGCTTTCAGTAGCCCTGATGTGACCTTCCTACAGGCTCTGGCCTGGTCCACTTACGCCACCTTCGGGGCATTCTCTTGGGAGTGAGAGAAGCGCTGGGAGCCAGAGCCGAGCTTCCTGTCCGCTGAAGAGGCAGCCCCAGCAGGGACTTGTGATGTAACCCGGGCTTTTGCTTGTTGTCTCCGCACAGTAATTCCATCAAGCTGGTGAATCTGCTCTCCATATTTATCAGCACGTGGCTCACCGCAGCCGGGTTCATCCATTTGGTAAGTAGCCTCACGGATGCCTTAGCTCTGGCTTTCCTGGAACAAGCCTCTGAGTCATTTTAGTACCTGCATTGTTTCTCACTGTGGAGAAACTTAAGCCCAGCTGTCCAGCGTAAGAAAAGAAGAAGCAACTGCACCGTTGCCTGGGTTTCCAACCCTTTACCCCAAACTGGTTCCAGTGGTGAGTGAAGTTTGCACTAGTATCCTGCGTTTTAGTTTCACTCTGTCTGCAATACCCTCAGACAGCCACAAGATGGCAATGCTCCCTCAGCAAACGCCTGAAAATGTCTTGGGGACATGGTTGGAAGTTTGCCCCACATCTTTGTAAACAACGCATTCAGATCCCTCAATTTCTTTTTACTTCCCCCTTACAAAAAGCCACCTTTGATTCTCTTGCCTGATGACTTGTCAATTTATTCTGTATCTCAAAAAAAAAAAAAGTTAATTCTTATAAATGAGCAATTCTTTAAAAGCCTTGTATTAGAAGTGAAGCTGTTCTCACCCCCTCAGGGCAGACTTCTCCTGCTTTTAGGGAACACAGCTATTGTAGGGAGCCTGTTTGAGACCAACACAAACTATTACCCTTGAAAGAACCTTATCTGACTCTGAAGCTTTGGGTAGGGGTGCCCCTCCCTGGCTGAGCCCCTCTCTGCCTCGGGTGGAAGCTGGCGTTTAGCTGCTTACCACTGGGACTTACCTGATTTTCACCCCATGGAGCATAGCCCAGTGGAAGCCAGACTCTCATTCAGTCACTAGATCTGAAAGTTCCCCACCTACTTTTTTATGCTGATGGGATTCTTGGCTGAAATCACCCTTCGATGATCACCCTAATTCTGTCAAGTGCTTGCATCGCAGATAGGGACGGGTTAGTCATTTTCAATAGTCAGTGACCTCACCTTCCTGCTGTGAGGAGCACCAGGACCTTCCATAGAAAGGGCACGCTGAGGATGGGTGATGTGTGAGCTGAGGGCGGGTGATGTGTGGACCAGGCAGGTCCTGGGAGCTTTCTGGAGAGGCAGAGATGGAGGTCTGGGGTCTGTGGACCTGTGGGCCTGGGGCCTGCCCTTGCACTGGCCACACTGAGGGATCACAGGCACTGGTCCGGGAGACCCAGCCGCCGTCTCTCCCTCTTTCCTGAGAGTATCTACAGTACCTCTCCTGCCTGCCTCACGGCTTTGTTGGCAGATCAGATATGATGAGAGGCCTGAAAGTGTTTGTGACATTTAAAGCAGAGATGGGCACACTGCGGCCTGGGCCACAGGTCTGCAAACATGGCCTGCTCCCTCAGTTTCAGTGTTACCTCTGGGCGGTTTCACCCACCAATACAGAGCTGAGTTGTCTCTACAGAAATCAGACACTGCATGGCCCGCTAAGCTAAAAGCACTTACTCTCTGGCTCTTTACAGAAAATGTTTGCTAGCCCTGGGCCTACAGAGTCGTGCAAAAGCAAACTGTTCTCATGGGCCCCCTTTCGTGCTCCCGGGAACCGCCTGTGGTTCGCAGGGTGGAGCCATTGCTGAGGATCTGCAAAGCAGGGAGGCGAGCCAGACCCCAGGAGATGCTGCTGGGGGTTTGGGCGTGAGATCTGGAGGAGCCAGGCCCATGGCGGGGTGATGAAAGGAGGAACCCTCTGCGGGAGGCCCTAGATTTTCTTTGGGAGCCTGTGAGTGGGGCGCTGGGAGACTGAGCAGGAACTCGCTGAGGAAGGGCAGGGCAGGACTCTCTGGCCCCTTCCTTGATGGGAATGTCATAAAGTGAGGCCAGAGCAGGGCCTTAACATGCAGCTGGAGTCAGATCTTTAACAACATGAAGGAAAAACGGACTGGGGTCATTTACTTCCAATGCATGATTGTGCTCCTACCACTCCCTGCTACCTGCTCAGTCGTCCCTCACAGAACTCAGCCCAGACAGCCAACACTGGGGTTGAGGGGCTGCCCCTCCAAAACATCCTGCTGGAGCTTTTGTGCTCCTGGCTTATTATATATATCTTAGAGGCCCAATGCATGAAATTTGTACACTTAGGGGTGGGGAGGGGAGTCCCTCAGTCCAGATTGTGAGAGGGCACAGGCCAGGCTGAAGGACCCCACTGGTGCACAGTCGGAGCTGGGGAGGGGTGTGGGAGGTTGGCCAGCCGGGGAGGGACCATGGGAGGGCTCCAGGGCGTATCCAGCCCATCTTGCTCAATCTGATCAGCTGGACCCCAGCAGCAAGCTAACCTACTAGTTGGAGCGTCTGCCCCACAGTGGTCAGTGCACGTCATAGCGACTGGTCGACTGTCTGCCCCCTGGTGGTCAGTGCACACCATAGAGAGCAGTTGAACTGCCTTAGCATATCATTATCATATTACACTTTGATTGGTTGAACCGAGGACCGGACACTTAGCATATTAAGCTTTTATTATACAGGATATATACCTCTAGCATAATATTCCCTTCTTTTCCCCTGTCCCCTTCTCTAGGTGGAGAATTCAGGGGACCCATGGGAAAATTTCCAAAACAACCAGGCGCTTACGTACTGGGAATGTGTCTACTTGCTCATGGTCACCATGTCCACTGTTGGCTATGGGGATGTTTACGCGAAAACCACGCTCGGGCGCCTCTTCATGGTCTTCTTCATCCTCGGGGGACTGGTAAAAGCTCTTTGTTATGATGCTGATTTTTATGGTCATTAATATCTTCTATTATCCATTCCCAAAAGCTTTGTATTTTGATAGTGTGTTTCTGCGCTAGAAGCAAGCGATTGCCTTAGTGTTACAATCAGGCTAAGTCGGTCCGGGTGTGAGGGAGACTTTTCTGCATATTTCTTGGGCGTATTAACTTGTTTCTCAGAGACCCAGGCGTGTTGCCCTTGTCAGGGCCAGCCATTTAGCCAGGAGCAAACCTAATTGTCTTAAGAAAGTGCTGCTCACTTACTAAGTGAGTGCCTGTCCCTTAGTAATGTAATTCAGTATCTGACGTTCTGCAAGGACAGTTGCTGTCCCCTGACCCCTGGTGGATGCTGTCGATACTCCATAGACAGTTTGCGGTTTCAAGAGCTCTCCCGCCCCTTGACGGTCGCCCCCAAACTTCCAACAAACACTGTGGCTGGGGCCTGCCCTAAAGAGTGGGGTCCCCACGTCGGAGATGGAGGCCCACTGGTCTTGTCCAGGTGGATGTCACCCAGTGCGGCACCTGGGGTGTTTTTTCTTCCCCTTGTAAGTCAGCAAGTTGCACTGTTTGCTTTTCTGCTCTATGCAGATCATCATGGTCGGTTATGCTGTCATTTTCAAGGGACGTTTGGCAACACAGTGGCTGTGGCTGCATTTTGTCTCTCCAAGCAGCTCGCTCTAACTTTTGATTTTTTAAAAAATATATTTTTATTTATTTTAGAGAGGAAGCGGGAGGGAGAGAGAGATAGAAGAAACATGAATGATGAGAGAGAATCATTGATTGGTTGCCTCCTGCACCCCCCCTCCCCCACTGGGGATCGAGTCCACAACCCGGGCATGTGCCCTGACTGGGAATCGAACCGTGACCTCCTGGCTCATAGGTCAACGCTCAACCACTGAGCCACACTGGCCGGGCTGAGATTCAATTTTTGCTGTGTGTGGGGTAAATGATGAAAATCCTACTTCACACACAGCTTTCAGATATATACACCACACACACATTTACTCTATGCATACTCATCTCTCTGTTTTGTATGCATAGGGCATATACATTTAAAAATGTATGTAAATGTACGCGTGTGTGTGTGTGTACGTCAACACAGGTGTTCCCACAGTGTCTGTGAGGTCCCGGTTATCCAGCCACAGGCGCATTGTTTGTTGGACAAAACATGGCAGATTTGTGTTTCTCCTCGCTGTCCTTTCCTCCCATGTGATTTTCTCGATTTACCTTGTGTGCTTTTTAGTGATTTTTTTTAAATGCAAAGGTTTGTATTATTTCAACCTTTCTTTGGTGTTTATTATCTTTAATCATTCATAGGCATTGGTTGTCCTTTAGATTTTAACCAGAAAGGTCTTTCCCTGCAGTAATCTGAGTGTGCATGTGTGTGCGTGTGTGCACGTGTGTGCGTGCCTGTGTAAGTGTGTAATTTCCCCAGCATGCATCCCCCTTACTTATTTCTCTTCAGGAAGAAGAGCTAGATGTCAACTTATTTATCCCTGTCTCCTTTATATTTTTCCTTCGTAGTTGCCTTTTGGGCAATATCAGTAGCAACTGTGATTTTTTTAGTTGTCTAGGCTGGCTGATGTTTGTTTTGCCTCGTGTGTTTTCAGGAGCTTACCCTTTTGTGCCTTTTTTTATAATCCAGCGTGTTAGTGTGTACCTTCGCCGTCCTAATCCTTTTGTGTTTTCAGATCTCAGCATCCCCCGCTTCTGAAAAGGTCACCCCTTTCTTTGGCCTGTCTTTTTAGTCTCTCTTCTGTCTCCTATCTTCTCCTCAGGCCATGTTTGCCAGCTACGTCCCTGAAATCATAGAGTTAATAGGAAACCGCAAGAAATACGGGGGCTCCTATAGTGCGGTTAGTGGAAGAAAGTAAGTATCCAGAGGTCTGCTGCCTCCGCTGCGGGGTCCTCTCTGCATGCCATTGTTTTTTTTGGCTCTTGTTTCTTTGTTTCATGCATGTAGGCAATGTTTGCCCGCTACGTGCCCGAAATTGCTGCTCTCATCCTGAATCGGAATAAATTCGGCGGGACTTTTAACAAACATGGAGGCAGAAAGTAAGTCGGTTGCACCAGAAAAGATGTGGTTGAGTGGCTTCTAGGAGTCCTGCCCTCTCCTACCCACCCGGGCGTCTCTGTGAGGGAAGGGCCACGCTCTGGGTGGGGTGTGATGTTACCCGGGTTGTCACACTGGGACCAGTCTCTTTCCAAGAGACATGGGTTGATCCTGGAAGGGGTCCCGCTATCACCGGGCCTGTCTTTTCTGTTCTGGTCCCTAACAAGTAACCCATGCTCATTCATTCCTCACACCAACTGGCTCGGTGGTTACACTCAGGTCCCCCACACTAAGATGATGCCATTTTATGGGGTATCTGTGCAGCAGTAACGTGAGATCTTACTCCAGCAAGGAATTCTCAGGGAGGGCAAGGTCAAGGTCACCTTTCCTACTCTAACGCGTGGCCACCGGGAACCAGTTCTTTTTAGCCGGGAGGCACAGAGCTTATCCTCACAGGGATTCATCACTCCCTTGCAATTCCTTGTGGGCAAGAAGTAATATGTTTCTGATTTTCAGGACACCACATGCTAAGGCCAAAGTGTCCTTTGTTTGGCTTTCCATACACGAATGCGTTCTCCATGGGCTCTCTTTCAACGTGTATTCAGATCACATTGTCAGTATGTGGGTCCGTGATCCACCAGAGATTTCCCTCCGAGTACATGGCCGGACCTCAGCTCGCTGTGCTCTGCCAGCCGCCATCTCTCCGGACCCTGCTGGAGGGAGGCCGGGCCGGCAGCAACCATCCGTCCCTTTTGTAAAAAGGACTTTTCTTGGGCACAGCTTTGTTTCTGAGGTTTTGTTTTCTGTTTTAACTTCCATGGAGTAAGAGGAACACACACATCTTTCTCATGCAGCTCAGGACATTTGCGCTGCCAGTCACTCCCACCCGATCTAGACGCGGGATCTTTCCATCACTCTTGCCCCTTCCCTATTACAGAAGTTCCTGCATTGGAACGAGGCTTCTTTCATTCATTTTCAGATAAACTCTTAAATAGCCGATTCTGTTCTTTAAGAGAAAATCAAACCAGCAGCACGGTGTCCCCTCCATCCTCGCTGCCTCCTCCGTGCCCTGCAGTCCCAGTAGATGCGCAGACCCCCTCTCTGAGGTGGTTCCAGCTCACCCCGCGCTCGGGTGTCCCGTCCTCCCTTCAGAAGATGAGGAGGCGGGTAAAACAGGGCTCACTTTCTTAAACTGCCCACAGGACACCAGTTTCCGTTCAAAGGAACAAAGGACAGTGGCTGAGAGGGAGCCAGTTGGCACCTTCTCGTGGAGCCAGCCCGTGCCTCCACCTCCCCGCCAATGGAGCCCTGCTCTCCTATTCCCCTAACAGCCTGAATGGGATTAGAATCAAGCTGCTCTGATTTCTGGGCCACTGGCTGCATCCGAAAGGCCAAATACGTCTGGAGATTCCATTGGTCATGTGCTCCATGCCAAGAGGAAAACAGCTTCTCTCTCGGTTCTGCCTTCAAGTGTGGACAGATCGCCATGAAGCAGACGGCCTTCCTTGGGCAGGGCCGTATTGGCCTCCCACCCACTGTCCCAGCCGGCGTGTCCTAAAACTGCCCTCGAAGGAGGCAGTAAAGTCAATTGCCCTGAAGTCCAGGTTGAAAAATCTGTCTTGACTCTCGTTCCAGGCAAAATCCCCTTCACCCCCAAGTAGTTTGCCAACCCCAGTGTGGGTGGGCCTGGTGGCTGACAGCTTTTGGTGACCGGTGACCGGCTCAGGCCCTCAGACCAGCGCTCACCCCCGGCCTGGTCTGATTATCCGGGCGCTTTCTGCCTTGGCATTTCCACTCCAACCCCCTCACGGTGATGACTTCAGATCACAGGCTCCCTCGGCTTTTGTTCTGCCTCCGTCTCTGTAATCTTTTATCACCGCTGCTAGCCTGCTTACTCCCCCCACACCCCCCGTCTCTTTTTTCCTATTCCCTTTATGAAAATGTGCACTTCGCTTTTTATGTTCTCGCTGGGTCTCCAGTGTCCCCGACCCTGCGGACAGAGAGCAGGTTCTGTCATCAGCACGGGGACTGTGCACTTTGCGCATTGTTTCCTGGTTCAAAAGCTAATTACTAAGTAGTTTAAAGAAGCCCTCGGTCACTTAGATCTTTCATCAGAAAATATAAGCATGGGAAAGGCACGGTAATAGAGGGCCATTAGCACCCTTTGTTTGATGTTGTTTTTCCAGTCAGTAGAACAAGATTGATGAAATGTTATGTTTGGCCAAAATTTGAGTTTTCATTTGGAATTCAGTGTTGAGAGAATGGGCTGTCAGAATCAATAAGTTCCCTTGCGCTTGGGATACGGGCATGTGGTAGTAATTAGCAATATAAGGTCTTTAGTTGAGCAACCAAGCATGGGTTCTGGCAGCAAACATAATGAGAAACTACAGTTGTTCTATTTCTAACGTCAAAAAGTTTCCAGATAAAATTAAATGCATTTGCAAAAGGAAAGCAGCTAAACTTTGTTGAAAGATAGAGTTCAGGCTCTGAAACTAGCACGCTTCACCCATGTTGGTGTGTATGCATGAATGTATGTGCTGGACTCACGGACCCGCTTACATGCACGCTGCTCCCGTGAATTTAGTCAAGTGAGTGCCCAGAAAGTAATTAAAACATATACACGGTTAAGGGATTGGTTTATGGTTGCGTATTTTACTCAGGAATAACCTCCCTTTTAAAAATGCATCCTCGGAGAACTCAAGGTAACTTGCCACCCAAAGCCACGGAGTCACACAACTTTGAAATCCAAAGATTATTTAGAGTAAAAGAAAATTGGGCCAAGAAGCTCGGGGGTTTGTTTAGGTAACACCCCATTTTAGAGTATCGGAGCAGATGAAGACTTCCTCGGCACCTCATTTTCAGTGTGTGTTTGGCAGAATGTAAACATTTCCCTTCACATCCCCAGAACACCTTCCCCGTCAACACCATACCAAGGGCATTCCCCAGCGCTCTCCTCGATATTCCACACCTGACCCCCCACAGGACAGCCCGAGCCAACAGTGGGTGGGGGCGGTGTGTGTCTGCGTGTCAGCTTTTCTCTAATGTAGCTTGTGATGATGTATTGGGGCTCCTGAGAACAGGGACTTGGGTGTCAACAACCAGGGGTTCCAGGATTGACCAAGGAAGGCAGTTTTTCCAAGTGGGAGGTCTTGGGGACAGTTAGCCCCCCGGGCTGAGTCCCCAGATTTTATTCAAAAGAGTAGCCCGCCTGCAGCCCAGCCGTCCTCCTAAGGACGCTCACCGCCTCTCCTTTCTTTCATGTGATGCCAAAGCCGCTCCGAGGTGGGGAGCACAGGGGTGAGGCTCCCATGGCCTTTAGGATCCCAGCCTGCTCTCCTTCCTCCCACAGCCTCTGCCGTTTCCCCCAGAGGTTTCCTCTGTGTGTGTGACTCAGCCCACTCCTGGTTAGTTTATGAGAACTGACAAGATCATGGTCTAAGGTCACATGGCCAAGGGCCATGGAAAATAATCGGCCACAGAGAGGAATCCATCTGCTAACCCCCTTGTTTGAGGCGGCCTGCACAGGGAGCCATCCAGACCTTCTATTTCCCAGGCTGGGCTTCCGGGGCCCGAAACAGAGGCAGTGTCTTCGGCCAGGTGTTTGGGAGAGGGGAATGGAATGGGTTAGATTATTCCATGGATTCCGGGTAGCCAAATACTGAGAAGACACAGAGAGAGGGATGAAGAACAGGACAAGGAGTGGGCAAAGGGGGATAGGAAAGTGAATGTCATGTACTTGGAGGAAATGTTGCCAGCGGGATGAGAAAGCTGGGCCCCCTTCTGGCTGGGGGAGCAGTGGTCACAGACTAACCGGGTCGAGCTCCAATGCATGAAAGCTGCCTGTGAAACTTACATGCCGTGGCTTCTCTTAGAAAGCTTCCTTCTGTACTTCCAGAAGAGAGAACGTGAATCACTGTAGTGCAGAGCCCTAGGGCTGCCTTCCATGACTATAGTAATAACTACAATCACTTGCATATTTTCTAATTCTCACAGGAACCTGTGAGGAAGGTAATATCGTCATCTCCGTTTGCAGTGGGTGAGGAAACTGAGGACCAGAGAGGTTAAGTGATTTGCCTGATGTCACATAGCTAGTGAAGGGCAGATCTTAGATCAGGGATTTAACCTGGGGCAGTCTGCGCCCCTGGGTCACGTTGCCTCTCTAGACCATCTCTCAAGACCCGTTTGTTCTGCTCTACACTCAGGGATCTTATCATTGTACGTGTTTCTCCACCACTGTCCGTCAGTGGGGTGTCACCTTGGGCCTGTCTCCTCCTTCTGATCATTTGTTACCTCTCAGAATCTTGGCCCCAGGGAGAGGGGACAAAACTATGTTTCCCCCTCATTCAGTTAGATGAGAAATTGACATCTTGAAAGCCTCTAACAACGAGGGGCTCTCAAGAATGGGCAGGCAGATCATTGATCAAAGTGAGATTTGGAGATTTCAGGCTCCATCCTTTCTGGGGATTCATTTCCTAGGTGAGCAGCCATGGTAGTTGGTAGTGATCACCTCGATCACTCCTGGCCAGGGCCTACCTGCATTCTATCTTAGGAAGAGCCCTCTCTGCCCTGGCAGACGTATCTACCTGCTCCTTCCATTCCTGAGGGCACGCCTCTGGGTCTCTGGTGGTGGTTTCCTGACTGTCGGTGAGAACTGTGGTAGCAGGCGCCCCTCCGGGGACATCAGCTCTGAGCGGGGAATATCAGCCCTCGGGCTGTGTCCCTCTGGAGGGAGGGAGGGCCATCTGTCTTCAACCTCAGGTGTCCTCAGGGTTGTAAGAAGGAGCCTCAAAGGCACAGAGGTGGGGAGACCCTATTATGCTTTTCCATTAAAAAAGGAAAACAGGGTGACTTGTGGTTTTTCATGTAAATGCTTACGTTTTGAAGAGTATTCAGTAATTTGGAACAAAATGTCAAGCTCTAAGAACCGCTAGAGAGCAGATAGTTCCCTGCCGCACTGTCCGCTCTTGTTATCTCCACTGGTTCATTCATTCAGCTCTGGAGGTTCGCTGAGGGCCTCTGTGCCAGGCACACTGCTGGGTTGTGCGGAGCCGGGATCCGGATGGGTGGTGAGCAAGCTGCCCATGGAACCTGTCCTGGTGGAGGTCACAGTCTCCAGGAGGTCACAGGTCATGATCGAGGGTGTGGCCAAGGAAGCTACCAGGCACACATTTTAAAAGCCAAAGATTCTGTTATAGAGCAAAACAGGGATCATTTACCTTCAATAAAGTGGTCCAGGGAGGTGACACCTCGGAGGAGATGTGACAGTCGTTCAGTGGCCACTGAACCCAGCTTTCATTATCCCCAAAAGAAGTGAGCACCCTAGTTTTAAAATTATATTTTGTGAGGTCTTTGCTTGTCCCTCTATGGGACCAAGTCTTAAACTCTTTCTCTCTGGGGTCCAGATGCCTGACCGAGCTCTCCCGTGACCCCCTCGGTGAGGCATCCGTGTACCTGATGAGGGTCCCTTATCAGACTCTGTCTTCCTTCTTATCAGAAATAGGCTCCTCACCTGCCTCTGCATCCTTTGTTCATTTCTGCTTACACGTTCTCATCCCTTTTGCGAGGTTTCTTGTGTCAACATGGAATTCCATTTCTCCGTCTTCGCCACACTCAGGTTCTGCCCGCCGTGGTTCTCGGCCATTTTTAAAATTGGAGTTGAAATGAAGGAACAGGGATCATTTCTTCACAGGGTTCATTTAATCTACCCTTGATAGCCCTCCCCTCCTAAACCAGGGCTCACACGAGTGCCTCATTGTCATTCATTCCACATGTGTTTATGGAGTGCTCATTACATGCCAGGCACTGGGGATGGATGTATTTCCACACACCCATAAAAACCTCCAAGGAGGCCACATCTGTCTTGAGCTGCACATCATATGTTATTTGACCACCAATGTGGTTGGGCAGTTCAAAGTCGGAGCTTATTTACTGGGAGGCTTCCCCTGCTGGTTCCCAGAGGTGACGGCCTTCCTGTGGCTGCATGGCCATGGCCGAGCTTCCTGGGAAGGCCTGCCCCCAGCGCGTGGACTAGGACGCAGGGTCCTTCACACGGTGTGTGGGGCTGAGCCCCGAGGGCCTTCTTCCCTTTCCCGTCTCCATGGAGCTTGGGCAGCACTCACTCTTGCCCTCCACGGTCTGCTTGGGGGGCTGCTCTTGTGAGTGAGGTTCCCTATGAGATGTCATTTATGATTTCTGTGCCCCAGACACCGCTCTGGTTGAAGTGTGACTGAAGTTTTGCTTTTTGCACAAACTTCCATCCCTTGACAAGTGAGCCCTTCAGCCCTCTCCTTGCAAGGCCCATGCGAGCCCCAGCCTGAACTCCCAGCATTGTCTTCAGATTCCTAGATTTTAAAAACCATAAATTAGCAAATCATCAACATATCACCAGGAAGGATCATCTGGTAGTCATTCGAGTCAGAAGGAAACACAGGCCCCAATAACTGATCTTCACAAAGATATGAAGAACCGTAGACAGACAGATATAGTAAATAGGAAGACAAACAGATAATTTAAGCTGACAGGCCAGCTTGGACTGATTAGGCATTCTGCTTTGATTAGCATTAAACTTTTAGGGGAGGAAAAAATGAGATTGCCCTAATACTTTGGAACAATGACCCCTTGACTACTTCTGAAATTCAGTACCGAGGGA
The DNA here is from genome assembly GCF_028538775.1 of Myotis yumanensis. Taxonomy (NCBI): domain Eukaryota; kingdom Metazoa; phylum Chordata; class Mammalia; order Chiroptera; family Vespertilionidae; genus Myotis; species Myotis yumanensis. The sequence continues at coordinate 47,185,676 of NW_027223764.1, read as the reverse complement.
CAGATACCAAACGCAAGTGTCAATTAGATGCTGTATCCTATAATGTCATGTGCCAGGTATTCCTTTGCAGCGAGAGGGGTCTTGGTGGGTGTGGATGTGGGCGCTTCTTTCTTTGCATCTGCTTTGGATTCTTATAAGCCACATCTTCAGTGCCTTTCAAACTTGAAGCTGGATTTAAAGAGACTCAGATGCATATTAAATCAATTTCCTGATAATACTAATGGAATGAAAGCGCCCCCCCCCCCACACACACACTTTCCTGCTGTTTCTCTTCCCTTCCACACACTTATCAAAATGTTCCAGCTATTGTTCTGAAAACAAGAATAGAAATGTAGGTGGGAGATGAACTGTATGGCTAAAAAAAACTAATGTAAGCCTAGATTTTGCTCTTAGATATTCTTTCTACCATTAAAAAAAGGAGTCTTAATATGAATTTTCTAATTATAATCCCTGAAGATTCTTTCCCTTTAACCTCACATTTGATGGAGAATCCTTGATGGGTAGATTTCCAATCCAAAGGATGCACGCAGCCCTCATAGACTAAACGGTGTTGTTTTCTGTCTCTGACGATGTCATTCATTTTGATGGAAGGCTTTCCAGATCTGTGTACAGCAGTTCTTAGTAGATTTGGGGTTCATCCCACAGATGCTGCCATCATACATTGAAAACAAACCAGGACACTTTGTAACTGGCCAAGTCTGGTGTCTCCTTTTATTAAAAATCTGTAGGGGCTAATGCGATGTGAAACTCCTGGAAGCCTGATTCTGTGACGCGCAGGGATCCGGGCTCCACATCTAGTACTGGCATCGCATAGCAATGACACTGTTCCCATCCCCAGAACCACAGCGCTGCTCCAGATGTGGAAGGCAATCGTCAGTACAGGAACCTTAGGTCCCCTCTGTATACCTTTTCAATAGGGGACACAGAAGCAGTTCAGAGATACATGCATGCCCATCTCTGTGAGGGGTTTCTGACGCTGGCCACTGACCACGAAGCCGAATGTCAGCTAGCATCTAGAGCAAATCTAGGAAAGCTCTCATTCAACATATTTGCTCCACTAACAAGTATTTGAGCCCCTGCCATGTTCCTGGCACCCTGCTATGTGCTGTGTTTAAAAGGATGAGCTAGAGCCCAGCCGGTGTGGCTCAGTGGTGAGCATCAACATATGAACTGGCAGGTCATGGTTTGATTCCAGGTCAGGGAACTTGCCCGGGTGGCTCAATCCCTAGTAAGGGGCATGCAGGAGGCAGCCGATCTATGACTCTCACTCATTGATGTTTATATCTCTCTCTCACTTCCTCCCTGAAAACAATAAAAATATATTTAAAAAAGACATTTATAAATAAATAAATAAATAAATAAATAAATGGATGAGCTAGAAAGTGTGATTATTGCTACCCTGGAGCGTACCTGAGATATCGAGCAATCAGAATCATTCAAGAAGCCAGTGGCAGCTAAATGGAAGCTTGATTATGTAGGAGTATCATCCCAGTGAAATGCTATTTTGGCATCAATTTTATTCAATAAAATCATGAAATTATAAAGCAACATGAAGGCTGCAAGCATTTTAGAAGGAATGCTCCTGAAAGCATTTGCTAATTCCCAATCGTTAAATGTACCCATTGGAGTAGTTAGGGCAAAGGTAATGGCAGGTGACTTGAGCACCAAAAGCCTACAGATCTAATGAGGGACCCAGTAACAAATTTGGAAGGATGGGAGCGGCTGATGCCACCCCGAGGTCTGCTCCGTTCCATACCTTCCCTCTTCCTTGGTGAAGAAGCCCTGGAAGCTGTGGACAGCTCCCAGTTATTTCGTGTGTAACATGCCAGAGGCCTCCGAGGCCCGTGCAAGTGTGTTGCATCTACTCAGCCAGGCTGACTGACAGAGTGTTCAACCTGGGGCAACACCCTTGGGTGTGGCTGGGGAGCAAGGCCAGGATGTGTCAACTTGATTGTCATTATGGGAAGGTCAAGTCCAAGAGCACATGCTCTCAGGCCATGAGGCATGATTTACTAGGGGGATTAGGGAGGGGGGAGGGCTCACTTTGCAAATCAAAGCTATATGTCTCCTCTCCAGGGCGAGAACCAGTTTTTTGGACTCATTCTTTATTTCACCTTCATCCCCAAAGGGGTAATCTTCTCTTCTCTTGGTCTCTCCTGTTCGGAAGCAGCATTACCAAGTGGAGAGAGACAAACTTGCTTTCATCTGAGTACAGGAGAGTGCTGATGATCCCTCTGTAGACTCAGAGAACCGGCCAGGATTGAAAGAGTCAGGTCAGGGGAAGACTAGCTTATTTAAAAAATGGCCAAAAGCCTTCAAGTCTGCAGTAATGGGATGAATAAAATGCAGAGGAGTGAGGGGTTGGGGAGAGACAAGGAAGTGCAGTTTGTGAGAGTCCGGCCATCATATTATTGCTTGCTTAAGAGAGTTGTGTAATTCCTCTTCTGGGAAGGAAAGGAGAAAGGGAGGGAGGAAGGGAGGAAGGAAGGGAGGGAGGGAAGGAGGGAGGGAAGGAGAGAGGAAGGAAGGAAGGAAAGAATAGAGAGAAAGAAACCAAAACAGTGGTGGTAATATCTGCATCCTCCGGTTATTGTGAGAATTAAATGAGAAACTGAAAAGCAGGGATTGGCAGAGCTTGGTCAGGGAACCTTGATTAAAGGACCCAGGACTGTACGTGGTTGGGGAGGAGTGATTCTCCAATTAAAAATGAGATGATTACCCAGGGGGTAAGAGATCAACCAAAGGACTTGTATCCATGCATATGAGCATGGCCAATGGACACAGACAATAGGGGGTGGGAGCATGTGCTGGGGGTGGGTGCGGGTGGGGAGGGGTCAAAGGGGGAAAAGGAGACATATGTAAAACTTTCAACGATAAAGCATTAAAAAATGAGGTGCTATTGACAGAAGGGGGGTGCCTGTTGAACAGACAAAAGCAACCAATGTCTCCCACATTGAGGTTCCCAGAATTTAGTTTTAAGACTTGGACTGAAACATTCGTTAGGCAGCCAGCCACAAAGACCTGGGATCATTCTTCGTGCACGGTCCAATTATGGAGGTCTGACTTGGGACGGTGGAGGTGCAGTCACAGATCCCTCTGGGCTGGCTCAGGTGCTGACCACCTGCCTATGGTAAGATGCACCCCCTTCATGCAGCACGGTCTGATCTGGTCAGGCCATCGAGTGTTTCCCATTGGGTCGACCAGTAGTCTGTCCTCCGATCTTGGGGTGTTTTCCAGAGGTGCCTTTGCTGCGATGCTAGGATGTAGTTGCTCAACCTTCTGCCCCACTTAGAGAAACAGCCAAGCAGCCTGTCTCCCCAGAACAGCTCTGTTGACAGCTAGATCCGATGATTACTTCATTCTCTTCCTCACTTGGAGAGAGAAGGCATTTCCTTCCTTTGTGATTAGCAAAATCCTAGATGCAGCCCTAACTAGGCAATGACCTCATCTCCTAGCCTCCTTGGGTTGTTTTGGTTGTTGTTTGTGTTTGTGTTTTCATTTGTTTTAAACAGAAAATGGTTAAAACAGGGCTTGGAGTGACGCGTGCTCACAGTTGTTTTGGTTTCATTTTTGTCCTTTTTACATGTGCTGATTTCTCACAGACTTGAAACAGGGTAGTTGCCCGAACCGGTTTGGCTCAGTGGATAGAGCGTCGGCCTGCGGACTGAAAGGTCCCAGGTTCAATTCCGGTCAAGGGCATGTACCTGGGTTGCGGGCACATCCCCAGTAGGAGATGTGCAGGAGGCAGCTGATCGATGTTTCTCTCTCATCGATGTTTCTAACTCTCTATCTCTCTCCCTTCCTCTCTGTAAAAAAATCAATAAAATATATTAAAAAAAAAAAAAGAAAGAAACAGGGTAGTAGACCTGAGCTGGCGGGACCAGGCACTGCTCTGACAGGCTTGCAGCTGACTGTTCAATGTCTTCTACACTTACTATAGCCCAGGGTCACCTGGCCACATAGGCTCCACCATCCAGTTTATTGATCAACATAGAATTCTTGAAAACCCAGCCAGTTTGGGGGTCCTGAGTTGGGGCCAAGGGTGTGGTGGAAGGAGGGGCCCCCTCACCTGGGTTTAACTTTGTTTACAGAAGACGACCTCCCGGCATAGACATCCTTTGGGACAGTCCTTTAGGAGGACCTGTGGAGGCCGGAGCTAGTTTAGCCTCCTTCCTTTAGGGCAGTACTTTGAGTACTGACCACTGTGATGTGGGTTTCGGGGTCTCTTGCCACCCCACCCTGCTTTCTATGTGATAAAACGCTGATGAATTCCTTGGACAAGTCCTTCGTAAAATGCATTCCCATCAAGGCAGCAGCTACCAATGGCGGGAGGCGTGGGGGGAGGTGGGACCAGAGAAACATGATTAGAAGGCTCAGCAGAAAGACAAGAGCTTCTAGCATATGTATTTGATATAAATATTATAGTTTTACAGAGACATCGAGATCAATATATGCCACATTTCATCTAGTTCTTTGACAAAGTGAGCACAGTGTATTCAGGAAAAGCTGTATAGGATTTTCAATTTACTCCGTATGATTTATTGTGACAGGATAGCTATGGGTTTTTTAAGTTCTTTATACTTGTTCCAGTAAAAATGGATATAGTATCTTTAAAAATAAACAGCCCAGAGCTGTGCATTTTACATCGTCTTCCTCGAGTGAGGCTCTGCTAAAGGGAGATGTAGGACCGCCCTGTCCTGTGGGGCCCGATGCAGTCGGATCTGCCTCTGTCCTCGCGTTTTAGCTTTCTTGGGAGTGTGGGGGTAGGGTTGGGAGCCGTGGGGAGAGTAAACATGAACGGAATTAGGAAGCTGTTGCAGATGTCTAGACAAGATGGACGGATGGCATGAACGGGGAGGCGGGTCCAGAGAACTGGGACCCTGTGGGAGGGCTCTACTGGTCCCAGGTCACCCAGGACCGCAGCTCCTAGCGGCACCAGTTGCTTCCTCGGCTTAGGGGGCATCAAACCACAGGGCCGGCCAGCCCTTGCTCTGGCATTCACTGGGCACCGAGTCTCTGGACCGCAGTGTCCACACCAGAATGATGCAGGCACTGGACTGTATACTCGCCAAGGGTGGTTCTGACACAAAGGTACATGTGAGAACGTGCGAGGGAGCCCAGCACACACACAGCCCTTTGCAAAGGCTGCTGGCGCTCAGCAACACTGCCTGACTCTTTTGAAAAGTGTGTATATTTTTTCCTCTCATTGAGGGAAGCTCACCCTCAGCGGCTCTGGGTGCCTAGTCCCCCAGAGCCTTGAAAAGCTTCGTCTGGTGGCCCCCCTCTTTACTCTCCTCTGTGCCTCCAGCCCTAAGGCAGTGGCCCTGAGCTATCCATTCTGAAAGGCACAGTGGCATTGAGCTCTGAAACTGAGCTCCCAACTGCACTGGGCGTCCAGCTTTCCTGACCCACTTCCAAGCAGAGTGATGGAGGACGATGTGTGGGAGGTGAAGATGGTTATTGACAGCATACTTACTGAGTGAAGAGGCGCCCATGAACTAAGCAACTGGTAGTTTTCTGGTGAGCCCTGATAGTGATATAATAGTCAAACATTATTCTGATTAAGTCACCCTCCACCCCTCGATGCCATGCTTGCTCTGTGACCCACCGATGTTATCACCTCGGGTTCATCCAGCCCGCGTTTGGGGACACTCTCCCCAGGCCAGCCACTCTATGAGTCACTGCTCTCCACAAGATGCCATCTGCCACTGTTTTGGCATTTCAGATGCTTCCTCCTGCATCTGAGATGGACCTTTTAATCCTAGCTACTAACATTAATTTATCTCAAAGAAGATTTGTTCCCAAACTAAACAAAACTTTAAAAATCAAAAAGTACACCATAGGAAACATGGTTACTGAGTTAGGTTGGTTGGCCATCTTCGCAAACCAGGGGGCCAGGCCTGCTAGAAGTCAGTGATTGCGATGGCCAGCAGTCTAAAAATGTCCAGCTCTGGGTCCCGGCAGCTGCCTTGGTAAACTCTCCATTGTCAATGAACCACAAGATTTCTGCCTTCCTTTGGGTCCTCTGGCTGAGTAAGTCCTGAGCCTATAACACCTAAAAATGGACTTCTGCATCACAGCCCCTGGTGGCCAAACTTGAAACTTGGTTCAGAGTTCCTGTGCCTCTCAGCCTTGGCTGTCTTGGGCCGTCTGGTCCGGCTGACCAGGTGCAGCCAGAAGCCAGTGACCCTGCATCTCTGTGGTGCTTTAGGGGGGTTTATCTCTGTCCGCTCCAGGCCCCACACTAAGCCTCTCTCCTGGCCCAGCGAGGACTCGCCGACACCCCATCCTCTGTGTGTCCAGGAGGATCTCCTCTGGGTTCAGCCCAGCCCGTCAGGAGCGAGCAGAGCTGCAATACCGAAGCCTCTGCCCTTTTCACATCACCCCTTTCCTCTCAGGGAGAATGGGGTCAGAGAACAGGGTCACCGCCTGGGCAAGCCCCTTTTACTTGGGTCTCGGACACATGACTTAAGGAGATTGAGGTTCAGAGAAGTTCCCTGAAAATATGCAGATAATCGGAACACGGGGTTGTTTGAGGATTACGTGAGATTCTATGGGCCACAGAGCATTTTATATAAATGTTATGTACTGATTCACAGGTATCCCATGAATTTCACCATTTAATGCTTACCAGGGCCAGACCTTTTCCTAGGCCCTTCACATGTATTATCTCTATTTAAATAAATCCTCAAGATGACCTCATGAATCAGGTGCTAGCTCCAGCCCCTCAGAGATTCTGACTTCATAATTGTGAGATGCAGAATTGGTCCGTACCTCAGACTGTTCCATTCCTTGGTGTCTGAGCTAACACAGGGCTATCCAAATGAATCTCACACGGTAGATTGGTGGGAGTCACAGACCTGATAGAGATAATCTTGGATGAGGGTCTTTTTGGGCGTTCTCTGAACCGTGTACTGTGAACAACCATCACTCTGTGTCCAGAGATGACACACCCTGCTCTCAGTCTTAGAGCATTTCAATTACATTTTCAACTACCAGGAAATGCTGCCTCTCTTCTCCCCTCCATGACATCCTTCCCAAGATGACTGCCTGTGGAATTGTCAACTCCTGAAAATACTCCTGGGAAATAAATTTGCCCCTTTCACCATCCATCCCCGGCACTCCCGCAGGGCCCTGTGCTCCCTGGGCCACGGGCTGGTGGGAGCCGGCCTCCTGATGCACATGCCGAGCTGGAGAGGCAGCTTCTCCCCATCCATCAGTCCTAACTGCATTCAAACATTTTCAATATGTGGGTTCCTTGATCGCGTTCACTGTATGGAAAACAAAATAGAGGGAAATGATTATTGGCACAAAACAGGGACGCGGTAAATCTTCACATCAGATACGGGACAGATTGGAACAATATGGGTCCTCCAAGGTTGCCACCATAATGTACCTAATACCTCTCCGCGGGCAGGGCGGCAATCTGCTTTCAATCAATCCCGCTTTTTCTGAGCAAAAATACCAATTATGTGGAAGGAAGGTTTTTTCCCCCTCCCTTTTTGATAAAGACTGCTCTCTACCCCAGAAGGCATGCTGTAGCTAACGGATATATATTTTAAACCGTCTAGAATGGTATTGGACAGCTAACACCAAATGAGAAAAGTCAATCCTTTTTGTTCCTTCTGTCTTCTGCCAGCATTTGTCTTACTTCTTAAGAGAAGTGAAAGCTAATTAAAGGCTTAAGGGATCATATTGATTGCATTGGAATATATTTTATATGTACCCAGCACATTTTCAACTAAGAGAACCCTGACTCTTCCTAAGGCTGAATAAATCAGCGGGCTGAGCCGAGCCTTTGATTCAAGGGTGAGAGGGTGAACTCACCCCCTCCCCTCCCGCTTCTCATACAGCTGTCCTGGAGACGAATGGTTTTGGAAAAGGAAGCGGGGATGCTGGCAGATGTTCATTCAGTTCTTTGCGCGCAGGATAGGAAGGGTGGATGTTCAGGCATCTCTCTGGCCCTCTCGTTGAGTTGAGTCCAGCTTTGAATAATAACCAGGTTTATGCTGGTGTAGAACTGTGGGCTTTGCAGTGCCTGGGGCAGGAGCTGGCTGGGGTATTAACCCCTCAGTTCCCTCATCTGCTGAGAGGGGATAAGAAGCTTGTCCTGGATCACACGTCCTCAGGGGCAGAGCAGGGAATCAAATCTGGCTTCCTTTCACGGGCCTGTGGAGGGGCCCGTACCTTGGACCATGCTGGTCTTGTTCTCCACCAGGGAAGTTTGTGGGCAGAAAGTATCAGAATCGCCCCCATGTTGCCCCACTGTCATTTGTGGAGAGGTCGGGAGGGAGGTCCTGTTTCTCAGTCACTTTCTGAGCACACTTGGCAAGTTCACAACCAGAAATCTTACTGAGGTCACGCAAGTTCACGTGCAGCCTATTTTGTCCATATATTTGCGCATGTGTTACAGCAAGCATGTTAAGGTATGACATGATAAAAATGCATATAATCCAAGTGTTTCATTCACATCATGTACGCAGGCATGCTGTGTATTTTAGGAAGGTGTTGGTTGTACAGGCTTTGAGCATAGAATTTGGATGGGTGGTCACGGGACCTCCCTCACCCCGGCAGGCCCGGGCTCGAGCACAGTGATCTTGCTCACGCGTCTCCTGTGAGGAAGTCACTGACACTCCTCCCTCCCCGGATGGCCTCTGGGCTCCGATCGCTAAGTGCAGCTCCGTAACAATAACAGTCCATAATGGAGATATTATTAACTGCAGCGCGAGTATTATTGATTTACTCTTTGTTCTGCATCATTATCCTTTCACCAATGAGTTTACTGCATTATTCTCACATACTTAGTCAAGCACCAAATTACAAGGAAAGGGCAGGCTCTTGTAATGGCATCTAATGGAACATTGCATAAGTGATCATCATGCCTCCTATTATGAGCCGCCTCCAGCCAATGCGCTTTCCGCCTTATTGCAGTGTGCACGGAGCAGTTATGGAGTGCAAGGGGCCTGGCCATTTTACATTTCCCCACAGAATCACTGTGCTTCTTGTTCGCCACGTGCCCATGCCTCACGGCCCGGCCAGGGATTCAGCCTCTGTCCCCCTCGGCCCGAGGCGCACAGGGATCTGGGCTGAATCCCTTGCGACAACCTCTTCTACTCTAAGCCAGCGGGTTTCATCTGTACAGCCAGTCCCGACACTGGGGCCTGGCACTAACTCTTGCACCAAAGTGCTTAGTCCTGATCGATCGAGCACCTTGTAGCGACTGTAAGTGGCCATAGTATAGCCTGGTGTCAAAGTCAGATTGGTCCAGGAGCCCAGAGATGCTGGGGGGACTCTTGTTCCCACAGTTTTGGAAGAGGGGCTCCTCTCCTCAAGGCCAGCCACCGTCTCCAGAAACAGAAGTTCAAGTCCCCTGGGACAAGGCAGGCGATGCCCACGTCCCCTCTTTCTGGCTTCTCCCCATCTTGAGGCCGATTCCTTTGGCTCGTGGAGACATCCGAAGCGCCCCAAGGAAGGAGCTGCCTGAGGACACAGGTCTGCGGCTGATCTCCCATTCCAGAGGCGTCCTGTCCCCATTTAGCCCTGAGTAATGCTCACTTACTGTAAAGTGTTACGTGCCCCCATTGTTGGAGGAGTTATGGCGGAAAAATGCAAAATTTTCCTTTTTACTGCTTATGGCCAACAGAGCCCATAACGTGTCAAGCCGCACATTAGCCACCCTGATAAAAGTTCGCTTCCTTACACACGAAATCATCGTTTCAGCAAGATTTGTTATCTCATTACCTGATAAGCTCTATGTCATAAACCAAGACTCATTCAGTAAATCTCCCGGGAGGACGCTTTGTGGGCAGAAAGGGAGAGATAGGAATCTGCAAGGGACTTGATAATGCAGCGTTTAAGCGCGAGCATAATGTCACTTATTGTTAAATGCATAAAACCACTTGGCCAAACGGTTGGGCTTTAATAGGATTTTGTGCAGCATCAGGTGAGACGCCATATGCCTTTTCTGCCGAGGAGCACCTGCCAGCACCGCCGCTTTGCCTCGCAGCCTCTGGGGAGGGGAGCGGGGCTCAGGGAGCCCCCGGGGGCGATGCTTTCCTGCGGCTGCGCTTCCTCTGTCCTGCTGGGCATGGGTGCCTGGGTCGTGCTGGGCCACCTCATCTAACCAGCCTCTCCCGTTCAGGCACATTGTGGTCTGTGGACACATCACTCTGGAGAGTGTCTCCAATTTCCTGAAGGACTTCCTGCACAAGGACCGGGACGATGTCAACGTGGAGATCGTCTTTCTTCACAAGTAAGAGGCCCCTGTGGGTTCGAGACCCTCCACCCAACAAGACACCCCAAGGGGGCACCCTGAGTGTCTGCAGGAGTGGTGGTGTGGGGGCGGCATTGGGGGGCAGGGCAGAGTTGAATGAGACACAGTCCCTGCTGGCCTCATTGGAGAGGAAGATCTGAACCAATGGAAAGGGAGTAACACACTAGCTCAGTGAGAGCAGCACCTGCCTCTGTGAAGGTCATTCTGGCAAATAACAGAGGAGTTTATCATGGGTCACACACATCATCACTGTCCCCTCAGCTCCTGGATCTCTGGGATCCATGAGTGTCCCCAGTGTCTGGTGTGGAATGATGAGCGGTATGAGGTGGATACCTTATGAGTGCAGGAGTGACATAGACACCAAGGAAGACATAAACATAACAGGAAGCAGGATGTAAGGTACCAATAGCCACAGTAACTGTGGTTCCCAGAAATCTTCAATGGGAGACCCTGTGCTCACTGGTCACTGCACATACAGTCCCTTCTTTAACCAACAGAGGGAGCAAAGTACATGCTCTGGATTCCGAATACTTGATCTGAATCTTGCACCAACCAATTACTTGCTGAACCTCTCTGGGCCTCAGTTTCCACATCCCTAAGACGGGGAGATCATCATGGTTTCTACCTACATCCTTAGGCTGTTGTGAGAATGAAAAGAAGTAATCCATGTAATGTACACAGAGCAGAATCAGGCATGCAGTAGCTGCTCAATCCATGTTAGCTACTATTGTGAAATATAAAATACATTAGGTCACATAATCAATTTAGAAATTATGTCTTACTATATTTGATTTACAGGGGAGGAAAGGAAGGTATCTCCCTTCTGCTCAATATTGTTGAGATTTTAAGCTTTGTCTCATCCCCTTTAAGTAAAAGGTAGTCTGCACAGGGATGGAGAGTTGGGGGGCTCAAGCATGTTGACATGTGTTGCTCCATCTTCTTGTAGAGACGGGCCGCCAAGGGGCCAGCCTTAGCCATAAGTTGCTTGAGGGACAAAGCTCACATGTCGGTGTTGGCTCGGTATGGGGTTGACCACTCAAGACTCAGTCCTGCTCCAAGAGCCCACTCAGGTTGATCTCCCTACAAGCTCCCATTCTGTGCAGCTTCCTCCTCCGGGCATTTGTTCACCCAGTACCAAACTGGTCACCAGGTTTGAGCACCAGTATTTTTCGTCTTAGCACCAACTTTTCTAAGTTCTGAAAAGACTGGCCAGGCCATGGGCCCAGGAGCAGAACCCACAGAACAGTTCAGAGCTAGCTGCTGATTCCCAGTTGTGGGGCCCGTCTTCTCTGAGCCTTTTAGAAGGTCCGAGAGCAGTGTAGTGTGTAGGTCTGCCCTCCTGTTGGCTGCACATTTCATGATGAGCACATGTGTGACATTAGAGCACAACAGTGATCCTACCTTCACTGACTGAAGTCAGTTTCACCAGGTGGCAGACTGGCCTGGGGCATCTGTACCAGGAAGTGCCCCCCACTTCGTGCATTACCCGGGGAGCTTCAGGAATGAAGCATGATCGTACTGGATCCAGGGGACTGGAAAGATTTGCACAGGCAGCTCCTCTTCTCTCACCCAGGGCTTCCGTCAGAATCAAGTTGGCTTCTAATGCTTAGGGTTCCCCTGTGTTAGTGTTAGGGTTCCTCTGTGTCCCCAGCATCGATTCTTGACAGCATCAAAGTAGATGGCCCAGTTAATTAACCTCTTGAAGCTGTGTTAATAACATACCTTTCTCTAGGGTTGTTTTGAGGTTTAAATGAGTTAATACTTGCAAGTGTTTAGAATGGTATCTGCCATGCAGTAAATGCTCAAAACATTAAAAATTATTAAGACTAGGCACTTAGTAAATGTTAGTCGTGTTGATTAACATTATCCCTGGGACCAAGTAGGTTCTAACGAAATATGACCTCCCAGTGCCTAGTATAGCACCACGTACAGAGTAGGTTTGTTCATCTCTGCAGAATGAATGAATAAATGAATGAATGAATGAATGAATGAATAGGTCAATCAGTGTTTTAATCTTTGTCCTCCAATGGAAAGATTTCCTTACAGCTCAGTCCTAAGAATGATGAATAGTGTACACCCCTGTGAATCAAGAACAGTACTGCGAGTAAATGAACTCTGGATGTGTCTTCACAGAGGTGACGTTTTTGGGGATGAGGAGTCCATGAGGTAGATAAACAGGGAAAAGGCTTTGGTGGAAGGAACAGCACTGCCAAGGGAAGCTTTGGCTAACCTTGATGTCACAACCTCAGTTTCTCTATTTATAAAATAGGGATTGCATGCATAATGAAGTCAAAGACATATCACCCCATATGCCTCAGACCTGGTCAAAGTCTGGGCCTGTTTATTTTACCTTGGTATTTGGTTTGATTCAGGTAGGTTTTATCTCTCTTGAGTGCAAGCCTTTATTTATGACAAGCTTGGGAGCTGCTTTGAAGGAGAAAGCCCTTTCCCAGATCCCCCTCTGTGGAAGTCAAGAGAAGGGGGCCTGGAGGCTGCAATACCTGCGTCTGTCATATTAATGGCTGTTTCTTCTCTCCCTGCACAGCATTTCCCCCAACCTGGAGCTGGAAGCTCTATTCAAACGACATTTTACTCAGGTGGAATTTTATCAGGGTTCAGTCCTCAATCCACATGATCTTGCAAGAGTCAAGGTAAGAAGGAAGGAGCGACCTCTGCTTTTCCTCCACCTAAGAGGGGGGCACCTGACTCTGGTGAGGGGACATGCCTTCCAGGATGGCTTAGAGTCACCCCCCAACCCCTAATGAAAGAAGTCAGATACCACCACCTTAGTTGGCATCACCCTTGCATAGGTCCCAGGGCTTGGTTCTGCTGGTACCTGCTAGACCACCTGTGAGCATTCCACACTTGAACTACTTGGAGCATGGAACTTCCTTTGCTAGTTCCCTCAGTATCAGTGCTGCTAAAAGAAGCAGACTAGTTGTGTGGACTCAATAGTCTTCCATACAACATAATAATCAAGTTATTCCCATCTTGAATACTTAAATAGGACTCACTGTAGCTCTGAAATCTATTATTTATATCAGAAGGAACATTAAGGGTAAAATCCTATATAATAAAAGGCTAATATGCAAATTGACTGAACGAAGGGACGACTGGTCGCTATGTCATGCACTGACCACCAGGGGGCAGACACTCAACACAATAGCTGCCTCCTGGTGGTCATTGCACTCCCACACAGGGAGCGCCACTCGGCAAGAAGCTGGGCTCATGGCTGGTGAGCACAGTGGTGGTGGCATCACTCAGGATGTCTGACTGTGGCTTAGGCTCGCTCCCCTGCAGGGAACAGGCCTAAGCCATCAGTGGGACATCCCCCAAGGGCTTCTGGACTGAAAGAGGGCTCAGGACTGAGGGACATGAGTACACAAATTTCGTTCACTGGGCCTCTAGTCTAAAATAAAATTGTTACCAAGCCATGAAACATTTTGAGCTTCCTTCTCTCCCCCACCAAAAGACTAAGGTGTGGAACTAAACATACATGTATCTGATACCACTTTGTAATGGGCTAATTTTTCTTTCCAGCACCTGCTAAGGTAGAATCTTCTTAGAAAGCCCTTCTGAGGCTTATAAGGGGGTAGGGTACAGCAAAATGGCCTCTGCCACTCTACTCATTGCATACCGATTTTGTAAGCATGCTCAGTGTTTGCACAACAGTAAGTGTATATTGAAATTGTGAAGCCACTGACATCTTAATGCTAACTGCAGTCACCACATCATTTAGTAACCATGTAATGGGCAAACATGAATAAGCCAAAAGGACTTGAGTAAATTCTCTGGACTATTAAAGAAAACCAGAGACACTGTGACATATGATGGAGGAAACCAGCCCTCCCACCAAATGCAGAAGGGTCTGCTAAGTACAACATGCCACGTGGGACAGGCTGCAGGCCTGCGCCCGCATAAGAATTCTTACGGAGTCCAGTTCATCTTAATTTCCCCAGATATGGTTCAAGTTATGGCTAATGTGGAAGCTCATGAGAACTTTGAGAACATGGTTATTGTTTTTGGACCTGATTTCGATGTAGGCAATTATTAGCACTACTCACGAACCCCTCAAAGGAATAAACTATTTGGGGCTCATGTTCAGACAAGTTAGTAAGTTATAGTTTGAGATCCTCTGTAACACATCACTTCATACATACAGATGTGTTGTCTTTTGAATATTTGAATGCTAATTGGATACTGAACGGCACTGATTCAGGACTCTCATTTCCTTTTGTTTGCCAGATGTGAAAAGGGTTAGAGGAAGAATGTTGGAGTCTAAATGACTGAATCTCCAACTCTTCAGTTATCTTGGTAACCTGAGTGGATGGGGTTAGCCCACCTAACTCCATTTCCCACCTGGAAAAATTAGGATGGTGGTGGGGAAAGGAGGTGGGGTGGGGGTGGGGCTACTAAAAAGCTTAGTTCATTGTTCTTTAAAGAAATCTGAGAAGCTCACACATAAGACTATGCAAAATGAACAGTATAATTACTAAGGTACATGCTGTTCCCTCCAACAGCAACAAGATGAATTGTTTATATCATAACAAGACTTAGCAACCTACACTTTTGACACAAACTATAATCTCTCAGGATTCTTTTTAAAAATTTCCTTGCAAAGCACCAGGTTCTCCAAGAGCTGTAAACAGTGAGAGCCTGCCACCAAACCTGGCTATTTATGTGTTTGTGTCTGTGGTTTTCCTTTCGGTGTCTTAGATAGAGTCAGCAGATGCGTGCCTCATCCTTGCCAATAAGTACTGCGCAGACCCCGACGCTGAAGATGCCTCCAACATCATGAGGTAACCTCTGGGGGGTGGGGCGAAGGCTCTGGGCTTGGGTCTCTGTGGCCCACTTGCTCCCCTTTGGGTCCTCTACACCATCTCCTCCATAAGCTACCTGCATAGGCCTGGTGGGTGGGGGCAGCTGAGGCTGTGCTGGGTGTGGAGGGCAGTGACATAAGGCATAGTCCATAGGAAGTTCGTCCCGAGAAGATGTGAGCTCTGGGTCTTGCGTTTGAGATCCTTTTGACAGGACCAAAAGGAAAGGTAAATTTAGATGGGAATGACCTGAAGTAAGGTGCCATGTTTCCTAAGAGGAAATGGACCCGAGATGCTTAAACGGGGACGTGGTTTTGTCTGGGGACCTTTCAAAACATCTGTAGATGTTCTTAGTTGTCATAACTAGGGTTGTCATCCTGCTCATGTCTGGTGGATAGAGACCAGTAATGCTGCCCAACATCCTATAAGGCAAAGGCCAGCTGCACACATGAGATAATTGGTCTGGCTCCAAATTTCAATAGTGCCTGGGATGAAGCCCCATCTTAGAGCTTTCCAAGTGTGTCTATAGCACATGGATTCATTTCACCCCCAAAGAGGAGTTTGTTCTCCAATTAGTTTGTTTTAACCCATATCCCTGAATGAAATAGTGTTGTTTACTGAAAACTTTCCCAGTGCTTTTAATACTAATATGAATGATAAAAATAATGTGCTCTAGAGAGTTTCTCAAACCTATTTGACTACAAGCCCCCTCCCTCATTTTTACAGAACATTTCGGGGGGCCACTCTTTGGAGAACACTTCCCAGTACGCTTCCTGCAAAAGGGCTGAGCCTATGAGAGGCCATTTTCTGCCCAACTCCTACTCCTTACTGTTTCAGAAAAAAACTGTTGTTCTGTTTTTGTTCTTTGCATAGACCCATATCTGGACATATTGTGGCTATGAGATGCCTAAAAGGTTAAGGTATTTTGCTCCAGATAGTTAGAGCCCTTTTGAAATCTTACCTCCTGTAGCATAAACTGCAGAGTAGTTAAGACAGCGTGGAGGGGTAAAGAGAACCTTCTGGAGAAGAGATGACCTAAGAGAAAACATGTCACTCCCACTGTATTCCCAGGAACTCTTACCTAATTGTGAACAGCCATCTTCTGGGTCGAGACAAAGATTCCCTTCTCCCTGCAGCTTGGTTTACTGAGTCCTAGGAATTTGCCCTGACTGTCCCACCATGGGGGCTTGGGAAGCTGCCTTTGCATCATCACAAGGCTGGAACCTCCTTTCTGTGCCTTTAATCAGCGGCCCCAAGTGACACGTGCTTTCCCATCGGTGAGGTGGGGGAATTCCTCCATGCTTTTCGGATGAGAAAGGCCTCCCTTCAGCATCTGGTCCTAGTGCCTGGCAAGCAACATCTGGAGCAATGTTCTCTTTCCACTCGCTTTTCTTTGGCAATATTGACGAGTGCAGTTGTTTTAAGGAAGTTGAAGCGTGAGCTCTTGTAAGCATCGGGCTTGCCAGGCTGCAGGAGATGGTGGGGTGAGGACGTGCTCCCACACCTGGGTCCAGCCCCTCACTGGTCACAGCTGGAGAGTGACTACAGCAGCCTCGGTTAAGGTGGCTCAGGCTGCCCTTTCCTTGAACTGGGATTTCACTCCTTCACCACGTTTTTGCATCCTATGAAGTGATACAGATGTAGACTTTAAGGAACTAGGCTTTGTTATCTTCAAAATGTCATCCAAAGTATCAAAAGAAGATGAAATTTAATGTGTTGACCCCACAGACAAGTTTGAGGCTGGCACTACCTTTATTATTATTATTTTGTTCCCTTCAAAAGTGACTAATTGAAATGATAATAGCTTTGAAATGGACATTTTTCTTCATCACAATATCTCATAAAAGCCCTGACTGTGATAGGGTTAATGTGAAGACATATAGGTTACCAGGGCGATGGGCATGATGCCAAGGCATAGAGATTACTGGACAAAAGTAGTATCAGAAATGTAACCGAGCGTCCATTAGCCAGAATCAGAGCTAAGGCCCAGGCAGCACAAGGAGATGGGAGGCTCGGGGTTAAAAATGGGTTCTGTCTTTCCCTTATTTGTATAATCCTCCTTCCTCCTTAATTTAATGAGACCAATCTGCCCCGTTTGAAATTAAAATGTCAAAGATCCATTTGAAATGAGCTAATGCAGAAAACTGGCTGAGGCTGTGAAATGAATTCAGAGGGCTGACAGAGGCGCCAAGTCCTTGAGTTATAAGCTTGGGCCAACACAAGACTTTTTCAAAAATAAAATGAAATCCTTCAAGTGCAGAAGCCCAGGGTGAACTTGTGCAGGAGAGGCTGATGTGTGATCCGTTTCCTAAGTGCACAAGTTGGAGCTTTCCAGACACAGCTGCTCCTGGCCGCCTCTCTCCATCTTTGCACAACACAGGGATGAAGGGCAGGGTTTCTGGGTGGGAAGTTTGGGGGGGGGGGGGTGTCACCATAAATGCACTTGCATTTCTGATTAGGCTCAGGAGGTGGGCCATTCCGTGGAATTCCATTCTTGAGCCTTCCTTGTCACAGAAGGAAATGTACAGTGTCACCTCTGACAGAGTCCGTAATGACAAAAACCATAACTTACACGTGGAGAGAGCTTTTAATGATTTCAAAGCATTTTCACATCTGGTCTTTCATTTTGCTGCTCAGACCAAGCCTGTGAAATAAATAAAGCAGGTACTGTTGCCCCCGATGTCCAGATGAGGAAACGGTCACAGAGAGACCAGGGATTTCCTGAAGGTCACCAGTTCGCCAGGGCACTGGCTGGGACTGGAGTCCAGGTGTTTATATTCCTCTGCTGCCTGCCCCTCCCCTGTTAGCACATAATTGTCAGGGGGGTCATGGGGAGGCCCAGGCAGGGGCTAATACTGAGTATGGACTGAGGGCAGTTTGGAGGGCTTTTGTACTAGAACTCTGAAAGGCCTTGCCCCTTATTCTAACCAAGGTCAAAGTCATCATTTAGATGCTATTCGCCATTGAAGACTAAGTCAAAAATCCCGTCCTGAGAGCCCAACTTAGAAATCATTTTTGTGAGTGGCCATTTGTATGACAATTAAAATCATTTGTCGGGTTGGTTATTTGATTTGTCACTGTTGTCTCAAATTATTACTTGGAGAATTGGCTCCACAGCAAATTGTTTCTAGGCTCTTCCCCAGGGTATGAGATTGCAAACCTCCTTTGGCCCCATAAATTGAGTTTGCTTTCTTCAGATGCCTATATAGGCAACACACCTTGACCCTGGCCCCAGAACCCCCTACCCCCAGGACACACATACTCACAGACCACAGGCCTCTCTCTTCTTTTATGCCCAGGACACTTCTGTGGCTGCTTTGTGGTTTCTTCTTCACACTACCACGGATATGGTGGTGGAAACACAATCTAACTTGGCCCCATGCCTGCAACCCCTCAGGATAGCCCTGGATGCTGGCCCCACAGTCACTCCATTGGGTGGTGACTAACTAATCAAATGAATCTTCCCATCAGACTCTGAAGTGAAGGTAAACCCTGCCTCAGCTTTCGCATTTTCTTTTTCAGAGTCATCTCCATAAAGAACTACCACCCGAAGATAAGAATCATCACTCAGATGCTGCAGTATCACAACAAGGTAGGACAGTGAGAGCCGACTGAGGCTCAGAGATGCATATGGGGGTCTAGTCTCTTCTCCCTCACCGTTCAGCCAAACACATATGCATATGCATGCACACACACATGCACACACATGTGCACACACGCACACACTCATGCACACACACACATGCACACAAAACAAAGCAATCCACAGGCCTGAATGAAGTGGGTGGTGAGTAAACCCTCCTTGGGACATTGCTTCAGTCCAAACACCTTGTCTGCAGTTGGTCGCTGAGAGGAATCTCCTTCAGGTGCCGGTTCATTCATTCAGGAAGCACCTGTGGGACCCTCAGGTTCAGACTATTGTTGCACTCAGATCCCATTGCAACACTTTCATTTTTATGTGCTTTGCTAATTTCCTCAGTTTGTGTTTACTGAACATCTACGAGATGGTCAGCACTCTGCCTGACCCCTAACCCCATGGGGATATAGCAAAAGAGACGGCCTGTTTTGTGCACTCGAGGATTTAGGCCTCAAGGAGTAGAAAGTGTCCTAAATAGGGCTCTTCTGACACCAGGTGAACCCAGGGGCACAGAACACGCATTGGGTGGCGAATGTGGAACATGGCTTCTCAAATTCAAGATGAGAATTGCATGGTTGAATTCAGGCAAATTAGAGTAAACATAATGGAATCTTCCTAGTGTTAGAGCTCACAAGAGGGATGGGGAAGAAACAAATGCTGGAGTCTGCGTTGTTTCCCAGAGTCCAGTGGCATTCAGAGGCAACGCTCCTCCACTAAGTGGTCATTAAACTCCCAGGAAAACAGCTTTGAGGGAGGGAAGGTGGCACCTTTGTCTGTTTGGTATGGAACCAGTTATCCCCTTAATGAGGCTTAGAAACGAGGCTGGGCAGTACCTGGAACCAGGTGTCCTGTGTGAACAGAATAACTCCCTGCTGGGTTTTGAGTGAGTGTGTGACCCATCTTACAGGCCATATTCCCTACGAAATAGGCAGTCAGGTGACCCAGAGAAGACCCCGCTCTGCCAAATGCACCAGTGCCACGCCATTATTTCTTAATTGCTGGCAAGGGCTGCACCATTTTGCTGTGTGGAAGCCCATCAGAGGCTGTCACTGAATGGGGCCTGCTGTCGGTGACTGGCTACCCTTGGCGCTGCTGCCCCTGCCAACCATTGCCCGACCCTCGACAGGTGGTTCCACTGCAGAAAGTGTGGTGCTGCAGCCAGAGGGCTTGGTGGTGGGCACCCAAGGTCACAGTGTCCTGTTTGTCCCTGGAAAACCCAAGGACACTGAAGAGATACAGTGAGGATATTGGTAACTCGCAAGCATCAGTTTAGAGACGTTTTTTGACAGTAGCCCCTGTAGGTGGAGGTGGATTTTCTTAGCAAGGCTGTGGCTGGTGACAGCTTCTGGGGTAACGAACTCTCCTTCTTCCATTTGAGATTTAAAACTGTATTTAGTGTGGGAGTGCTTGAAGCCGTTGTTTAGATTTTGGGCTGAATTCAGATTGAATAGGAAAATTAATGCTGTATGTTTACAAAGGGATGTCAGTTCCTTCCCTCCTGCTTCCAATGAGCGCTGATACAGCATCTTCAAGACATTAAGGAGGATTTCAGCTGTGATTCCTGTCAAACTCCAAGCGGCTCCATAGACTCAGGGTCCAGATGGCACCTGGTCAGTGTTCACATGGACACGGTGAGCTCAGGGTCTCCCACAGACTCTGCACTGTGGCTCTTCAGGAACAACAGTGAAGATGTCAGCCGATCCGTGATTATTTGCTTAAAACACACTTTATGTAGAGCCACCCCAGCCTGTGTGGGTTTAGAGTTAGGCAAACATCACTATGAGATTCTGCCCTGGAAGATCAGTAAGGGTGCCAGCGACGGAGCGACTGGACACAGGGCCTTTCCTCTCTCATTGCCTTTCTCTCTTCCAGAGAAAGAATAGAAAGACCACTGTTCATTATTAGTTATCTTATTCCTTGCATAATTGCAAGCATTCTTCCCCTTGCTTTATAATTTTGCTCTGTTTCCTAAGGTCCTCCTACCTATCCTTTCAACATGTCTTTCTCCACCCTCCATTCAATATTATTTTTCTTCTTCTTTCGGCACTTTCTCTTCACCAGAGATCTCCACCCATGAACACTTGCTTTCAGAAAGAGCCTGGTATGTGTGTATAAACTTCTGTCACTGTCAATATATTGCAAGGGATAGTTAATTCCATAATTGGATGCCGTGCATAAAATATAAAGGCTCTCAATCCCCTGTGACCAAATGATACTGGTATCCTAGGACCTAGAGGGACACAGGGAGACTGCCTGCTTTTTCTCCATGTAAAACTGCCCCTGAGTTTGTTATCATAATAATCTCAAACATTTGTGTTATATTTTATGGTTTTACAAGAGCTTTGACATCCATTCTGTCATTGAGTCCTCATCTGACCATCTGTGCATTTCAGCATTCAGTGTGACTTCAGACTGGGGCTCAGGCTCTGACTCAGAGCCACTCTGCAGGGTACAAATAATGGTCACTTGGCAGCTAGTGAGCTAAGAGCCAGAGCTGCCAACTACCACCTTCTCTTTACGCAGAGCCACAGCCCACCGAACCAAACTGTGGCTCCGTAAAGTAGGACTCATAGAAGGATTGATATTATCCAAAGTGGGTCTGTTTAATATCACTAGAATTCATGGAGGGAAACACTCACAGCCTAGCCATCTCTGAACATGGAAAGACTATGGCCCAGGAAATGTTCTCATTCGAGTGTCAGTGGCTTGAACCTCTTCAAGGAAAGAATGCTTTAGGACATCTTGGAAAGGTGTTACTCCTGATGAGCTAGCTCTTACTGGATTTTTCCCCCAGCAGACTGTAGTGAAAGGGTTCCTGCTGGCCCAATGGACATGCAGTTCTTTGAGCTTCCTCCTGTAAACCCTTACACTTGGGCAGTCATGCTACAGTGTTTCCTCTGATGTGAACTCTTTGCTCCTCATGGCAGCTTCCCCAGTTTTATTTTATGTGCAGTGAGAGATGGGACTGGGGCTGGGATTCCATCTCTCCTGGTTTCCCAGGATGAACTGTCTTACGTTCCTTCTTCTTGAGATGATAAGTGGCCCAGTACAGACCCTGCCCAGCAGGTCTACTTCTCTAGGTTGGAAGGATTTGCCTCTGGGCTCCCATGCAGCAATGCTGGCCTTTCCACCGGGCCCCGCTGCCCTCCAATGAAAAAGGACAGAGTGGCCAGACACCAAGAATTCGAATTCCTGGGTCAATCTCCTGTCTCTGCTTCATGCACACAGAATTCCCTGGTCCCAGGCTTCGGCACATCCCTTGTGGCTCTCTGCCCCACGATTGCAGAAGATACTGGGGCCAAGAAAGGAAGCCCGAGAAATGAGACGCATGCCTTTCCTCTGTAAACATGTAAACTATGTCTAAGGAACGCAAACCAGATGGGCACATGAGGGACCCCAGGCCTGGACTACATACCTTGGATGGCACCTGGGGATGTGAGAGACCCTCTTGAAAACATTCTGTGTGTTTGTTTGAAGGTGCCATGAAGGTTACCTAGTGTCTGTCTGGGGCTTGATGACTTGATTGTTCATGACTTAGATTTGATTTTCCTCATTCTTTTCAGGTGATATTAATGCAAATTAATATTTTTTCTCTTAGACTGATATGTTATTCTCTATGATGCCAGGGAAGTAGAGGGGAAGGTGGCCTTCTTTGGACAGTGAAGAGTAGGGAGAGAAATGGGATAAAGGGCAGGGCTAGTTCTGGATCGAGGCTACGTTGTGTGGACAGTCTCTGATACTCAGCCTGAGGGAAATTGCCATCCTCTGTGGCCCACACGCGGGGCTGTCTTAAAAGTGCTGTCATCAGGACGGATACAGTCATCTCTCCCAGGAATAGACTCCCACTGGGTTAGGATGCACGCGATTGCCATAGAACTGGATTTTGCAAGAAGGCATTTCACAAGAGTGGTGTTTCTGAAAGCAGAGCCTGGAGCCTGAGGGCCCACCCTTTGTTTCCACGATGGAGTCTTCCATCTCCTTCTAATACAACTGCCTATGTTGCCTCGAGAGTGAATGGAAGCCTTGTTGGTGCTCCTCCTGTTTGGAGAGAAATCGTCATTTCAGGGCCATGGAGTCAGGCATTGGAAGACCTAGGGTTTCTCTCCTTGCAAAGCAAGGGGTCTTTCTCCTGAGACTTGGACACTTACTGAGTTTTAGGGACAGAAACCCTGCAGTGGAGGCAGCCTTCTCCATCTCTTAGACAAATTGCATCCTCAGAAAGTTCCTTTATAAAACAAGCCAAAATTATTGCTTTCAGTCCCAATTCTGGCTCCTGGAACAAAGCAAGACAAGCCTAATGTGTTCATCACAGCAGCACCTCCGTGATGGCGAGACCTTCTTCAGGCCCCACGCTGTTACCTCTCTCCGTTGTGCTTCAGAAGGGGTTGTCCAGAACCGACACCTCTCCTCGTGCTTGTCATGTTTTCTTTGCAAGTGATGCAAGTGGTCAGCTTCCCTCCTTAATCGGATGGTTAGGCCGGATCAGGTTTTCTGGAACCAGCCTGACCCTTTCACATCAGAATGGAACCTTCGTTTCCCTCGACCTGGAGACCATTTCTAACAAGCAAGCATTGGCATTCTCTGCAAGTTCTCACACAATTGTCCTCTCTTTGGGGTTTAGTTGCCCACACACTTAAGTTTTTTCTTTTCTGTTCCCTCATGTCTGCTGCCAAGTTAGGTCTTCTCATTTTGAACTTATAGAATTGATTTTTCTCAACCTAAATGCTGTACTTGACATGAAGGCCTTTAAAATCTTTTCTGGTTGTCTCCCGCCCTCCCCCCCCCCCCATTTTTCCAACTCTGGAGAACTTTTGAATCCTGATTCTTCCATCCAGTGTGTCACCTATGACTGTGCTTCATGCCGCTTAAACAGAACTGGCTGAGCGTGCTCTGGGCCCTGATCTCAGTGCTGACCTAACTGTTGAAGAGGATCCGTCCACCTGCAACAGATGGACGCTGTGCACGCTGACATGTGCACGCTGTGATTTGCCTGGTGATTTAGGGCAGTGCTTCTCAAAGTGTGGTCCCCAGCTCAGCAGCTCGCGTCGCCTGGCCCTTTTAGCAATGCAGATTCTCCAGCCTCACCCTACACACAGGGAATCAGGAACAGTGGGGAAGGGGCCAGCAACGTGCTGGTTCAAACCCTCCAAGTGGTTCTGATGCCCACTCAAGCTTGGGAGCCACTGATCCAGAGTATTGGGAAGGCAGATAAAATGAAACCTGAAGAACACAGGCATTGGATAGTATCAGAGTCTATTTGAAGAGCCAATGTATGAGCAACGTAGTCAGACATCCTAGTAGCATGGGCCTATGTCACAAGAGGGATTTGACTCTGGACTCGATTTGGCTAAAGGACAAACCCTAGGGGAGGCCTCTGGCTCGGTAGGTACAGAAGCAATTTCCAGGGAGACTGGAGTCTGATGAGGAGATTTTAGTAAAACACCAAGCACCCGACCCAGGCCCAGGGAAGAAAGGACGAGTCTGGATCACCCTGCAGCGAGGCAATGCTGCGTTTCCCAGAGGAGACTTGAAACAATTGAACGTTTCACAAAGGAAGGTCTCATAACTGTTTTCTTTCCACAGGCCCATCTGCTAAACATCCCGAGCTGGAACTGGAAAGAGGGTGATGATGCAATCTGCCTCGCAGAGCTGAAGCTGGGGTTCATAGCCCAGAGCTGCCTGGCCCAGGGCCTCTCCACCATGCTCGCCAACCTCTTCTCCATGAGGTCATTCATAAAGGTAACGTCTTGTCCTATTAGAGCACATTAGCCCCGGATTCAATTTGTCGTGGGGTTGAGTAGAGAGCACAGCTTAAACTCAAACCAGATCGATGGGCTTCAACCACTTTGGTTGAGGAGAAATTCCTTGTTACGGATTTGGGCAAGAGGCCAACTTCTTTCAGAATTATGTTTTTATTTTTATTTGGCACATCCACGGCCATTAAATGATTGTTCAAAGCACAATCCTCTCTTTTTTTAGATAAACCACATGTTTATCTATCAACAAAGCCTCCGCTGTTAAAACAAAAATATGATTTATATACATTCCATATGGCACCAGAGCGCCTAAAGAAAAGAATTATCATTTTCCTCTTTTACATCAAGTGGCTGGTGGACCTCTCACTGTGCGGATAAATGTAGACCATGTGTTTGTGCTGAAGCCCAAACCCCAACAACATAATTCATTTATTTATTTCTGCACAATCAAGGAGGCCAGCGGGGCTGACATGCCACGGTTATTTGAATGGCGAGTGAAACGATGAACTGAGTCCTCAGCAGCGGTGCCCTTTCCGCCGTGAGCTAGGCGGTCTGGGCATGCTCATCTCCTTGTCAGCCGTTCACGCCACAGAGCTCCCTGGGCAGCCCTCTCGTGGCCCCTGCCTGCTGGACCTGCCTCTCAACTCTCCGGCCAGGCCAGGCATGTGTCCGGGACATTAGTTGAGGTTCCAGGCTCCTACTTAGAGGGTCCTTGGAACTCAGGAGAATGAGAACGCCAGTCCTTATCCTTGGATTGTTCTCAGCCTCAACAGGCAAGGTGGCCGACCGGTGCAGTGAAGCTTGTCTAGTTTGGGTCTCTCTGATTTGGCATTGGTGCCGGCTAGCTCAAGATCTGGGCTTACATTGCCCTGCTTGTTACTCATGTCTTCACATTCACCTTCCTGAGTTGGTAGTGGTTGAGGCAGGAAGTTAGTGAGTCACCAGGAGGTCCCACAAAGGGGGCCACAAGCTCTGAAATCAGAGGTGTGAGCCCTCTAGCCTTCGCTGCCGTTGTTGCCCCACCCACTACCAGAGATCAGGTCTGGGTGGAGTTGAGGAGGGAGACCTGGATGCAGCGAGAGGGATGGGCGGGGAGGATGGGGATGCAGGTGATGGACTAAAACCCCGTATCAGTTCTCATCTCCGGCCTCCACGGGTTGTTTGACTTAGAACAGGATATTTTCCTAGGCCCGTACCTGCTGTTCCTACCTCATTGACTTTATTGAGCCACTTTATAGTTAACATTCCTCTATGGATAAGAACAAATTGCCTTGGAGTCCCTTCAATCACTGTAGCCATGGGTGCCTTGATTAAAGAAATTCTTCTAGCTTCTACGTGCCCAAAGACCTGCACTTCACTGATGTTCTGGCTCAGACCCAGCTCACAAGCAAGGACATCACATTCCTTTAAGTGGCTCCTTCAGTCCAGGCTGCTAGTCCACTGCCTGGAGGAAGCAGAATGCGGCAGAATGGCGGCGGCAGGGTAGTCTGTGTGGCAACCCCCCGCCAGATGTAAGCTGGTGTCTCCCAGGCTCTTCCATTCAGCACCAGGAGCCCAGGCCCAGGATTGTCACCAGCAGAGCTCCTCTGGCTTGTCCATCCAGCTCTGGTGGTTTCTTCTGTAGGGAGTTTCCCACAGGCCCAGGCTTGAGGCCCGAAGGCTTGGCCTCCGCTCCCTGGTGCTGATGTAACCCGGCCTTGGCAGGGCCCCGGGCCATTGACATGCGTATGTTTTGATTTTGCGGTGCCTGCGTGAAACTAGAGCCACCTGTCAGGAACATGAGTAAAGTGGATGTGACACTGATTCTGCGGGGCTGTTACCAGCGGGGAGAAGGAACTTCTGTCCAGCTTCCCGCGAGACCCCAAGGGCCTTACCTCTGCGCCGAGGACGACCCTCCAGCCCAACTCAGCCTACTGCCAAGTTCCTATTTAGGAAGAGCCTGTGGGAGAGGGCCGGCCCAGCCCTGGTGTAACTGAAAACACATTTCCCTCCCGGGGTTATGTTTCTGTGTTGCTTCTGTCCACGGCCAGACCTCTGGGTTTTGGGGTAGCTCTCTGCATTTGGCCCTGTGACATTCAGGTGGTCTTTGTGTTGGAATTCGCATGACCTAGAAATAGTGAGGCCTCCAGTCACCTATTTCTCTTATTAACAATAGACGGCCTTAAGCACATACCTCCCCCCCTCTCTTCTGCAGCATCATCTCTGTGCACTTACCCTCAGGTCCTCTTCTGTCTCCTTTAGTTCATCACAAACACCACAGTGATGTTCTCCTTAGAAAGTTGTACGTATTCTCTCCCATTCCAGGGGTGCAAAGCCTTCCCTTGTTTTTATTTGGGGGCAGATGAAAAAGGAAATCTATAAATGGATTATTGTTTACAGAAATTGCTTCCTTCCCCAGGGTCCCCCATGTCCCACGCAGAGAATCCATCAGCACTTCCCGGGGACAAGCAGTCCTATTGGGAGGAAGGGGACCGGATAGGGCTTGGCAACACTTGATCCCCTGAGCATACTTAGGGGTTCTGGAAGCCACAGATGGGGTGTGAGCTCACCTCCCCCTTGCCTGGGGCAGGTGCAGTGTCTTTTTCTTGGTTCAGCAGCAGGTACTGTGTTCAGTCCCTCCTGAAAGAAAAAAGGAAGAGGAAAAGAGACTGAAACAGGGATGCTATATCACAGGCACATGACTAACCTCCAGGCCGTTAAAGCCAGAACTGAAAGTGAATGTGTGAAAGCTCAATGAAAGAGATAGGGCTACTGGTGGAGCAGTCACAAAAGAGACCCAGCCCAGAGGCACCAGGAAATATGGGGGAGCACTCCCTTATCCATATCCTTCAGCAACATCCCTTTCAAAGAGCCTCACCCAGGGCCCCAAGTCATTGGCGCTGAAGGCCTAGCTCCCATATTGGATATGTTATCTCTGAGTAGATCTAAAATTTTGGAAATCTGTTTATGTTTTTAGCCCACATCTTTGGGGTAATGATTTTTTTTTAAGTTTGCACTTAATTTGTTTCACTTGAGGCATGCTTTCTGCAGTTTGTGATGTGCTGAGATTTGTTTAACAAATCTATGCTAACTTTATAGCCAATACCTTTATGAAGGAAGCTCCGGTTGGCCACTCAGGGGGACCTCCAGCACCGTGGCTTGTTGCTAGTGACAGGTTAAGCATTTTGTCCACGACACCCAGTTTCTAACCTAGAGTTCTTTTAAGGAGTGAAGGCAAATGTTCTGGTTCCTGTGACTTATCAACGTCTACATTACCCACCAGGCCTGGAATGTCCTGCTCATTTACCGCCATCTGATCTCCCGCCACCTGCCTTCAGGTTCAAGGGAGACTCCCTAGTGTCTTCTGTAAAGACCAGGGCAATGAGCCGAGGTAGCCTATCTTCCCCCGCCTCTTCCTTGAATAAGTGGCCACTCTTCTCCTCTTTTTGGTTTCTTCACTGGAATGTAACTGAAGATTCATTGATTGATTTATTATTTATTTATATATTTTTTTGGTTTTAGAGTCTTACCATGTAATAGTTAACTTTATCTCCAACATATCTGGTTACAAGTCGGGGCTTGACCTATTATTTTTGTGAATTGTGCTATTATTCTGACTAGGATTAGCTGTCCTTGGACATGATAAATTGTGTGTGGGGGTGTTGTGTGTGTTCAGAGGGTGATTAATTCTTAAAATTTCTTTTAGGTATACACTAAGTCTTGAAATTGAGCACATTTAAATTGTTTCCAGGATTGCCAACTATTTTAACTCGGCTACTCTACCATTTTATACACACACACACACACACACACACACACACATACACTTTCACACAGCTTGGAACATGGTAGGCATTCTGTAGTTATTTCTTGGTTGGATAAATCAGTTATGAAAATGGAGAAATTATGTAATATGCCTTTTAAATTTTTCCCTATTTTATAAGATTTGGAATTGTGGGTGAAATTTACTTAATTTTTATCACAATGCAGCCTCCTTCGTCATATTTTTTATTTATGAATGAGCAAGCACTAGGGAAATCCTTTGTTATTCAGCTTGTATCTTGGCTGAGGTGGCTTTGCTGGACATAAAAACCATTTGTTCATTATTGTTATTATTATGTTGAGATAAGCTTTCAGCAATACATAATCCTAGCAATAATTGTAGCCAAGGGAATAATTTTTAATACTTTTATTTTGGGTTATGTTTATGTGTGTGTATGTGTTTGAATATATGCGTATATAAAAACATGGTTTAGGAGCTGGATATATAAATCAAGAATCTTTAATAATAGCTGAAGTATACTAGGTCCTAACTATGTGCCAGCCCTCCGCTGTGATTTATATGCATTATCTCACTTAATTATTACAGTGACCCTACCCAAACTTGGCACTGTTATTAATTCCACTTTAAAGTGGCAGACACTGTGGGTTAAGACAAGTTGAGTGGCCTGCATGAGGGCATAAAGTTGGAACGAGGAACTCAGTTGTTCGAACCCAGGCAAATTGGTTCCAGGACCAAGAGGAAATAGAATCGGCGATAAGAAGGAACCTTAGCTAGTGCCTTCATCTTGGCACAAATCTTAGCTTTCTGTAATTTATTTTATGGAAACTGGATTCAGTAGAGATTCTCCGGGCACCTACCACACTCTAGGTAGTGTGCTAATCAGACTGTCAGACTGGCTAAGAAGTGCTGAGAAGCTTCCAGAAGCTTCTGTTCAGATTGGGTTGTGTGAGCACATGTTTGCACAGCCCCATCCTGTGGGTCTTGTTGGCCTTTCTCTCTGGCATCTCTGCAAGGGCAGAGGTCACAGTATGAAGGCAGATGAGAGGTTAGCCCAGAGTGGGATGAGTCAGGGTGGGGAAATGAATAGGCTCCCAAGACTGACATCAGGCACTGCTGTACTTGGGGGTAAAGCTAATTGGCTTAGTTGGGTGCTTCTGGGAGACAACAAGCAATTTCTATTGGCTGGTGGGTGTAAGCTCTGCAGACCAGAGGCATTTATCCAGGTGAGGGAGGTCTGCTGGAAGCAGGGCTCCACTCTGTGTGGAGGCGGGGAGGCCGATGAAGGGCTCTCTGAAATGGGATCAGGGCTCCGACTGGTTAAGGCGGGGACCAAGGTGGCTTTCAACTTCCAGGAGGGAACACCAATGCCAGGATAGAGGGTTTGTCTGGCAAAGTAAACACACCTGATGGGAGTTAGCTAGTGAGACACAGTTGTTGTTTATTCCACACACGGACAATGTCACCCTAATCACAGATGGTGTCCCTACAATGGACTTCTACAAATATCCTCATCAGTGGAAAGTGGCTCCCAATACAATTATACTCACTTCCTTCATAATCTTATTTATCCTCTTAGCTTCCAGATATATAGATGAAACCCACGCTTCCATCTCCATCCAGACCTCTCTCGAACCCAGTATCATCTATTCACCTGCTACTCAACATCTCTATTTGAATGTCTCATCTCTCAGACTTACTTCATCCAGAATAGAATTCCTGTTGACTATAAACCTGTTTTCTCCCATTGCATTGTTGGCTATGCCATCATCCCATTGCTCAGGCTAAAAACTTCGCAGCCACCCTTGACTCCTTTCTTTTTCTCCTGTACCACATTCCCTTCAGCAGGAAATCCTCTTAGTTCGACTTTCAAAATATGCCCAGAATATGAGCACTTCTCATCACCTGTGTACTCACTATCAGCTCCAAACCACCATCCATTATCTCCTAGTGCATCAGCCTTGTAACTGGTCTCCATGCTCGGACCTTACCCCTTCCTGCCCTCCAGTCTGTCTCCAATAAAGCAGGCAGAACAGCCTTCTGAAGCATGAATCAAACCTTGTCATCCCCGCATAAACCCCTCCAGGCATCCCACTTACCAGAACAAAGTCCCTGCAAAGGCCTCGAGGTTTCGGTGGCCTCACCGGCCTCTCCTACTCCTCAGTGGGTCACACTCCCTTCGGCTGGCCCAGGGCTTTGCGCTGGCTTCTCCCTCTGGCTGGGATGCGCTTCCCCTGGGAGCTGCATGGCTTCCCGCTGTCAAAGCCTCAGGTCTGCTCAGTGTTAAGTTCTCGGTGAGACCTCTCTCTAAAACATTAGAAATACATTTTAGAAAAGGGATTGAAAGCAAACTTTTAATTGACACATAAGATACAAACATAAAGTGTGCATCTAATAAGTGGACAGCTGGTTAAATATCCACAAAGCCAACACCTAGAGAACCAGGACCCAGAGTCAGAAAAGGCACATCATCGGGACCCCAGGAGCCCCTTTTCGTGTCAGGCGCCAGTGTGCCAGGGTCTGCTCGGGGCTGTGTGGGGAGAATTGGCGTCTCCACAGCCGACTTCTCCAGTTTATGAAGATGGCGCACCTCTACTAAGGGGCTGCCTTATGATTCCACAGTTTTCCTGGCAAGTGCAGGGAAGTCAAGAAGAAAGTGAATACGCTCCTGCATTGCTCTGGGGCTTCTGAGGCCCCTACAGGGAGGAAATGCACTAATTCACATTCTCTAGGAAGGACCTAGATGTTCTTTGTTTCATGGGGCGAATGAGGTTTCCGTGTGGAAAATATCAAAACTGCATTTCTAAAAGTTGCATCACTCTCCCCTCCACACCGCATGCATCACATCCTTAGCTGCACTCCTGCAGGCTTTGCACTCAATGGCACTTTCTGTCACTGCCTCTTTTCCTTGGAACTGTGTGAGCACTGGGAAGCCACAGCATCTAGCACAGCCCCCGACTCATGGCAGGGCCTCAGTGCTGTTGAATAAAGGCATACATTGGCCTCAGCCTAGCCTGGCCTGTCTTTGATACAGACAGCTGGGTGGGGCCCGGACCAGCAACTTACACTTCGGGGTGATTTGGGTGCTGAAACGTCTTCTTTCGCTACTGTGCATGGTTCTCGTGCCAGACGGGAGAGCTTTGACGCCATGTAGATTTACATGAAACTTGGCTCCATGAAACTTTGACTCCATGAAACTTGGAATTCAAAGCGCTATAATCCTTGGCGAGGACGTGTGGAGGCTGGTTAGAGTTGGTTATAAACCATTCTGAGTGGCTGAAAATCCAGCCAGGGTGCTGCTGGAATTCACAAATCATAATAGACACCCTTGCCTTCAAACGAACCTGCTAAACCTCAGTGTCCCATTCGGGCGGATGTCATTGAGAATCTTCTTTTCTTCCCCTTGAATCTCCTCTCAGTGGCTCTCTTGCCTCCCCTGTGCCGCCCGCGCTGCCCTAATGACTAACGCCCACCGAAGGGAAAGCACTTCCCTGAACACGGTTTCAGATGAAGAGAGACTTAATCCATGAACTATTAACAGGGATTCCGTTCCCCTCTGGCCCTGGTAATTTCTAGAACATTGAATTAAACAGTTCTCAGACCTTTACAAATTCTCAAGGCAAACATTATTAGCAAAGAGAAGCCCGTACCGCATGTTAGAAGATTGCCAGAAAATGTCAATGGGATTTCTGGGTAAAACAAAAAAGGGTGAAACTCCTCCTCCCCATCTTCTCCCCCCACCCTCTCTCCCTTCTTTCCTCCCCTCCTCCCTCTCTCACTCCCTACCTCCCTCCCTCTCTCCCCCTAACATGATTAGAAAGTCATTTCATGTGTCTTATGTGTTTGGTCAATCAAAGGCAAATGTACATGATTGATGGTGACAGGGAACACATTTAACTCATTATTCTTTACTTTGCAGCAAAATGATTTGTGTAAACTGTCTGCCTAGCATTAAAGGTAAAACAAACTTAGAAACCCCAAAATGTTATATATTTGTCTAATATTTTCCTTTCGGTTTTATAGCTGTAATCACATATGGATTCTTTTATTTGGCACTTGGCATGGACTGAACACAGGGGAGGGTAGCCAGAAAGATTACATAAGTTACCACAGCCGGTGCCCATGAGGACGGAGCAGACGCCACAGTGACCAGCACGCACCATGAAATCCAGAGGCTGCCACTCACCCCGGCCCCTGTCAGCTGCCAGGATATTGTCATTCATGTGGCACAACGCCCTCTTGGCCAAGCCTCTGGTCAAACACCAAAATGGGCTCTTTCAGGGATTATCGGCCTTTAACTAATTGCCTGCATTTCTGAGCACACCTGCGTGTCCACAGGCTGAGTCCTCCTGGCTGGACCACTTCCTGTTTCTAACTTAGGTATTATGGGTGCCACCCACCGTCTGTGACTTTTCAAGCCAAATCTCAAAATGCTATTAAACCATTAGGAATAAAATCTCAGGTTCCCTTATTATAATATCTATGGGTCATCATGCTCTAAAGCTGTGGTCGGCAAACTGCAGCTCGAGAGCCACATGCGGCTTTTTGGCCCCTTGAGTGTGGCTCTTCCACAAAACACCACGTGTGGGCGCGCACGTACAGTGCAATTGAAACTTCGTGGCCCCTGCGCAGAAGTTGGTTTTCGGCCTGGGCTAGTCTACTTTGAAGAAGTACTGTTGATATTTGGCTCTGTTGACTAATGAGTTTGTCCACCACTGCTCTAAAGGATACCAAGTGTAACCTATGCCCACGACAAGGATGAGGAACCTTTGAATTCCTTTGAGATGATTATTCTATATCCCTAGGGGATGCAAAGTAAGGAACTACCACTGATTTGATACAGTGGGTATTTTATCAAGAACTTGGAAATGATACTAGTACCTAAGTGTGTATATCACGTTATAGTTTATAAGATGTGCCAATGCGAAGTAGCTGTTGTTTCTGACCTTCCTCATCTGTAGAGCAAAAGAAATGGGAGAAGAGGAAAGGGGAGGATAGGACAACTGGCTTCTCGTTGCACAGCTGTACGGGGAATGGTAGTGCGAGGGCCAGAATCCACTATGCTCTTAGCTCAGAGCTTCACCTGCTATTACACATTGCTTCCTCTAGGAATGCTTCAGATAGAAACACTGCTTGGTTTTGTATTCAAGGCTTCTAAGAATAGAAATCACTTTTCAATACCTGACAGTGTGGTATCCTCAGTTTACCCAACCATATCCAACTACATGGCATAGAAATTAAGAAGCATTGCCAAGGTAGAAAGTGGATCCTTCCCTTCGTGGCGCCTTAACCTGAAAAGGACCAGGCTCCTGTCTTCCCTAGACCACAGTGCCTTGCCACGTGGGAGAATTTGCTGCTCCAGTCAGTGCTGCCACTGAGCAGCGAGGGGGTGATGACCTATTTGTTGAAGATGAATGTAAGAAAGCTAAAAGAACTTAGTCCTGACCATCTGAAGGAAGGAACGAGTGGGTCAGAATGCAGGATGGTGGGTTTCCAACATAGGGAGGGAGGTCTCAGTAAAGAAGGCATGAGATCTAGAGGATTGAACAGTGATGATAACAGGAAGAAAGGAACACTTCTCAGAAGGAAGGTAGAGCTAACCTTAATCTCTGCAGGCATCTTCCGATCATCATAAAGTATTATAGTAACTCAAACAATTTGGGCACAGGGAGTGGGGCACTGAATTGATGTCCTCTAGAGATTAGTAGAGAAATCCAGTTCCATTCACCTAGAATTTCTTCTGGCCATTTTCCTTTATAGGAAAATGCTTAAAGTAGGTGTTGTTTCTGACCTTCCTCATCTGTAGAGCAAAAGATTCAAAAGTAATTTTAGTTGTCCAGATACTGTATCTCCTTCTTTAATTTTACCTTATATTAAAGTTTATGTGTGGGTACAAACTTTTCTGCATTTTAACACATGAGTCTGGCCACTACCAGACTCAGAACATAGATCAGTCTCAGTGACCCCACTTTGTTGTCATAGCCTTGCTGCACCCCTGACCCCCATCCCCTGACAATCACTATTTGTTCTCTCTCAATATACTTTTGTCTTTTTGCAAATGTCTTGCAAATGGAATCATACAATATATATCCTTTGAGACTGGCTTTTTCAGTTAGTATAATTCCCTTGAGATCCATCCAGATTATTGTGTGTATCAATATTTCACTCCTTTCTACTGCTGAAAATGATGGCATTCTATGGACTTGCCTTGGTTTGTTTACCATTCATTCATTTAATGGCTTCGAGGTTGCTTTCAGTTTGGGGTGAATATGAATAGAGCTGATAAAACATTTGTATAGAAATTTATATGGACATAAGTTTTAATTTCTCCAAGGCAAATACTTAGAAGTAGAATCTTTGGATTGTAGGATACGCGTTTAATTTTAAAAGAAACCGAAACATTTTTTTCAGAAATGTCTGTGCCACTTATGATTCACACCAACAATGTATGAGAGTTCTTGTTGCTCTGCATTCTTGCCAACACTTGGTATTGTCAGTATCTTTAATTTTAGTCATTCAATTGTGTGTGTGTAGTGGTATCTCATTGTGGTTTTAATATGTATTCCCCTAATAGCTAAAGATGTTGAGCATCTCATCTTAGGCTTATTTGTCATCTGTGTATCCTTTTGTGAAGTGTATGGCCTATTTTTGTCATAGGCTTTGTTGTTTTAAGCAGTTTTAGGTTCACAAGAAAATTAAGTGGAGGTACAGAGATTTCCCATAACCCCCTGCACTCACACCAGCATAGCTTCCCCATTATCAACATCAACATTATTTAACAACTGAGCAATTGATGAACCCTCTTTCCCCTAATCCCTGGCAAATACTGATCTTTTTACTCTCTCCATAAGTTTTGTCTTTTCCAGAATGTTATATATTTGGAATTACACATATGTATGATTTATATATATAATCAATCATATGTAGTCTTATTAGATGGGTTTCTTTAACATAGTAATATGGTTTTCAGGTCCTTCCATGTCTTTTTATGGCTCGATAGTTCATTTTTTAGCACTTAATAATATTCCGTTGTCTGGATGAGCCACAGTTTTTTCATCAGTTCCCCTATTGAAGGACATCTTAGTTGCTTCCACATTTGGGCTATAATGAATAAAACTGCTATAAACCTCCGTGTGCAGGTTTTTGTGTGGACATAAGTTTTCAAATCTTTTGGGTAAACACCAAGGAGTTTGATTGCTGGATCATATGGTAAAACTATGTTTAGTTTTGAAAGAAACCACCCAACTGTCTTCCTAAATGACTGTACTAATTTGCAGTCCCACCAGCAACAAGTGAGCTGCTGTTGTTCCACATGCTCACCGGCATTTACTGTGATCGGTGTTGGGACCACTTTTTAAATGATGCTGTCTGGTTTTTAACTTCGAGTTTAAAAGTGTCTCATATATTCTGGCTATCTGGTTGGAGATGGGATTTGTAAATATTTTCTCCCAGTCGGTAGCGTGTGTTTTTATTTTCTTGATACTGTCTTTCCTGAATCAAAGTTCTTAATTTTGAAACATAGGAAGTTTTCTCAACATGTTAAATGTCAAGTATCTATGTGACCCGACAATTGCCCTCACCGGTATCTACCCAGGAGAAATGAAAGCTTATGTATTAATGTCCCAGGGCTGCTCTAATACATTTCCACAAATCTAGCTGCTGGTAATAACACACTTTTTTCCCCTCTGAAATCAGTTTCACTGGACAGAAGTCAAGGTGTTGGCAAGGCTGGCTCCTCGGAAAGCTGTTTCCCTGCACATTCTCACTTCCGGAGGCTGCCTGCATTCCTTGGCTCATGACTCCTTCCTCACATCACTCTCACCTTTTGCTTAGATGTCACATCTCCTATTTCCTCCTAATTTGTCAAATCTCCACCTGCCTCCTTATAAGAGTACTTGAGATTTCAATTACGGCCACTTGGATAATACAGGCAAACCTCAGAGATATTGGGGTTTGGTTCCAGACCACCATAATAAAATGAGTTTTACAATTAAGTGGGTCATAATCTTTTTTGCTGGTGGAGGATCTTGCCTTCAACTTGTAAGAAACGCAATAGCTGTGAAGGGCAGTAAAGCAAAGCACAATAAGACAAGGTATGTGTGTACAAAATCATCTCACACCCACAGATCCTTAAGTTGAATCACATCTGCAAATTCCCTTTTGTCATATAAGGTAACAGACAGTCACAGGTTCCAAGGATTAGGGCATGG
The DNA here is from genome assembly GCF_028538775.1 of Myotis yumanensis. Lineage (NCBI taxonomy): Eukaryota > Metazoa > Chordata > Mammalia > Chiroptera > Vespertilionidae > Myotis > Myotis yumanensis. Next base: position 47,149,223 of record NW_027223764.1, on the reverse strand, counting down.
TTATCCTTAGGGATCATTATTTAGCCTCCCATTTTCCTGGTCCTCAAAGATTCATATTGATCCTCACGCAGAATACATTCATCCCATCCTAACATCCTTAAATTTTTCAATCCTACAGCATGAATTCAAATTCAAAACCTCATGTAAAGTCCTAAGTTTCATCATCTAAATCACTTACGGGCAACACTCTGGTATAATGCATGCTAGGGCAAAATTCCTTCCATTGGTGGAATTGTAAAACCAGAATGCCTTTAATGCATCATGGTAAGATGGCCATGGGACAACAGTGATAAGCATTCCCATTCCAAAGGAGAGAAAATGGAAGGAAGAAAGGAGCTACCAGCCCCAAGAACCTTCACAATGTAATGAGAAAATTCCATTGTTTCAAGATCTGGAAATAATCCTCTGTGGCTTAAAATTGCCATTAGGTAATGTGATTCCTCCAAGTGTATTCGTTTTCAAATTGTTTTGGCTAGGCTAGTGTTTTTGGCTTTTCAAATGAATTTTAGGATCGGATGGTATCTGCAAAAATTCCTACTGACATTTTTATTTGAATTGTGTTAAACGTGTAGACCAATTTGGGGGAGCATCAGCATCCACATGGATTCCAATCTATGAAAATGGTCTATTTATTTAGATAATCTTTAACTTCTTTCATCAGTGTTTTGTAGTCTTCAGCAAACAGATTCTGTACATTTTTGTTAGATTTATACATGAATATTACTTTGGGGGATGCTATTTTTAATGGCATCTTTAAGAAATTCAGTTTCTAGTTATTACATTGCGTAGAATTGTGTAGAATTGATGATATTTTCACTGGTGGTATGTGGTAATACACATTATTTTCCTGTATTGACCTTGTATTCTGCCGCCATATTGTGCTGGCTTGCACTTCTTGCAGGATGTTGCATAGAAAGAGTGAAGGAGTATGTCTTTGATTTGTCTCCACTCTTAAGAGGGACCAAATTCAGTGTTTCACCATTAAGTATCATGTCAGCTATAGGTATATAAGGTTAGCCCTTCTTTTGAGGTTGAGGAAATTCTTTTCTATTAATTTGATGAGAGTTTTACCATGAGTGGGTATTGAATTTTACCAAATGTTTTTTGTACATCAGTTGATATAATCATGTTGTTTTCATTCTTTAGACTGTTAGTATGGTGAATTGCACTGACTGATTTGAGATGATTGAACCAGTCACTATGCATTCCAGGATAAACCCCAGTTGCTCCTAGTGTGATACACATACCCAGGCACACACATATGTACATACATGTATATACACATGTATAGATGTGTATATATTTATATTGATATATGGGTGGATTTGATTTGCTAATGTTTTTATGAAGATTTTTTGTGTATATGTTTTCAAGTGGATTTTGTTCTAAATATTTCTTATACTGTCCATGTCTGATTTTAGTTGGCTTCAGAAAATGAGTAGGAAAGTGTTTTCCCTTCTATTCTCTGGAAGGGATTGTGTAGAATTGATGATATTTTTTTCTTCAAGTGTTTAATAGAATTCACTAATGAAACCATCTGGACCTGAATTTCTTTTCCCAAAGGTTTTTAAAGACTAATTCAATTTCTTTAATAGTTATAGGTCTATTCAGGTTATTTATGTAATCTTGGGTGAGTTGTGGCAGTTTAAGGGGTTTGAGGAATTAGTTTAATTTAACTGAGTTGCTCAATTTATGTACATAACGTTGTTCATAATTTCCCATTATTGTCCATTTAATGTCTGCATGGTATGTAGTGATAACCTCTCTCTCATTCCTGGTTTTGTAATACGTGTCGTGTCTTCTTTCTTTCTTTTGTCTCTTGTACTACATGTAAATTTTGCTGATCTTTTCAATGAATCTGCTTTTAATTTTGTTCTTTTTTTAACTATATATATAGTTAAAAAATGTTATAGCAGTGATGTTCATAGTAGCTCTATTTACCTTCCACATTTTTTGTTGGTTTTCCTTGTGTTATGCATTATTACATCTGCATACATTGAAAACCCATCAGACAATATTATAACTTTAGCTTTCAACCATCAAACATATTTTAAAGAACTCAACAGAAGTATAGTATTTTATATTTATTCTGATACTTCCCATTTCTGTTTTTCTCTCTTCATTCCTGATGTTTCAATTTTCCTTTTGGTATCATTCCATTCTTTCTGAACAAAATCCCCCCACCCCCAATTCTTTTAGAGCAGCCTGCTGGTAAATACTATTTTTCTTCATTTGAGAATGTCTTTATTTCACCATCATTCCTGAAGGACATTTTTGATGAATAGAAAATTCTGGGTTAACAAATCTTTTTCTTTTAGTACTTTAAAAGCATTGTTTTCCCCTGACTGGTGTGTCTCAGTTGGTTGGGCATCTTCCTGTGCATGGAAAGGTTGTGGGTTCCATTCCCACTGGGAGGCATGCAGGAGTCAGCCAATCAATGTTTCCCTCTCACATGGATGTTTCTCTCTCCCTCTCTTTCTCTCAAAATCAATTTTCTAAAAAAAAAATGTTGTTTTCCTTCTTGGCTTCATTAGTTCTGATGAGAAATCCATAGTTATTTGAATTCCCGTTCACCTATAAGTAATGAGTTGTTCTTCTCTGGTTGCTTTTAATGTTTTCGTTTTGTCCTTGGTTTCCTGTCATCTGATTGGTTGAGCATTATTTCTTTGTGTTTATGCTGTTGGGGCTAACTGAGATTCTTGGACCTCTAGGTTTATCTTTGGTGGAATTTGGGAAGTTTTCATTCATTATTTCTTCAAATATTTTTTCTGTATCACACAATTTCTGCTCTCCTTCTGGATTTCCTATAAGACAAAAGGTGGGCCTTTTTCTAAGATTCCACAGGACCTTAAGGCTCTATTCATTTTTTAAATCTTTTTTCTCTCTATTGTTCAAATTGCACAATTTTTGTTGATCTAAATTTAAGTTTATTGATTCCTTTCTCTATCATCTCCATTCTGTTATTTAGCCCATCTATAATACCAGGTGTACCGTTCAATAATGAGGATTTTTGTAATCAAAGAAAACATGATAATTTCAAGAGAAACATCAAAAGTGCTTTTTTCAAAGTAATGTCCATCGCTAGCTACACATTTCCCCATCTTTCAGGTAATTTGTGGATACCGTCCCTATAGAACTTTTCTTGTTTTGAGGCAAACCATTCAGTGACCCAATTTTCCACTTCTTACGTTTTGAAGTGCTGCTCAGAAAGTGCGTGTGCCATCGATAGGAACAAGTGGTTATCTGAAGGAGCAAGTTCGGGTGAAATGGCAGGTGGGTTAATACTTCCCAGGCAAGATCTTTTAACGTGTCTTTACCTGGTTTTGAAGTATGTGATGGTGTGTCATTATGAAGCAAAATTACTTTGCCGTGTCTTCTGGAACATTCTGGTCATTTCACAATCAAAGCGTGGTTCATATTGATTATTTGTTGTCAGAAGCGATCAGTATTAACAGTTTCACCTGGTTTTAGAAGCTCATAATACACCACACCTTCCTGACCTCACCAAACGCAGAGCATTGTCTTCTTTCCATAGCGATTTGGCCTTGCAGTCGATGTTCATGGTTGACCTGGATCAACCGATGATTTTGTGCATTTGGGATTCTCAAAATGAATCCACTTTTCATTGCCAGTCACAATTCGATACAAAAAAGTCTTTCTTTCATGCCGTTGAAGCAACATTTTACTGATGACTTTTCGGTTTTCCATTTGTCTTTCGTTCAGTTGATGTGGAACCCATTTTCCTTCCTTTAAAATCTTTCCTATTGATTGTAAAGGATCGGAAATTGTTTGCCAAGCAACGTTTAATCTTTCTGCAAGTTGTTTTTGAGTTTGACACGCATCTTCATCCAATAAGGCTTGTAATTGTTGGTCTTCAAACTTTTTCGGTTGACCTGAACGTTCTTTGTCTTTCACATCAAAATCATCACTTTAAAGCATTTAAACCAGCTTTCACAAGTATCTTGAGATGGAGCATGTTCACCATAAGCTTCCTGAAGTATATGATAACTCTCAGCAGCACTTTTCTTCAAAATAAAGTAATGAATTATAACTTCCCACAAATGCTCACTTTGTGGCATGAAATTCGATATTTTTAAGTGTAAAAATATGATGTTAACACCTTCAGCAAATTTGACATATGAAGTTTTGAAGCTTGTTGTCAATACAACAAAATAGCATATATATCAAATCACATATATATTAACATATGTGTAACTCCATCTATTGGGAAAAAATCCGCATTATTAACCAGTACACCTAGTACATTAGTTATTGTATTTTCAATTTGAGAATTTCCATATAATTCTTCATTTTATCTTTCTATCTTTCAATTCTTTATAAAAGTGTTCTCATTTAGTTATAGAAACATTTTTATTATAGCTTTAAGGCCCTTAGTTAGACAATTCTAATATCTGTGCCCTCTAGGCCTTAGATGCAAGTTGAGATATTTTCTGATTATTCCTATGCCAAGTAATTTTTTTTATTATATCCTGAACATCTTGATTATTTTATTATGCAACTCTGAGTCTTGTATAAATCTTACAAAAATGTTGATAATTTTATTTTGGCACAAAATTGACCTGTTTGATTTTAGGCTGCAAGTTCTTGACCAAGCTTCTATGGCGCGTGATTCCAATGGCAGTTGGGTTTTCAAAGCATCGGCATTGCTCTTTGAATCTGTCCCATATCCGTCTTAGACTGGGCCATAGACTATGTTATAGTTTAGTTCTCAAAATTTATATATGCTGTGTAAGGTCAGTTCCATTCATGCACACAGCTCAGGGTGGGCCCAGAAATTCATAATCAATCACAATGGGCTACTTTTCCAAGTCCTCTTTCTCTGTGATCTCCAGGGAACTTTCAATTTCATGGGGTTTTCCTTTTTGATATTCTGACCAAAGATCTGGGGCTTTAAAAAATGTTGCTTTGCTATTTCAGTGACTGGGGACAACCAATGGGAGGACAAAGAGAGATAAAAAGCAACATGACTGCCCTGGCCGGTGTGGCTAAGTTGGTTGAGCATTGTTCCATGCATCAAAAAGTCGCAGGTTCAATTCCTGGTAAGGGCCCATGCCCAGCTTGTGGGTTCAATCTCCGGTCGATGGGAGGCAACAGATCCATGTATCTCTTTCACATCTTTGTTTCTTTCTCTCTCTTTCTCTCCTGTCCTCTCTCTATTAAAGTAATAACATATTTTTTAAAAGAAAATAACAGGGCTTTGCCCCACTCTCTTGGGGCCTCAAATCCTCTAGCTCCCATTCCCGCCTCTGCTGCTGCTACTGCTACCACTACCACTTGATGGCTTGGTGGGGAGAGGGGTGGAATGTGAGAAATTAATTTAAAAACAAAAAGATAAACCATGGTTTGCCCCATTTTCTCTCAGTGTTAGGAATTCCCTGCACTGCTTTTTGAGCCAGAATGAGAGCTTTTCTTGGAGCTTGCTCTGCTCACATCCTAGTGCTCACTTAGGAGATTTGGGCTGCCTTAAGGTCATGGCAAAGGATACCAGAGGAGAAACGATGGTAAACTCACTGCTGATTTAGTGGTCCTTCCCATTCTGGTCATTTCCCCTAATCTACCAGCTGCTTTTTACTTCTCAGAGCTTTCAAATTCTGTCCATGCATTCTGTCCAAATGTGGTAGATGCAGTTAGTGGAGGGTACAGGGTGGAGTGTGCTTACTCCATCTCATCCAGAACAGAAGCCCAGAGGGCACCACGGACGCCATACTCCACGTTTGTCCTGTACAGCCGGACCAGGGAGATTGTTGCCTCCAAGCTGCTGCCATTGGCGTCGTGTCCGTTAGCATATTTAATAGTCACTCCCTTTGGGATGAGTTTGAGGTAGTCTGCCTTTACATCACAGGCTAATGGTGTGGCAAACCCTGGGGCCGGGGAATCCAGCACCGCTCCCGGTAGAACAATGTGAGGTGGCTGTTTCAACTTCAGGCTCATCTGGCTGATTTAGAGAAACTTTGGGACACCAGTAAAATGATGCTGAGATCAAATTAGGCATCTATCTGCCAGCTTGAAAATGACATGAGATAAAACCCTCCAATTGGGTATAATTTTTGTAGTTTTTATCATTAACTGCCACAGGTGTTTCACAGTAACAAGTGTGATGCAGTCCCACTGATAAGGGTTTCAAGTTCAAAGAAATACAGGTGCCCTGCCCTGACACTGCCTTGTGTGCACTAGGCAATGGGGCGTAGGATGGAAGTGGATGGCATTAATTGACGTGTGAGTGAGAGATATCACTTCCTCCCTTTTCCCCATACTGTGTCAGCAGGTTAGGGCATCTCTGCCCACTGAGAAGTAACATATATCTCTATGCCCATGACCTTGGTTTGCAAAAGTTCTTTGCTGTCAGTCTGACAACAGAAGTCTGTATTTCATCCTAGCCTCCATATTTATGGCATTGCTTTTTAGGACAGTGGATTGAATCAAGTCCCTCCTTTGACAAAGGAAGTATCATTTCTTAAGGAGTTTCTATGCATTTCTTGTTTTAGCTAAACTTTGGTAGTGAGATGGCCATTTATTTTAGTGGTTGGGTATTTTTTCTTCTCCTTGAATAGACTAGTGAGGAAAGAACGAGTGAGAGGGGAATTTTCTGTGCTCCTTTCAGAATTCAGATTAGGTATTAGACTTGACCATCCAAAGATCATGGCATGTATTTCCCTATTCAGATATACCCATGGACCACTGTGTTATCTAAATTTGCCAGCACAGCCCTCCCTCTGCCTGCCCTCCCTCCCTTGTACAGTGTGAGAGGACAGTTGTGTAGTTGTGCAGTCGGCCAAGGAATGGGTAGGAGAAGAGCTGTAAGACTGACTTAGCACATGATTTGTAGCAAGACCTTGGACTGATCACTCAACCTTTCTGAGCTTTATCTTCACCGTGAAAAGTGGTTGGAGACATCATCAGTGTAAGAATGCATCTAACCCCCGTCTTCCTTCTTAGGAGAAGGTGGTACTATTTGGGTTTCTGTTTGTGATGAGACTTGGGACTGGGTTTTGCTTGGGTCACTAATGGGAGAAGAAAGAAGGATGAGCTTAATATAAAGTTATCCTCTGGGGTGGCATGAAAGCATCCTTCCCTATAGTGCTTACAATTCTGTGTTGCCAACATCTTTGTAAATGACTAATGTTGGGGGAGGTCCCTGGAACTCTTTGTGGCGAGATAGAGTTAGCAGAATTTTCTGCTTGAATACATTTTCTAGGGCAGAGGCATTGTTCATCAGCTTAAGTGACCCTGGTCCTTTCAACTCCGCCAACCCCTCTGTCAGAACCCACCCCCGTCCTGGGGGCTGGAAGATTCTATCTGCTCAGACATGAGAAAGCTGGGATGCTGGGTGCATCTGTCTGGCTTTTCCCAGGCCTCTGAAGTGCATGGAGACGCTCTATTCTTTCCTTTATGTAATGAAAGCCCATCTAACAAGCGCAGCCTTGCCCGGGACAGAGCCTGTGCTGGCTTACCTGAGAGGAGACTGTGCTGGAATGAGTAACTTGTGAGAACTCAGAGAGCAGCAATCCCCTGGGTCCTGCCTGAAGGACTGAAACTGCTCATGACCAGTGAGCATAAGGACAGACAGGCCTCTCCCTGCCCAAACTGGACAGTCACAAGTCCTCTCTCTTCTTGCCTTGTACCACCTACAGGGTGAGGGCTAGTCTGGCAGCTTTCTGGGGATACTGAGCTATAACAAGTGCTAAACTGATTCCAGAAATCCAACAAGGAGAAAAATATGCCCTCCAGGACTGTTCTGAGAAGGCATACAATTAATTCATGGTTGAAAGGAATGCTTCAGTGAATTCTTTGGGGTCGGAGGGATGGGATCCCTTCTCCCAAGAGGCCTGTTCAGGCAACAACAGGTATTTTCTAACTTGCCTCCTAAGAAGATGAATCCACATAACCCCAGGCTTTCATTTTGCTGCAGGGAGTATGCAGAAGGGGGGTCTGGACTGAACTGCTGCGGCACGTAGAGGCTGAGGTCTCTTACCAGTGGTCAATCTTCTCTCTTATCTCCCCACCCGGTGCTCAGCCTCTCCTCCAAACACAATCTGAACAGGTATTTTTAGTGATAATGTTCGAACAAGCACCAGGTTACTAGCATGCCTATCCTGTGGACCAAGGATGCTCTAGGCATCAAATCAGTCTCGAGATGAGGCTGGAAACCAGGAGCAAAGCCATTTGCAGGGAAGGAGAAGGAGAGATAAGAACAGAGTGAAGGATGTGGGCAAGAGTCAAGTCCTGGAACCAGAAGGAGCTAATCCAGTCGGGGCTCCTCTCAGAAAGCCAGGCTGAGTCTTTCTACATCACTGTAAAGGTGCTGTCCACACATGGCTCTTCTTCTATTTTGGGAGACCATCATTTCCTCCAAATATTTAACCTATCTCTTATCATCGTACCTATTCAGAATGAACTTGCTGGCCATTGAGAGAGGCAGAAAGGAGGGAAGACATCCCAGAACACTGCTTTCTTCAGGAGACAGATTCAAGCTGCTTAGTGTTTCCCTTCAGGTTAGAGGATCATCTCATGACCAGCGATGTTCCAGGCTTTTCTAGAATCAGCTAAAAAATAGGAAGCCATGCATCACAAGCCCAACTTCTAACTGGCCTGTGTTCCTTGGAGTGAGCAGCAGGGATGTCATCATTGCCACCATCACCACCATCATTACCATTACCTTCACCGTCATCATCATTATCCCCATCCCCACCCCCATCATCATCACTCATTATTACTTAAAATGATAGCTGACATTTATAGAACATCTATAGGGTGCATACTCAATAAATGCCATCTTTTAGTGTGATCCAAACACCAGAGCACCTGGCACCTGGCACTGTGTTAAACACTTTCTGTGTCTCTCTTCATTTCAGCTGTCTTCCTCAGAGGTAGGTACCACCGTTGCTCTCATTTTGCAGGTGAGGGGATCGAGGTTTGGAGGGGTTACACAGGTTGCCCAGAGGCACTCGGTGAGGTTGGGATTTGAACCCAGAGCCTGAATGTACTTCTGTACTTTGTACATTGCTCCTGCACGCAGGATCATGGTCCCTCTGAAAAGGAAACTGCTACACCCAGCTAAATACCTCAGCAATTTATAGGCTGCCCGTTTTCAATTTCTGCACCAAATGTCTTTTTGATGAGGCCTAACTCCCACTCTTGGGAGCGGCAGAGGGGAATTTCTGAAGTCATTTCTAACTTCCTGTAAAAATATTCTCTAGCTGGCAAGAGATTTTCCAGATAACAATGAATACACAATAAAGCCGGTGCCTCTGCCTTGGATACCTGGCTCACAAATAACCCATTTGGCTCCCCCCATCACCCTGATACCTACCGCGAGCACAATTTATGCTCGCGGCCGGAATGGCTCTCTTCAGCCAGCAAGCAAAAGTTTATGGGCGAACCCTTTGCTCTGAAATGAAATCTGGTCTCTTTGGCTCGCCTTTATTAGGCCGTATTGTACAGCGATAGGAGACATAAGTATTCAGAATCTGCTGTCACTGGAACGGGACTGAGTTGGCAAGTGCTTTCATCCTCACACTCAGCACTGTGTCCTAAAATGGGAAAGTTGAATAGAAATTAGGGATACAAATGAGGGCCATTTTCTGAAACTTTATTTTTAATTGAATTAAATATAGCCACATTATTGTTCTCCTGTTACACAGCCCACATTGAAATGGAGACTATGCTATCAGTGGGGTCACTGGATCAATGGAGAGAGACTATGCTGATAAATCTGGATCCTTGAAATATTGTTTTGACTAATTACCACAGCAACCCAACCACTTGGATACCCATCTTGTACTTAATTAGCTACAATCTTGCTCTATCTGGCTCCAGTATTTAGTGATACTCTTGGAAGACATTCTTTTTCATCTCTAACTCAAATGCTTTGGCTGTGATTGATTCTCCTTAATCTCTGGTCCATAAGGGCATGATGGAAAATACTTGGTTGCTGTCCTTCACTGTCTTTGGGAATAGATCCTGGTACTCAGAGTGTGGTCCATGTTTGAGCAGCATCAATGTGTGGGGAGCTTGTCAGAAATGCAATTTTAGACCCCACCCCAGGACCACAGCATCAGAAACTGCATTTGTCTAAGACCTTGGGTGAGTCCCATGCACAATCACTGGACTCAGAGCCTCGGAAGACTAGTTAAAGAAGCTCTTAAAACGTGCCCCCTGGTGAGAAATCACCCCAACTGTTAACATCAGTGGATGCAGTGGGATTCTCGCCAAACTGCTAAAATTCTGAAGGTTCTGCAAAAGCATAAGCTACTCTAATGGTTTGTCTCATCCAAAGCAAGCTCATAATTCCTGTGCCGACTCCCATGCTTTTCAAACTTGTTTCATCTCCTCCTAGTTCTAAATATACAAATAAATAAGCCACCAATGGGTTATTTTTGGCCTCAATTTGAGAATTTAGAAGTAATGGCATTGCCAAATATAGTCTTTAATGGGCTCAGTCTATTTGCTGTTGCATTGTTGTTTGATTCCAATGTTGATTCATTGGAAACATCAGAATTTATAAAATGAAGACAAGGGACAAATGAAGGGAGAAGTCCCATGAGGAAGATAGCATGGGCCTGAGAAAGGAGGCTCCTCTCCGTAGGGGTGGCGGTGGGACTCCTCGCCAGCAGGATGAAGGACTTCAGTGAGGTTGCCGGTGATGCACCAGCTCCTGAGAGTTGCTTCTTTCAAATCCAAGCCTCCATGTTATTGGGTTTTGAATTTAGAAAACTGTAAGCCACTTGCTAATAAGTAGCCCAAGATGCTCTGTGATGACGAAATTGCTCAGAAGAATTTGCTTATGCCCAGAAGTTTTCTGGGAAGTTTAAAAAAGGACCCAATTACACGTGCTCCCTGTTTGATCTCAAGAATGAACAATTGTTCAGCATTTGGAGGCAGAGTAGGTTCATTCCATGGTCTGACTCTAAATGCTATGAAGAGATCGGTGCTTGTGATTAGATGCCTGGGGAAATGGTGCATGCCACTTTGTGTCTTCCTCCAGTTTTGTCTTGTTCAGTTCAGTTTAACAAATATTTAAGCACCTCTTACAAGGGACCGTGCTGCTTGTTCTAGAAGATGCAAAGTTCAGTGCACAAAGGAGGGGCTCATGTTCCCAGTTCTGCTTTCTTGTAGTTCTTATGAGCGGTTAGGAGACTCAAATGCTGTGATGGTGGCTTATGTAGGTACTGGCTGCTTCCTTTGGGCCAGGCAGTGTTCTGTGCATTCTACCTGGGTCATCTGTCCAGCCTACCAGCGTCCCTGGAGGTGGGCACCATCAGTGTTCCCGTTAAGGTGAGGTGGAGCACACCAGCTGGGGAAATGCAGAGCAGCCTAGCCAGTGAGGAGGCGCCTACTGCGAACTTTTAGGAAGCTGAACTTTGACCACTGGGAATGGCCATAGAGAGAGCTGTTGGTACAGAAGGATCAAGGGAGACGCCGTGGCGGGAAGCCAGGGAGAGCAAGGTTTGGATCGGCACTGCCCATCTCCATGAGCTGCTCCTTAGAAAGTGGGTTCTGTGACTAAACACCAAGTTTTCCCCCTGGAGACGTACACTTCATCCTAATGTGTTAAATACTCCAAGTATTGCCCTAAAAAATCCCATTTGACTGTGTTAAATCCAGTGCTTCCCAAATTTATTTCATCCATTCAAACATATCATTGAGCTACTACTATGATCCCTGCATTGTTCCAGGCACTGGAGATCCAGAAAAAATTTCTGCCTTCAAAATGGCCTCCATTTTAACGGGGACACCCTAGAACAGCCGTTCTCAACCTGTGGGTCGCGACCCCTTTGGGGGTTGAACGACCCTTTCACAGGAGTCGCCTAAGACCATCGGAAAACACATATATAATTACATATTGCTTTTGTGATTAATCACTATGCTTTAATTATGTTCAATTTGTAACAATGAAATTGGGGGTCACCACAACATGAGGAACTGTATTAAAGGGTCGCGGCATTAGGAAGGTTGAGAACCACTGCCCTAGAACCTGCTCTTCACCGACTCTTATGTTCAAGGTCACACCCGTTAGTCACTTACTTTGGAAAATCTTACTTGAGAACAATTCAACTCCACGGACCCCTGGGGAAACTGGGCAGGAAGGGTTGTGAGAGGGTGGCTAGCACCACCACAGGCCACAGGCGCCATCCCTGGAGGGTCCTGGGAACTGTTTGCTGCCCGCCTACCCAGAGATAAGGAAGAACACGAGAGGAGGCGCTTTGAAACTTACAGCAATTGGCAGATCGATTTGATATCCGTTGAATCTCATGATGAAAATGTTGGACTTGTACTTTGCATGTCTTGTCTTTTCATTTCTTTTTTCTTCTTCTTGTTTTGGAATTCGTTTTTGTTAGTTTTCCGAAGGTTTTGCCTGCAGAAGAATAGGTATTAGAAATAAAAATAAAAGCCTGGTCCCTCACCTCACGTGGGCTGAGGAGCTCTGTCCCGGGAAATCCCATGTGTGGGGCTGAAGTGTCGCCGGGAAGGTTGCTCAGCCTGCGGGAGAGCACGTACTCCTGCTCCCTCTACCAGGTTAGAATTGTTTTAGGGGTATTTTAAGAACCTTATTATTTGAAGCAAAAATGAGGATGCTGTTAACCATTAGCAGGATTGCAAAAACAAAGTTATATTTGGATAGACAGTAATTAGGCCAATCTTTAAAAAAGTCTGACATCTCTTAAGCATAAACACCTTTGCTACATTAGAGAAAAAAATAAGAGAGTAGAAGATCTTTTATGTATTGGGAAAAAAGCACCCATTTTCTGCCACATAAGTAACACTTTCTTAAATAATTTCTAAATAATTGTTCTTTAAAAATTTTTTTTTATTGATTTCAAAGAGGAAGGGAGAGGGAGAGAGATAGAGAAACATCAATGATGAGAGAGAATCATGGATCAGCCATCTCCTGCACACCCCCTACTGGGGATCAAGCCCAAAACCTGAGCATGTGCCCCGACCAGGAATCGAATCATGACCTCCTGATTCATAGGTGGATGTTCAACCACTGAGCTACGCCAGCGGGCAATAATTATTATTTTTAAAAGTTCTCATATCATGCTTCCTGCTAACCATTCTTTTACCTCCAGTCCCTCTGGCACTTTTTGTTTCTTCTGAAATAATCTGGGCTGGGGAACATAGTGGGGAAATGCCATGTACGCTAATGCTTTGTGGTGTGGTCTGTTCTCTCTCTAAATACCTCAGATGGATTCATTTTTTTCATAATGTGTGATGGAAGAAATCTTATTTGATAGTCTGCAGCCCACTAGTCTGGGAATAAGAGACTTGGCTCACGTCTACCCCAAAATGTGTCTTTGGAGTTGTTTATTTATTCGTCCAGCGCTCAAGCAACCAGTTATCTGGCATTCCATCATCAAATCTCAAATAATTTGTTTTAATTGACATTGTCCTGAAGCCTTTGGAAAAATCCGAGATCCTTTTTTCTTGCCCTCACATTCTGGACAATGCAGTCTGAAATGGGCTATAATTGAGAGATGCCAAATGGTTATGGAGTCCCCAGCGTGCAATGCTGCTATCGGAAGGGCCGCCGACCTGCATTCATATCCAAGGACAGGCGTGGTGGGCAATTTGGCACAAGAAAGAAACATATTCTGAAAGGTGCACAGTACCACTCATTCCCCATCTCTTCTGCACCTTTCCTTTGATTTCAACTGGATCACCAGTTTCCCCCACCCTCAGAAAGCGGTGCATGGAGGCAGTCCCTGTCCCTCCACCTGTGAGGACTTAAGTGAGCAAAATTCAAACGTGTTGTTTTTTAGTTCAAATGTGTTGCTTTTCAATTCTGTGAGTTGGTTTGGGGGGGGGGGGGGCTGTAATTATACTGAAGAACGTAGAGGCTGGGAAGGGAGAGAGAAAGAGAGAGCCGCATGCCCATGGATAACAACTGGGGCACGTTTGTTAACATGGGGACTTAGAAGGAAACAAAGGAGAGACAGAACCCAGCTGCCCAGAGATAAAGTCTTCTCAACATTCAGTTGCCCTCAGCATCGTTCTTTCCAGCAAGAGACCCTTAGATGCAGCGTGAAAGCAGATGTGTCCCAGGGACAGAGCGCGCTCGTGCTGCTGAAGGAGGGGACAGTGACCCCACTCATTTTAGTCACCAGCCACACACTCATCAGCCCGGAGCCCAGAAATGCTGCTTCCATTTATAATTGTCATCAGAGGCCTGACACTTCCTATGGACTCTCTCTCTCTCTCATAAATATGTTTTGATGGGATCTAAGGTACATTGGCCAGTTGATGTTAGTGCACTGTTTTAGATTGTCACACTATAAAGACTGTCACATTATAAGAGGAAGAATATTAGCTGAGAATTTAGATACATTTTTTAAAAAATTATAAATGTATCCCTGGCTGGTTTGGCTCAGTGGATAGAGTGTGGGCCTGTAGACTGAAAGGTCTCAGGTTCGATTCCAGTCAAGGGCATGTACCTTGGTTGCGGACACATCCCCAATAGGGGGTGTGCAGGAGGTAACTGATCAATGTTTCTCTCTCATCGATGTTTCTAACTCTCTATACCTCTCCTTTCCTCTCTGTGAAAAATCAATAAAATATATATTTTTTAAAAATTATAAATGTAACAACAACCTGCTATTAGACTGGCCTCCTACTACCAGTTTTGGGCAATGTTCAAGTGTGCGTTACGACTCACCTCTTCTTATTGCAGCTATTAAAATAACGGTCATTGGTTTTCGTAGTTCCTTTCAGTTCATTGTTTTTGATGTACACAATAGAACATATATTTGGATTAAAACAGTGTGCTTGTTTTCAATTAAACATGGATTGGAATGTGATCATCTTTGGAATTATTTAGATGACTCTGGAGGTAGGGATAGACTTTTACAAAATTATTTGGCTGCAATCAACATGGTTATCCTGACTCATTGCTGGAACAGAAATCATGATCCTTGTAACGCAGCCCAGCCTGGATGGTTGATTCTCCACATTCACCGGGCTGTTAACATTGGAGAAACATAGTTTCACGCTAATCAGGGAAAGCATAAAATAGAAAAGGTGTCATTACCGACCAGTCATTAGTAACACGTGCAGAATTGGAATCAAGAAGGTGTTCCTTCCTCCAGAGCCAAGGCGGATGGTTCCAGTTGGAAGGTGCCTTTGATGACGGAGCCATCAGCCCATGGACTGGTGGACAGCCATTTTCTTGGGGGTGGAACTCACTGGTTGAAAAATTAGATAATGAAGGGCCAATGAATAAGACTGTGAGAAGTGTAGACGAGCTGGCCAGTGGCTCGATTCCTTTTCTCCCCGAGGAGTCTGTGGGTTTTTGATGCACAGGTCACCCACGCATCTTTCTAGGTGCTTTTCTGGAACAGCTGGAGTTTGATGGGACAGGCGGAGGACAACTTGCTGCCTCAGGCAATGTTTTGCCTTTGACAGATTGCTGAGTGACTGGCAAATTAATTTTGGCGCCTTTCCCTAAGTCGTTTTGGTCCCATTCCTTCATTTTTTCTGCAGGGAAGTGTTCACATTGCAGTTAAAAATACGTTGACAACACAGATGTGGAGAACAGCATGTACTATTTTAGGAAAGAACTGGAGGCTGGGATGGTTCCATTGTATAGAAGAGATGCTGTCATGCTGAGAGGAAGCCTGAAGTCTTCCAGCTTGAAGCAAGATCATTGTTACTCCTGCTGACCTCTGCCAAAGTCATGGGTTCCAGGGTTTAGGATTTTGAATCTTGGAGGGTGTTCTGATCTGATATTTTCCCCTTAGGTGCTTATATGCAGAAAGTCTTTCCTGGCCCATAAACTTTAGCATCACTGCTTTCCTATATTGACCCTGTCATTTCTAGCAAGAGGTAATATGGTAGGTGATTAAGAACATGAACTCTGGCCCTACCTGGTTTGGCTCAGTGGATAGAGCATCAGCCTGCAGACTGAAGGGTCCTGGGTTCAATTCTGGTCAAGGGCACAAGCCTGGGGTTGTGGGCTTGATCCCCAGTAGGGGGCGTGCAGGAGGCAGCCAATCAATGATTCTCTCTCATCATTGATGTTTCTATCTCTCTCTCCCTCTCCCTTTCTCTCTGAAATCAATTATATATATATGAAAGAACATGAACTCTGAATCCTGTTTGTCCCACTCATTGCATTGTGACCTTAAGTGGGTTACTTAAGCTCTCTGTGCCTCAGTGTTGTCCTTTGCTAAAGGTGAATCATAATGACGAAACTCACTGTACCCTCTCTAGATCTCTTTGTACACTGGCCTTTCCTCTGTGTTAACCACAGTGTCTTAAACTGGACATATTTTACACTTACTTTTCCTTTCCTGAGAATGCATCTCATTGCTGCTGACAAAGATAAAAGGGACCTTCACTTTTTTTTTTTTTCACTTTTTCTTTTCCATACTAAGTCAGAGATGCCATGCTTGAGACACAGAAAGGCGAACCTGAATAAGAAGTTACCATTGATACCCTGGTCTGGGGATGTGGAGTGAGGTTCTGCTATCTGCGTCGGTGACACACTGCAGTGTCATAGGCTGGGTGCTTGCACCTGCCTCTCCTGATGGGACTGCTGGTGCCTGTCCTTGTTCCATCACAACTTGTCATTCTTGCCCCTAAGGATTAAAGCATCTCCGTAGTAGTGAATTACTGATTCTTCTGTTCTTATGTGGTACATATGGTTTTTAAACAAATTTAATTGTGATAAGAATATATAACATAAAATTTACCATCTTAACCATTTTAAGTGGTTTTTTTTTGGGGGGTGGGGGGGGGTTATTGTTTCTTTTCTCTGTGTGTGAAACATTTATCAGAAACCAGAAAACATGTTGACCCATTCCTATGGAAACAGTGTTAAAGACGTGGAAACCTGGTTTATGAATTTAGACTCCTCTGCTTGTATACTGAGAACTCACTGCTACCATATCCTCACTGTAGATACAACCTGAGAGTCTGCATAACAAGAGGCATTTTGCTTTCCAGAAAGTTAGGTATATTTTTTCCAGCTTTTTTGACTTTTGGTCCTTAAGCATTTCAAATCAGCCACAAAGGCAGACTTGCAGAAAAAGAAATGTGTAGAAAGTCAGTCAAAGTCAGATATTTTGGTCAAATATATCATAGCTAGATATAGCTGGTGCTTTTTCTGGAAAGAGAAAAAATATGGGGAAATAAATACTGGTTTAAATTGATTTTGTCAGTAACTAGAACAGGTCCTGAGATACTTAATATGCTCAACAAATATTTGCTGAATGAACAAATCAGTGAAACAAATGATTTTTGCTAAGTTCAAAACAAACACACATAATACTGTTGTTGCACAAAGAATCTGTTTCTACTTTCAAAAGTTTAGTGACTAACCTAAAATAAAATTTGGTCCAAAGAGTAGTTCCATTAGAACACAGAGGCATGAAATTCCTGACCATACCTAAACGGACAATATGGAAACCACATTAATTGAGGAATTACCTCCAATAATAAAAAACGATTGAGATAAAGGTTCATTTCATTATTTTTGAAACTCACTGTAATATTTAAATTAGCAACATGTGGAACACATTATAAAAGGAATGTCCCTGCCCTGGCCAGATGGCTCAGTTGATTGGAGTGTTATCCTCTACCCCAAAAAGATTGTGGGTTCCATTCCCGGTCAGGGCACACACCTTGGCTGCAGGTTCAATCATTGGGGGTGCATTCAGGAGGTGCATATGGAAGGCAAAGGATAGATGTTTCTCTCTCACATTGATATTGCTCTCTCTCTCAAACCAATAAACATATCCTCGGGTGATGATTAAACAAATAAATAAATAAATGTCCCTGCTAAAAGAACAAGCCAAATTCTTATTAGAATACAATTTGCTCTTATAAAGTTCTATGACTTACCATTGGCATTCCCCCATATGCTATCTTATTTACCAATAAAACGTTTTGATGGTATAGTGCCCCAAATGTTCTATATTTCAAATTATTTACTAAAGACTGGGCTTTCTTCAGGTTAGTTGGAATTAATGATATTTGCTTATAAAAGCAGGCATACCTTTTATGTGAGAAAAAAAAGTTGAAATCTTATGATTTGAGGAAATCAGAAAGTTTGTGCTTAGGCTCAACACATTGCAGCTAATTTTTGAAAATCATACAGTTTAGCAGTAGAAATGGTTGAGTGCCTTGTTTTTAAAAGACCCCACTCTGGGGAAGACCGATTTGGAGATAAACAGCCGGCACCCAGCAGTGGTGCATGGCTAATGTGGAACGCGTGGGAGTAGGTTAGAAGCAGCTCCCACTAATGAGGTTAACCAACACAATCTAATCACCCAGACTGAGCACGAAGCAGGCAAACAGCCTAGAAGCAGGGAGCATTCAATTTATTTCTAAATTATTTCTGGTTTGCTTTTTTTTTTGTATTCCACAGTGTCACCAAGTAGGTGGTAGGTGTTCATTTCCCTCTGTTTCCAAGTCTCTTTCAATTTCAAACATTGAAGTTCCCTAGTTAACTTACTGTTGAACTGTCGGCAAGATGCTTTTTCATTCAACATCTGCGCAAGAATTATTAAGAACCACTTCTTGTTGGCTGGGAAGTCCCCCTCATCCTGCCCCTTATCGAACCTCCAGTGGCAATGAACTTGGGAGGCAGCATCTCACAGAGACCCAAGGACACAGCCTGCCTGCCTGCATGGGGAACGATGAGATCCCCAAACTCCCAGAGTGGCTAAGCATTCTTGTTGTTACTCACTTTATAATTTTTAAAGATTGATTCCATGGTAAAAAATTTTTTTCAGAAATTCTTAGCATGAAGAAGGTTGTTGGGAAAACCAGTTAAACTTGATTAATCAGGCAACGCCCCCCCCTCCCCCCCCCCCCGCGCCCCACATTTTAATGAAAATTTTGGTAAGACCTCTCTGAAGCTACATTTTATGCTTTGTGGTATTCAGTATAGCGTTGGGAAAATCTCCCCCCTCAAAGTAGAAATAGGTGTATTGTTTCATTGTAATATAAATATGCTCATTGTAAAAGCCTTCAGACAATAGGGAAATCTATAGAGAAAAAGTGTCCTTGTATATCTCAGTGTTTTGGTATAAAGCTTTCTACATTTTCCCATGGCTTTACAAGCATTCAGATAATTATAGGGTATTTAAAAAAACACAGGATCAGACTATACACACTATTTAGAGTGCCCTTTTACGTAATTTCTATATTCACATATACATTTTTATCATACCTTTTCATTCTTTGTATTTCACACGTGCCATTTTTGGTTCTTTCCAATTTTTTGTGAATAGAAAGGATGTTCTTATACATGTGTCTTTATATACTTGCCTCCGTGTATCTTTGCTATGAATACTTAAAATGGAATTGTGTAAGAGAATGTGGACTTTTATCAATATTGATAACAATTGTAAAATTGCTCTCCCCAAAAAACCACATCGGTTTACCTGCCCGCCGATACGGCAGTGAGCGCTCATGCCTCTACACCATTGGGAATCGACAGGTTGAAAAAGAAGTGTGCTAGCCTGTGATTTCAGGGCCATGGAAAGCTTCACCTGGGCGACCTGCTTATGTTCCTGGCTGTTGAGGAAGGTCAATATCGCATACCCAGTGCGTGCATTTGTTTCCAGAATGGTAGAACTCAAGTTCTCCTTGTATAGCCTTCTGCCAATATCTCAAACCCTCCTCTTGCTCTTCTCCTTCAGATTGAGGAAGACACGTGGCAGAAATACTACTTGGAAGGAGTCTCCAATGAAATGTACACAGAGTATCTCTCCAGTGCCTTCGTGGGTCTGTCCTTCCCTACTGTTTGTGAGTAAGTGACCATACTCATATGCTCCTCGGGCCTCAGGGATATTCACTGGGTCCCCCTCAGGAAAGATGCCCACCTCTGCCCAGCACAGTGGGGACACTGGACACTTGGGGACTGTGTCCTATGGGCTCTGCCGTGGGCAGTGAATGGGAAGGTGGGTCGCTGAATGGTCTCCGCTTGGGGGACTTCTGCTGGCCATACTTTTCCCTCCAGTCCTGAGGATCTCAGGCATGGTCCATCATTTGCACTAAATTAGGAACTGCATTTTCCTGCAGATCTTGAATTATGCTCCCTTGATGCAGGCGCATTTATGAAGGGGAGGTGTGAACCCAAGTCTCTTTGATTTTACTAGCAAATCTCCCTAGCCCCTTGATGAAAGGATTTTTAATCTCTTTCACTTAAGTCAGGTCATAGAGACATCAGAGAAGCCACTGTTCCAAGTGCCTTCTTGATTTGCTAAGGAAATGCAGAGCCACAGGTACCAGAAAGAGACCTTGAAAAAGTCCCCAACATGGACAACTATTATGTTACAACTAGAGGCCCAATACATGAGATTCATGCAAGGGGTTTGACCCTCGCAGCCCCGGCTTCATCCAGAAGGTCATCTGGATGGTCATCCTACCGTTCAGTCTAATTAGCATATTAGCTCTTTATTATATAGGATAGTAGGAAGGCTCAGCTTCTCCTGACCCTGGCTCAGCAGGACGGATTTGACAAGGGCAGCCCCAGCCATAGATAGAACAGGTGTCACCTAAGGGGTGTGACCTTAAGAGCTTCAGGTGTCCCAGATCCCAAGAAACTTCCACCACCAGGACGATGCCTCAAATCCCCCCGTAGGATCTCAGACGCTGGGTTTAAGTCAAACAGGGGCTTTGTTCCCTGTGAAGACACCAACTCCCTGGAAGCGTTGAAACATTCAGCCTGATCCATTGACCCCTTAGCAAGGGCTCTGATAAGCTGTCTCTGATACCAACTGGAAAGAAACGGGGGAATCTGGGAGCCATTGGAAGAAAAGCTGCTCCCTTGTGCTGTCTGCCTGCCTAGACACCACACAGATCCTCTGGAAAGGAAGATCTGAGGAGGGGGCTCTCAGCTTCCCCTGGCTCAGTCCTATTCTGTGCACTGTGGGATTTACCTGGAGATGCCTGTCAGTGAACACAGCAGGTGCACTCTGTCTGTCCCTGGCCCAGACCCTGAGCAATCCTGAGTGGTTTGGCTGTTGACTGAAATTTCTCACCCTGTCTCTATGCGAAAGTTTAAATGCTAAATGGACTGGAAAAGTGAATAGGTAATTGATTCGGAAGAAGTTATTTTCTGAGAATGGTTGCCCTGTTGTAACTCCCATGGTCTCCTGTCTCTGAAAGCGATTTCTCTCTGAAACAGAAAGACATTAACCATTCAGAGGCGCTGGCCCTGCAGCACTGAGGCCGTCCCTGGGGACTTTCTCCACCTTGGAGCTGGGCCCGCCTAGCACAGGAAGCGCTGAGAATTCGGGACTTCCAATAGGAGCTGGCTCTATGAATAGCAGCTGTGGCCTCCCTTGCCTGGAGGAGGGGTAGTGTGGGCACACCGCAAGGCTGAGGGCTCCTATGGCGTGGGAGGCATTGGCAGGGAGTCTTCCAAGCCCTTTCCTTGGTGGTTGATGTTCCCTGGCTTGACCTGTGTTTGCATCGAACATGAGTGCGCCCTTGAAAGCCTGCCTTCTCCCTGCTTCTCTGCTACTCCTGGGAACCAAATCAGAGCACAGGCATGCTGACCTGTAGGGGTAGGGCTGCTCTCCCTGGAAGCGGCTAAATGCGACCATCAATTTGCCCACTACAGTATTTCATTTTTTTACAAAAAGTTAATTGCCAGAATTTCAAAATAGAAGTATTTTACATAAAAAGTAGGTTTTGGCCTCTTCTGAAAATCTGATGATCCAACACAGGACTTGCATTTCCCCCGAGTGCTACTGGCTCTAGTTTGCTGTAGGGGAGGTTTTGTGCAGGCCCTCCCGGCCCTGACCACCTACCCGAGGCCAGGTCTGCATTTCCAGCCCAGTCCTGGCCTGTGGACACCGGAGCCTGCATCGCTGACCCACAGGGCAGCGTGAAACCTCACTGCCCTTCGGAGCCAGCTGAAGAGCCGTACACTGGTGGCTGCTGAAAATCCTTCCCTCGATTGATTTTCAAGTTTAGAACATGTCCCGAGGAGGAGCGAAGCCCTCCGACACGCCTTGTTGTCAGAGAATTTAGTATTTGTTCGGTACAGAGTCTGGAACACAATAAAACAAAAACCGTCTGATGTGAATGAGAATGTGTTCAACTTAGTGCCATTATTCGTTTAACACAACGATACGGCAGAGGTAGAAATAATCAATAAAGGAAGGACATTTAATGAGATTTAGGAACATCCCAAAACATTGAAGCTCTCCTCAAGCATTTGATTATCTAGAGGCTTAATTATCTGTGTTTTCTACTTTAAATTAAACAAAAGCCATAATTCAAAGTTACCAGCAGTTTAATGATAACACTCTTCAATTCAGGTTAATTAAAGCACAGCCGTAATTAGAGTGTAGTGTTGTATATCACCGGGCAGGCGCATACGTATTTTCATTACAGTAAGAATTGGCTACTCAATTTCAAGATGACATAAAGGATGCCAAAGTATATTTTAAGCTGCTTCATGTAGACAAAAAAGAATTGGGGGATATTCTGGGTGTAATAAAGCACAGATCAAATACACAGATTTTCAGAGCGGTTGCTGTAATTATGCACCACATTAAAACAATAGGCAGCACATAACATCTTAAAGCATAAAAGCAATAAATGCTCTCCCCTCAGGCTGGCAGAATGCCCCTCTGCAGGGTGGGATTGCAACACAGGAGAGCTCGCTGCTATCTTAGAAGCTGAGAGAGTCATTCTGGGGAAAGACAAGGGGGCAGGATAAAGGGGTGAAATTCAAGGTCTTTCCCCAAGAGAACAGAATGCTGGAGGAAGAGAGGCAGGCGGGGCAGAAGGCCCCCCAAGGCAAGCTTTTTAAAAATCTCAAGTGGAGAGATGCTCTCTCTTGGCCTAGGGAGGTGCAGCAATAGACGTTGACTTCTGGGCCTCAGCTTTGTTCCAAAAACAGTAACTAATTTAGATAAAATGCAATATCATTTCTAAATATTTCAGTTACATCTTCTCATTGAATCCTCATAATAGTTCTGTGATTCAGTGTCACGATCCCTGGTTTATACACTGAACACGTTGATGCCCCTTCCCACGCCACCTCGCAGACAAGTTGCAGACCCGGTGTTCCGACGTGGGGCCTTGTGCGATGGGGAGCAGCTTCGAGTAGTTGCTAGATGAGGGCTGGCTAATTAAGAATCTCCTGGGAGCTTATTAGATGGAGAGGTTTCTAGGCTATATCTTCAGATTTTAGTATCTGGGGTAAGGCCCCCACATTTGCATTTTTTACAAACAAATCAGGTGATTCTGATACAAAGTTTGATGGCTGGGAACCCTCATGGTCCCCACCCCTCCACACCACAGACTGGGGTAACCTCTCTTATTCCCCACTTTGGGCTCAGACACTGGAATGTTTCTCTCTGATTTTAGCCCAAGCCTAGAGGCATGGGTGGGCGTCATCATGAAGCTAAGAGTCAGGCCTTAGTGTGTGCTTCCTTGCCATCCTTCCTTCTCCGCACAGGGTGTCCTGCACTCTCCAGGGACATGGGAAGGAGGCTGCGCTCTTGCATGCCAGGCAGACCACCGACTGCTCTCCCCACTCCCTATGCTGAATCCAGATCAGTACAGCAAAACAACGTGGAGTTCCAAAACCGTAATGCTCTGGGTTATGTTTCCATGCGGGATCATAACAGCAATTTTAGGCTGGGGAGAACAGATACACACTAAATGCAGAGAAGCCCAGAGGAAGTTCAGGTTGCACCACTCAGAGCTGCCTCTTGGCCTCGTTGGAGGTCATGGTGGGCATGTCCTGGACCTTCCCCAGAATGTCCTTCAGATGTTCCTTTTAGGGGCCAGCACCTCCTGAGCATTTCCCCTTGGTTTTGCATAGCTGGCTTGTTCCTGGGCCCATGTGGCAGCAAGATCAAGGCAAAGGAGCTTGGGGATCTAAAGGAGAGGGTGCCATCCATTGTTGTCTGAACACCAGAAAACCACTCACTCTCTTTCCCTCCCACTCCCCACCGTCCTCAGCAGGTGACTGGACTGTGCAGGTGGCTGGGGTATGAAAGCAA
Organism: Myotis yumanensis; assembly: GCF_028538775.1. NCBI lineage: Eukaryota > Metazoa > Chordata > Mammalia > Chiroptera > Vespertilionidae > Myotis > Myotis yumanensis. Next base: position 47,125,230 of record NW_027223764.1, on the reverse strand, counting down.
GGGGCTAGGGTATGAGGCCATATTTCCTAGGGAAGTGCCCTGCCCTTGAGCAGTTTACATAATAGGATGTTGTGTGATGCCATGCAGTGTGAGCTATGGAGTTGCTGGATACATGATTTGGGACGAACTATTTGATTTATGCATACCTCCTCCCTTTGACCGTTACCAGCTGCCTGACCTGGGACTCGGTGTTTACCCCCAGTTTCCTCATCTCTGAAAGAGGAATGGCATTACTTATCTCTCAGAACCAGCTAATGTCCTTTTCCCCTCTTCCACCTCTCCATGTCTTCCCACCCCCCACTCTGTCCTGCCCCATCAAAGATGATGGAAGCACAGAGGAAGAAAAGAATTACCCTGGCATTCTCAGGTTATATCTACCCCTCCCCTTTAGAAAATTCTGCCATCAGTCACCAGCCAACCATTGAGTAGATATTTTATGAATGTGCTATGTTAGTGCCAGTGTGCTAGGCCTGGTGCTATCTCTAGAGGAGCCTGCAATTAGATTTGATCAAATATATGCACAGTAAAAGATTAATAACAATAGTTATAAATGCCAAGAAAAGGGTTCTGTTTCCCTATAGCGGCTGCCTTCTGAGAGTTTGCAGTCTGGTGAAGGAAACTAATCCCATCCACAGAGACAGCTGAGCATCTATTGATGAGTGTTTGTTGGATGGATCTACACAAAGGAGGACAGATGCTCAGAGTCACAGGGAGACAGAGCTTCCTGGAGGCTGGGCTGACCAGGATAAGCTTCCTGGAAGCGATGGCACTTGATCTGTGCCTTGTAAGGATAATGGATTCTGAGAGAGAAAGAGGGAAGAGGGGATGCTAAGAGGCATGGAATCGGGAGGCTAGGAGGCACCCAGTACCACACAGAACTCCCTCAGCACTCTGGGCTCTTTGAGATTTCCCCAGGAGAGCAGATTGGTTTCCCCTTTAGATGAGAGGAGGAGAGGCAGCAGAGATCTTTGCTTAAAAAATATATTTTTATTGATTTTTAGAGAAAGAGGAAGGGAGAAGGATAGAGAGATAGAAACATGGTTGAGAGAGCAACATTATCAATTGGCTACCTCTTCACATCCCGAGTCTGCAAACCAATCATGTGCCCAGACTGGGAATCGAACCAGCAACCTCCTGGTTTCTGGGTCGATGCTCAACCGCTGAGCCACTTTGACTGGGCAAAGCAGATATGTTTTGACACTGATGTTTTCAGGAGGAAACCGTGATAGTGATTTTCTCATGAGAACTAGCAAATACGAGGATACACCCTTGCCTCCAGGGAGGAGAGTGAGGGCCCAGGGGAGCGGAGGGCGCGGGCAGCCCCCGAGGAAGCCATAGATGCCCAGGCTTGGCCGCAAGAACACCACCTCACTGTGAACATAGCAATCCGTCATTCATCACTTACAAAATGTAAAAGCTTAATTGTATCAGGCTTTACAGCTCAGAGGGGATTAGGACCAAAGACGGATTTACAGTATAGCGGGCCTCCCTCCGTCCCCCTGTGGCTGTGCAGCAACTAAGATTCAGGTGTGATGCGGAGAATTTAGTGCCTGGGAAACTTGGAGTTCTTGATCAGGTCTCCGCTGTGCTAATGGGTGGGAGCTGTGCCCTCAAGCCCGGCTCAAACGCACGCGGCTGCTCCTGAGCTGGGTTCAGACAGCTTGGAGGCTGGGGCGATGCTCCATCCCCTTCCACCTGCAGCTGGGGTCCTAACTTTCAGGAAGTCATGCTCTTACCCTGTGTTGTTCTGCGCAGGCAGGTCTTTCCACAGAAGCCACTTGGGGAAGCCTAAGCCATCAGACCTCCTGGAGGAAGCTGGGTCTTCTGCCCCGGGGGAGCTATAGCTGCGTTCACTGAGTCTGTGACAGCAGCAGACTTCAGCGAAAGACTTCCAAGTTTGAACATGAACAGAAAAGCCAGAAGGCCCCATTGTTATAAGATAGATTGTATTTAGCCAGGCTGCAAAAATGAGCATTTTATGTGAATTTATGGAAAGGCTCAAGCCTGAGCTTGAAAAAACTATCTCTCCTCAAAGAGCTGGCCCTATTCACCGAATTATCTGGGGGTATTGTTATCAGGACTAACGTAGGAGCAGTACTCATGAGTTTTTCTACTACAGGGACCCAAAAGGTGACCAGTAACCCTTGTGCATGCTAGTGAATGAGCCAGTGATCCTGAGCTAAGAACACCCTTCGCTGAAGGCCACAGGGGCAGGAAGGCCAGGGAGGCAGTCCAGTTGGAAACGGGATGGATGCTATGCTACGGCTTGACTTGATGCTGGGTACTCACAGCAAACACAGAGCTTACGTTTCTGATTAATAATAATAAAGCTTTCTAAAATGCTCTCATTCACATTTTAGACCAATGTCAAGCCCATATCAAAGAATGTAATTGTGTTTAAGTTCAGGTGTCTTCAGTGGGTGTGCCAGTGGAGATCATTGTGAGTATGCGTATTTGAGGGTTCTGAAGCCTCTCGCTCCACCTGTCAGAACTGGAATCTGAGTAACAGCCTTACAAATGATGTTCATTTCCTTGATGCTCAGCCTTACAAAACCCCCTTTTTCATTTTTTTAAATTAGCTGTTCCCATTTTGAGAGCCTATCATTTTGTTTGTGTGTTTGTTGTTGTTGTTTGTGTTAATCCTCACCCCAGTATATTTTTTCCATTGATATTTAGAGAGAGTGGACGAGAGAGATGGAGGGAAGGAGGGAGAGAGAGAAAAACATCGATGTGAGAGAGACACATTGATTGCCTCCCACACATGCCCCTACCAAAATCTGCAACCCAGGAATCGAACCCGAGACCCTTCAGTATGTGAGCCGATGCTCCAAACCACTGAGCCACAACAGCCAGGGCTGCAGAGCCTGTCATTTTAAATCAAGGCTCCTAAATGTGAATCTGTTTCATCCCAGCCCCTCCATCCTAAAGATCTGGTTTCCCAAAGCCCAGTGTTTACATCGGCATCTACTCTGATTACAAGGGTCGCTCTGGGTAGCTGCAGAGAGATGGGCGCTTTGGGGAGCTGGGGATGGAAAGCACACTGAGCCTTGCCTCTCCGGCCTGGCCCACCTCGCTCCTGGCACCAGGCCATGCATTTACATATTCTTCCTGAGCAAATTAGAAGGTGTGCACTCTAGGAGAGGTTTCCATGCTTAATTCATATTAGCAGCAATGTTTCTAGTCCAGGGGGCTGATTTAGTGGCAAGAACAATGCATTTCCCTCTGGGTACGTAGAAACAGTTGGACTCTAATTCTTAAGAGCCTTTGCTCGGGAACATCTGGGTTGAAACTACTATAGTTAACAGATGATGTGGGCAGTAAAAAAAGGGGGGCTTTGTATAATGTCATTGTCAAATGGGACAGACCTCTACTTAATAATTACCGAGAAAGCAATCTAACTTGTTATTACAACAGTTTTATTGCAGATTGCTGGTTTAAAACCCTTTGTGTCAGTGGCATTTTTTTTTTTCTTAAAAAAAAGTCATTTCTATTCCCCTGTAATTACTTTTTGCAGCCAGCGACAACTTCCTGCATTGGACACATTGAGACATTTTATTTTTGAAGTCAGGAGTTAAATTTTTGCTAACTTATGGCTGATTCCATCCTGTTTATCACTCTGGGAGAGCTTTCCTACTTCTCTCCTACCCCTGCCTCACCCTCACCCTCAGCCTCCTTTCTCACCACACTATCCGGGATACATTTAAACATGGAAGCCTGAGGAAAGCCAGGGAGTGACTAAGGATTGGATGAGCAAAGCCCATTTTGCTTTACCAAAAATAATGGTGCCGAATGATGCAAGTAAAACATTTAACCTCAGGACATCAATTTCAGGTAGTCTGCAGGCACATTCTTAGGAGCGAACCCCTTGTGATAGTTTGTAGAGGGTCTCAAGGAGAAATTGTTGTCCGTGTCTTAGATTTGTGCTTACATCAGGGCGTCGTGGGTAGAAGGCAAAAATTAGATTCCCAGAGCACATTGCTGCTGTTATTTCCTTCTGCACACCCCACCCCGATCTGTGTGCTTTTAAAGAACAAGACACGTTAGGAAGCATCTTGTTTTCGCGATTCTGTACTCCCTCCCAAGCCTTCTCTGCCTAAACGAGACTTTCCCAGTTTACCACTTTATCTCTTCTGTGTTATTCCAGCCACTCGTGAGGTTCTACTCCCCATTCTTTCATACATTTATTTAATCGGCATTTATGGAAGGCTTATGCTTTGCACTTTGCAAAATGCCAGGGAGATAAAGCTTGTGTCTCACACAGAAAAAGCTCAGTCTAGAGGGCAGAGAGATGTATAAATCAAGGATTACCACACCAAACCACACCCATTCCCCTGTTTACTGGCCTTGATCTGCTTTTCCCCAGTGGACCTCCAACAGGGGCTGCACCTCTGCTGCAGCCTTAAGCCTAGTACCCTGACATTGGCCAACTCTCTGTGGCAGTGTCTAATGAAAATTGTGGTTTTTAACAAGGGAGACATAATTCTGCGAGCAGTGTAAATAGTAAGTTACCTAGTGTTGATATTTTGCAAACATCCAGGTGATGCTTTTAGAGGGGGGATTCAAATCTTCGATGCCTGTAGGGGGCAGGGAGCAACAAAGAGTGAACTGTGAGGTCTGAGACAATAGGGAGTGGTGGGGACTGTGGCACATTGGAGAGCATATGTCTCATCCAAAGGGGCAAGTGCTTTGGAGCTCCAATCTCTGTAGTCATAGGAAATGTAGCTTCAGTGTGGTCATATCTTGTTTGTCCAGGAAAGCCAAAAACTAGTTTTTATATGAAATCACCTGTTGGTATCTAATGCCAGTTAAAAAACAAAAGACAAAAAATGCTGTGCTGACCAAACAGAACATGTCTGCACATTGGGCTTCTGGACACCCCTTCATGTCCTCTGCTTTGATGAGAAGCATCTGTGCAGCACTCTGCGTTGAGACTTGATTTCCACTTTTGATATTTCTATATAAAAGTTATTTAACCTTGCCGAAACCGGTTTGGCTCAGTGGATAGAGCGTTGGCCTGCGGACTGAAAGGTCCCGGGTTCGATTCCGGTCAAGGGCATGTACGTTGGTTGCGGGCACACCCCCAGTAGGAGATGTGCAGGAGGCAGCTGGTCGATGTTTCTCTCTCATCGATGTTTCTAACTCTCTATCACTCTCTCCTCCTCTCTGTAAAAAATCAATAAAATATATTTTAAAAAAAAAGTTATTTAACCTTGAACAAATTGCTCAATTTCCACTTTTGGCTTTTCTATATAAAGGCCATTGGACCTTGAGCAAGTTGCCTTCCTGTCTTTGGACCTCAGTTTGTCATGTATACAAGGAGCACAGGATCAGCAGTCTCAAAAGGGCCTCAACATCTGTGGTCGTGGCACTGTTTGTATGTAATCACTTTGGTTACATCACTCTGTCCCTCTCCTCTTTGTCCCTTTGGCCAGTGAGCAAAGGATTGTTGGGGGTCAAAGGGCTTCTTAAAAAGAGGCTCCTATAAAGTAGTATAGAATTATCTGAGATAGGGATTTGAAAGTTATGAGAGAGGACTCAGAAATCTGCTGACAAACCCCTGCTAGGCTACGAATGTGCACAAGGCCACCTAGATTTTATCAATGTTTCTGCATTAGAAAGCTCCTTTCTTCGTATATCTAGTTGGTAAATGATATCATCGTAGTTTAAAGATATTATTCATGATCAGTATGAACCATTTCTTCCCTTCTCACCTGTAGGATCAGGTGGTTGAAGCAATAAGGATCTTTGATCCCATGAACTGCCAGAGTCCCAATCAGAGTGGTTGTTGCTCATAGACTATCAGCAAATTGGCCTCTTCAGGATCATGCTAAGTTAAGATCAGACTTCTTGATCTTTTGGCATTTAGCTGCTATTTACATTAGAAAATGGTTACTTAATCTTAGTAATTTGGTTCAACAAATACTGCATTAGCCAGCTGATATTTTAAACAGCTTAAGCTCCAGAAGTAACAGCCCCATAAAAGGTACGTGTTAGTGGTGCTCTATGGGACGTAAATTAAGAAGAGCATTTTTCCAGCTGTACTTGGCCTGGTGTTTCAGCAAACTGTGTAATCAGCAGACATTAGAGTCTGCTGGCGGGAATCAGAAAACCTGCACATCACCGAGAGCCCCGGCACGCCTGCCTGGAAGTGGCCCTTTGAAATCTGACTGTCTGTTGAAAGCCATAGGGAGGACCGTGACCTCACAAGCTTGAATGAGCAATTGGTCTGATTCCCACCAGAGAGCAGGAGGCCTTTATTGGTACCTTACCTGTAAGTAACCCATCCGAAAGTCCAGCACATCTGATTATGGCACCTTGCTATTTAAAACCAACCCAAGGCTTCCCGAAATCCCACTTGGAATAAGTTTCAGACTGCTTGCTGTGGCCAACAAAGTCTTCTGATCTTGCTCCCGCCTGGCGTCCTGACCCAGTCGTTATCACAGTTGTATCGCTGGTCCTCAGATTCCCCAAGTTCCTTCCTGCCTCAGGGCCCTGGCACTTGCTGTTCCTACTCCCTAGGATGCTCTTTCCCAGATCCTCTCATCGCCTGCTTCTTCCCATCATGCTCCAGGGCCCTGTGCTCTAGTGGCACGTCTTCAGAATGGTCCTCCTGGACCATCACAGATAACACACTCTTCCAGCTACTCTTCATTTGCTTAGGGGTTTATTTTCTGCAGAGTCCTTGTCTTCATCTGGGAATTTATTATTAACTCACTTGTATATTTGCTTATTGCCTCTCTCTGCCAACACACATTTTTCTGGGGATGAAGATGTTGTATAACTGTCAAGTAGTAGGTGGGGACCTTGGTGAGTTACATGAGCTTTTTGAGCCTTAGTTTCATCACCTGTAAAGTAGAGATATCCCTAGAAGTCTGAGTAACTAGGCTGATCTCTCCCTCTTCGGGATATTGTGGGGACTAAATGAAAGCTCCAAGAAAGGCCATGCCCTGTGACCCAGCATATCCTCCCCCTTACAATGCTGGCGCTAAATGAACATCAAGTCACTTTCTCACCTATCAGTAAGCCATTGTTTTATTATACAAAAGTATTGGGAACATAAGTGATAATGCCCATTGTAGAAGCACCATTATATAGAATAATTTTTATTTATGTGAGCTTTCATTTCTCTGAGTATATAAATATGTTGTCACCAAATGGTATCATGTTGTTTACATATTTGTATCCATATAATAATATTTGTTGATCTTATACCTTAAGATAGTCTTCAAAATGTCATTTCGGCCCTGGCCAGCGTGGCTCAGTTGGTTGGGCATTGTCCTATGCACCGAAAAGTTACTGGTTCAATTCCCTGTCAGGCACATGCTCAAGTTTCAGGCTTAATCTCCAGTAGGAGGCATGTAGGAGGCAGCTGATCAATGCTTTCTCTCATCAATGTTTCTCTCTGTGTGTCCCTCTCTGTTATTCTCTCTCTAAAAATAAAATCAATAAAAACATTTTAAATGTTATTTTGAATGCTAATGTATTCCATATTGCATCATACTTTTTGCCTTGTTACTGCATATGTAGGTTGCTTTCAATTCTTCTTGCTCTGTGTAAATACTACTACCTTGAACATCTTTATGCAGAAAATATTTTACAGAACCATTTATTGTTTTCTTAGAATTGAACCCCAGTAAGTAGAAATCATTTATTGAGCTTGTCTGTATCAGCGGTTCCATGTGCAGTACTATGGGAAATTCCAAACCAGTCCAGATCTCTTAAAGAACTTCTGCTTGTTGAGGAGACAAAATTCAGATACATGAAGGCACAGCCAGTGTTAGGTTGACTAAGGGCTGGATGATGTGGTTGCAGACAAGGTGCTGGAGGAGTTCTGAGAATAGAAAGGAAATCAGAGGGCAGCGGTAGCTGCAGAAGACCTACAGGGAAGGTGAGATTTGATGTGGGCATGGGAGGGTGGGTGAGGAGAGAGGAGAAGATGTTCTGGGGGCAGGATCTGCATCAGTGAAGGCACCGAGGGAGGAAGAAGCTGGCCTCAAGGCAGCCTGAGCGGCGGGCAAGAGCTTCGGGCAGATGAGGTGGGACAGCTTGGCTGGAGCCAGGAGTGACGGTGCTGCAGTCATGTGCCGGGCAGTTACACGGAAGCTAAGGATTATTACCATCATTCCGAGCACACAGGGGTCTGCTCGGAACAACAATATAAGCCATTTATACAAAAGACCAAAATGGAATCCAAATAACAGGTCCAGCTGCTCCAAAAACCTCCCTCCCCCTGCAGTTAACATTTTACTACCCAACGGAGAAACTAATGAATCTGGCCCAGCACCGATCCCCAGACACCAATTCCTGCTTGGGTCTGTGTCTAGACAGCTAGATCTGAGTGCAATTTGCACTTTGAACAGTCAGCGCCTTATCGCTTGCAAGAAATCAGCCTTAATGGGGAAGCGGGAGGTGCCACTCGCAGCCCCGTCCACTTGGCACAGCGACTGCAGAATGAGGCTCCCTTGGATAAGGACGGGCTTAGGAGATGAAAGGGTCCTAACAGCGCTGGCTGTGTGGCTCTGGTCCTTCAGGAGCGCTGACTGGGAGGTGTCTCCATCTCATTGCAGGCTGTGTTTTGTGAAGCTCAAGCTCCTCATGATAGCCATTGAGTACAAGTCCGCCAACCGAGAGAGCCGGTAAGTTTGCTGCGACTCTGCTGCCAGCTCACTTTGATGATGGTGAGCATGCATCCTGGGAACGTTCGGTCCACTTCTCTGTCTTGGGGATTATTTACTTGCTTGGGACCCTGAAGCAACACCTCTCAGACCCTAAGACTCCTTTCCAGGCATGTTCGACCAGGCACTGGCGTCTCTATCCCAGCCCCGCCCGGCATCGGGAGGCCCCTGGGCCTTGAGAGTGTTCCTCCAGGGAAAGGGAGGAGACCAGCCCTCCGTCCGATGGTGCCAGCTTTCACTTTCAGCTCTCTGCATAAAAGTGGGGTCAGACACTGTCCTCTTACCCCCTGTTACTGTTGTGAGCACAAAGCACAAAGGTGGACGCCGACCTCATTGCCAGCAGGCAGGGGGCAGGGCCATGATGGGAGATACGAGCTCTCTTGATAGAAGAATTACAAGCAGCCTATTGTGGACCATATGTGCTTCTCCCGGTGCAACCGAAATCCAGGTGGCAGGATATCAGCTTCATGTAAATTAGCCGGAGGAGCAAGGCGCAGAGGCAGGAGCCCTCTTTATTTATTTATTTTGCACGTAATTACGTGCAAATGAGACTGATGAGGGACTGAGTCTGGCTGAAACAGATAACACCCCAGTCAATAGATGAGTTCACACTGGAAGAAGGAGGCATCCCATTAACAAGGAATTCTGTGGATGGAGCACTGTATGCATTACAGATAAAATAGAGATGATTTCTGCCACCCGTCTCCCCCATTTTTACCAATCATTTTGGGAGAAAGGTAACTCATTGAGACATGGTCAGGCTTTTGTCCTCTGAAATGACATCCTGGCTTGTTCCTAGTTGTAGTCAGTACATCTTCCTGCAGAGCAGACAGCCTTGGACACACACCCGAATGACCGCGCAGAGTGCAGGGCCAGGCTAGAAGGTTCCTTGCTATGATCGTTTAAGGCGTTTCCATTATTTGGATGAGTGACCCGATAAGGCCAGACCTCCAAACCTTCAGTCTGTGTCTCCATGACAAAAAACGCTGGATTGTAAGCAAGTCAATCCAATGTTCTCTGTTACCTCAACCCCAGATCAGATTGCTCCGCGTCAATCTGATCAAACGTGCAGCTATTATGAAAATCCAAATCAACCCAGAGGAAGAAAAAGCGGTAGATTTGGTAGCCACGTGTAGAACATGGCTGTGGCAGTTAGCACATATGTACGTAGACACATATTTTTCCTGTTGGCAAGTGAAGAATATTATTTGCAAAAAACCACTGAGAGTCCTGGCTATTTGCTGTTCAACTGATGACATGGAATTTCCTGGGACTGCTGCTTGTCCATGTTGTTGCCAATGCTCACCTGTACCTGGCGGTGGGGAGGGAGGGTTGCAAATGATATTCTTTGTGTTGCCAACTCAGTAATTCTTTGTACAATTCAGTGTTCTCTCTTTCTTATTTGTGCATCTTTCAACAAAGTGTCCTGAAGTGGGTGATGCTGAATAGCCTTTCTCGAGCATTCTGGAAGCATTTCCTAGCAAGAGACTGTACTCTGAACCTTGACCAGTCCTCTTCCACCTGCCACTCTTTGGTCCCAAGGAGGGAGAGAAACAGGCTGCTAATGGTCCCATGGAATGCCCTGCCCCCAGTCTAAGAAAAAGAAATCAGAGCTTTCCTCAAAGACACAATCTTTCCTTTGATGGACCTTCCAGTTAATTCACCAATCAGAGATGTTTTCAACAAAGCCACATTTACAGATAGAGGTTTTTAGATTTTTTTTTTTTTTTTAAGAAAAGGGAGAAAAGAACATGTCTGGCTTTGTTTTGGCTTTCTGTGTGCCGTTGCCAGCTTTAATCCTCAGATGTGGCTTGGTCTCAGTGTGAAGCTCATTGGTTCTTGTGGAAAAAGGTGTGTTTGAAGGAATGTGGATCATGCCTGTGAGAAAACACAGGGCTTATCAAACACAGTACCCATGACTCCAAGAATCCGGTGCTTGACCCTTCCTGAGATAATAACTTTGATTTTTTTTCCCTGCATTAAAACATTTCCCATTTTCTTTCCTCTCACACTTTTGAAGTGACCAGGTGTTAAAATTCCGAGAGCCCTGCTCCTCTGTCCCACCCCAGTGCCCCAGCCTGTCCTGAATGACCTTGTCCTTTCACCCCATGATACTGTTCTCATGCTTTGCTGAAAAACCTTGTTTTCACATGTACCCTTCAAATAATTTGAAACAAAGGTTTTATTCCTTCTTTTCCTTCTGGTGTCAATTTATTATCAAATTGTTTGATTTTAAATTCTTTTCTTGTCGTTTTGCAGAAGCCGAAAGCGGTATGCACTCTTCGTTAACTTTCCTCCCAACCTCCACCCTCTATCTTCACTTCTAACCGCAGGACTAACTATTTGTCAAGAATTCAGGAAGATAGAGATTATATATATGTGTATATGTGTATATAATCTCATTCCCTTGTCAGTATATATAGATATATATTTATATATAACTATATATGTATATTTATATATAAACCCTTCTCCAACTAGGGGACATAAAAATTGAAAGTAGCACATTGCTTTTCTTGTTTGATTTGTTGATTCTTTTGGATGACGCACTAACTTCTTTGCAGGAAACCTTAAAAAAACCCAAAAACCCAAAAAGCACAATTCTGTTTTCAGTCATGGCACCAATGATGGGAACAAATGCTATTCAAGTTGAAAAGGAGGACGCTTCTCTCCAGCCCTCGATGTCTGTTTCTGTCCTGTCCTGATGTGTCGTGGTGTCCACCAGACTCTGGTTCCATTTGTCTGCATCCCACATCCACATTCCCAGTGACCCCCGCCTCCCTGTGTCCACTTCCTAATTGGTAGAGCAGAATTCGTGTCCTTTTATCCACAAAACAGAGACCAAGCCCTTACACTTACTTCTTTTTCCTTAAACTTATTTAGATGATCAGATTTTGCATATGTGTTTCTTGGGCAGTACTCCGATGAGTACTGTCTATTGAGATGAACTCAGGGGCTTCTGTTTTTCTTAGTGTATTTGGGCATATTTCTTAATATGAAGTATCGCAACATTCACCGTGTGACCTAACCTGTTTTGCTGCTGTTATATGTTGCATGAAGCATGACCGAATCCTCATCGATAGCTTTTTTTTTTTGTTTTTTACCTTTTTGGGTGAATATTTCCAGTGCAGCTTCTTCAATGTGTTCTCTATCTAAGGGCGTGTTGTTGAAAACATACTGTTGAGATGCCTACTTATTCACCTTCTAAAGAGTTGTTTTTCTCTGTGGTTGTAATCACTGTCACATGTTTGTTTTGTAGTGTGTGTGTGTGTGTGTGTGTGTGTGTGTGTGTAACTCTTTCCGAAGTCAGGTTCTTTGTGGTTTTGTGAGTAGATGTGTGAAAATAGAGGTGGCTTCCTGTCAGTTCGGTATTATTGACATGATCCAACTGCGAGAAGTTACTGCAACACTTTGCATCGCCAAAGGGCCACAGTGGTTGCACCTGTGCTGTTGGCTTTGGCCTTGGAGTCCTTTTATCATGTGGTGAAGGCATGTTGTGATGTAGGCATGACTTGGCCTAAAGTGTACCAGAAAGCGACTTGGGTTGTTTCCAGACCACATATCCAGCATTGTCCTTGCCAAATGAACTATTTCTCCTCCCTCCCATTCGGCCACTATTTTCCTTACATGCAAAATCTATTTGAAAATGCCATTTCTCAAATTGTTGGGATGGAATCAGGGTAAACATGTCATTGGTGGACCACAGTGCAGGTCACTTGAGTCTGGCCGACTGGGAGCAATCTTTATGATGCTGTCTCTGTGTAAGTGCCCTGGGCGCCAGTGTGCTGAGCATGGAACCCACACTGTGGAATGTGTGTGTGTCTAGTTGTGTGGGACTCCGACAGCATATATTTTAACACCCAGAGAAATGAAAAGTCCCAGAAATGCAGCAAGAGTTGAGATTTGGGGTTTCTGGAGGCTGTGCCCTAACACAGGCCCTAAACTGCCAGGCAGCTGTACTCCCTGAGATGGGAACCAGTTGGTTCAAACAAAGTCCCACCCAACAGCAATCGCACATGACCTTGTGTGGTCAAAGAGGCCACTTTCAGGGGCATGATCCCTCCGGGCCTGCATGAACGGAAGTCCTACATCGTTCTTATTCTCTTGTTCTAGGTAATGAAGTCCCATTAGCTTTCTAGATTCAGATATAATTGCAGTGTTACCAAATACAAAGTGTGCTCTCATGAATGTGATATTTTTGTAATTGCTCAGGGAATGGTACATTACACCTACCAGAAATTGAGTGGGGAGCAAAGAGATTTACACCTGTCATATTTATCCATAATGGAGAAGGGTTTCCTTTAAAAATATCTCTTTCAGTTGAATTACTAATAATGGGTTGTCTCGCAAATCAGCAAACAAGTAAAGTTCATGATAATTGGAGGAGAAATAACGAGTTGTTTCCTAGTTGTTACCCATAAATGGTGGAGAAAGGGAAGACATCATTTTGCCCTATTAAGCCCTAAATCTTCACCCTAACCCAAGTTCAGCAAGAGATACACAGTGAAATGCGCTGCAGCTTGAGACTTGGCACTCCCTCCCCTCCCAAGGGCACCCAGCAAGTGATGTTTCCCAGTAGGCTGAGCCCTGCTAGCCAGTTTCAGGAGAATGTGTGTTACATTTAAGAACATATTTCAGATCTAAGTGAGTGGTATTCTCAATATTGAAATCAATTGCTTCAACTCCCCGGGTGCCTAGGTGTTTATATGTATTTGTAGATTTACATATTTATGCTTAATATCTCTGGGATATTGTTAGCTCACTTGCCACCCCCCTAGAAGAAGTGTGATCGTTCCTCCCATAGGCCTGACTGGTAGGAACTGCAGGTGGGCCTTTGAAAGATCAGCTGTGACTCCTTTTCTCCTTAGTAGAGAGGGAAAGCAACACTTTTAGAACTAAGACCAATGACAGGTTTTTCACTCATTCCACAAAGAGTTGAAAAGTGCCTATTCCATGCAGGGCTCTAAGCTGGCTGCTATGAGAAACTAATTTATAAAAGTAAATAAAATATGATCTTGCTTTTCACTCCTTTATGCACCTATGAGTTCCCTACAAAAGATATCTATTTATTCCATATAGTGAGCGAGGAGCTGAAGAATAAGTCTAGATTCAAAACTAGTCTGAGAGCAAAAGAAAAAGCATAAGAATCCTTGGGGAAGGGACCACACCAACCCTTGGCCTCCATCTATCACTGAATCTTTTCAGTGGAAATTAACAAAGCATAGAAGGAAGAGGATAATTTATAGGGTCCTTGGAAATGAGGGCAAGTCCATCCCGCCAAGAATATGTCCCTATTGGAATTCTGCTAATTGATAGAGGGAGTTTTTTCTTAGAGATTTTCTTGATTCTTCACATGACATATCTCGAAGTTTATCTCTGTTTGATAAGCGAGCGAATTAGACAGAATTGGAGCCAGAGACTCATTTAAAGTGATGCCCAGGGAGGGAGACCTTTGGCCGTCATCAGGACACATAAACTTAACATTGGCTATTTTAAGACATCAAAGATCTTTGGAAAGATTTACATATTCCCTTTAGGAGGTGAACAACACATTCTAAGGATAGTAGGCACTTTGCAGGAACAAAAAAGAGTTACTTCTGTTTCAGATGCCTAGCTTTTTATATTTTCAAGAAGACGAGGATCGATACTTCAGACTTTCTAGATTTGGAATGTGTATAGAAGACTTAATGTCTGAAATATCAAAAAGTAATATATTTCCTCAAAGGGTCTTTGAAACTCTGTGCCCTTACACAGGGAGTAGTGTATATAGTGGTCCCTGGGTCAGGCTAGCGTGCTTCTCTACCAAACCCTTAAACATGCATGCAATCCAGCCCAGAGAGCCTCTTTATGTATCTAGATGTCTTTCCTTCAAGAGCTGGGCTCATTCTTTCAGCCTCATGCACCATGTAGAAATGATTGCAAGCCTCCAGCCCTGACCAGAAGAGAACAAGAGGACATTCTGAAGTCACCTGGTCAGTGATGTCCTTGGAGGTCCTTCCAGTGTCTTATACAATCAGCCACAAAGTTTAAGGTACAGAGAGCTACTCTACTGTGTAGACAAAAGCCAGTCCAAATTAGCCCATCTACAGCTACTGTACAGGAATTAAGTCTCTCAGATACTATGGTCAGTGAAAAGGTCTTTCAGTGCCCATAGGTAGTTTCTTAGCACCAAAGACAAAATGGGGAGCTGTGAGGCTGTGAGAGATGATCTGCTTCTCAGGTGCTGTAATCACCTTGCTACTATTAACCGTGACTGTGTATTAAGGATTTCCTGTGTCACAGTGACTCGGCACGTGGTATGTGCTTTAATTTTCTTAGAAACACTATAAGCTAGTGATTCTGCAGCCCATTTTGCAGATGAGGAGAATGAGGCTTAGCACCGTCCACATGCTCAAGGCCGGGATCTGAGGCCATAGGCCTGACACGTGCACCTGAGTACTCAACCACCAGCAGCAGCAACATTGAGATCTAAACACAGATCTGCCTTACTTCCATGCCTGAATCTTTCCTCTACACCCTCAGACTTGTCCAGGGCCAGCGGAAGGCTGAAATAAATTATCTCAACCTGCCGTCTGTGGAGTGAGAGTCCCATATTCTTACTGTAGGCCAGTTGTTAGAGAACAGAGGCAATGAAAAGAGACTTTTCGTTGGCAGGAACCTTGCTATCACCGTCATGGCATAGTGGGGTTGACCATTGGAGTCCAATTTCTGAAGCGTGTGATGTAAAAAAGGGAAGCAGGTTCTGTGTGAGGCTGTGTTGTGCATAGATGTCACCAAGACATTGATGCCTCTCAAATTTCCTCTTTTGAATTGTGTTGCTGAAATCATGATAGGATTTGTTTTCACCAGGGAAGCTTTTTAACACTCTTAAATGAATACATGTCAATAGGTAGAATTTTCCAATTTTGAGGAAGTAGCTCCTTTAGAGTCCAGAATTTTAGAGTACCTGGAATTTTTCATTAGGTCCTTGTCCATTATTCTAAAGTGTACAGTTAGTGCTTCACCCTGTAACTTCACCAAGTCATGGGCAGATGTGTTCCATGTCATGAGGCCAACTAAGGAAAAGCTGATGATTCCATTGAGAATGGAATATCCTTTTGGCTCCCCCGCCCCTCAAGAATACATAATAAAAGGAACAATAACCAATAGACATAGAGCCTTCTGTGCATTGTCACTGGAGATTATGATGATCATCATGCCCATCTTGTGGGTGAGGAAATTGAGCCCTCGAGATGTCCTGTAACTTGCCCAAAGTCAGACAGCTACTGAATGGCCATGCTGGAGTTTGGACCCAATTTCTGGTTGCAGAGCCAGGGCATAGAAGAACTGCCTAGCAGGAACGGGGGTAAGAAAGTATGCTAAGTCCGGAATGCTGCCCGTCTAAAACGTTGCATTTAACCGGGAATCTGGCTAGCCTGTATCAGCTGGGGTCCTTTCTCCTCATGATCATGAAAAGTCAGAGGGTGTGCAACAACCGTGAAGAGTTGGTGGAGGGTGATTGGGAGGGGCCTCTCCAGCGCTGCCCTGTGTGGCCCGCTGCTGCCTCACTGTTGTCCGGGGTTCCAGGGAAGAACAGTCAGGTCTTTGTGGACTCTTGCTATTATTTAGTGTTAATAAGAGCAGTGACTCTGGATTGGTTTCCTTCTGTCAGGCCTTGTTATGGGTAATAGGGGATGTTCTTGTGACCACAAACCATTATTTTGCAATAACCATCTCCTCCGTTCTCCCAACAGAACAAAAGTTCACCTGGGTCCTTCCTGTATCGCTACAGGCACATCGCCCTGTTGCTCACAGCACTTTTCTGCAATGACTTTACCAGCAGGAAAGGATTACATGTTAATTGCCACCCTCCATTTTGATTGTTTTAGGCAGTTTAGGACTTCCTTTAGCCTGATTCCAAACATCTATTACATGGAACACCTGATTTTCAGATCAGACTCCCTCCCTTTGTATCTGTTGCTGAATTTAGAGTCCCTACATTCCATATCCATTGAGCCCAGAGTCTCATCTCAGTCTCTGTGTATGGTGTTCCTGGATTCTGCTTTTGATCTGCAGAAAATTAAATTTGTTTGTTTCATCCATTTATTAGATTAGGATACATTTATCTCTTCTGTCAGTCCAAACACAACTTGGTCAGCTAATCTATTTATACCACTTTGAAATAGGACAGTGTATATTTAGGTTCATACTTCCCTGCAGGGGAAGTCTTTTTGTGGTAATTTGCATTTGTTTTCTAATTACAGTTTGCCCCAATCAGGATGTGCTAGACATGCACCTTATTCAAAGACTCTCTTACCTTTTTGTAAACTGCAGGCTGGAATCATTAAGTATTTCTGATTGCTCGTATTTTTCTTTTTCACTGTTCTGGTGGGCCCAGTTCCTTCCACACAGACTGCACATGGAATCTACTTCCATGTCCTTATCATGTCATGCAGATGTTCTGCTTGCTTCTGCATTGGTATGGGTGTCTTGTACCATTCCCTGCAGTGGTATGTGGTGTATATACATGTCTGTTTCTGTATGCATATAGGGGTCCCATTAATGCTCTGTCATCTAACTGAAAATTGGTGTAGCAATAGCTTTATTAGACTAATAACACTCAGTGTTGACCATCAACAGCATTTTCTAAGGGGTACATTATTGGGAATTTTGCTTCAAACCAGAAGCCAATGATGGCAACCCCATTATAAAAACCTGGCCCTGAAACCTAGATTTGCTTTGATTTCTGCAACTGGGAGTATGCCAACCTAGGATTTGAACAGTCAAGCTTTATGATAGCGTTATCCAGTTCAGTGTGTGGGACAGTGGACCTCAAGCTCCAGATGAAATCGTTGGGGACAGCATTAGACTAGTGGGCCCCCTATACAATTAACAATACAGTGTAGCCTTCAAGGTTTTGCACAGAACATGACCTGATAGATGTGTCTTCTTTGTTTGTTTTTGTTCACTGAGCAGTATATTAATTAATCCTGGAAACCATCTTAAGATCCAAGAAGGTACTTTAGGATTTTTCATCGCAAGTGATGCCAAAGAAGTTAAAAGGTAAGAGTTTATTTTCGCCTGCCTTCCTTTCCATTCTGGCGTAGACATCTTCACCCCCTGAGGTGGCCATGCTTCCATATGTACAGGGCCTGAACCCCAGAACATCCTAACAGGCCTCTGGTCATCTTCCTAACAAATCTTAGGAAGAAGGGATTGTGCTTTCAAATGTTTCCATGGGCTCCTCTTCACATAACCAGTTCCACATCTTTGAATTAGAATAACATTTCAGAGCTAGGAGAGCCTGCTTAGATCCTCCCTCATTTCCTAAGGAAGGAACCAGAGTTCCATAGAGCTCAATTGATTGTTGCAGGCCCCCTGATGCTTGATGGCCCAGAACAACATAGCATAGGACAGCTGACTCCTCGGCCACTGCTCTTTACTTGAGAATTATCAGTTTTTACTTTAAGTGCCAAGTGGAATCTCAAAAGGTTTGGATTAATTTCAGATGAAATACTAAACTGGCCATATTTCTATTTGTGGCCTTCTAGGTAAGTGGCTGAAGTTGTCAGGGATAGCCAGGATTTCGTTGGCCTTGATGGTTTATGGCACCTTTATTGGTACAATAAAACCTCGATTTTTCGGACCTCGATTTAATGGACTTTGAGTTTAATGAACAAAATTTCCGGTCTGTATGTCATATGTGAAAGTTAACACCCTGCTAATTTTAAATGCTTTTAATCTACAGTAGCTTATAATTTAATTAACAGATTATATTGTTATTTTTTAACAAATTTTAGCGAATAAGCCATATATTGGAGAAAAACACCGTAGTAATTTTGTCGACATAAGTAAATATTACATATTGACAACTATAGTCTACTTATTTAAATCCAAGAGTCGCAACTCCTAAACAATGTTCGGCGAATGATTAGCACATGATTACACCACCTCGCGCGGTGTAATTGGTTCTGTTGTCACATGGTATGACTTTCTGCAGCAGTTTTAACACACGTCAGCCCGTGTTCCTATGTGCGCTAAGCCACACCCCAACCCCCAGCCTTGTACATCTGTTGACTCTCAGTGACTGGTGAATGCATGCATTTACTAGACCTATTGAGTTTAATATGTGGCAGCCCTGTTCTGAGTACCAGGCACCAGGCATTGATGAACTCATTTCCTACTTTCAACAACCTTAAGAGACAGCATTACTGTTCCTATTTTACATATGAGGAAACTGAGGGACGGGTTGGTTAACTAACTTGCCCAAGCCACACTGCTAGTTTAAAGCCAGGATTTAAAACCAGGAAGTCTTACATTCTTAATTATTTGCCAAGACTGAGCCTGACACGCTGAGCACAGAACTATGATGTTTGACAGCTGATGCTTACTCATCATGCGCTCTTGCAAACTAGCCACCAGTCATAACAGCTTTCAGGGGGGAAAATGCAGTGGAAAAGAAAAAACAACAACAAATATTTAAAGCGAGCTATCCAATGGCTTAAATTTACTTCTGCAAAATTCCCATTACTGAGGTGTGGGTGAGGAAAACCTCTTTATCCGATTCAGGGTCCCCACTGTCTTAGGAGAACCCCGAGAGCTGGGTCCACCTGAGAGGAACGTTGGGCAGGGGAATGGGACTGGACACCCTTTTCCTCCTCTGGAAGAGAAGGTTGTGCTCACGGCCAGACGGAGATACAATGCTGGAAGTGGCATCTCTGGGCAGGGGGCTGGGGAGCACAGCAAGTAGAACACGAGGCTCCCATTTGTGTAATCCTATTTCCTGTTGCATCTCTCACTAATGAATGTCACAAATACCAGGCCGTCCAAAAAAACAAATCGCCTCCCCTATTGGGGAGCGCAGTGTGTCTCATTTCAGTGCTTTATGGTCTTCACAAATACATGCTGACACAATCAGCTGCGCCGGCCTGTAAGTCCCGCGCTGCGTGATGTGTCAGAGCAGAAGCTGTCAGTTAGGGGACTGCAAATAGATGAAGACTGCAGAAAGCCACAGACGGGCACTGGAGATCTGAATGAAACTAAACAGGTTTTGTGCAAATGGAAAAGTAGATTATGACGTTCTCCTATTGAGTTTGCACCCTCTGCCGCCAAACAGCAACAAAAGAAGTTAACGGATTCTGGCTTAAACTTTCAGATGTAGTATTTTAGCGGGGGGGTGGGGGGGGGAAGAAGATGAAACCATCTGATTCCAGTTTTAATGAGGTCACTCTGGGAGAAGCATTTGGGCCCTTGTCCTTTACACCTGGCCACTAAACATTTTGCTTTTTAAGTAACCTTCCCATAGTATTTAATGTGGGAGTCACAGAATGGTGCCTCATTGGCTCAGTTTGGCTTATAGACATGATTTGAGCCACAATTTTTTAAAAAATATATTTTATTGATTTTTTTACAGAGAAGAAGGGAGAGGGATAGAGAGTTAGAAACATCGATGAGAGAGAAGCATCGATCAGCTGCCTCCTGCACACCCCGCACCAGGGATGTTGCCTGCAACCAAGGTACATGCCCTTGACCGGAATCGAACCTGGGACTCTTCAGTCCCCAGGCCAACGCTCTATCCAGTGAGCCAAACCGGCCAGGGCAAGCCACAGTTTTTTTTTAAATAAATAGTTTCCAAGCTGAAGAAGTCCTAATCTTATATAAAAATCCCTATTATTAGTGTCTCCTGAAAAACATGCAGATCCGACATTACTGAGCAGCATTCATTCATCCATCAAACGTCAACAGGTCACTCACTTCCCGGGACACTGCACTAGGTGCCAGGGAAATGAGGGAAAGAAGTCCCTGCTCTCATGGGCTCCCTTCCAGGGCGGGAGAAGTGCAGCTGTGTTTATTTATGGTGCAAAGCATTCATGCAGCTGGTCACTGATTTAGACTGAGTGTAAGTGGAGGTGGCTGAGAGCGAGTGACGATAGAGCAGAGATTGGGGTGATGGGGAAGAATCCATCATGCAGAGATCTGAAGGGAAGAGGAGACATGATGGGAATAAGTTTGTTGTGTTCAGGGAACTGAAGGAAAAAGAGGGTGTCTGGGGTGTAGAGTGGCGAGGTGAAGTTGGAAAGAACGGTAGGGCTAGGTTGAATTTGTTATCAAATGGAGTCATGGGAGGGTTTTTGCTGGCAGTGATGCAGTCTGATTTATATACTAAAAGGCCTTTGTTGCACGTGCTCTGAGAGAATCAGATGCAGTGGAGCAGGAGGGGAGGCCAGGAGACTCAGAGGCTATGGGGTAGATTAGGTGAGAGGTGATGGCCTGGGCTAGACTGGTGAGTGGAGGTGGTGAGAAGTAAGGCCAGCTCAGGATATGTTTTGTAAACTTCATAAGACTCACTCATGAACTGGACATAGAAGTGAGGAAACAAGAAGTGCAAAGAATGGAGCCTAGAGTCCAGCTTTCCACAATTGGGTCGATGATGGGAAAATGAGAGGAGGAGCAAGCTGGGGGTGGAAGGAATCGAAGAATCCTAATTGGGCCGTGTGAAGTAGGGTATATGGTGATGTCATAAGGGCAGTTGCATCTAAGATTCTGAGTGCTGGGTAAAGAGGACTGGAGATGTAAATTTAGATGCTGTATCAGTGAGGGTCCTGGCAAGAAACAGATGACACACTTAAGTGGAAAAAGGGGAATGTATAAAGTTGTGGGCAGAGTTAAGGAAAACCCACAAGGGATGGCAAAGTACCTAGAGTTAGTAGCAGTGGGGAGCCACTCCCAGCCCTAGTCAAGGGGAAGGAGGACCGTTAGGACGAGCAGAGGGTGTGCTGTAGGAAAGGCTGCCTCGCAGGAGCTGTGTTCTTCTGTAGGGAGATGGTGCTACTACCATTTTATAAGCTGGTAGCGAGGGGAATGACTCTTCTCACCCTTCAGTCTCCTGCTGGCTTCCCCATTAGACAAGCAAAATGAGAAACCAGAGGGCAAGGGGACCCTAAACACCAGCCTTGCAGGATGCAGATCTGGTCTTGGTGATGTCAGTGGCAAGGCCCCCAGCTAAGGCTACTAGAGGAAGGGGTAGGTGAGCGGGAGAGGACGCAGAGAGGAGAGCAGAGAGGGTTGAGGTGGGAGGAGGAGATAGGGCATAGATCCTGAGGGGTGTACAAAGGCTCCTGGAATCCACGCCCAGGGATTTAAAGTGAGATCAGTCAGCAAGATTGTTTCCCCAGCAACACTCAGCTGCTCAGTGCAGGTGTGCAGTAAGGTGGGGGCTGTGCGAGTTGAGCATGAGAGAGGCAGAGATGGATGGAGAAAACAAGGGTACCTGCAAGGAAGTGCCACTTGGCAAAAATCAGCTGGAACTTACATACCCTGCCCTCTCCAGTTGGGGGGTGTGTCTCTAGGTCACCACAGACCCACACCCTCACCCCATTTCACTCACTAACTTTACCTGTCTGGCCCCTGTGGGGATTTTACTTTCAGAATCTAGCTTTGACTCATGAACTAGTTGTGCTTTATCTTTTCAAAGGTCTATTCAGGCTCATCATCACCTCATCATCTCTTTAGTAGAGATGTGTTTAAGACCTTGGACACTGGGAATAGACTGTGTGGATTTGAATCCTGGTTCTGCCACTCAGCTGTGTGACCTTGGGCAGGTGGCTTAACTTCTCTGTTCTTCAGTTTTCTTGTCTGTAAAGCAGAGATAATAATCACACCTCCTTCAAAGGATTGCTTGAGGATAAAATGCATTAATGCTTATTAAATGCGTAGAACAGCACCTGGCCTAAAGTCTGTGCTCTATAAATGTTAACTATCATTATTAAGATGAGTAGGAACATCAAATGGGGGGAGAAAATGGGCAAAGGACGTGGAAGCACAATTGCTTCCTCCTGTCCTACACTTCCCCCTTTGAAGCAGGTCATCATTGATTGGGTTTTTAGCCACATTTCCACTGAGGGCAAACAATCAGCTTTCTTTTAATTTTTTGTAAAATAGATGAAACCTGGCATTTAAGGAAATAATGGATGAGCTATTAGGGTGGAAGGAGCACGGGGCTTGAATCTAGAAGGCTTGGGCTGGCCAGGTAGCAGTACAGGATGACTTTAGGCAGTTATGACACCTCCTCCATTTATCAATGAGGACTCGGAGACCCAGGGATTTGGGCTGCAAGATCTGAGATCTCTTCCAGATCAAAAGTCTTAGCAGTGGTTTCCAAATATGCCAGTCCTGCGAAAAACATGAAAAGGAACCTGGGAATAAGGTAGTCAAGAACTGTGTTTATTTCTTTATAGCCCTGGTCAAGGAACGGCCATGTTAACCCCCGGGCATGCACCTTCGTGGTGGGAGTGGTGAAGGTGCTGGGCCAGGGGTTTTGTTAGTCCCTGGGCTCAGAAGGTTGTGAAGTTGTGCCATTGAATTTTAGCACCTCCCAGTACTGAGAGGACACAGGCCTCGGGCTGGGGCTGTTTTTCTAGACCCGGAGCATTTAAACAGCGCCTGGCTTTATTCTGCCTCATCCAGATTAACTTGGACATGGCCGGTGCACTTTATCATCACATATTGACATTTAAGTCAGATGAGGTGACATTCCCATTGACTGATTGCTTTCTCTGGGCCTCCTTCTACTCACCCCAACCCTATGCTGCCCTCCGCCCACCCCATTCCAGTGGTCAGCTGAGCTGGGCTCCACAGTGAGAAGAAAGCCTTCATTTATTATATGATCTCGAGGCTGGAGACTACGGGAGTTGGTCCAGCCAACTTTGCAGTAAATATGGGTGAGGCGATCCCGGAAGGAAATGGACAGGAGCCCCTCGATCCATCACTTTTGATTGTCCCTTTCTCATCTCCTGAAATGAAAGGCCGCTGTCCGAGTGACAAGGTGGACATTTGTATTTGACTGAGGAACGTCATCCTTGTGCCCCTTTAATGTACAGTTCACCAGGCGGAGGATTTCCGAGATGGACTTCACTTCCCCACCGAGGCCCAGGGCTGCTCGCCCCGGGATCTGAGGAGCAGCCCCAAAGGCTGTGCTCCGAAATGAAAGACGACTCACATCAGCAACCTTTCCCCCAGTTCCTTTTCAAATGAAAGTTTATTAAAAGAAGCACTAACTCAAATCACAGAGACCTGTGTTTGAAATAAATGGTCTTGCAGCAAACATTTCCGTCTGTAAACGTCTAAACCTTTGAAAAGATGAAAGGCAGTGGGGGCCGGCGTGTTTCATTAATTTGGCACCACGGAGGAGGAAATGTGGTGCTCATTTCATTGGGGCGGATTATGAAACATGTCAGTTTTTCCATTCTCTTTCTCCAGGGCATTTTTTTACTGCAAGGCCTGTCATGATGACATCACAGATCCCAAAAGAATAAAAAAATGCGGCTGCAAACGGCGTAAGTAGCGTTTCTTTCCCCCATCCCTCCCTCTCTCCTTCCTTTTCCCGAATTCATTTCCCTTCTCCTTTTCCTGTTAAAGAAACACTAAACATCAAGAGCTTTCTTGAACATGTTTATGTTTCACCCAGCAGTTTAAAGAGACATGAAATAAATACCTGTCCTCGCTTTAGTAGAGCAGAGGTTGAAAGTTCACCACCGCCAACACCTAGGCGTAGACCTAGTGCCCTGTCTCACTCCGTCTCTAACAGGACGCCTCGGTGGGTGTCCGGGAGCACAGTGAGTATGGTGTACGGAGAGGAGGGCAGCTAAGGCCGTGGAGGAGGGCGTTTCCGCACCGTGATTCCCAGTGGGTCTGGGAATGCCCAGGGTACAGACGGCTGGACTAGGGCAGAGAGGGAAACCGAGGTGAGGACTCGGTCTCCCGAATGGGGCTGACTCTTCCCATTGGATGGCTGCAGGTTTCGGTACCAAAGGCCAGAGCTTCCAACTGCAGTACCTTCAGATTGGCCCAAGGAAAGACCTTGGCCATGGCCAGTGGATTTTGTCATTGAAACAGGGACCAAGGTCAGACACCAGTGTTCTTTGGGGTCGGTGAGACTGGGTCCGGTGGCTTCTGGCACAGGCCACCCCAAACCCCTCCTGAAGCAGCCTGCCAATGGGGCTTCTTGAGAGGAAGTCAGGGATGTGGGTCGTGACAGCGGGCTTGGAGCGGGCTTTGCCTGGAGAAGGCCGTGCCGTTGGCGGTGATCACGTTGCCTTGCCTGATAGCGATCTCTCACAACCCAGAGAAAACGGTGATGCTGACGCCTGCCTTCCTATGTGCAGTCTTTTCAAAGCGCCTTAGGATCATTATTTGCTTTGATCCTCACCATAACCCTGCATAATTGGCAGGGGGTGTAATTAATCCCGTTTTACAAAAAGGAAAAATTAAGGCTTCGAGGTCACTGACAGGATGAGGTTGCTGAGAGTGACATAGACCCAGCAGACAGGTTCGGGCCTGCCCGAGGCCTCTCTCGGTGCTGTGTGCGACCTTTTGGTTAGGAGACAAGGTGAAGTGGGTGACTGTGGGTCTGCTGAGTAGGAGTGCAGTTACAAAGGATCGTCCCATAAAATACTTTTTCAGAGCAGGAACCAAGCAGAGACCCCCATTCCTGGGATACCGACTGGCAGACACAGGGTTTATTACTGCACCCCTGGGGGAGGGGGAACAGTAAATGCCAAACCAGCGAGAGGTCGGTGCCTCTGCTAGGACTCGGAGAGGCACGCAGCCTCGGGTCGATCCCCGGGTACTCTCAGTGTGGAGCGGTGTCTGTAGAACTCTGCTCAGGCTGCTTCCCGAGTCTGGGGCTGCTGGGCCCACGGTTTGCTCCCCCTTCTTCATTGACTTAACACACAGAGCCCCCTCCTCTCAACTCTGATACCCACTAAGATGAGTATTTATGGAAATCTCAGAACAAGAGCCTCTGACTTCTTGGGGCCTGAGAATTCTTCTGTTCTGACAACCAATCGGGAAGAGTGTCTAAGGGCGCTAGAACACAGAACAAACCCAGTCCATGAATCAAAAGGCCCTTCTCAGCAGGAGGTCCATCCCAGCCCTGCCTCACAAGCTGTGAGCTCAGAGCACAGCCCAGCTGACCAGGCCTCTCCCAGATCATTTCCATCAGAAGCAACTCTCCATCGGAGGGGGAAGTAAGACAGTAACAAGTGCAGGAGGCTGAACCCCTTGGTAAGAGAGTCTCTCGGTGGCATGAGATGGGAGAGGCAGGAAAGCCTCGAGGCCAATCTTTCACAGAACCTGGTCCATGGGGCATCAGTGAAACGCACTATTGATTCCTCACTCATAGAGTTTGAGTACCTTGTTTGTGCAAGGCGCTATTCTTGATGCTAGGGATGGAGTGAGGAACAAGATAAAGCCCCTTCACTCTAGTGAATGATCATAGAACAGTAGTCATAGAAACAATGAAATCCATTCAGGTAGAGACAGGGGCTATGAAGAGATTGGAGACCACCTGAGGGTGTGAGGAACCCTGCAGAGATGTTGCTTCAGCTAGAAAGATTTGGAAGACCTCCCTTGGGAGGTGGCCTTGACCCTGAGGCCCAGTCCAGGGAGGCAGAAGAAGGGGGACAAAGGCCAGAAGTAGAAGTCAGTTTGCAGTGTTTGAGGGAAGGAAGACTGGCAGGGGAGCTGGTAGGATTGGAGAGAGGGGTGCAAGATGAGATCAGAGAGGAAGGCAGGTGCCATGGTAAGAAAATTAGGCTTTAGTCCTACAATAAATAGAGCCGTTTTTAAGCAAGGAAATGACATCATCAGTTCCTGTCGATCTCCCTGGTGACTGGACAGAGAGCAGAGTCAGGGGCAGGAGTGGAACAGAGGGATGAGAGAAAGCGGTTGGACTCCCGCTGAGCTCTTCCTCAGAGGGACTGTAGTGGGACCCAGCAGAAGAATTTTAAGTCCTTAAAAATGAGGATTTGGCCTCTAGGACATTTTCCCATCTTGGTTCTAGGCAAGTAAACAGCAGCGGCCTTTAATATCATCCTGGACGGAGAGGCGCATAATTGTTTGAAATAATTTTATTCTCTTCATTTCCATTCACATTGGCTCAGCTAGAGGGGCCTGTGTGCTCCCATTATGCACAGCACAGATTACCAAGGAAGGACTGCCTCTCCAACACCAAGCCAGTGCGTCCGGGGTCTCACTCCCTTCGCTCTGCACCCTCCTCCCCACGTGGGCTCCTCCTCTCACGGCAGCCTTCAGCTGTGAGGTTCATGTTTGATAACAATCAGAATTTCCCAAATATTGTTCTTCCCAATTAAAAGGCCACAGCAGCCTGTGCCCCAGAGGGCAGGATGCAGGTGTGCGGGTGTAAATGGTAGTTAGAATAAATAAGCTATTAAACATCAGGCATACCTGGCAGGTCAGGAAACGGGGGGAGCTAGGTTTTGGTTGCAAAGAAACTTTCCTTAGAAGGAGCTGGAATTGTTAATAATGAATTGAATGCACATCGCCTGATGCCCTAAGTTGGAGAGGGCAGCCAACCCACAGAGTCATTTGTCCAAATCTGTTAGGCCAGGTGTTAATAATCCACCCTGAGTGATACATCTCCACAAGGGCAGAGCTGGTGACAGTCACTGGTCCTCATTCACAGCTTCCCAACCCTCCTCTCCCAACACCGCTCTTCCCTGTCCTCCCCACCTCCATACCCCTGTTCACTTTTGTTCAATAACGTTGAACGTTTCATGTCATACACTCCAGAGAAATACCGAGTGTGGCCATTCCATGCCTAGCAATTCTGTGGGAGTACAGTTTAATTCTTGCATTTCTTTCCATTTCTTCATAGCTCTCCATCAAGGAAGAGGGCCACATTCGGTGTCTGGCCAAGGAGCAAGCTCTCAGAATCCATTTACCCATTTTCTTTTTTCTGTATAACGAACCTGGTCTAATGATTGATATTTTCTCCCCCAGCCTCTAAAAGTTGGCCAAAGGGTAGACTCCTCGGGGACAAGTCATGTCTAAATTGATGTGTTTGAAGGAATTTTCTTGAACTTCTAATCATTGACATATTTTTGATTTATTTTTCTCTTTGCTGCCTTGGAATACGGCCCCTACTCTATTTTAACCGCACACTGGTAGTGATCTATTGTGAGTAACACGGGTTCCCAGCAGCCCGGAGTCCAGTCCCCTGTCTTTCTCTAGAAGAGACTCTTATTTTCTGTACAGTTTCAGTCTCTTTATTCCTTGTGGTATTTATGTTGCATGTAGCAGTGAACCATGCCCCAACTCCCTCACCCAACAGTCTGCAGAGCAGCCTGGAGCTGGAGAACCTGAGAGCAGGACCCCCTCTGTCCGCCCCCCACCCCAAGCTTCTAGCCAGCCTCTGGCACTGTCTTATTTTTCTATTTGAAAATAAGACCTCGACAACAGTGTTTCTCGTGAAGGCCTGTCTCAGGACCTTGAGGGGACACTGAGTAGGCCGAGGTAATTACCACTGTAGCTCCAGACACCTCATCGATTGGGGATCATGGTCACGCTTGCCTTTGATAAATTACACTTGGTCTCCTCGACTCTGGAGCTCAAATTCTTATCCTGAAGCAAACACATATACTACATATATACTTATTCCTGTGTTGTGATATGTGTATATATATACTTTATATGTAAAAAAAGTATATGTACCAGTACTTTATATGTAAAAATGTACATTTTTATATATAAGTGTGGAGCTACTTTATAGAGAGAGTTATGTATTTATTACAATATATGTGCCTCTCTATATGAGAAAATGTGGACTAGAGAGTTAATTGGACACACCAGCTTTGTAAGTATCTAAACGGCCTTAATGGAGACAAGTATTTCCGCAGTGGTAATTATTTCTGACAATCTATGAAGTTCCCTTGTTTTAAACTCAAGTTCCTCCTTTAATCAGGACCCACTAGGACATCCCCAGTTCCTCTGTGGGTGTTAGTCAGGCACCATGGGAGATGTTTACTGGTTTAGCAGACATCTACTTGTTGAAGGCAGAAAAGGTGGCTCAAGGAGAATGCTCCGTTTCACCCATGAGCTATGCAGAAGTCTGAGCCCGTGGATGTGAGGCCCTGAGCCCCCTAACTCACTGAAGGAGTAGGGCCCCTCCCACCCAGAGGCTGCGCCTTTCAGGGCCAGCGTCTCCATGTGGCTTAGAGCAATGCTGCTCTCGGTGGCACCAGAAATGAGACACGAGAGGTTTCCCTCGTGTCCGTGAGACCACTGAAGACGAGGGGCAGCCTGCAGCCCGTTCAGGCCAGCGGCCCTGGGATGTGGAGAAGACGGCTCAGCACCTGGTCCTCTCCGACTCCTTTGCAGCAAGAGCAGGTTGACCGTCTGGTTTGGGCTCATCTTCAGACTCTGAAGGTGTAGAATGCTCAGGGTACAAACGAAAGTGAGCAGTGACCTTCCTCAGTCCCATGCCCAATTCTGCCAGACCTGCAGAACGCCTCCGAGGGTGGCTTGAGGGCCATTTTTATATCCGCAGAGCGCTGACAGAATCTAGTGATCCTTCAAAATCCGCGGGGAGTCTTGATGTCAATCAACAAACAACTCTAGTGCCAAATTCCTCTGCCTTCTTCCGCCACAATGTGGTGTTGAGAGGGCCGGATCGACCAGCTCGGAGGGCTCTGAGCTGCTGACATTAACCAGCTTTTCCTTCCTTCTCTTTCGTTTTGGGGAAAAACCACCTGGAAGACCTTTCTTCTTCCCCCAGAAGTTAATAGGAGGAATTTTGCTCATTTATAGGACTTGAAAGAATGCCCTCTGATTCCCAGTGTCACGTCAAGCAAATGCCTCCGCCTTACACCTCAGTGAACTTCTTCTTCCCTGGATGTTTTTCCCTGTAATTTTAGTTGCTACGAGCATATGAGGAGCAGCTCCAGGGTGGAGGCTTGGAAGTAATCCTTCCTGCATTGGATTGATTTTAAACATGAGGTTGTGATCTGACAAGTGTCTATGAGTTGAATGGCAGCTTTGCTTTTCCTGCCACAGTTTCCCCCTGAATTGCTCCATTTAAAACCTAAACTACCCACCCCCCCACCCCCGCCCCCAGGAGTTGGAAAACTCCTTTGGAGCCTGTCAGCCCAGCACTGCTTCTCCTGCCCCTTCCAGCCCACCCTGGAAATTAAGGATGTGCAATTGGAAATTGGCTGACAATTTGGTTGCGGATGCAGGAGGCAGATGGTGTTGAGAACAGGATGGCTTCCATGCCCCTCTTCTATGCCAGGCTTGGCTGGGAAGGGCGAGCAAGCAGAGAACCCGGGTTTGACAGCTCATTGTCAGTTTGATGCAAGGAAAGAGCAGTAACTAAAGCCCGTCTACAGCAGCCACGTCTCCACAGGCGTCCTTCCTCACGATCACGGCCTTTGAGGATACAGGAAAAGCTGGCCAAGAGTACATCTAAGAAATCTTCCAGTTTTATTCCCGAAGAGGGAGTAAACCTTTGATGGTGTCCATTAGGGACATACTTCTATGTTGTCTCTATAAATAGCACGAGGAAGTCATAATGGAAATATTGGAAGACTATTCACTTCCTTGTGGTGGAGGAAAGCACATAAAAGCTTTTTCCTCTCCAACCACAAAACCATGCGGACAGAGTTCTTAGGAGGGAGGTGCGACCCGGGGCCTATTTCTTGGCAACCACATAACCTCTCTGAACCTGTGGCTCCAGCCCAAGAACAAGAACCTTCTGATGTGGGCCAAGGAGAAAAGCAGGTCCCGAGGGGCTGATATCTCTGCTCTCCCACAGCTCAGCTGGCCTACGGGGGCGGTTCATTGAGCATAAAGTTCCCAGAGCCCTAAGATGGAACGACAAGAAGCTGCAGTGTTACACACCCACCAGATGCGTTCTTTCTTCCTTGTCTCAGGAAGCTGCCTCAGGGCTTGGAGGAGACCCAGCCAGCCACCCGGGGCTGCAGTGGGCCCATGGCTGCAGGGGGCAATGTGCCACTTTTGACCACTCTAGGACCATCTCCTAGCCCCTCTCAGCCCTTTAACCCCGCTGCCTCCTGAACATCTCTTGGGAGAAGCTGCTGAATTAAAATGCCACTGCTCACATTTCAGTTCTTAGAGGCCTGCAGGGTCCTCTTTCTGCTCCCTTACAGAGAAGGGCCAGCTAGTTCAGGGAGAATGTTAACTGGCTGCCCTTCCACACATGTCCACTAGATGTCCTCAGAGCTCTACTTTGTATTACCATTGAAATCCTGGGGAAAACTCCCTCTTTTGAGGACTGGGATTTAGGAAAGAGCATTGGGTGACTACATAATAAAGAAAATAAGCAAACACCAAAGGACAGAGGGCACTTTTCATGGCCAGGGAGTAGATATGAAATTTACTTCTGTTTTAAATAAATACGGAAACTTTCAAAGTTGCTCTTTGAAACCTAACCTTGGGGATTTTAAATGGCACTCTGTTATCTGAAATTAACCTTAGAACCTGCATCAGCTCTAGAAAAGGAAACCATCCCAGAGAAATGGAAATAAAATACCAGTGATTCTGAAAATCCACAATTCTCTAAAATAAAACCAAAGGATTGGGAAGTCTGAGAGAGAAAGAGAGAGAGAGAGAGAGAGAGAGAGAGAGAGAGAGAGAGAAGATAGTTGAGGGTGACGAGGGGTAGTATTTTTCAAATTAGGAGATCCATGACTTAATTTTGATGTAATTTTATTTTACAACTGAAGAATCTGACTTTATACCCAGAGTGTCCACATCTCCTGGAACAGCTACCACCAGGGAGCCATACCCTCATCTGTTTTTAGTTCAAGAGCTTGTTCAGGAGCCTAGAAGGTTCCAGAGGAAGGCTCTGCCACTGGGACACCCTGCAAGCCTGCGGACGGCTCCACCAGATGGGCCTCACCTTTTAAGAAAGTGGACCTGGAAGTGCATAGGTGAAGACACCTGACAGGGGGTCCGTGCAGACAGGTCTTCCAGACCAGAACAAAAGGGCCACCCTTGCAGGCGGGGCCCCTGGGTCTACTCTAGACATTGTCACTGGCAAAGGCTTGTCAGCGTCTGGGGCTCTACCTTTTTTAACTGTTTCTGTCTTGTCTTTGAGCCTCTCATTGATCATTCTTGCTGATTTATTTTATTTTATTTTTTGTATGTGTGTGTGTGGTGCTTGTTTGTCTCCTGAGATTTCTATTTTGTATTTGGAGTGAGTGTGAAAGCGATGACTGGGAAGCAGTGACGAGTAATAGCATGTTTTCCTTTTTATGCATTTGCTGCTTTGGAATGTGACTGCTTATAATTAACGTTTAATCTTCTTATAGCAAATGGTTTTCTGCTGCTTGATGACCAGTTTCAGCTTGTTCCTGCATGCTAACAATATGAGATTTTAGAACAATGCATGGTCTCCAGAGGAGCCAGCAGAAACAGTTGCAAACAGTCCCTGAGAAGCGCTGGTTTAAGCTGTCTCCTCCTGAACCCTTATCAAGTAGGAGGTTTAAATCACCCATTATGACGGGCATACCTCTGACAAAACCGTTTCAAAACCATCCCACCCCAACCCTCCCTCCTCTTGTCCTTCAAGATGGTATATATATAAGAACTTTCCTTCCCTATAAATGTGTCAGATTCTATTATTGAATATGAACCCAAAATGGCAGGATGAAAATGAAAACCAGGGACTGTTGCTAATGAGAAGCATAGCATTTCAGAGTTTGATGGGCTTCTCTTCTGCTACAGCATTTGATTAAAATTTTTTTTCAAAACAATTTATCTACAGCGAAACAAAAAATCATCTTCGTTTCCCTCTTCTGTGTAAATAACAAATCAATATTCCCAGTAAGAGAATGAGGAAAGAAAAAACAAGCGAGGGGTCTTCAGGTTGTACACTGGATCTGGATGCATTTAAAATAACTTTATTTTCCTGTCTTCCGCTGAAGACTTTTTTCCTCTCTTGATTTCGGTAACTGTTGCTTGGGGGTGTCTGGGCATTCACGCCATACTTGCTAAATACTTCTGATTCAAATGCTATAGTAGAATCCCCCCCCCCCCCTAAAAACCAAGCCCAGGAATGATGTAGACCACACATTGAACAGGGCTGGGGCTGCTTGATGATGATCTGAGCAACTGACTAGCCAGGATGCTAGAAGCACACGTCACTTCAATGTGAGCCGCATTCGCACGAATCGAGTTGCTGCTGAAGAGATCTCTCATTCATCTCCCCCAGTGCCTGTTGCTCACAATCATAACGTTACCCCTGCTTGACAAATATACTGGATGGCAAGTCATAAAGGTCTTAGAACAGGACTTGACCCATTTGAGAGATTTAAACCCCTCTTCCTGGTGACTGTTAACATTCAAAGAGGGCAAAACCACAAGCCATATTTTAAAGGAAGGGTGCAACCATTCTCCACAAAGAAAAAGAAAAGGGGGAAATATGACTTTGCAAATGGAAGGTGTGGACGCGGGGAATGACACCTCCCTTTAGTTCCTGTTACTCTTTGGCCCTGATGCTTGGGATAAATAAGAATTCTTCTCCCCTCGACCAGGGAGGGAAGCAGGCCAGTTCAGGCTCCGTGGTGAGCAAACTTTTTTGTCTGTTGTAGCTTCACACGGAGGTACAGAAGCTTCTCTCGTTGTACTTACCGGTAAACTGGCCTGCAGGGTAAAGGTGAAGGACATTGAAAAGGTGAAGGACATTGCGAGCCACTGTGGTGAGCGCCAGCAAGCTTTTTGTAGGCTAGCGCTTGAATAGAGTCCCCAGGCAGCAGAACCAACAATACTAGCTTTAGAAGCACTCTTGGTGCTGGGTGAGTCTCAATCTCTTACGTGGGAGCTCTTTTTTTATTTCATGTTTCATAATATTTAATCTATTTGGCCACAATTTTTTGCATAAGAAAAAATTACGATTAACCAACAGCCCGATTGCTTTCTGAATTTGGGGTGGGCGAGGAGAGAAAAGGCCATCAGATTTTCAGATCCTCCCAGCTTTGAGCGGAAAATACGCCCCTGAGTAGCTAAACACATCCCAATAGACCAGCCTCTCCTGTGCTCTGGGTGATTTTTATTTTTGAACTGCCTTTAATGTCAACCACGCAGCGTTAGCCTTGAGTAGCTGCATTTCTTATGTGGACAGATTTGGATATTTGTTCTGTCAAGAGTAAATTTAAATTCCTGTAGGCATCACGTCAGCCCACTCTGGGGAAGTTAGGCAGAAGCATCCTCGGATTCTATATTAACACGTAATCGTTTCACATCTAATTTGATGAAAGCCTGTCCCAGGCTCTGCCTAATGCCCAGGAATGGATGGAAATGAGGAAGCCTACATATTAGCTAGTTTTGCATCTTGCAAAAGCCATTTATTGTACCCTGTCAGCAGTTCATTGATTGGCCGTGTGTATATTTTGTCCTCCTGTATTAATTGTGCCGGGGGAAAAATGTCGGTTACATCTTTGCTGTCTATAATGTGCTCTTCCTCTCATCCAAGACGCCGATTGTAATCAGCCTTGCCCTTTTCCTGCAGTCACCCGCTGCACCGAGGGGAGAAAAATCACACACCACAGCCTTGGGGGATTATGAAGGCAATTTATATTTTCGCTGCTTTCTTTTCATTGTACCACCAAACTGTTGCCAACAGTCACTGTGCACTTTTTTTCTGGGTCAAGACTGTTCATGTGAACTAAGACCTGTGTTCAATCCCTTCAGCTCCCTGCCAGCCGTCCTGCTGTGTGACCTTGCCATTAACTACCGCTCTTCCTCTCCTCTCATCCACCATGCGGTTATAGCCAAGACGTCCATCTACAAGAGAATGAGACGGGCATGTTGTTTTGATTGCGGACGTTCTGAGCGTGACTGCTCATGCATGTCAGGCCGTGTGCGTGGTAACGTGGACACCCTTGAGCGAGCCTTCCCACTTTCTTCTGTCTCTGTTAATGATTGCTCCACCAGTATCCGTGCCTGTAAGTTTCACCCGACACACGCAGTTCGGTGTCTGTGCTGTCCGTGGTATCATCCCCGTCTTGTGTCGTGCCCTGTGCTTCTGTCAGTCAGTACAGCTGATGTCTGCTTCCCCGTGTGACCTCGTCTGTGGTGATTTGTCGCCCCAGTTGCCTGTGTCACCGTGTATGTGCCTCCCTTGCCGTCTGCTAAAGCATGCTTCTTGGAATAGCGTGTGGGACTGTGATGTTCCAGTCTGGTGACAGTCTCCTTCTCCCCTTTAAATAAATATAGATGGAAATTAAGGTGACAGCAAATCAAATTCAATATTAATGCAGGGATGTGTGGAAATGCGTATCTTACTATTTTGGGAAAGCTTAGCCATTGGATTGGGTCGAAGGGGAGGAAGGAAAATGGTATAGAGAGAACAAGCCAGCTCTAGCTGTAAATTTTTTTTAATGAGTTTAGATAGTTGCCAAAATACAGCAGGGTTTCGATGAAGAAGAATTTTTTTGACTGTGTCCCCCTAAACTGTATCTCGTTCCCCTAGTACCAGATTGTGTCCTATGCTCTGAAAAAAGTGTTCTCCCACCTAGATAAGCTGGTGGAGTCTGGAGTCCCCCTCAAAACGATGACTAATTCAAAGCAGCGTTCCAAATTTATCTTTCATTTTTCCAAAAATGCCGACCCCTGTCGAAGGTATCTTGTAGCAATTGTGATTCCCAATAACCAAAACCATAAGCAGCGAACCTCCGTGAGTTCCTGGAGTGTGTCGCACGGGCCCCTGGGGTCAGCCTTCTTGGTTGCCTGCATGCTCAGGGCTGTTACAGGGCCCGCGAGGTCCTGAGCTGGCAGCTGACGGAGCTGAGCTGTGCCAGGTTCCTGAGACGGCCCTCATCTCCGCCCCCAGCCCGGGCTTTGCTGGCACTTTGTGACATGATTCCTAGGTCCCTGAAAGCTCCCTCTTGTACAGAGCGATTCTGGCAAGGGGGTGCTCCTCTGAGGGCAGGAGAGGCTGTGGTTCCGCATGAGGACCCGGATGCCGTAAATGTAGCTGCAACCTTATCGTCACAGGTTTGGTAGCATGGGGGGCAGAAGACAGTCCTTTTGCGCTTCATCCCTTCCTCTTAAAAGCAACCAACACATTTATCGGTGACCTATTGCCATCCAGGGTCTCCCCTAAGTGTGCAAAACCGGTGGGATTAAACTTCCACCAGCTGGGTTCATTCACACTGGCAACAAGGATGGAGAAGAGCCCTCTGCTCTTGAGCATTTACCCCCATAGAAAACTTTCCCTGCTCACCTGTGCTGACGTGGAAGGTGGTCCCAGCCCGGCGTCCCTGGGTGACGGTGACCCAGAGGCCCCGAGTGCTGAGAGGGTCCTAACGGCACCGGGTGCAGTGGAGAAGTGCCCCAGGCCAGGTGCTGGTGTCCGTACCTTCAGTTCAGGCTGGGGCGTGATCGGTGCATTGAGCTGTCTTAGCATCATCTGGAAACGTTAGATCTAGGACCGAGAATCATCCTCTCAAACCGGTGGTTCACTGCCTCCCGCGAACAGTGCCAAGGGACAAGACTCATTTGTAAAAGTGATAGCTAATGGAGGCTGCCTTGAGAGGGATTTGGGACTAAGTCTTGTCTTGACGTGGCTAAAAAGGAACTTGTTAGAAAGAAGGTCCCCTTTAACATGTTTCTTACAGATGCCACAGTATGAATTCTTACCCCTTATTCTCATCGTAAGAGTTCTCTCTCGTCCTGTGACACTACCAAGGTGTACTAGGTCACAGCCACACAAAGAATGCGTGTGCCTGTTAAGTGTGGCAAGATGCCAGCTTCAGAGACATGAGCTGGGGAGGAGGAGCAGCCGGGTGAGCTGCGGTGGCACCAGTTGGCCACATCGCTTTGACTGACCGTGGAGAATGTAACCGGCAGCCACTGGGCTACCCTTTTGCCGAAGGCATAATTGCTGTTTCTGGATAATTGCTGGGCTCTCAAACCTTGGCCAGAGGTTCAGTGGAGGAAAGGAAGGAGCCACTCGGGCTCTGAACTAGGGCTTTGTGGTCATGTCTTGGCCAGGGTCACCCATTCCAGTCACAGCAAAACCTGGGTGAGGCCCATGGTACCCAGTGTGTGTAATTTCCATTTTTCCAGGAGAAGCCATAATTGGAGGGATTTCTCGGCTCTGCAATTTAATCTAAGTGTTGATGGAGGCCAGGAGAAGAAAGCTTGGGGTGGGATTGCCCCGTGCTCTCAGAAGCATCCTGTGAGTGAGCTTGTTGTCCTTCCTGCCCCTCTGAAATCAGCCCCACCGTGGAAATCAGGGGGCTTCGGGCTGCATGTGGAAGCCTTAACTGGTACTGACAGCTCAGGGGTAGGGGGGGTTGCCTCCCCTGTTTCATCAGTCTTTCTGCCGTCGTCACTCCATCAAACAAAAGCAGATTTCATCCATGCCTGTGTGAGACCACTCACCTTTGACCATTAATAATAAGTTAGGAAAACCCATTCCAATTTGAGCCCCTTGATGCGCCCACATAAGCCCTTCTTCTCCAATTAAAAAAACGTCTGTCTCTGTGTGGAATTCTACTGGCAGAGCTCCAACAGCAACCCGGCCTCCCCGCACGGCTGGTGGGTTGGGTGGTGCCCGCTTGACAGAGCTGGTTGACTCAAAGAGCAGTGGTGAGAGCGGGCTTTTCATTAAATATGAGCAGATGTGAAATGTGGAGGGTTTGACAATTAGAAATGGCAGGAGAAGGGCCCATGAATCAGAGTGAGGTCAGATGGGCGGATCAGATTACTTCTCTTACATTCTTTAGTTGTTCTGAAAATCATTTTGAATTAGTGTCAGCAGAGCCATGATGGGTTTTGCCCTTTGTCTTTTATGCTGGGGCTGTATTGTTTCCCAAGACACTCATTAAAGGTCATTATACGATTACGGAGCCTGCTTTGGTCGCAGTTTCCCCGTTGAGCCAGCGTGCTCCGGGGGCTGCCTAATTCGTTTCTCGCTTGCCTTTCGTCTCCCTCTTTACTCCTTTTTTTTTTTTTTTTCTTATAAGGGGAAAGATTTCCGTTTTCAAGGGACATTAAATTGAAACACAAAGTCCCATTATGTGTTTTCTGAAGTGGGAAGGGAAGTAGCCGGCTCCCAGAGGAGTGGTAACGTATTAAAGTGTTCACACGGTTTTAGAAATCTGCCTGCCAACAGCAGGACCTGCCTGCTCCGCTCACCTCTCCTCAGAGGTGTGGCCCATTACCGCCCATCGGCTTCTGTTAAGGCAGGGGCTGCTCGAACTGGCGTCTCCTTCGATTCATCTCGCCAGAGATGTGAGGCCAGACTGTGGTGATAAAAAGATCTGCCAAGAGGAAGGAGTCCTTTACACAAGACTTAAAAGACAGTGTCAGAAAAGAAAGGAAGGCAGAGTGACCAATGAGGGTTCCTGGGGCGAGACTGCATTGTCCAGGGTGGTAGGCTGGGCAGTGTGCACCTAGCGTCCCTGTCTGGTTATTCCGACTTTGTTTCCACTTCCGAGGATCCTGGGAAGGAGGACCAGCTCTCTTGAAACCACTCATAAAAATCTTTTTACAAGCAGCTGTGTTCTAGGACCATCAAACATAAAAATATATGTCTAGCAACAGACACACATATCAATATAGATTTAGGTTCCAATCAGTTCCATTTCCCCTCGATGAAATTTTGTAAAACGGTCCTTGTTCTCTGTTCAGAACTTACTCTTCTTATTTGTCTTGCCTGCCATCTGATTGCTAAGTCTAACAGAAAGGGACAATTAAAATGATGATGCAGTGACAACACAGGGCCTATTGATTCAAACCTGCTGAGACCTGCCTGACAGGATGCTGGCCGCACACCGTCAGTGACCGTGGCATGAACAAATTAATCATGTGCTGGAAGAGAAACAGGCCTGAGACTTGCCCTTGGAAAGAGTTTCAGTTAAAGTACATGTGTGATCGCTCACACCAACCTTTCCATTTACTAATAGTTTAAACCTGCACAATTGCATAAGCCCTTTTCCAAAGCACTGCAGCTAATTTTAAATGGTGCATGACTTTTATTTCGGCTAGAAATTTAATGCAAGGAGGCATTCAACTGCAGTGGGTAGTTTGGGACGAGAAGTCCGATATAATTGGGTTGAAGGGAGACATACCAGAACCAGCTCAGTGTAATCTGGAGTCTTGTCAGATAATAAACAGCAATCAGCGTATCCCGAGCAGCCTTTGGTTTGTCCAGGCAGAGAATTAACATCATCAATAGAACTGAAGTCACTTGAGTGAACTAACGGCATTTTGAAGTGCATAACATCAGATACAGGGGGAGCGGTTGGAAATAGCTCTAGGAAGGAAAATGTCCATAGTAGGACACACCCTGTGCTGACAGTCTCCAATGCCTGCTAAAGGGAGATTTAATTTATGCATTTAAAATTCAACAGCCTATCATTATCTCATTCCTTTTATGTATAGTTTTGGGTGACTTCCTCCAGCTCCCCAATCCTAAATTTTCTTTGTTTAATTTTACTTCTAGGCTTTCTCCTTCCCCCCATCCCTGTCATTCTCTCTCTCTCTCTCTCTCTCTCTCCCCCCCCCCCCCCCCCATGACACCCTTTGAATCATACTCTAGCTCTTGAGCTAGCCATGGCCCATGTCCTGCTTTGGCCATTTACACTTTGTTTCGTGAAGTGAACACCAGGCAGTCGGCCTGGGCAGCCATGTAACCTCCCCAGGAGACTAATGACATACCGGAATGGCCTCTTAGAGCACCTTTGTTGGTAGCAGACGAGGCTACAGAAGCCAGTGCCTCTCACTTGATTTTGTGGTGGCAGGTCTAGCAGTGAGCCGACTGGAGCTCTGCCTTCCTTTGTGCTCTTTAAGTCAGCATTGTGAGGCAGCAGTCAGGCTTGCGCAAAGCCTCCTGGGAAAGGAATCCCTTAAGTTGCCCATCTCTGATGAACTGCAAACAAACCAGGTTTTCATTCATAGTAAATAGATGAGTTTTGTTGTTGTTTTGAGTTTAGCATCCGGGGATGCAGTTGACTTGCATTTTGGGACCACTCCCCCTACCCCCCCCCCCCCAGTAGTTTTGTGGAATTCTTTAATATTAATATGCTATGAAGTGGCACCACATATAGATCAAAGAGAAAGCAAACAGTAGGCAAATGGCAGCCAATTTTTCAAAAGAAATCCTTTGAAACAGTTGGGAGACAAGAAGTGGAAAGGTCAGGATGAAGACAGGAAAGGGTCCGACACCTCCCTTTCAGGGACATGTTTTCATAGGTGACTCGGCTCTTCAAGGACAAACTAGGAGAGACATTGGGGTGCCAGCAGTTAAGCCGTTTAGGGTCCCCATGCAAGGTGACATGGGAATGAGGTTTGTGTTTTTATTCAAGACAGTGGCTGGTTGTCACAGTACTCACCCTGACAGCTCCTACCACCAGGCAGTGGATTCTGTCTTACCTCCATGGTGGGGGACAGGTGGCTGGTTAGCTCTCCATCTTCCCCTCTTCCTCCATCTCTGGCGACAGGTGCCAGGGCCAGCCCGCCTTTCATCGCGCCCTCTTGTCAAGTCTCTGCCTTGAGCCCGATCCTGACCTTTACTGAATGAAATAAAGTACTGATGAACAAGCAGAGGTTTGAATCAGAGCGGCTGGGAGCAAATGTCAAGTCCATCTCTGCTCCCTCCCCCACCTGTGCCAGGAGCCTGGAGTAGACCCAGTCTGGAGTCTGCAGTGCCTTAGGCTTTATGGGTCTGGGGAGACATAACTTATTAACAAAGAGTTATTAAATTTTTATCAATTTTACAACACAATGTAAATGCCTCCTATGAATCTACATTGTATTCATTATCATTTAAAACGTTAATTAAGTCAAAGTTGCATTTAATTTCTCTCTAAATGGGCCTCTGGGAAGAGGCTTTTAGAAACATCTGTGGGAGCGTGTGGCTCCCGGAGACAGGGAATCCCCCAGCCCGCACTCAGGATAGCCCCCGAGTTGATTGCAATCCCGAGTCTGCGGCTAATTTGTTGTGATGCGATCGGGCATTGTCTCAAATGACTGTCAGACCAATAATGGTGTAAAGCCGCTGGAGAGAGGCGAGGACGCAGGGCACAGGCCTCACCGCTCGCCTCCTGGTCCCGGACGTGAGGGGCTCATCCACAGCACCTCTGGCCTCAGCACGCCTCTCATGCTCCCTTCTCATGTGCCCGTCATGTCGGCTGGATGCTTCCTTCATCTGAGATGTATGTCTGTCATCTGGCTCAACCATTTCAGGACATGTGCCAGCGTGCTCCTAGGGAAGATCTTACAAGAGCGTGGGGCTCTGACTTGCAGTGAAGCCTAGAAGCAATGAGCTCAGTGCAGGATCATGGGAACCACTTTTACACGGAGCAGATGCAGTGATTATAACCCGATCGTAGTCACTGGTGAGGAGAGAGGCCTACTGAGACCTGCTGAAACTGCTGTCCCCTTCTGAGGCTAGGTTGATGTTTTTGCCTTGTCTGAGTTTAGGCTACTCTTTAGGTGGATCTGCTGTTATTGTCCATGCATTCCATCTCCCAGGAACCCAGGCATGTTACCCGGGGGTACTAGGAAATGGGATAACTGCTGAACTCGGATTCAAGCTCAGAGTAGACTCAGTGGGATCTGTGTTCTTACTCTATGTGATGTAAGGTACTCTGCCAATACACCGAGGCTACTGTGTACCTGTGTCTGCGCATGTGTACACGTAGACATGTGTGCGTGCGGTTACATTTAATGCGCATAGCATTTGCTGCATTGCAGGCACTGTTCTTTGTTCTTTTCAAGTATTAATTGAATCCTTATCATGAGCAGCTGAGGCACCTGTAAACTGCGCGATGTACAGATGAGGCAACCGAGGCACAAAGAAGTTAAGTGACCTGCCCAGGGTCACGCAGCAAGCCAGTGTGGGGCTGGGATTTGAAAACAAGCTGGGTGGCTCCCCAGGCTGTGGAGTCAGTT
The DNA here is from genome assembly GCF_028538775.1 of Myotis yumanensis. Classification (NCBI taxonomy): domain Eukaryota; kingdom Metazoa; phylum Chordata; class Mammalia; order Chiroptera; family Vespertilionidae; genus Myotis; species Myotis yumanensis. The sequence continues at coordinate 47,083,855 of NW_027223764.1, read as the reverse complement.
GAGTTACACAGCTGAAAATGATCCATAGGCTTGTCTATTTCCAAGGAAGGAGGAAAAGATGAGAATTTCAGTAATGAAGACTCAAGACAATGAGGGCAGTGCTGGGTGAGAGCAAGTTGCAAAGTGCTTGGCTGTGCAAAGGCCCAGAGCTCACCTCCTGCTGGTCAGCCAGGGGAGGATCCCATAGGCTATGACATTCCAGATGTGCCTTGGAGAACAGGAGAGAGAGTGTTCTGCCAAAGCGTGGCAGTGGGGAGGTCGGGAGCCCCGGCCACACAGCTGGTCGCCCAGTTTGGCTGGCGCTTGAGTCCCGTGCAGCAGGTTTCAGGGAGAGGAGCCCTCAAGGGTAAGCAGGGCCTGTGCGGACAGGGGCTAAGCCATGAGGGTTTTGTTCTTCATCTGAAATACAACAGGAAACACTCAAGATGTTTGCTCAGGGAAGTGATGCCTGGGGCTGTGTTTTGGGAGGATGTCTATGGCAGCTGTGGAAGAAGGGACTGGAGCCCAGGAGCCAGTTGAGAGACACCCAGTGTGAGGGTGAAGACCAGCAGAAGGGAGGCTGTGGCCGAAGGAGGCAACACCCAGCCGCTTCGAGAAGCCTTGGGGAGGAAGGCCAAGGTGTGATGGCCAGTCTAGGACTCTGCAGCTGAAGCACATTATCCACATGCAAAGCCAAGAAGTTAAAATCTTCGTAAAGAACGTTCAATTAATAGCTCTGAAGCCATTGAATGCCATTAGTTAAGTTTCATGAGCATAACTCTCCCCAGCTGGCCTGGCAGTCATCGCAATACCTGCCCGGGCTCCTCCTTAGTGGAGGAGAATTTACTGAAGCCTCGGTGGGACTGGAGACCTGCAGGGTTGCATCCGCCGCCCCTCGTCCTTGGATCTGTTCCATCCATTTCCTTCTAATTAGTATTCCTTCTTCCTCCATCACCATTCTCCTCATTTCCAGTGAGATTCACATCTTCAGTGTGTTGAAGGCAAGAGTGGCCGCAGCTCTGTCGCTGGCATGAATGCCGTTGTCCCAGGCTGGGTGGCACAGTCAAAGCAAGTGGGGGCCGCCAGCTGGGATATGTGACCAGCCCTGAGGGTCTTGGCTCAGGCTGCATGCGGTAGCTTCCGATAGAGCTCCTGGGAATTAGCTTTTGAAACCCCTGTGTATGCCAACAAGACCCCTTTCCTCTCTTCTTTCTCAGGGAGACAGCACATCTCTTTACATCTAGGGAGGAGGGAAAAGAAAGTATTTTGCATCTCATTCTCTGAAAATCCACTGTCGTTTTCAACCACTTACCCTTCTCCAGAGGAAATCCGAAACACACTTCCTGTGAGGCGCTGCCACACAGAGTTCGGGGAAATTGTGTGGCATTTCAAGTCCACGGCACAGTTTTCTCCCAAACCAGCACGCTGAATCACCTAGATAATCAGGGACTTTGCCGTCCCTGCATTTATAAGGGTTCTGTTTTCCCAGCCAACTATTCCTGCAGGCGGACTCTAAATGGGTGAAGAGGAGCAGCGTTGTTGGGCCCACATAGTTGAAATCTCAGTGAGAAAGTCCCTTTTGTAAATAGCCAGACAGGGCCTCGTGTGGAGGGAGGATCTAGACATGCCATAGGCCAGTGATGGCGAACCTTTTGAGCTCGGCGTGTCAGCATTTTGAAAAACCCTAACTTCACTCTGGTGCTGTGTCACATAGAGAAATTTTTTGATCTTTGCAACCATAGTAAAACCAAGACTTATATTTTTGATATTTATTTTATATATTTAAATGCCATTTAACAAAGAAAAAACAAAAAAATGAGTCGACGTGTCACCTCTGACACACGTGTCATAGGTTCGCCATCATTGCGCATAGACTCTGGCCTTGAGGAGGCATTCTGATGTCCAGCTCAGACGAGCAGGGCAAAGGATTTGGAGCGTCCACAGTGGCCTTTCTTCTCTGAGCAGCTATGCAGTTCTCCTCCTGAGGAGTTGTCCTGCAATCCAGGAAACAGCAAGAGAAAAACTCCCCTGGCCTCTCCTAGTAATTCTGAAAGCCCCACTCCACCCCCTTAAATACAGGGGGTGACTCCCACCGCATCTTGCTGGAGCTACAGAGAAAAGCTCTAAGCTCAGCGTGGAAGCCATGGAGGCGTGTCTGCACCGGATGGCCAACAGCACTGAGAGACTTTCAGTGAAGTGAGAAAGACTGCTCCTCAGACCAGAGCCTCGAAACGTGGACGGACAGTGCAGAGAGGGACGTCTGTAGAGACAGCGTGACCATCTCCTGGGAGTGGAGCTGACAGCTGGCATTAAAGTCATCTCCATTTTGGCCTCTGCTGGCTTTCTGCCTTCCTTCCCTCCAAGGTCAGAAATGTAGCATGCTGGCATCCTGGGTTGGGCTTCATGTATTGGCAAGAGTACTTGAGTAGGAAATGGCCTGAAGGTTCCAGGTCAGTAAATATCCGATGAGTAAAAGGATGAGTAAGTGAAGGGATTCTCAACCATCAGTTAAAGGAAAAGTGGTATGTCAGAAGTAGGAGGGCCCGGATCTGTGACTTTTCCTAAAACTCTCTAAGTGGCTTACAATGTACCTATATCTATACACATATTTTATATATATAAAGAACTGGGATAAAAGAAAATTAAGGGAGAAAAGGTAGCAAGAAAACCAAGGACATAACTGAAGGATCTTGAAAATTATCAACTAGTGGGTACAATTCGTATTGTTTTGTGAAGGTAGATACTGGGGAAGAAGAAAAGAAGACAAAGACAGAAAAAAAAAGTCACAGGCAAAAATTCACCAACAATTTCAAGTGAAGAGAGATAAGGGTACATGTGTATGTACAGCATTTGTCCTCGATAATCAAGGACTAGTGACATTTGCATTCAGTTTTACTGATTTTGGTGAACCTGATCCTTTTCCTGTGAGTCAGGGTGGCACAAAAATATTAATGCATCAGGTGAAGCCATTATGAGCCAAGGGGCCCCTTTGTCCGAGAGCTGTAACTACGTGCAGGTGGCCACGGCGCATGCCCAAATGTGGAGAAACATCAAGGCCACTCCTGTCTATTAGGCCCACTGACTCACTTGAAGCAGGCAGATCAGATCCAGCAGCACCCGTGCCACAGTTCCTCCCACCTAGAGGTGTCCAAAGGCTGAGTGTCTCATTGCCATGAAGAGCCGTTACTCTGTTTATTCTGCTTGAGGCGAGGGGGCAAGGAGCTTTCTCAATTGCTCGCAGAGACCCAGGCTGCACCAAGCGTTCTCTTGTTTACGAGTGGGCTTGAGTTGCTCTCTGTATTTTGCCAAGCTTGATCTGGCCTTTTCTGCCGTGCAGATGAGTGAATTTCCACATATGGCTTGTAACACATCCAACTGAGAGAACACAGCCAGCAGGGATGCTTCAAAGCCAAAGCCCTGAACAGGTGTTACTGAAAAAAGAGGTACACTGACCTGCAGAGGGGAGGTGCACAGTGAAGATGGCAGGATGCAACTTGCCAGGAATGCAGACTGCGAGGGAGGGGGTCGGGTCATGTGGCCTGGAAGTCTCGGGATGTGGATTGAAATGTGCAAAGGGCTAGTGTTGGAAGGGCTGCTTCACAGATTTTTTCTGCTAAGGGGAAGATGGGTGTCTGTTCAGCAGACATTCCTGTCTTTTCTCTGCTATGCTTTAGGGAATTAAATCCTGAAATGGTAGGAAACCATAGAGCAAGGAAAGCCAGAGATGGGGTGGCGTTTGTGTATGTTCTGGGGGCTTTGGAAATCATGCCTAGTACAGGTATGCTTTGGTATGTTCACCAAATGGATGCTCAGTGAATGCCCAGTGCTATAAGAGTAATGCCTTCACCATGCACTAATCTTTATACTTCTCACAGCACTGGCATCTTCTCTCCTTAACTAGGCAAACCCAGAATAGACATCTTGCCTTCCTACCGTAGCACTTTGGGCAAGTTTAAGAAGTCCTCTATTCCTTAGTTTCCCCATCTGTGAAATGGAGATAATAACAGGACCTGTCTCAGAGAGTGGTTGCAGCTGTGACTTAGGGTCTCATCATTCCATGTCTTACTGAAACTGCCCCTATGACTTCTCCATCTCTAAAAGGGACATGGAAAGGTACTCAGTGAGTTTCCCGTGTTCTTGGAAGAAGGCAGGAAGCTTGGAGAGCAAGCAAGAGGGGAATAGATGGTGGCAAGAGATGACATTTTTAAAAATTCTATTAAAATTTCTTGCTGGTGGTCTTGATCTCAACCTATCTTTGAGGTCTGGTTGGTGTTGGGACTTCCCATCATCACCTGTCCTAAATTGCTTTATGAAGAGTTGGGCGCTGCTTCTTGTTGATTTTCTCATTAGTGAGATTCCATCTACGAGTGGGGCCAAGAGTGGGCCCCTAGACTTGATGTGAGAACAGTCTAGAGATGGGCTGAGTGAGTGTGGATAAAGATTCTGCTCTCCATCTCTCTTCTTCCCTACTGAGGGCAGAGTCCTCTGGATGACCTTTCACACCTATTCACATTCTCAGTGGCACTGCCGAGTTCGGGCGCTCATTTCTTCTCACCTGCTCTAGCACTGCTGCCCTCCAATTAATTATTCTCCCTTGCCACCAAACCTCCACCACATTTATTATTTTAAAACACATATTTGATCATGTTATCATCCTGTTCTAAAGAGGGAAAACAAAAACAACTTTGAATGGCTCCTTGTTTTCAGTAGGACAACCTCCAGCCATGACATTCAAGGCCCTCCACAGTTTGGCCTCAACCTGTGTGTCTAGTTCTGTTTTCCATGTAAGTGTCCTTCATCTACTGGGTCTCTACAGATGTCTTGTTTTTGTTATTTAACATATTTCTATAACTTTTTCCTGCCTGTGATTCTGTCCCTATCCTCCTCTGGCTGATGGGAGTCTACCCATCTTTTAAAGTAGGAGTCAGCAAACTGTGGCCCGCAGACCAAACCTGGCCTAATGTCTGTTTTAGTAAATAAAGTTTTATTGTACAACAGTCATGGCCGCTCATTTGCATATTGTCCATAGCTGCTTTCAAGTGCAAACAGCAAAGCTAAGAAGTTGCAAATGAAAGCATATGGTTCACAAAGCCCCAAAGAGTTACTACCTGATGTTTACAGAAAAAGCTTGCTGACTCCTGCTTGAAACACAGCTCAGATGCTGTCATCTCTGTGAAGGCCTTTTACTGCCCTACTGCCCACCTCAGATCAGAATTGATGGGTCTCTTTCTTATAATCCTATCACACTTCCTGTAAACCCCATTCAGAGCGGTTTCCATGCGGAGCTTTTTAGAAGTCAACAACAGACAGCTCTCAATGGTCTTTGGCTTCTCAGTGTATTGCACTCAGCAGCCAAGGCACACAGTAGGAATTCAACAGATATTTGCCAAATACTAGACACTGGGTTAAAAATGTGTTTCCACAGTTCATTAGGCATGTGTTTTAGGGGAACCCAGCGATCTTTCTTCTTCTTTGCTTCTACCCTCTTGAACGAAACATTTGTTTCTGAACAGCTGCTCCCTGTGGCTGCGGGAGCAGTTTTGAGTAGCTTGATCTAGAATTGATCACCACTTCTTTAGAAGGTGACACATTTCTTCCACCGCTTCTGCTGACAGGCACAGTATTTGGACACTACAGTGGGTCTGGGATGCAAATGTATTCCCCTTCCATATGTCGTTGGGTATTTGAGTCCGATGGGCAGAAGAGCACATTGGGAAGGCGCGGCTAACCCATTGTTTCACCACATCTGCCTCTCAGGTCTGCACTGCTCTTCCAACTCAAACCAGCTCTTTCATCCACCTGTGACTCCTCATCCATGTGAATTCATCCCAACTGCTCTGGAGGCGGGGCTTGCGCCTGTAATCACCCAGGCCCCAGCCATCTTCAGGGACCTTCTCTTGCTCTGCGAATGCCCTGGATGATACTCTGGGAGTTAGATCTAGGCAGGGTCAGCCCCCAGCTCAGATCTTGGCAACCCTGAGTTCCACCGGATTCCCCCACACCCTCCACATCTGCCCTCTCCTGGCAATTCTGGCTCTCTACAGCAAGTGGTAACCAGTCCATGTGGGAGATGAAAAGCTCTCTGCTTGAGACCCATGTAGTCTAGTTCCTGGTGGTCCTTCCTAGAGACACTGGGCTCAAAGGAAGCGCCTCAGCATTTGGCGCTCTTTATACATATGCCTCACCCAACGTACACACGTGGAAGAGCTGAATATAAAGGGTTTCTGTCGGAAATAACAAGATGGAACGTGTGTGTGTGTGTGTAAGGGATACCCTTTAGGTTGCTGCATGAGCAATCTTTATTGTTGTTAGAGATTAAATCTCAATAACTTTCTGAAATTAGCATGGGCTTCTCATCAGCTTAGTGGGCGCTCACCCTTCCCCTCCCCTTCCTCCGAGCTCTGGAATGGTATCAGCATGTAGTTTTGCTCGCGATCAAATCAGGGCAACATAGAAACTGTCATTTTTCATTTACTGGGGCCCTTTGATCCCATTTGGGGTTTATTTGTTTCAAGTGAAAAATATGAGCCCTATTGCATACATCTATCCTGAAGAGTACTTTTTTATTTTTTTCTGTTAGAGATCAAATCAGAGTTGTAAGTAGTGTGGTCATTAGTTATCACCACCAGACTTCACAGCCTACACTTTATTTCTGTTCTCACAAAGTCGCCAACCTCCTCTGTTGCATAAGATCCCTCTCCCTCGCAGTGGAGCTATAATATGACTTTCGTGGGCGCCTGGGTGTTAATTTATTTCACAGTTTCCTTTGCAGATATAATCAGAGTCACCTATCACATTCCCGTTTCTTCCTTTTATTGTGTTCCTTTGCTATCTCGTTTGTGTGATCTTTTTCTGCAAATGACAGGTACTGTTTCTCTGCTCACTGTTTCAGTGACTTATATTCTCCAACACTTCGCTATTGCCATTTAAAAAATATAACATTTTATAGATGTAATCTTAGTTATTTATAACTCAGGTTTTGTTATATGGGAAAATTTCCTAAATGATTCATTGGCTTAGGTACATTTTTTTAAAGAAAGGTAAAATATTCTTTGCAAAAATATTTTTCTCAAAATTGTAGAGAAGGAAAAGCTCTCAGTACGATTATAATGCATTTTCCTGACTTTTTTAGTCCATTGAAATATATGAAAATTATGTTTATGTAAGTGATCAAATTGTGGTATTTAATAACACGTTGTTAGCAGCAAAAGAGCAATCCCTTTTGATTTATTTGGATATTTACTGGTTGACTTACAGTGCTTTACATATTAGAATTGGTTTGTCAACAATTAACATTCTAGGTTTTTATATAACCCATACTTCAGGTAACAGAGGATTATTAAACTGCAACCAGTGTGTTAGAAATCTGCCGACTGGTAATAAAATTCTTATGTATAACAGCAGCTGAGAAATACTGCTGTGTATTTATGCATAGATTGCAAGATAGATGCTGGTCCAAAAACCAGAAGGGCTTGAAATGCAGATCGCCAGCAGGTGGCGCTGCTTTTCTATAAATGAAAACCTCCTCCTGGCTGTATTCTAGGGACTACTACCATTGCCCCCCTTTCTGCTTTTCTTTTCCAGATTCTCTGTCCTTTATTTCTCTAAAATGAACGTCTAAAACTGAGGGTTTTTTTTTGTTTTGTTTATTTGCTATTTTTAGGAAATACACATCTACTAAGACAATACCTCTCAATTGCTAAGGTTCTTTAAATCCAACTTGCTTCCCTTAATACTCATTTGGTACCAAGTCCTAGTTAAATAAATGTTACTATGTTTTTTTAAAAATATATATATTTTTATTGATTTCAGAGAGGAAGGGAGAGGGAGAGAGAGATAGGAACATCAATGATGAGAGAGAATCATTGATCCACTGCTTCCTGCACACCCCCTATTGGGGATGGAGCCCACAACCCAGGCATGTACCCTGACCTGGAATTGAACCGAGACCTCCCGGTTCATAGGTCGACATTCAGCCATTGAGCCATGCCAGTGGGGCTAAATGTTACTATGTTTTTAAAAGGGAAGTACACAAAACCAGATTCTTACCCCCAAGATTGCATTACCCCCACCATCTGATTACTATGTGGAAAGTAACCATTTTTACCTAATACTTATTTATACAAGTTAATTCCTTAGGCTTCGTTCTACAACAGGATGAGAGACATTTTTATAAAGTTGGGTTATGTACTGGATTAATGTGCCATATAAAAATAATTTTAATGTGATGTTCTTTCATCAAGATTTACTTTAGAATCCAGGTTAACCAAAGAGTGTTGCTTTGCTCCCTTGGCCAGAACTAACTTTCTGACAAACAGAATCAGAGGGTTGTTTTGTTTAGTTTTTTGTTTTAATAATATTGTCCACACAAAAGATAATCAGCTCATCAATTTGGACATCAATGAGGAAAAAAAAAATACTATTAATGTGGTTCTCTTTTTCACACCTCTTTTTTATTCTTTTTATTTTATATTTTAAAGACAAGACTCTGCCTTTTTACTAACCCTTATTTTTATAAGAGATAAAAATAGTCTGTCTTCCCCAACCCCCAACTCAGCCTCCTTTCTTTTGGGCCACTTAAAAGTTATAAAGGACTCAGATAAGAGACCTCTTATACAGGGTGTTGGGTGTAAATGTGTGCCTGTATGGGAGATAGTAGATTTATTGAGGTGATGGAAGGGGAGAATTAAAAGGTGTCCCAGGTGACTCATTTATTTATTTTCTTTATTAGGTATGACCTACCAGATCATACAGAACTTTGAATGCAAATATTTTACACTTTTTGTAACTTAAAAATTTGAAACCATTTATTTTGATAATCTAATTGGAATTTTCTCTTTTGACTTTTTAAACTTCTTTTAGACACACAACAGTGCAGGTCAAGGATCCAGATAATATAATGGACATCCTTACTTTAGTCATTCACATGCTTTTGACAGAGAAAATCCTGAAGTGCTATTGATTCGGTAAAACTAAGGAGTAGAGGATCGGGGAAACATTTCCTTCTCAGTGAGTTCATTTGAAAGCCCTAGTTTTGTTGAGAATCTTTTTTTTTCTTTTTTTTTTCCCAAACTATGGATTGCAATCACTTTTCTCGTTGAAGTCAAACCCCGACGGCTTTCCTCCCAGTTCCCTTTATAGGGGGACGGGATTCACTTGAGTGTTGAAACAGGAAATAGCCATCCACAGTCAAGTGTGGATGTACCTGGCTGGTCTGCGAGGCAGCAGCCCTGTGAATTTCACAGGACCCCTTTCCAAGGCCTTAAATAACTTTATTTCCCTGTCAAATACACTCTCCAGAATAAAAGTGAGACCTCCAGTGGAACTGGACCACTGCCAGGGGCCTCCTGGTTTTTAGTTTCACACACGTGTGTGTGTCTTATCTGAGACTCTTATAACTTTTAAGTGGCCCCAAAGAAAGGAGGCTGAGTTGGGGGGGTGGGGAAGATAGACTCTACCAAGATGCAAACCACCCACTGCCCTCTTTGAACTTGAGTATTTAAATAGAAAAACAAAAAACAAAAAACAAAAACACGAAAAAACACAACTTTCAGAGGACTCAGATTATTACCCAATAGTTTCCAATTCTGTCACTTGGAGTTTAAAGCCTTACACTATCTGTCCCTTATACCCCTGTCTATACTCTTAAATAAATCTTCCTGCTCCAGCCACATTGAATTCCTTACAGTTCCCTAGATTAGTATTCCCCACCTCCTTGCTTTAGTTCAGGCTGTTCCCTCCACCTAGCACCCCTTGCCTGGTTGACTCAGTGTCATGGTTTGAGTGCCCCCAGTGCGCCAGGCCCTGTGTTTGATTCTGGGGATACACAGGCAGGCACGGCTGACATCTTTATCCCTTCGACTCTTGTTTCACGTGTTAGAATTTTCCCCCAGCCACCCCAGACCTCCTAGCATTTACAAAGGCAGTTCATTTAGCCTTCGCCTGACACTATGCTGTAATATCTTTTAAACTCTTATTCCGTATCACTTGTGAATTATTTTATATATACATATATATACACAGGGTGTCCCCAAAATGTATACACACCTTAACAGCTGATAGCTCAATTTTGAAAATGAAGAGTATTTTAAAAAACTCTGCCCATATAATTATTCAAAGTGTGTGTATACATTTTTGGGAGGCACTATGTATATATTAACCAAAGATCTTATATGCATACTAGAGGCCTGGTGCATGGATTCATGCAGCGGTGGGGTCCCTCGGCCTGGCCTGCACCCTCTTGCAATCCAGGGCCCCTTGGGGGATGTCAGACTGCTGGTTTCAGCCTGATCCCTACAGGCAAAGCCAAGGGACCTCACCACTGCACAAATCCATGCAGCAGGCCTCTAGAATGCATATAAGATCTTTGGTTAATCTCTTCCCACCCTCCCTACTTCCCTCTGAGATTCATCAGTTTGTTCCATGTTTCCATGCCTGTGCACTGAGCGTCTGCCCCCTAGTGGTCAGTGCGTGTCATAGCTACTGGTCAAACAGTCGAAAGGTTGCATATATATATATCATGCACTTGTGGGGGGTGTCCCTCAGCTCAGCCTGCACCTTCTCATAGTCTGGGACCCCTTGAGGGATGTGCATCTGCCAGTTTAGGCCCACTCACTTGCCGCTGCGCTTGCAGCCATCAGCCCGGCTTGTGACTGAGCAGAGCTTCTCCTGTGGGGGCGCATTGACCACCAGGGGGCAGCTTCTAGGTTGAGCGTTTGCTCCCTGGTGGTCAGTGCACATCATAGTGACCAGTCATTCCCGGTTGTTTCGCCATTAGGGTCAATTTGCATATTACCCTTTTATTATATAGAATATATATATATATATATATATATATATATATATATATATGCAATTATCTCATTTCTACAGCTAAACTTGTGCTCTCTTATTGTGTATCTTTTAAAATTTTTGAAAATAGGAAAAGAAAAAGCATTGCCCAGCTCCCACCCTCGAGATGTCTGTCAAATGGGTCTGAGTGGGAATCAAGCATCCTGCTTTCCTGCTCTGTAGTGCTCTGGGAGTGAGTCTGGTAGGAAGTGCTAGATGACTGTATGAACCTGGAGAACTAGGAGGCCTGTGGTCTTTGGCTGGCTCCTGTGATATCTGTCAGGTAACAGAAGAAAGCATTAAGCTCAGAACCATTACAGATCAGAGCTGCAAAGGTCCTTATATGTAATGAATGCCAGTCCTGGAGGGGCAGTGTCCGGCCAAAACCTCACAATTGACCCAGGCCAGGACTAGAACCGGGCTCCTCACCGTGGGGCTGTGATTCTCCCCTGCAGTGCTGCCCCTTTAGCAACTCAGAGATATTCATCAGGAACATCACCAGGAGCTCAGACTATGAGGTATTCAGAGATTTGTAAACTACCAGAGAGGAGCTTACAAGTATAGTTGGGAAGTAGGACACATGAAATGGAAAACATATTCTAATGCAAAGAAAGAGATAACAGAGGGGTGTGAGATGGGGTGCCAAGAAAGGAGGGATTCTGTCTTGTTATAGTAATCTGGGAAGGCTACCTGGAGGAGGCAGCCTAACCTGTTTCTTGAAGAGTGGGTAGAATAGGTAGGTGAAAGGAAGACCTGGTGGGAGGGAATAGTGAAGAAGTCAGTGCCCCTTTACCCCATCGCTCCCCTGCCCCTCCCCCCATCTCCCATGTGCATGCCCCAACTCCATGACCTCCCACCAGAAATTCAAGGGAAAGAGCCCATCACAAGCAGGCAGCATGGATTTCCTGTAATTTAGAGGGAATGGTGGGGTTTCTCCACATTTCCATCTGATTTTCATTTGTCATTGCCCTGAATGGTCCCAGCCTTCTCCAATTGAGGGTCGTTTAAACATTTTCTGGCTTTTCTTGTTTTTATGACACTTGGCATAGCCTAATTATTTTGACCTGAGCAGTTCATTGGGGCCATATGAAATATGGGACAAAGGTGACAGTCGAACAGGATGCAGCGAGTGGAGGGGAGGTGGCGAATCTCACCCTGCTCTGTGCTTGGACACCAGATCCGCTGTTCGGAGCAGTGGGGAGAGAGTGGGTGCAAAGCCAGAAGGCAGCGGACACATGGTGGCGAGGGCCCACTGGCAGAGAGCTCCGGTCTCGTTGATTTTGCAAAGCCCAGATAAAGATGATAGGTAACGTTTACCAAGAGCTTGCCAGAAACTCTCATGAGTACTTCTCATGTTTTCAACCCATTTCACAGCAGCCCTATGAAGGATGTACTCTGATTATTTCCATTTTATAGGTGAGAAAACCAAAGTTGGTAATTTGCCAAATAGCCAGGTTTGGACCCTGCAGTGTAACTTGGGGGCCTGTGTGCCTAACAGTTACCTTCATACAGCTCATTCTGTGTTGACATTTGTAGAGGGAAGGCCCATATCTTAAAGTCTTTAGGTCTTTGAGTGTCGCTGGAGCCAGGGCCAGAGGTGTAAGAGGGGTGCCTACCATATGGCTGGGGGATTTGACCAGCTGGTAAGCTCGTGCCCCATGAGACAGTTCCTGAAATGGAAGCCCAGCCTTATGCAAGATCTTAAAGCAGAAGTTAGACATCAGTATTTTATGGACATCTTCAGACATAGAGGTTGTCCCACGCACAGACCCTGTGAACCAGCTGGGGAGTGCCAGGCAGAGGACCCCAGGACAGTCCCCGGCTGTCTGAGTGTGGCCTCCGGTCCTCTCCCTCCACCCCACAGCCTCTCCAGATCCTGGCATCCTCATCTGTCCGTGGGGATAACAACAGATCTGGTGACACTGCGGTGTTGAGTAACTTATCTGAGATCAGAATTATAACGAGGGTCAGAGGGACCAGGGCAGGTGGCCCGAATCTGGAAGCTGGTATCCTCACGCTATTCTCATGGGCAGAATTCTGACAGCAAGTGATGTGGATTGGAAGTCAGCAGACCTGGGCCCTGGTGTCAGTGTCATCTTAGTGCAGCCCAAAGAGGGTGAGGCCAGAGCATCCCTGCACCCCTGCCAGCCCCGCTCCTGCGTTCCACACCTTGTTCTCTGTGATGAGCAGAAAGCGGCCCAGGCCATATAGACTGACGAGCATTTTAAAATGTTGCACGGGATGCAGCTGAGGATAAATTATAGTGGAATACAGATCATGATGTTGTAGTTCAAGAACACCTTTAGAAGGTGACTGTGCCCTTAAGAAATATACTAAATGCTGTGTTTAGCGTAAAATCACAATCTGGGACTGGTCTTACTTCCCAAGGTTAAAAGCATTCAGCATTTCTAAAGTGTTCTGGCAGAACATTCTTCATCGGGCCATGTGGTGTACCTGGGTTGCACTAACGGCTCATGCATTTTACCTTTATCTGCGTTTCAGAGAAAGTATCGGGGCAGCCATCTGGAATACATATTAGAATTCTCGGGGGCTTTTGATACAACTGGCTCAATGGAAAATACGGTGTTTATGAATGAGCCGATAGTAATAATGATATTAATAATAATAACGGCCCTTACCTGTATACCAGCTTATGGTTTAGAGAACCATTCCACACACACACAGTTAGATTCTAGGCTGGTCTCCATATTGAGTCACTGGGGCAAGCATTAACTTAAAAAATGCAAGTAACAGAGTGAAAATGGAATGAACATGTGATTGACATTTTCTGCCCGTCATGTTTACTTGAAGTGGTTTAAGGGGAGGAGAAACAAAAAGAGAAGAAACATAGCATCTGAGTCAAAACATAGAAGCAAATAAAAACCTGTACCCCAAAGAGGGAATGTACGCCGGCGCCGTGTTAGCCAGGCGGTGTGATGGGAGGTGCGAAATAAGGTCCAGGCGAGACCGGCGCCGCTCTCTGTTCTGTTTCTCACCCTGGGCAGGTGGCAAAGCTCAGATGCCCGAGGCAGCATGATCCTACCTCCGCTCCTCTGGATGTCTGACAATTTGTGAATCCCTAAGGAAGCCTTTCTGGCAAGGGTCTGCCTTACCAATCTCATGCAGGCAGCATGAAGCGATCAAAAGAATAACACTTGTTTTGTATTTGTCTTACCCGGTTCGGCACAAGGGAGCAAATAGACACACATACAGATACAAAAGAAGAGACCTTCTGCATAAAGATGGGCGGGATGGCAGGACCAGCACCAGAGCACCCTGGGAGCTGGACAGGCAGGGCTGGGACTGGAGTGAGGCATTTACCGTGGACACCCAGTGTCAGGGGGCAGCATAAACCTCAGTAATTAAATGGATGATGGTTTCATGCAATGTTTTTTTAAATTAAAAAGGGAGAAAAAAAGTCATGATGAATAAAAAGTCAGAATTTTAAATAAAGAGAGGATAAATAGCATTTTTAAAGCTGGGATCCAAGTACTGAATTTCACGTCTGTAGCAGGTATAACAACCAGCCCAACAGAAGACAGGCAGCTGCCACCATGCATATGGGCCCTTCCGCTGTGCCAGGAACGGAGCTCTGAACGCATAAGCATTTTTCTAGGTGCATTTCAGAGGGGCCTGATTTGTCCTACAGTGATCACGAATCTACTTGATAATAAACCATATTAGGAAAAGAGTTCCTTTACAGGCTCCATAAATTCCATCACAGTCCATTTTGTCTTTGTTAAATGTGTGAGTTGAAAATTACTATCCCTTTTTTTCCACAATGATCAATGTAGACACACAGCTCAGAAAGATCAGCATTCACTGAAAAAAAGATATTAGCATGCTTGTATCTATTAAGCCCTATTGCTTTGTAGGCTCCAGCTGATGGTTTTATTAAGTATACTGCAGGAGGGGAAAAATCAAGGATAATTATAAATTCATAAACACATAATTCATTGGCACAAAGTGATTTTAAAGGGATGGATGCAGAATTATCTATTTCCTCACGAAAATAACAGAGATGTTCTGATTAAGCCCATAATCTAGTCTTTGTGAAACCCAGCCAAACTGATGGGACACATTTTCGTTTCTGAAACTACCTTTGATAAGAAATGCATTACAAACTCATCAGTTTGGCTTCCTGTTAACAAAGAGACAGCAGCCGTCTGGATCATTCTGGATTCACAGTGAAACTGCCACACCGCGTATCCTGCAATGAAAGCTGTGCAAGTTTGACAAGGGGCAGATGAATCCAGGAGTTACTGTGCCGGGGTTTAAATCTGTGCGGCAGCTGACGCTTGAAATAATCATCTATATATCGCTCTGAGCGAGCTGGGGAAAGGTTGAAGCTGTATATTTTCAACATATCTAGCCTAATGGTTAATCTGTTGTCCTGTCGGGCTCCTGCAGGGTGGACTTGCAGCCGACGCTGACAGCTTCAAGGGACTGCTCCTGGTAGATGTGGTTCGCCTGATTCTCAAAGTGCAGGGTAGATGACTGTAACTTAGCTGGAGATGGGAAAGAGGAAACTCGCCCTGGCTGGTATGGCTCGGTCGGTTAGGCCTCCTCCCCTGCGCCGAAAGGTTGCTGGTTTGATTCCCAGTCAGAGCACATGACCAGGTTGTGGCTGAATCCCTGGTAGTGGGTGTGCAGGAGGCAGCCGGTTGATGTTCCCCACACACATCCACATCACTGTTTCTCACTCTCTTTCTTCCTCTCTCTCTCTCAAAATCAATAAAAAATATTTAAAAGGAAAGAAAGGGGGAAACTCGCCTGTCTGGTTTCCCCAAATGCAAGGGCACCTGTAGGACTAATAGTAGGTTGGGTGGTAGGGACATTCCAGTCACTAAACTACCTCTGTCCCTCCCAACATCACCAAATTTATTCACTTAGAGTGGCTCCATGCGTGTTTCTTTTATTGTTTGGAAATCCTGGAAGGTTGGGAAAAAATGTTGTTCTTTTAGAAGACAGAAAATTAGAAAATTGTGAGAAGGTAAGTGAGGGGTCAGCAAACCTTTTCTATCAAAGGCCAGCTAATAAATATCTCAGGCTCTTTGGCCATGCGGTCTCTACTGCAACCGCTTGAGTCTCTCATTGTAAAGGGAAAACAGATATAAACAATAGATAAACAAATGACTGGCTATGTCCCAATAAAACTTTATTGATAGCCACTAAATTTGAATTTTGTATAATTTTAATGTGCTATTAAATATGTTTCTTCTTAGATTTTGTCCCCCAACCATTTGAAAATGTAAAAACTACCTTGGCCGGTGTGACTTAGTTGGTTGAGTATCGTCTTGTGCACAGAAAGGGTGCTGGTTCAATTTTGGTCAGGGCACAGGCGAGGCTTGCAGACTCGATTCCCAATAGGGGCGTGCCAGAGGCACAGCTGATCGATGTTTTGCTCTCACATTGATGTATCACTCTGTCTCTCCCTCTCCCCTCCTCTCTCTCTTAAAAAAAAATCTTAAAAAAATAAATAAGAATGTAAAAAACATTTTCAGCCCATAGCCCATACAAAAACATGTTCAAGACGACATTTTACTAATCCCTGAACTTGAGAAATATAAGAAGAAAGAAGGCAGCTTTTGGTGCCAGGGACTTGGCACATTTCGTCCCTGTTCTGAAACCCTAACCCCCGCAAGCATGCACTGCCCCTGCCAGGGCTACGTGAAGGAGTCTGGTACACTTTTTGGCCTCAAAACGTTGACTAACTTGTAGGTGTAGGGAGTAGGCAGAGAAGGAAAGTTGAAAAGAGTCTGTTTTTATTGGACTCCTGTACGTTTTTCCCAGTTTAATTCAAAGTAACAGTTGTCTTTCATCTCCTACCTTCCCAGTCTCCAAGCTCCATAGCCATAATTCAAGGAAAATTCTTGCATCGTGCATTTCAGTTGCATATTTGCTTATTCATCTCCATCTCATCTCTGAGAAGCCAATACCGAGTAATCTTTGCGTGAGCCTTTTCTTTGCCCTTGAGCTGATGGAGACAGTCTGTTCCAAGAAAAAAAGAAAGAAAAAAGACAGGCAACCAGATGGAATTTTCTACCAAATGCTGAGCAAAACCGAACATTGAGCAAGTTATTACAGCAGGTCAAGTTCTTAGTGAAGATATATGGGTTGAGATTCTAGATACAGGGACTTTGATGAATATTGGACTCTGACCGAGATACATATAGAACAGGCTTATGGTCTGAGATGGGATGGAGGGATGTGAGTCTGGCATTTCCCTTTGATTCTAGAAGATTCGTTGGGCCCACAGTGTTTCTATAGAGAACATTGCAGTGCAAGTCATGTAGATTCTGTCAACACACTTATATACTGTTTTTCTCTCTCCCATGTGGGAGCTGAATTCTTTCATTACTCTGTGTTGATGGACTCAAAGTTCCACAATTCAGGTTTCCTAGGCAGTGAATAAAGCCAGAAATATACCCTGTGATTAACTCCTACATAACCTATTGTTCCTTAAAGCCTCCCTCCTCATTCTCGTATTAGCTCCACAAAAGCCAGAGATGTGAAAGCTCCAACAGGCCTCCCCTTCTCTGCCCCCTCCCCTTCCCTGCCCCTTCCCTTCCCTGCGCCTCAGCTCGCTATGGGCGGGTGGGTGCTCCCTGTGCCTGCGCCAGGGCAGGTGGGTTACTTACAGATGCTTTCTGTCCTCACTGTACATAATGGCAGGTTGTTGTTTTTTCTTTAACTTACACCCTCTAGGTTTTCCAAATAAATGTATATCCTACTTCTCAGCTAGAAGCTGTAAAATTATCCTGCCTGATAATGTATGTGATAAAGCCATTGCTCACTTGTAGGGAGTTATATATGCTCTATGTTGGAGATATTATTGTTGGCATTGCTTTTGAGAGGCAGCAACTTTCATCTTTTTCATTAACTGTATTAATATTCACCGTGATCTTTCAGAAATAGCTTTTGGCTTGATCTTATCAATAACCCTGCAACGTGTTTACCAAAGTTCTTGGTGATAGGTGTTCTCCCAAGGTTGTCAGAGCAGAAATTCTCCTTGCAAGGACATCACCCATGTTAGTCCCCCACGTTCAGACACCACGCTGCCCGCTGAGCCTCTGGCATAGAACTTGGCTGTTTTACCTCATTCTTGCTGTGCGTGGCTGTCAACCTCGCTGGAGTTTGTGTTTATTGTTGCTGCTGATTTTGCTCCGTGGCTAAAGGATACACCCTCACCCTCTCTCTAGTCTGGTATATGTGCCAGGCAGCCAGGGTTCTGGGGTCTGTGATTGTGAGGCAGGAAATGTCCCTCCGTAACGCAGGCACTGTCCTGAGCTCCAGTGCCAAGATCACTCTAGAGTGGCTGCACTGTAAGACCTTCAGGTTAAGTAGCCCAGACTCCCTGGTGAAAGACTTAGTTAGGTGTCTGTATTAGAGGGAGGCCGGGTCAGCCTGGGAGTTATGTCTATTGTGAATTACATATTGACTGTAGTACTATGACTGGTAGGATTTTTCTTGGGGACAAAGTCTGATAAACCCACAGAAATCAAGAAGCACACTGTGCAATCTGTAGGCCAGCAGTTTTGCCCTCTCTGAAAGACTGAAAACACACACCCAATGTTCACTGATGTCCCTCGTGACACAAGGATAAAGGACCGTCCCCCTTCTTAGGACTGGCAAACCCACGGCATTTAATGAAAGTTAGGCAGCGATATTGCAACCAAGGGGCCAGCCATGCCAGTGGTTTGAGATGAAAACCATAGTCTAACCTTGTGGCTGATGACGCGGAATGTAATGATGGTTCAGTGGGCTGCGTTTTAGCGGCTTCGGGAGAGAGGGGTCGCATCTCACTGCTGATCTAAGCTTTCAAAGTCTGTGTGTGTGGAAAGGCAGAGGGGAACTCTATGGATTTGGAAATTATTGCACAAATACGATTATCTCCTGATACATTATCCCTTCCGACACCGATGACAATAACACAGCAAAAAAGAATTTCCAGACGTCATTGGGGTAAAAGTAAAGAAAACTCTCAATGTAGCTGTGAGGACGAAACTTCCATTTTCATTCAAAGCTATCATTCTGGTTCATGTTAAAACTGGTTTTCAACTTTTCCAAGGAAGAACTGCACGAAGGATTAATTTCAGTTTTCTTTTCTCGTTACTGTTTGGCAGTCAAGGTGGAAGCTAGATCGCGCCACCCCAAAGACCCATTTGAGTGCAAGAACACAACTCACAATTCTCAGCTTGTGACCAAGCCAGGTGAAGGAGCCCTGGAACCCACCCCAATGTGTAGTAACTGCCCTGCACCCCTCCTGCTTCCCCTTAGCATGCTGAGCTCAACTGAAGAAGAAAGATGCACTACCGTGGATTTCAGCATGTACGAAGCATGCTGGGCAGCAAAATGCCAAAGAGAAAAACCATAAAGACCAATAAATAATAATTAAAACTACCCTCCCGCCAACTCTCAGCTCGCTCAAGACTTCAGTCGGGAGCCCTGTTAGCTGCATGCCTCTTACTCTGAGTGATTCCAGTGTGAATATGACATTACTAATGACCTGCTAAGTGTGTGCAGATGTGGGTTTCTCCAGATGTGGTGATTAATAATGTAATGTGGAGATAGCCAGTCAACTCATGTTTATGGGTCGTTGGCCTTTTATTACATTTCTGAGTTTATTTGCTTTGAACTATGTCTTAACTCCAGCCAACAAACGCACCTTTAAGTCTCAGAGGGCAGCATCCCCCTAAACCCTGCGGAGGAAACGGGGAAGAAGGAAGGTGCCCCAGGCTGGAGCTGAGCAACGGGTTCATCGTATGTCAGGGCCCCGGATTATGTGGGAAAGCTGAAAGGTGAAATCATTGCCCGTTTGACTCGAAGGGCCCACAAAGGCATCGGTGAACCTTGATACACTGTTTGCAAGCTGGCAAGGCCAATAAAGAGAGGGATTTATTTTAAAAAAAAAATCTAGTAAAATATATGATCATTTTGAACTAAGCCCAGAGTTCTGGCCAGTATTTCTGGAAGATGTTGCCTTGCTTTTTGCTTGAAAACAGAACGACGATGAAAAGTCGAGCAAAATGTCGTTACAGATGTTCGACTCTGCATTCAGGCTGTTGGGATTACCACCACGTCCTCAATCAATTCCCAGAACGTTGTCTGGAGGTTATGTCATCGAAATAATGAACCCTCTTTAGTCAAGTATAAGCAAACATGTTAAAACATCGTTGTAACTTTAAATTAAAGTCTAGCGCCAGCCGAGGGATCCTAGCCTCATTAGACTTGCCTGACATTTTTCTAGCACGGAGTCTTCCCGACTGTAAAGCTGTTGGATGCAGTGCCTGTTAGACGGGCGGGCGCTGGGAAGTTACGGCAGCACATTAAGTGTTATACTTAGGGATGTGCAGAAACGAGCCCTCGGCTTTTATGAGGACGCGGAGACTGGAGGGAGTTCGGCTCCTATAAAAATTCCACTTGGATTCCTCAACTTGTTTGTGTTTTAAAGGAGCTGGTAACTCAGGTTCCTTTAACAGATTGTATCTTCATGAGGCTTCCCCAGCTTGAAGCGGTGAGAGCCGGAGACCGAGGTGTCCGGTAATGAGCCACAAAGCAGGCTCACCAGCAACCTGTGAATGTGTGTCCGCATGAGGTCAACCCATGTGCCTTTTTTGAAAGTATGTAAATTTCAGTCTCCCTTTTAATCCAATTTTTATTCCTCTCATGTAGTCACAGGAGCCATGAAATGGAAATTTTATTTTATAGCTTACCTGAAAGTTTTCCTAGATTTGCTTTCTTTAAATATGCAGAAATCGGCGGTCAAGGATAATAATTAAATATGGTTTATACTCTACTTACGAGAAAGAAGGGATCACTGCTTCTCTCGTGGGAACTAAGCCATCGGTAATAGTCTCCATTGCGCAGCGTTCATGTTTAAGCTGGGGACCTGTCCCCGTCTCTGCAGGGAGCAGATCTGCATTGCCAGGCCGAGAGTGCAGGAGGAAACCTTTAAACATGGGTTACATTGAAGAGAACAAATCCCACTTTAAATGCAGTCTGATTATGATGGATGATCTTTCTGACTTGCAATGAAAATAAATAGTTTCCTTGCATAGAAGGAGGCATAGCTTTAGCAGCAGAACGGGGTGTCTCCCTGGAGCTGGCTAACAGGTATCAACTTGCAGGTCTTCCTTCCATCTGAACATCGCTGCAGGTAAACAGACAGCAACAAGGCGCAAGGAGAACAGGCTCTTAACCAAAGAGGGCTCTTTATTGTGGGCCCAGTGCAACTGGGAAGACAAGCACTAAGCAAAAGAATCCAACAGAAATGCAGCGAGTGTGGCTTCTGTTCAGGTCTTAACTACTATGGACAAAATCATGGCAACATCTGGCAGCTTTGAGTCAAGTTAGCCATAGTGGACTAGGACCAAGAGCCTTTTGGATATTTCATTCTAATCATTGAAAGGCTCATGTGATAGAGAAGAAAAGAACTTTCATCCCCACGAGTCCCACGGCCAGGCACACACATTATTTAGTCTGGCATGCTACTCAACTAACCTAGGTCCCCCGTAAGTGGTCCACATTAAAGGGTGACCTTGCATTACCAGTGGAGTCAGTGTAAGACTTTCTGCCCCATTCTAAGATGGGGAAAGTGCAGAAGTGTGCGCATGCACACACACACACACACACACACACACACACACACACATTCTCTCTCTCAATCTCAGTCTCCTTGCCTTTCTGCCCCATTATTGCCTGGGATGCCCGGCCCTGTCCTGTGAAAGCAAGATGAATTCAGGTCAAGCTCAGAGTGCCTGTTTGCTCGCTGAGAGATGCATATCAACCCTAAGTGATTTTTTCTATACCATTTATGTGGCTGGTATTTATTTCCTTTAATCTTTTAAGTGCTGTTTAGTCTGGGTGTGATTTGCTGTGGATACTCATTTCCGATAAGATGCGATATCCTCCCAGGCACATAGTTCCAGCCTGGAGCCCTAAGTGACTGATACGGGTGCAGCCTGAGCACGGGCCTCTGGGGGGATGGGGCGGGTGGCAGAGCGAGTGGGCTGTGGGCATTTACAGGTCCTTCCTTGCCTTCGTTTCTTCTGGAGTAGCTCTCAATTTGAACCACGTTCTTGTTCCCTTACCCTGTGCCAGCCAGAATTTAGACAACCTTAGACTGGCAGTGGAATGGGGATGGGGTGCCAAGTGCGATACCCTGAAACAGGTTCAGAAGGTAGTTGGATGGCTGTCGTCCCTTTGGAACCCTGTATGATAACACACTACACTTACTCAGGGTCTTCAGGGAAGTGCCATAGAATGCATGTGCTGAGATGGGTCTTTCTGGACAAGATCAAGTAACCGAGGTGACGGTTTCTTTCCAACCCATGACTTGTACACCATTAAGAAACGTCAAGCATCTTCCGATATCGTCACTGCTAATATTTCTCTTCTTAGCCTTAAGGTCACTGCTGTGCACTGTGGGTTTCGGGGTGCTCCCTCCCCCTCTGTGTTGCAGTCAACTATGCGAGCCCAAGGAGCCTACTTTTCCTTCTTGCCATTACAGCTGTAGCCTGAATTGTGGGGGTGCGGAGAGGGGGACTAGAATTTTCCCGCCGATGCCCTCGGGGGACAGGCTGGGTGTGCATCTGCTAATTTATCAAGCAACTCTCTTAAAAAGAAGCATGGTGCAGGCTGATGCCTCTGCAGAGCTTGTGAGTGGGTGTCTTTGGGCAAAGGCAGTGGCGTGTGCTGTGCTGTGTGTGAGCGAAGCTTCACATTGCTTAGCGCTCTGTGTAGCTTAGACATTCGGGAAACAGCCTTTGGTTCCCAACCCGCTGTGCTGCCCTCCTTCCCGCCCCTCACCACGTCATCAGAGATATCATTCAATGGCAACATCCTCCTTCGTTTGGGGGCTCTTCTCCTGCCCGGTTCTCCAACCTTGCAGTCCCGTCCAACTGTCCTGATAAAGAAGGAAAGGATCCCATGTGTGTAGCCCCCCTTTTGGGGAGGTGGAGGGACAAGGGCTGAGTGGGCTGCGGATTCCTGAGCCAGCACGCGCCCATGTCCCCAGTCCTGAGTGACTGAGACTTTGGCTGCGAAGGCCTCCAATCCTAGCCTCTCCCCAGGCTCTTCCTCTGGCGCAGGGATCAGGGACCAGGGAAGTGGGTGCCTTCGCAGAAGCAGAAGTCGCTGGCAGCTAGAGTGCTGCTATTTCCAAACAACTGGATTTCTGATTTTGGTTACGAGAAAACCCATTCGATTACCCAGCAAAGCCAAGTAACCAAAATGATCTCTTGAGAGTAATGATTGCGTGTCCCCATCTATAGCACCAAATTTTGTATGTGGATACATCTCGCCTTCCTTTCTTTTTTTAGGGCAGGGTGTGTACACGCTGTTGTAGTCTGTTTCAAGTGCATGTTCAAACACTGGAGTGTAAAGAGGTGGCTTTCGCCTCCTCTGAGCCGGCTTCTCGGACTAACACATGGGTCTTTGTCACTGGGTCCAAAAGGCAGCCCTGAGCTCCTAGTGCGTGACTGAGCTGTGTGTGTGTGTCCTTTGATATCTTGCCTGTGTTGCGCAGTCTGCCCTCACTCACCCTGTCCATAATCTCATGAGCTGCCTGTATTTCCAGTTGAAGATGAGCAGCCCTCGACGCTGTCACCCAAAAAAAAGCAGCGGAATGGAGGCATGCGGAACTCCCCCAGCTCCTCGCCCAAGCTGATGAGGTAAGGAGAGGGGCCCCAGGCCTGGGGGGCCCCCTCTAGCTCCTCCCCTCCCTTCATCACCCCCTCCCCACCAGCCCCGGCCCAGTGCCACCCCTCCCAGCTGGCAGGAGTCTGGGAGGGATGGGTTCTTCCATGGCTTCTCAAAGGCTGGAGTATTTATTCCGTCAGCTTGTCAGCAGTTAATGATAGAGCTGAAAAAACCCTGTCATGAAAAACAGTTGGGAAAGCTGCTTGAAAAATACACAGGCTTTAAAGGCGGAGCTGTCATCCTGTCCTGTCCCCGTGTCGCTCCTAACCAGCAGTGGCACTAATGACGGTGGCAGCCAATCCGGGAACGCGTGGGCCAGCGCGCCTCCGGCTAGTCTTTCTGCTGGGGGCCCTGTGAGGACTGCTGTCTGTACTGAGGGCCATATGTGCGATGTATCCTCACAATCAAAAAGGAACCTGAAGATTACCCCCCTTTCATCCTGTCGCCTGAAATCAAATTTCTGTTAATTGATTTTGACTGATAAAAAAGTCCAATAATCTGTGGACTTGCCAAAGCAAAGTTCAAAAGTAGTCCTGTTCTGCTCTGACCAAAAGCAGTATTAATTATGAAATACAGTGTGTGCTTTCTCTCTCTCTCTCTCCCTCTCTCCCTCCCTCTCCTCCTTCCCTCTCTCCCTCCCACTCCTCCTTCCCTCTCTCCCTCCCTCTCCTCCTTCCCTCTCTCCCTCCCTCTCCTCCTTCCCTCTCTCCCTCCCTCTCCTTCTTCCCTTCCTCTCTCTGTCCTCCCCTCCCCTCCCCTTCCCTTCCCTTCCCTTCCCTTCCCTTCCCTTCCCTTCCCTTCCCTTCCCCCTTCCCTTCCCTTCCCTTCCCTTCCCCCTTCCCTTCCCTTCCCTTCCCTTCCCCCTTCCCTTCCCTTCCCTTCCCTTCCCTTCCCTTCCCTTCCCTTCCCTTCCCTTCATACTGTTTTCATATGCTATTTTTCTATCTTGATTATGGAAATAGAAAGTGAAACCAAATTTCAGCCTGTTCCTCTTCTTGGCCTCTTTATCTTTTATCTTCCTTTTTTTGTCTTCAATTCAGCTGCCAACCTCAGTGCCTATTCCCCACAATGCCATCCCTCCCGAGCATCTCCGAGTGGCAGGGGTGGTCTCATACTGGCACTGCTCTCCCTAAGAGGTCATGTCATGGAAACACCCACCATTGCTAAGTTACTTTCTTCTTTTCATTTGCCTTGACCACTCTTCTCGCTTTGATTATTGGACATTGGTGGTGATTTTTCTCTCCTTCCCCCCGTATCCACCACATTCACATCTTCCTGGCCCTCCCCGAGCACCTTTCTGGGACAGAGATGGGCAGTCTCCTCCGCACCCTTGAGGACACAAGGCCCCGTGGAGGACTCACCGGCCCCATGTCCTTCCCATTGCGACCATTTCTTCCTGTGAGATGTTTCCTAACTAGTCCTCTGCCTTCCCCTCCGCTCAGTCTTGCCGGGGTCTCGCTGATGTACATGCCTGTTTGCCGTATACGAGGAGGAATGACATGTGCCAACCGCCAAGCTTCTCATTCTTGTGAAGCCAGATGTCCTGCTAGCATTCATTTCCTAGTCACTCACCTGTAGGTAATCGCCTTATCTAATGCTAACAGTTTTATCCGTTGAAAGTAGAGAAAAGCCCAGGCGTTTTCTTTTGCCTAAATTTAGAGAAGCAAATAATAAATAAATAAAGAGAAGTGTCTGAAAAATCTGAAACCTTTGGAGCCAAATTCCCTGTCCCTGTTTGCTATGTAAAGGACGGCTTATTTCTTTGATCTTGAGTAATAATAATTCTGAGGAGTTATACTGTTTTCATATGCTTCAAAGCTGTGTCAAAGTTTTGCTGCTTAAGGGTCCTTCTTTATTCTGCTGGCTCTTGGGTGCCGAGATGACAGGTCCTCTGTACGGCGTGGAAGCTTTTTTAAGTCGTAGCCTTCAGCAAAACATCAAATTACCAAATCCAGGGTAACATTCTTCTACACAAATGCCTTTCCTGTAGATATATTATACCATATATATTAAATACTTTAGTGTTCCACGCTACATTTTATGTGCAATAGAAAGTGATGGTTTGAGGTAGCCTGGAGGGGACTTTTTTTTCCACCAGCAGAAAAAGCCAGCGTATACCGTATCAAGTATGGTTTTTACAGGACTTTCTGCCCGAAGGCCTTTGTAAATAAGTAATGATCAACAGATTGGCTGTGGGTTTTTGAAAAGCATGCCTATGTCAGTTTGCATGATGGGGGAGAATTTTCAAAGTGGGGCTTGCTTTCATTGCCTGTCAGCGAGGGGCCGAGGGAGGCCGTCATCCTGGGCCGGCGCTGTCTGTTCCGCGGTGCATCGGGGCTGCTCACTGTGGTCAGGCGTGAGCTGAGACTCGCCCTGGTTCAGAGCTCACGTTTCTGGTGGTGGTGCCCGTGGGCTGCTGCGATGGCCAGGCCTCCTGTCACCCCAGTGCTGTTCCCCACCGCTCAGGGTCTCAGTCATGGCTCAGCTGGGATGCGCTGTCCCCTGATGAGTCAGAAAGTCTCAGACTGCTGAGTGCCAGGTGCTCCCCCAGACCCTGCTGTGGGAGCAAGGACAGGTGCTAACCCCGCTCCGTTTCCCGTCACTCCTTGTGCATGGAGACCACGGGCTCGCTCGGCTTGGAGTATCTGGCCCTGGCGATGAGGCTGCCAGGGCCTGTTGTTGCTACATCCCTCTTGTTGATGGAGAGAAGCAGAGGGGCCTGTGTAGCACCTTGTGGCTTTGCTGGTCCATCCTCCCCACCCCCTCAATCTCCAAACTCTCCTTTTCTACTTTACAAAAGACAGGACTTCCAGGTCCTGTTCCTTATGATCTTGAAAAACCCACTCAGGAAGCTAAGGACGCACTGAAGTGGGCTTTTTGACACGCGTTTGGGGCTTGCCGTCTGAGCAGAAGCACTCACTGTGCGTCTGGGCAGGTTTCAGGGGCCGATGGGCCAGCACAGCAGTAGCTCCAGGAGAAGCGGGAGAGTCTAGCTGGGCGAGGGTGGGATTTAATTCGCCACCGTGGCTCCTGCAAATAAAACAGGCTCCCACGGAGGGCTCCCTGCAAACCACTGCCGGCTGCACCACGCCTGGGCCTCCGCACTAATGGGCCTCCGTCTCCTTTTGTCCTGGTATCAGGCTCATCCTGATTTTTAATGGTCGCATCGCTCTGCGCCATCAGTAGGTGAACAGCCTCGTTTGTGTGTCTGGATCAGACAGTATGTTTTTGAGCCATCCTGACAGAAAACAACTCTCGCAGTCAGACTGAGCCAAATGCCAATGTCTGTGTTCCCAGCCAGGGGTTCCTGTGTCATCACAGGCGACCTGTGGCTTCACAGCCCCCGGGGGAGAGGGCCTTAGAGGTTCCCAGGACCCTGGTACTCTCCGTCCTTGCTGGTCTCTCAGCGTGGACGGCTTTTAGGAGCTGCTCCTGGCTTTCCTGCACACCAGGCATCCACCGCTCAGGCCTCCTCGCTGGTGGGCTGTGCCTTGTAAGATAGCTGGGATTCCTCCATTGTAAGGCCTTCCGGGCAAGAACTTTGTCTCTAAATAGCTAAGTCAAGGGTTCTTAATTTGAGGGTCTCACAAGCCCCACTGAACAGCCAATGAAAACTCTCCAGCAGGTCTCCCCAGGGAGAAAGAAGAGGCGCTGGGCACCATTTTGCCTACAGCTTCATTGGCTTCACGGATTCCCGACACCCGTGCCCAGGTTACAGCCACACGCAGCTCTTCCCGGTCGTTGCTTCTCAGATGCTGCTTGGCTGCTGAGAATGCTTCTCTCCTTTTCTCAGATTCGTTTCTATGCAGCCGGTGCTTAGCGAAAGCCTGCTGCAGTCAGATGCCTGGGAGATCTGTGAGGTGGAAAGTAACATGGATTAGGGTAGGTGTCCATCTGAAAATGCTAGTTTCATGTAGGAGACAGACAAGCCTATACAGCAAAATAGAGGAGGAGCAGTTTAGATAGCTACCGGCATGGGCCCCGAGGACAGAGAGCTGACATCACCTCCGGGCGTGTGTGTGTGTGTGTGTGTGTGTGTGTGTGAAGAAGGTTCCATTTAACCTGGTCCTGACTGAGGAGGAGAACTCTCTATTGATGATATTACCTACCCTGTGCATTGCTTCCTTCCAAGAGCACCACGCCTGTGAACTCGCTGACTCCCAACTACAGCTCCAGGAGGAGGAATTACTCCCCCCACCCCTTTATAGATAGAGAAGCTGAGTCACAGCTCTAAAGTCTAGTAAAATCCAGTAAGTCTTAGCTAATGAGGAAGCGTTGAACCCATATTATTACTTCCAAGTCCACATTATTAACTCCTTCACTATTGGTCCCAATAGAGGGTAGAGGGAAAGTGCTCAGGCCACAGGAAGTGGCTTAGTGAACCCTGGAGCAAGGAGTCCTATGAGAAGAGCCTGGCACTCACTCCCATCGTAGGTGCTGGGGAACCCTCGCAGGTGTTTGAGAAGGCAGTGCCCTAACTTATGTTTGGGAGGGTCACTGGTGGCCTCCCAAAGAGACCACAGAGACACATGGTACATGAATACAGAGATGTGAAGGGAAGGCCCAGCCCACCCAGCCTCTGCCAAGGTCCTTGGGGTGCCACACCACACAGGGCCTGCTGTAGAACAGTGGGCTGGAAGCGGCTACGCGGTCTTCCCAAGGACCCACATAACGTGAGCATCCCTGACGTCAGCTCACGTTGCTCCCATTTCCCCAGGAGCTAGGGAATTTTGAGGAAGATCGAGAAGCCCGGGCTGTGAGGATGTGTGCACCATGGGTTGGCCAAAGTCAGAGTCCGCAGCCGGGCCAGTCAGGGTAATGGATGACACCGAAAAACAGAAAAATGGAATACTGTGAGGGAGCTTCATGTCATGAGACTGAGAAAATATTAGACATTTGTTTCCTGAATGGAAGGAGGACTGTGATTTGAGGGAAACATCACCCTCTTGGGCATTTACTGATCATTAAGTGAAATAAACTCATCTGCTTGCTAAGTCCCATTCTGTCTCCTTTGACTCTTACCTTCCATGGGGTCTCTGTTAGGACTGACAGCTTGACCGGTTCAGTAAGAGAAGATGGCAGAGTGGCCTGAGCCCAGCCAGAGTTGGGGGCAGAATACAGAAGGAGTGCAGGGGCAGCGTGGCTAAGTAAATGTACCTCTTTTTTAAAAAATATATTTTATTGATATTTTACAGAGAGGAAGGGAGAGGAATAGAGAGTTAGAAACATCGATGAGAGGGAAACATCGATCAGCTGCCTCCTGCACACCCCACACTGGGGATGTGCCCGCAACAAAGGTACATGCCCTTGACTGGAATCGAACCCGGGACCCTTCAGTCCGCAGGCCGTCGCTCTATCCACTGAGCCAAACCCGTTAGGGCAAGTAAATGTACCTCTTAACGCAGAAACAAACAGGAGGTCAACAGCTCCCCATGAGGACGTGTCAGTCCCCCCAGATGTCTCCCCAACACAAAGGCAGTAATTCCCTTCTCCCTCGGAGAATGGTGGCTGCTTAACAAGAGGTGATGCACGAGGTGGCCATAGTTCTTGATTGTTTGCCTGTTAGGCAGAAAAAAAAATGTAACGAGGGTGAAAAGGACTCTAGTTTTGGCAGAGGGGCTAGAGCCTGGCCTGAAGTTGTTTTCAAGGTGACTCCAGAGTGGTCATCTGGTGGGAGATGAGGCCAGGGCAGCCACCCCTCAGGAGAGATGATGAAGGAGGATCCTTGCAACATAATAGCAAATACTATACACCCAGAACCAAAATGCACCCAGAATGAGGCATTTATATTGCTGAAAACCCAATATGAGCCCTTTTGGGGTGACACCTGAGACCTTCTTCAGTCTCTTGGGGCCAGCACAACCAGAGACTCTGGAACATTCCATTAGCGGACTCAGTTACTAACTGCTCCTCGATGGAGTGAAAGAAGAGAGGGGGAGGAAACAAAAAGATTGCATTTTACAGGAACTAATATTTTATTTGCTTTTTATGTTTATTTTCTGATTAGCTCATTGATATGGAGGTCAGCAAGAGAGAGTCATTCGTGCGGTATCCTGGGTAGGGATCCCCATCAGGTGTTGACAAGAGCTTTCAAGTTCTAGAGAGTCACAGGGTAGGCCACCTGGTGGTGCTTTGGTTACCAGTCCTATCATTTGCATTTGAGTAGAAGAGTCAGGACGAAAGTGAGGTATATGTGGCTTCTTCTTAAATTGTGCACTAGGCCCTAGCTTGCTTCACTCGAGCCCTGGCCTTGCTGAATAGAACCATGGACTTCCCGTCTGCATATTGCCAACAGTGGCCAACTTTGGTAGGATTGATTCACCATATAGCTTCTCCGTCTGGGCAAAGCTTTATAGCAATGGCTCTCAAGCTTGAGCATGTGTTGGGATCATCTAGACTAGAGCACCTTGTTAAAGCAGAGCTTCACCCAGTCAGTCTGGACTGGGCCGGGGAATTGGCATTTCTCTCAAGCTCCCAAGCGACACTGATGCAGCTGGTGTGGGGAGACACTTCCAGAACCACTGCTTCCGTGAGTCAGGACAGTGAGAACAGCCTGCAGTGACAGGGGCCTCCTCCCAGGAGTGTCCAGACTCGGCATTGGAGCACTAAATAGTTGCTTAATTAAGAACACCTGTCTTGACCACCGTTGGACATCAGACTCGAGTCCTCCCTGCTGACAGTCACAGCTGCTGGCTCCAGGCACACTCCAGGCAGCCTGACTTGTTACAGACACTTCAGAGTCTCTCTTCAGATCTCAATGCCCTAGTTCAGATACAGTCCCTGTAAAGGGAAAAATAGTGCCAGATCCTTGTTGTTCTCAAAAAGAATTGTCGCAAGATATCAAAGGGAGCCTACTGGGCACATTTTCTGATCTCCATAAAAGGCCAGATGAGTTTCCATTGACTCCTTAAAAAGTGTTCAGAGACTAGAAATTATTTATTAGCTCCTCTTGGTAGTTGGTTGTTTATTGAGCATCTACTGTGTTCTCTGCTGGGCTCTGGAAATACATCAAAGAGTGAAATAGGAGTACGCTGCCTTCAGTGGGGGCACCACTTACTGGGTGAGGCTGATATGCAAAGATTATCACTGGAAAAGGGTGGCTCACTCTTTTGGGAGCTACAGGAAGGGAGAGACAACTAGGAGGGCAGCTTCAGGCAGAACATTTGAAGCAAATTTTGAGGCCTCAGAAATGTCCTTATAGTGCCTAATATAATACATACTCAGTAAAACTATTAGTATTTGTGTCTGGCTGGCGTGGCTCAGTGGTTGAGCATGGACCTATGAACCTGGAGGTCACAATTCGATTCCTGGTTGGGGCACATGCCCAGGCTGCAGGCTCAATCCCCAGTGGGGGCATGCAGGAGGCAGCCAATCAATGATTCTCTCTCATCATTTATGTTCCTATCTCTCTCCCTCTCCCTTCCTCTCCAAAATAAAAAGATATTTAAAACAAACAAAAAACAAAACCTGGTATTTGCCACTTGGTGAAAAGCCTATTTGCCCTTTTCTCAAGCCTGCATTTCCCAGGGAGACCACAGCGTGGGCCTCAGTCTACATGGGATGCTTGTGATGACAGGAGTGGTCTTTTGTGAGGAGAAATGAGGTCCAGAAACTCAAGCAAGGCAAAAGATACAATTTTAAAACAATCTGGTTGTTTTTCTCTTTCATAACTTTCTGTTTGTTTGATTTCTCTTACTTTAATGTAAATTTCTGAAATCCAGCGTGGAACTCACTGCCACAGAAAAAAACTGGGCTTTGCTGTATTTGCCTGTAAAGGGAACTTTAAAATATAACAGCCCCCTCACAGCAGGTTTGCTAGGAAAGGGATTTGTGGTTTTGCTTTAGGCTCTTGTCTTCAAGGCAAGCTTTCTGGGTTTCTGCTGTAGCGGGCATTTAGTTCACTCCCTGAGATTCATTGATGGCAAGTGGCATTCCTTGCTCTGCAAAACCTTAAAACAGTAATCTCTTCTTCTTTATTTGAAGTCAGGCATACTTAATTTTATTATTTATTTATTTGCTTAATTTTAGCTGTGGACTTTGAACGTGTGAGCTGAGATTCAAGTATAGATATGAAACAATTAACGTACTGGGGCTCCTTATTTGGTATAAAAACGTGGGGTTCCTGAAAGGGAGCCTTCAGACTTTGGGGCAAAAGCTCCCCGTTCCTGACTGATGATCGAGGCTCCTCTGAGCACAGCATCCTGACAAGTCATGGGGCCATTCCCCACCCATTATTCATGCCAGCTGTGTGTTTCATAAATTCTCATGGTGCTGGTCTCCCCATATTTGCAGCTTAGGGCACAGTGGCCTGGGACACTGCGAAGGTCCAGCCTCCTACAAGCAGGAGGGGCTGGATGGAGGCACACTGGCTTTCAGTCAGGAGACCTCTCAATCCAAAGCTTTGCCTGTCCGCCCACTCACTCCCTGGGCCACCTTAGCCACGATACTTACCCACTGTTTCTCACGCATACAAACGTGCATGACGGGACTTTACTGGTATAATCCTCAAACTGCATCCATTAAGTAATGACAGTGATTGATGCTCCCATTTTACAGGTGAAGAAACTGAGGCAAGGCACACTGTAGGGAGTAGGAGATGAGCCAAGACGGGAAGACAGACATTTTGGTGCTGGAGCCATTATGCTATATTGTCACTGAGGAAATAAGTGTTTTCCTGTCCTCCAGGGTATCTATATCCAAACCACTCCGTTTGAAGAGAGACTCTTGGTTCTACTGAACAAATAAACTGGCAAGAGTCTGGGCTTCCTCTTCTTGTTGAGTTGGGCTCTCGTCGGTATTGCTCCTCAAATTAAATTCTGGTGTAAGTTAAAGACCAGAGAGAAGTTCCCACTCGGGTAGAGTAGATCTAAGTGTGTATGTATGGTGGGGAGTTGGTGAGGGCAAGGACACTAGCCCAAGCTCTTTGAATAAGGTATTGTGTATATTTGGTATATTTCCATTCATAAACTGATGATAGGATGCTCTTCTCCCTTAACTGAACAGGTGAGACTAAGGTGCGAGAAGGGCAGCCAGGGCCGTCAGTGGGGTGATGCTGGACACATTGGGCCTGTTCTTCCAGCTGTGCTACTGTATGAGTTTCCTAGGGCTGCCATAGTGAAGTATCACAGACTGGGGACCACAACAGAAAATATTTTCTCACGGTTCTGGAATGTGGAAGTCCTCTGTGGAGATGTTGGCTGTGTTGGTTCCTTCAGGCCATGGACAAAGGATCTGTACCAAGTTGCTCTCCTTGGCTCATAGACGGCTCTCTTATCCCCAGGTCTTCAAATTGTCTTCCCTTTGTAGGTTTCTGTGTCAGAATTTCCTCTTCTTATAAGGACACCAGTTGTATTGGATTCAGACTGACCCTAATGACCTCCTTTTAATTGAATTGCCTCTTTAAAGACCACACCTCAAAATGCCATCACAGTCTGAGGTGCTGGGGTTAGGAATTCAACATGCAGACTTTGTGGGGGAAGCAATGCAGCCCTTACCAATTCAGCCCTATACAGCAGCATGGAGAGTCTATTACCCTAAAATAAGGCACACACATTGGCCAAGTAGTAAGTAACCGATGAGACATGAGTTCATTCGGATGCATTACAGGGGAGTTGGGATTACCTTGTGAGTTGAGAAAATACGTAAAATAATTAGGATGTGAAAGGCAGTGTCTCTTCCTGATTCTGGGTTCCATCCAGCTAAGTGTTCATTGCGTGGTTGTCTGAGAGCCTATGGAAGTCATTCTCTTCGTCATTTTGTTAACCCTTGGTGCTGGATGCTCGGTTCAGGGATGCTTCTGTTGTTCCTCTTTTCCATGTGCAACAAACTCCCTGTTCCTCTCCTGGTCCTGACCTTGGCAATGTTGGCTGTGCTCAGTGGCAAATACGTGGACTTGATTCTATTGATACACTTCCAAAACCTCAATTTAGATATAGAAGTTCCGTGGACAACTGATTCTTCAGTCTTCACCAATGTCAGAGCTCTCTTCCTGGCATAAGCCAACGTAAAACACTTGAAATCGCTACAGGAAAGACATAGTAAAGAAATTTATTCTGTCTGGACCAAAGTAGTTCAGCATCTCATGTTGCTAGAATGAACCATGCTCCCAGCTTCCTCCCAGCTGTGGAGTTCTGTGCGTGAGGACCAGCTCTAGCCTTAATGGCACCGTGACAGTTGTCAGTCTTCCACGTTCTTAGTGCTCATCTTTACTCCAGCAACTTTTCTTCGCTTGCTCAATGCCCGATAGTGGTTCAATATTTCAAAATCCTCCTAGCCACCTCTTTCCCTAGTGAGAGCACACTGCCTCATACCTTTAAGGTCTTCTGGGCTTTCCCGACATCTGTCATAAAACACTCTATATCCTAGCTCCTCTGGAATGTCTCAAGTGGTGAGAAACCCACTGCCTTGGGAAGCATCTCATTTCGCTTTTGAAAAAGCTTCAATTTTTATGACATTTCTCCTTTTTGGAAACTTGGTGTTTGTTCTACCTTCATACCGTGCATTGTTCCTCATCTGCTCTCCGTCAGTCATACTCAATCAGTTGGTCCATCTCCCACTGGATCGTCATGCATATCTGGGGACAGAGTCCTCTATACCCCAGGTTAGGTAATACCATAGCTGACATCTGCCACCATGGTTTTAGATGCCATTTTTTTTTTAAAATTTGGGCCTCAATTCTCTGAGATGGTCTTAATGGCTACTAATGGACCAACAATTAAAATACGCTGAGATTTCTGCCGAAACCGGTTTGGCTCAGTGGATAGAGCGTCGGCCTGCGGACTGAAAGGTCCCAGGTTCGATTCCGGTCAAGGGCATGTACCTGGGTTGCGGGCACATCCCCAGTAGGAGATGTGCAGGAGGCAGCTGATCTATGTTTCTAACTCTCTATCTCTCTCCCTTCCTCTCTCTAAAAAATCAATAAAATATGTTTAAAAAAAAAATACGCTGAGATTTCTTCCACCTTTCAGGGCTTAGATCAAATGTTACCTTTCCCATGAAGCCTTCCTTAATGTTATTCAAATGCCAGGCAATTAACAACTTTGTTCTTGGACAAATGAGAACATACGACCTTGTACATCGCTTTGCTATGACACTTACCACAGTGTGTCACACTATTGATTGGCATTTTCTCTGTCTGTTATGTATGACCCTGTCTTTGACGAGGGACTGTGTCCTGCCCATTACCGTGTTTTAGATTCCTGGCTCAGAACAGGGGATTTATGTTTATTGGTTGCTTTGCTGAGTCAAGAAACAAAAGTTCAGATTCCAGGTGCCATAGCTGGTGAGAAAATGAAATGCATTTGTTCTGGGAGGTTTTTTGGTGGTTCTCAGATCTGACCCTTTGAGGAAAATTCTGGATGCTTATCCTTAAATGAGCTAGGCCAGCCAAAAGATGTGTAGGGAGACAGGGTGTAGCATGGCACTCCGCTGAGACCTCCCAGGTGCTTCTGGGTGTCCCAGTGCCACCCAGCTTGCAGCCCTGGTGTCAAATTATACCTGGTGTCCCCAAACACTCATCCAGTTAGTGAGTCTTGTCATTAAAAGCTGTCTTTTTCCCTCTCATTGAGGAGTAATTGATCATAAGGCCTGTTTATTTACTTTTCTAAGATGGGGGTTGGAGGCCAGTGTTACCAAGGAATGATTTCTTCCCAGAAAGAGAAAGAACCAAGATGTGTGTCCTCTCTCCGAAGACACATATTGCCTAAGAGGAATTTTGGTCAGCTTGCTATCTCATTGTCTTGCTTGCTGGGTATCTTTTAATTCCTGAATGCATTGGGGGCAGGTCTTAGACTTTCCTGAGATAATCTTCCTTCTCCAACCAGTAAACAGGACTCTTTATGTTCAAGTCAACTTTATTAAGACCCTCTTGCACAAGTTCATTCTGCTCATTTTCTCAAGCCTTTCCTCTATGGTGGTCTCTGCCCATCTACTTGTCCAAGAGAGTCGATAAATGTAGAACAATTACACATTCTTCAAGGACAAAAAATTCTAACTTTGCTCTTGCCCTAATCTGACACCAGTTTTTATCAGAAACTGCCTCTTTATTTAATCATTTTTGATTGAGTTCAGTATCTGAAAGGCGGCCTGGTGGTTTACAACACCTCAAGACCTCTCAAATACCCAGCCACTGAGATGCTATTCCAAGGGGGATGTTCTTCTCCTTTAGGACCCGGCATGACAGTTCCTATCATAATTTAGTATGTTCGTTGGAGATAACTGTGCAGGGTTGCTTCACATGGTTTGTGTCATTTGGCACAGCCCGGAAACAAATTCTCAGGAATAAATAGAGCCAGAGCTTTCCCATCCTAAGTTGGGGTGGGAAGCTGAGATGGTCATGGTGGACATCCTGAAAGCGTAACTCTAGGTCTGTGGACCATGGAGGAGGGATGGCTGCCCCAGTGCCTGCATTGTGAACATGTAAGTGAGAAGTGTCAGGAAAATTTCAGAGGGAGAAATAATGTCAACTAAACAAAGGTCACCCTTTGATGTTTGAAGTAGATTACTTAAAAAGTAAAATCACTTTACAGTAAATATCTGGAATTTAAACCTATTTATATTTTCGATTTTGAACGGACAGTATTGTTCAGGAAAAATAGCTCCACTACAGGGATGCCTGGGACATTGTTCCCACTATACGTGGTCATTGTTGTAGCAACCCAGATGACCCAGCCCAAACCTGAGGCACAGAACCACTATGGGAGACGGAATCCGGACACAGATATGGCCCAACACGCAGGAGTGTGTTTCTTATGCTGCCAACTTGTTAG
This sequence comes from Myotis yumanensis, assembly GCF_028538775.1. Classification (NCBI taxonomy): domain Eukaryota; kingdom Metazoa; phylum Chordata; class Mammalia; order Chiroptera; family Vespertilionidae; genus Myotis; species Myotis yumanensis. The sequence goes on along the minus strand of NW_027223764.1, from coordinate 47,047,577 downwards.
ACCTGCCTGATTCTATTGCAATGCTAAAGGGTGTCGGCGTGGCTCTGCCAATCCATTGGAGGGGAGGACTCTGTATTAGCCTCCTCCTTTTCTACTAGTGACAAGGCAAGAGAGGGTGAATGCAGCCCTGAGAATTCAAGACACGTGTATTAAGATGTGTCTGAGCTTGAGGCTCTCCTGCAGGGATGCTGCAGTTGGGAGGTGAAGGTGGGGTGGGGTGAGCACCATTGGACAGTTAGTGCAAATGCAGTTGTCAAGGCAAGGAGATAGGGTATTGAAATTATGTATTCCAGATGTGGGCGTTTGGTAGTCAGTCTGCTCTGAAGTGACATGCTGCTGAATCTTTAAAGGGTTTCAGCCGGGGAGAGCAAAATCTGATTGGGCAAATTGCTAAAATATTTAAAGTGCAGCCTGTTAAAGCTTTTACTGCGAAGAGAATCACGTCAGAAGTTGTAGTCAGAAAGAGCGAGTAATTGGCTTTCCATCCTCTTGCCAGTCAGTCAGCATGAGACCCTGTTCCTATTCCTTCCTCTTCATTGCCAATGCTAACAATGAACTGTGTGTGTGCGTGCGTGTGTGTGTGCGTGTGTATACGCATGCACACGCTGGAGAAATTGGATAGCTGGTCAAATGAGAGGAGGACCAAGAGTGACCTCTTCATAAAAAGGGAGACCAAATCCACAAAATAACGTGAAGGCCATTGCAGCAAAGGGGAGTAGGAGAGGATGGCAGAATTATTACCTGACACAGGTCTCCTGCACTTCCAGGTGCTGGTGGTTTGGGCAGTTGTCTTTGAAAGGATGAGTTTTGCAAGCACAAGAATGGCTTTCAGCGACAACCGCGTCTTCTACATCCTTCATCTCCTCCGCCATGTAACTGGGGGGTCGCTTTTCATTTATAATTTATCACATTTTCCACATCGGCTTTCCTGTCCTTTTCTCCCCAGGCATGACCCCTTGTTAATTCCCGGCAATGATCAGATTGACAACATGGACTCCAACGTGAAGAAGTATGACTCTACTGGGATGTTTCACTGGTGCGCAGCCAAGGAGATAGAGAAAGTCATCCTGGTGAGTGACAGACCGCGAATCGATGCCGTCTGCTTCTGTCCCCAGCTACGTTCACTAGGGCAGTGGTTTCTCTGACTGCAGAGTGAGATAACTCAGCCCCTGGTGCTAATTACTTTTAATAATTAAAACTCAGGACACATATTGAAGCAGCTAGGACTCTCATAAGAACATGAACCAAGAGTAGAATTTCCTCTCTCTGAATATTTATGGAGTCCTTACAATAGGATCACATGCCTTGTGAAAGGCCTCATGGGAGGACATAGGTACCCTCACTTCTGTGGGTAGGGCTCTGGGGCCAGAGCCTGCCTGTGCTTTTTAGCAGCTGCACGGCCATGTACAAGTCACTTGACCTCCTTGCACTTCAGTTCTCTTTATCTGTAAGAAAATGAGATGAGAATGACCATAACTCATAGGGTTGTAGTGAAAATTAAAACCCCATATATAACTCAACAAAGTTATCTATTGTTATCCTTATTACTGTTAAATGTCATGAAGAAATCTGAATTCTGCCTGTATTGTTATGTGTTTATGGCAGTAGCTTGTGTTCATCTAGCTCTGCATTTTTGTGATCCTTCTTAGCACAGAATGTAGACAGGTGGAGGTCTGATGAAGACAAATAGTGCTACTGATGAGATGGCCTCAATCTTAAGGAAATGATAATCTAATTGGAGAGAAAACATAAAATATAACCACGAAACAATACATTTAAAGCTACAAGTTAAGAGGCACAAAGTGCTATTCACATTTCAGGGAGGAGCCTGCCGTGCATTTAAGTGTCCAGGAAGTCTTATTGGATATAAACAGGTTGTGCTTCCAAGGGTTTGAGGCCATTGAGGTCCAGCTTGAGTCGGGCCTTGAAGCAAGCGAGGCAGACACAGGATGCACACGTGAATCATTTCTCCAGTGGGTCTTAAAACTGGCAGAATCAGATTCTCCAGAGCTGAGCTCTTTTACACAAGGTACTCCAGGTGGGGTTGTGGCTGATCTAAGTTTTTGGGGTCAGCATCTGTCCCTCAGCCACTCTGCTAACTGGTGCCTTCCCCACCTCCCTATTCTAGATGCCCTGCTCCCTCCTCTGGACCCAGTTTGGATTCCTCAGGCTTGTTGAAGGGAGCTAGCTCCCAGGTGGTCTGGCAATTCAAAATAATTAGGAGCCCCATCACAGCACCTTACAGTCTAGTTGACCCTCTGCTGGTGGTTCCCAGACACACACACTTCCTTGCAGCCAAGATAATCAACTCCAGGTCTCCTCCATGAGGTGGTGATGTGGGCTGTGACTCCCAGTGGGTCCCCCTTGGCCACAGTTTATGAATCATTTCTTACAGCCGGTGTCTTAGGTGCTCCTGTGCTATTACAGAGGGAAACCAGTAATGGCAACAGCCCCTATTTTAGTCTAACGATCAGGGAGTGAAAGCTAGCTTTTCCCCTCCTTGGGGGTTACTATAATAACCCTGACATTGTCATGAATTGCAATATTGGCATTTAAACAATCAATACACAGGTCAGTTCTAGGGATTAAGTGGAACAGAGTTTGATATGTGCAGTGGACATTAATATGCTTCCCTCAAAGCATTATAAGCCACGTGGGGCTACCCAGGCACTCAGTGGGTGGACAGGAAGGCAGGCAAGGTGGGAGGTATTGGACCAGAAGGAGAGGCAGACAAAGGCCCGCAGCTGGCCTTCTTGTGTTGGTCTCTTTACCAACAGTGAGAGAAAGCACCAGCAGTGGCTAACATTGGCGTTTCCCGGGAAGCTGTGTCCTCTTCTGATGGGGGTCATTTGATTCTTTCCTTTGTCTCCTTTGTAGATTCAGGACAGGGGTTGGGGAAGGAACAGGCTGTTGTTTCTCTTGTCAGTCTTGCTCTAGATCTTTTTAATGATTTTGGGGAATCTTCCTCTGGTAACTACACAGGTGAGCCATGCCAGGCTTGCTGCTGGAGACCCCAGGCTGCACTGGACAGGGGTCAGTTGTACAGGGTCATTTCATAAATAATTTAGGTTTTGTTGGGCATACGATCTCTGTCACAGCTAGTAAGCTTTGCCATGACAATGTAAAAACAATCATTGGCAAGACCTAGATGAATAAAATCTGCTGTGTTGTAATACAATTTTATTGGAATTTGAATTTCATATAATTTTCACATATTGTGAAATCTTCTCCGTTTGATTTTTTTCAACCATTTTAAAATATAGAAATCAATCTTAGCTCACTAGCCATGGCCATACAAAAGTTGGCGGTAGGCCAGATTTGGCCTGTGGGCCATAGTTTGCTAATCCCTGGCTTAGGGATATTCTGTTCTACCTACTGATGCAACGATGTACTTAGCATCTCAGGGATGAGTCTAGAACTAAGAACTCACATTTCTTGAGACCAACATAGGATTTGATCATTTTATCCTCATCTCAGCAAGAGAGGCAGAAAACACAGCTCTCTCTCTCTCTTTTTTAATCCTCACCAGAGGATATGATTTTTTAAATTGATTTTTAGAGAGAGAGAGAAACACAAACAAAAAAACAACAACATTGATTGGTTGCCTCCCACACACGCCAGACCAGAGATCAAATCCACAGCCTAAGTATATGCCCCGACCAGAAATCAAACCTGCAACGTTTTGGTGTACAGACTGACCCTCCAACCAATTGATCCACCTGGCCAGGGCAAAAACACAGCTTATTTTATCAACAATTTAATAGAAACTAAGTCTTCCCTTTCCAAATAAAATAAATATTGCTGTTTCCTCTGACTTTCCCCCTGAAAACCATTAAGAAAGATCTGCTCATAGGAAGGTATGGCATATCTTTTTTAAATCTTTTATAAAAAAATGTAGTGGTATGTGCAGGTATATGTTTCAATATATTTAGTACACCCAGTGTAATAGATCACACATACTCAAATTATAAATATATATATAGTATGTGTATGTTGAAATAAAAATTATAGCATATAATATCACATAGTAAGCACTCAACAAGTGCTTGCTATGTGTGTTTATTCTTTACACTCGTGATTTTTAAATTATTTTTAAAATATATTTTTATTGATTTCAGAGAGGAGAGGGAGAGAGATAGAAACATCAGCTATGAGAGAAAATCATTGATTGGCTGCTTTCTGCACACCCCACACTGGGAATCGAGCTAGCAACTTGGGCATGTGCCCTGATTGGGAATTGAATCATGACCTCTTGGTTCATAGGTCAATGCTCAACCACCAAGCCATGCCAACCAGGCGATTTTTTTAGTTCTTACCACAACCTGAGGAGGTCTCCTCTCGGATGCTCATGCCCTTCTCCTTGCTGCAGACTCGAAGTGAAGCCGCCATGACTGTCCTGAGTGGCCACGTGGTGGTCTGCATCTTTGGCGATGTCAGCTCAGCCCTGATTGGCCTCCGGAACCTGGTGATGCCACTCCGCGCCAGCAACTTTCATTACCATGAGCTCAAGCACATCGTGTTCGTGGGCTCCATTGAGTACCTCAAGCGGGAATGGGAGACGCTTCACAACTTCCCCAAAGTGTCCATATTGCCTGTAAGTCCAAGGTCACATTATTGATGGTGGGGTTTTTTTTTTAATTCCTTTCATTCACAAAAATTCCCAGATGGATATAATAGTTGGAGCTTTGATCACGCCTCTGCTTCTTTATCTGGTTATGGGCCTGAGGACTCAGCCCTTCCTCTACGCTCCATCTAGGAATATCCAAACCCCAGGGACCTTATTAAAAGGAATTTGCAGCCCAGTTCAGTTGTTCTTCAGACATGAAGTTTAGCTGGTATCAAATGTATTAACCATGTCAGTGTCTAAACACTCTCTCATGCCTACCCAAACCCAGTGCTGTGCGATAGCATGAAGCTTAGAGCAGACTTTACTTATGGAACTATTTATATCACTTTATTTATGGGGGAATCTTGATTGTACCACATTCTGTTTTTAACTAAATGTATTTAACAGAGCTCTTTATTTATTTTTGCTCTATGAAGGCCTACCCTTTCTGCTGATCAGCCTCTCCCCCTCACTCATTTAGCAGCCTGGTGTGTTTCCTTGGGTTTGTGTGTGTGCCCCCACATGCGTGACTGTGATATTCTTTTTTGTATGTTTGTTTATTTATTTATTTTATCCTCACCTGAAGAGATATTCTTCCATTGATTTCAACAGAGTGGAAAGAACGGAGGGAGAGAGAGAAAAAACATCAGTGTGAGAGAGAAACATCAATTGATTGCCTCCTGCTCATACCCTGACTGGGGCTGGACATGGAACCCACAGCCCAGGTACATGCCCTGACCGGAATCGAACCCGAGAACTTCCGGTGCACAGGGACCACACTCTAAACCACCGAGCCACACAGGCCGGGCAACCTGTGATAGTCTTGATTATGAAACACTGCTACCCAAATCTAAAAGGAAAATTTGGTACTTTACAACTTAGTGTAAAGACAGGGTATACATGATCTGCGAGTCATGAAACTACTTCCTAATTATTAATAAATATATTTGCCATAAACGTTAAAAAACTGTTGTACATTTCAACATTTGATACAGTTCTCACTGTCACGCATCCATACAAATATCGCTTATTCGCCACACATTTTTCTTGGAAGTTCACACCCTGGAATTGAGGAACATGAGTTTGATGCTACATTTTAGGGAGCTGGGTTTTTTCCCACTTATGGAGCTGAAATTCATTATTTCTATGATTTGTTTCCAGAACCTCAAAAATAGAAAAAAAAAAAAAACAGTGAAGAAATAAAATTCAATAAGTACGTAATAAACTACCCACAAGTAATATGTATTAGCAGCCACCATTTATCCTTACATATGCCTGGCACGATAGGTATTCAATAAATATTTAAAGACAGGAGAAAAATATAGACAGATACCTTTTGGATGCTGGGCCCAAAACTCACTGACTTAATAAACACATGGAATTAAAAATAGTCACCTGCAGAAAGCCAGTCATGCACATCGAAGAGTGTAAATAGATACACACCCTGCAAATTTTAGACATCGTTGATTAGCTTCTGTTTTTCCATGATTATCTTCCTCTGTGGGACCTTACACACAGAAAGCACCTTGTGAGTTTATTATGTTGCTGGGTTACATGAGTCTGTGTGTATATGTGATGTTTGGTGTGTGTGTGTGTGTTTCCTTTTGCGTGCCCTTGTACACATCCACCCACCTGCCTGCATTTATATGAATGGGCTTTTATATTTGCAGGTCCTTTTCAAACACTCCACAATTTAGCATACTCAAACTCCACATATTTGTACAAAATGGCCTTTCTCTGTCTTCACATATTTCATTGTTTAAACAGTGCCTCACAGGGAGAGCCAGCCCCTAGAAACACAAAGCGTTTTTATGTATGCCATTTGTATTTCTTGAATTTTGAAATCGCACGTATACAGCTGTGCAGGGATTGTCTTATGTCACAATTTACCGCTGATTCCCCACAGGATGATAATTAAAGGAATATGGATGTAGGCAGTTGAGGCTTACGCACTGGCACAGTGACTCGGGAGGTTGGTCTAACTTCTTTTGTGCCAAGAGATCCCAGGAGGAGAGGGGGCCCTTCTTCCCCTTCTCTCAGAAGATGATGCTCCAGAGTCTGGAATGAGTAGCTCCTCAGCCCCTTAGTCCTGAACGCCTCTCCCTCCTTTGCTCCACCTTATGGAAATGTCCTGGGGGCTGAGAAGAGAATCATGAATGACACTAAGTCATAAAAGAGGGCTGATGGCCTTGATCTCCGCAGCCAAGTCCAACCTTCTCACAGCCCCTTTTCCAGGAAGGAGAACTAGAGAAAGGTCCCCAGAGATACAAGGCGGCTGGCAAACCCTGTCCCTACACAGTCAGTAGGTGACAGCTACTCAGGTCTCTCTGTGCAGGCAAAGCAGAGGCTGAGGCTGGCTGTGAACTCCAGAGGGGTGTCCCTGGGCGCTCAGCCATGGATGGCCTGCTGAGGCCTGCAGTGCCTCCTCCTGAGGACACAGAGCAAGTGGCTTCACGCCCCTCACCTGTGGTTGCCTTCCTGGCCTCTCTGTCATCGCCTCCCTGATTTGTCCTCCCCTCCCCCACTATTTTGTTGATTCAGGATTTTAAAAAATCCTGTTTTCTGCTTTATTTATTTTTAATTACACTAGGAATATACAAACGCGTCCTTGTTATAAAATATCAAGCAATCGGAAGTATGTAAAATCAAAACCAAACTTTTCCCTTCATGCCCAATCTTATTCTCCTTTCCAGAGGTAATTACTGTTATTAGTGTAGTGTGAATTTTTCCCGAACTTTCTCTTTGAATGTACATATCTTTATACATAAACATATAGTTTCATTTTGTGGGGTTCTTTTCACAGAAATGATGCCATACTTTTCAAATTGTGTAGAATTTGTTTTTTCCTTTTCCCACGTATTCCTCTGAGCGAGATTCTTCCGAGGCGATGCCTGCGTGGAGAGTGGTTTCAGTCCCTTTCCTGGCTGCGTAGACTCCCGTGCTATATATGCCCCATGGCGTGTTTAGCCATTCCTATGTTGTTGAACAATTAGGCGATTTCCTTTTTTTTTCCCTGCTAAAATATGTAATAAAATTCTGTGACCTGAAACTTCACTCCTTTCCCTCTCCCCTTTGTAAGATGCACGTAGCTGCCCTCCCTCCCACATCCTCCTAGGGCAGCCTTGTCTCAGCCTCATCTCCTCACCACTGCTCATTGGCCATTCCCCTTGCCTGCATCCGAAATTCTCCTTGGAGCTGCTGTCTTTCGCTTGTGACAGAAGTGACCTGCTATTAAATAAACAGGCATTTGAAACCCACCCCCTCGTTACGTTCTGAAAGCCTGAGGTTGCCACAGGACAGTTCCTTAAATCAAGACAATTTCCAGCAGGAAGGAGATGTAGAAACCTGGCATTATTCCTCCCTCGTTTGTTAGTAATAGCTTGATTGAGTATTGAGAGCGAGCCTAAAATGCTGCCATCAGCACCGGCTACCCTTTAGATTAGCACACAGCTCCTATTCCCCTGAATGCAGTTAGGCCAGCTTAATGTCAAAGGCATAAAGAAGATACTTGTTAAATAATTTCCCAAAGCTCCAGCGCGATCTTTAATTTGTTTTTATTTTTTTTTCTCTTTCCCTCTCGTCCCTCGGTCTCACTTTTGCTTCTCCTTTTTTTTTTCTTTCCTCTCTGCCAAAGGGTACGCCATTAAGTCGGGCTGATTTAAGGGCCGTCAACATCAACCTCTGTGACATGTGCGTTATCCTGTCAGCCAATCAGAATAATATTGATGATACTTCGCTGCAGGACAAGGAATGCATCTTGGCGTCACTCAACATCAAATCTATGCAGTTTGATGACAGCATCGGGGTCTTGCAGGCGAATTCCCAAGGTAAGGACAGCCTGTAATAGTCCTCTCCTGTGCCTGCAGGGGACAGGGGTTGGCAAGAGGGATATCCTTCACTCAGTAATTCACAGAGGCTCGCGTAGGCCTGCCAGGCAGTGGAACCCACGGTCACTGTGGTGACGCTCAAGGGGCAGGCACTGCCTCTCCTGGCCATCCCAGGACCCAGGCAAGAAGACCCCCACTCAGAGCACACTGCCTTCCTGGGGAATGAGCCAGCCTTTACATCGCCACCCCTCAGCCTTCCCAAATGGTGGTTTTGTGACCAGGGTCACCAACTAAATGTCAGAGCACTGAAAAGACGCTGGCTGAGCAATTCACAGCGTTTCTCCCCAGAATATGTCATTGCCACTGACCTCTGCGACGCTTTGCTATTGCTATCGCTGCTCGGGGGTGTAAAGCTTTATGTTATCATATGCCAACCTGGGGATGTGGCCCTGGAGAGAGGGGACTGTGTGGGCACCGAAAGTCATTTAGCAAGAGGTGGTGCTCCTCAGCCCATGCATTCTCTACAGGAAGCTAGTAGAGCTAAATGCCACCTCGGCTCTGCCCCAATCTCCCCTGTCCTTTTTTCTGGGACCCTGGGCAGGTAGCTATAAGCAAAGATGTCATCGAGGAGTCGCAGGCAGGCAGCACAGTAAAAACACCATAACAGCCTTTCTAATAAGGGCCTCAGCAGGATAGGCTGGGAGGCCTATTCCCGCCCCCCCCCCCCCCCCCCCCCCACAAAAGCACCACTGAGGAGGCTTGCCCTGAGCTGTAGGATTATTGTCACATGTGGTCCACTGGATGGGTGGCACTGGGGGCCTGAGGAGGACCTGACTCCCATCATTCCAGGAGCACAGCCCATGGGAACCAGAGCTGCTAGGGCATAACACCATCTCATTGACTTGATAAAGCTCGGCTCCACGCAGCGTGCCAATTCTGCATCACCACCACCTCCTTCTAACATCTGGTGGACATTTGCTGTGAGGCCAGGGACAGTAGTTCCTCGAATCCTCTTCCTTCTGTGGTTCTGGGCTGGAGTCTGCCAGTGAGAGCGGGGCTCTGAGAGAGACCTGGAATGGGGAGAGCAAGGGAGGCAGCTGCTGCCAGACCCTGAGCAGATGTGAGGTTCCGAGCCGATCTCAGGGCAGCCTAAGAACCACGGCTTTGGTGCTGGGGAGTGAGACGTGGGAGCGGGCTTCTCTGGGCATCTGAGACTCACAGCATCTTCTGTGAAGCTCTGGAGAGCCTTCCACTTGGTGTTGCAAATGAAATGGCAAATGGTGGCTCATTTGACTTGCTGCCACAGCCTTCCCAGTGGTGGTGTCAGCCTGTTCATACTCAGAATAGAGTGGCTTCTTTTCTTAAACCTGATGGGGACAGCCGGAAGCCCAGTTTGGACCTCTCCACTGTCTCATCCTCTGCCTTCCCTGCACCATCTTAATCTTTTTTTAAAAAATATATTTTATTGATTTTTTACAGAGAGGAAGGGAGAGAGATAGATAGTTAGAAACATCGATGGGAGAGAAACATCGATCAGCTGCCTCCTGCACATTTCCCACTGGGGATGTGCCTGCAACCCAGGCACATGCCCTTGACCGGAATCGAACCTGGGACCTTTCAGTCCACAGGCCGACGCTCTATCCACTGAGCCAAATCGGTCTGGGCATCCATCTTATTCTTGGTGTCCACTAACTCAGCGGTACCCGCAGGGCAGGGCAACATGCCAGGCTCTGAGGACAGCTCTTACCACCCAGCTGCATGCTGGGAAGGCAGAGAGTGGAGGTGACAAGGCTGTGAGCACACAGCAAGCTGGCCTAGGAGGTGCCTTTAAGTACTTGTACTTCCGTATGGGTCCTCCGACCCCAGCAGGGGCACCGCCAGGGACCTTGTTAGAAATGGGGAATCTCATGTCTACCCAAGACCTCCTGGGTGAGAAGCTGAATTCTAAGGGTCCCGGGTGACTCATGTGCACAGCTTTCAGGCACAATCAATCTTCACGCTAAGGAATCCAGGTCCAGCGAACATGGTGACCACTGGGCCAGACACTCCTCCTCTCCTGGCAGGACCAGCACGGGGAAAGGAAGGAGGTGGAGGCAGAAGTGCTCCCTGTGGGTGGAGGGGGCCGAGCAGGAGGGACAGGAGAGCACCCCTGTCCCCAGCATGCCCACTTCCTCCCAATCCAATCATTGGGATTTTCCAGGTCCATGGATCAAAGTCTTCATGTACAACTTAGTTATACAGTTGGCCCTTGAACAGAGAGGTTTGTGCTGCAAGGATCCACGTATACACGATTCCCTCCCCCCCCAAATAAATACGTACAATGCTGTAAATGTATTTTCTCTTCCTTATGATTGTCTTAATAACATTTTCTTTTCTCTAGCTTACTTTATTGTAATAATATATCTCTATGTATAAAAGGCTAATATGCTAAGTGTCAGACCATCCAACTGGTCATTATGATGTGCACTGATCACCAGGGGGCAGACACTCAATGCAGGAGCTACCAAGCTTCCAGTGACTTGGCAGTGGTGGTTCTCGGGGATGCACCCCGAAACCAGAGAAAAGGGAACCCAATTCCTTATGGGGCCATGTGAGTCCACCTTTGGCTGTGGGTTATGTTGTTGCTGGGGCACTGTCAGCCCCGAATCTGGTTTACTGTACACTTGCGTTTGCGTTCCACATCCTGTACGACAGCAACTTTGCAGAGTGCCCTCTCGCACTCCGGGACCCCTGGGGGGATGTTGGAAAGCTGGGTTTGGCCTGATCCCCGCAGGTCAGCAGAGGGACCCCACCTGCCAGAGAAACCCCACTCACTTTGCAAACGCCAGGGAGGGACCACGGGAGGTTGGCTCCAGGGTGTGTCTGGCCCATTTCGCCCCGTCCCGTTCCACCAGTCACCTTCTAATTAATTTCTTTTCAATGTGCACAAATCCATGCACTGGGTCACTAGTGGTATATAATACATATAACATGCATAATGTTTTAATTAACTGTAGATGTTGTTGGTAAGGCTTCTGGTCAGTGGTAGGCTATTAGTAGTTAAGTTTTGGGGAAGTCACAAGTTATATGAGTTATATGTGGATTTTCAACTGCATAGGAGGTCAGCACCCTTAACCCCTGCTTTGTTCAAGGTCCAACTGTATATGCATCTGAAACAGGTGTTCCTTCCAGCTCTCACAAATCTTATCCTGGCCTCTTAGATCCTCTCCGATGGCCAAATGGGTAAAATAACATCCCTTTCTCAGATATCCACCCAAAGCTCAAAAGCCTTCTTTACTGTTTTTAGCACAGAAATAAGCAAGAAAAATAGGTTTTGATGGGAGATAAAGAGGAAAGGGGAAGGGAGTTCATTTTTCCTGAAAAAAAAGAGAAAGAGAGAAGGGGACTTCTTTAGTACAAGCACACACGTGCACATGTACACATGAATATGTGTGTGCACACACAGGTGCACACATGCACACAGGAAGGCAGAGGATGTGCTCTGGAGATCCTCCCAGGTTCCCAGCAGCAGTAGAATGGAGGGTGAGTTCCCCAGTCACCAGCAAACAGTTGGATCTGCTCTCAGTGAGAGACCTTGGGAGCTGTGGACACACTGAGCCCGTATTTCCCTCCTTTCTTGCTGTGACTGCTCTTCTCATTCTTGCTGCTTAGTCTCTAATACTCTTCTCTGTTGACACTCTGACCTTCCCAAAGAAGGTCGTTTGGCAGTAGGTGTTCACGAGGAAAGTGGCTTCCTCCCTGAGAGGCAGGCTCTATAAATTCACCCATTCCTGGGGTCCATCCCAACCTGTGGGGCCAGGTGGATGAGCTGAGTTTCCCTGATACTGTCCCTCTTCGAGAGCAGTACTCATGGAACTCAGATGTGTTGACTGCAATTCCCCCGGGCATTGGAAGGTCCCAGTGGATTGGAGTTACAGAGCACAAAATGGATTCCTCTTCCTCCTTCACTTTGGGATCCAAATGTAACCCCTGCCCCCAAGTGTTAACTACATAGATTTCTGGCCACTGCCACCGGATTGTCCTTGTTATTTATTCTGTAGTCCTTGTAAAACCCCATAGTTTGCTTGGTCCTGAGAGCTACATCACCACCTCTCCAGAAGGCAGCGGGGCAGAAATGTGGGCTCGGGACAGACGTGTGTGTGTGCCCTTGGACAGCTTAGTCACGCGTCCCTATGCAACTTACCTTATGAAGAGTTTTTGTATCCTGATACAAGGTAACATGCAAAATGTGTCTTAACAATGTGAAGGGAGAGTCCTCGGTGGGATTTGTGTTCAGACACTTGGCACTGTATGTCACTTGGTCTCCTAAACAAACAGAACTTCATTTCCCCTCTTCTCTTTTCACATCCCTTGTGGTGTCGCTATCTGAGCCCACACGGTGTCAGAGCTGACCCAGCCCGGGGATTCTAGACCAGACACTTTCTAAAATGATCTGAGATGTGATGGCTGGTTGTCGAAAACAATTACAGAGAAGGTGGCGCACCCCATGCGGATGGTCTATCCGATGTGACAGTTGGGTCTATGAGATGCAGTTTTAATATACAGCAGGCAAGACTGCAGCGACAATTACATAGAGCAGGTGAAGCCGCTTCTTGCTGGTCAGCAAACATCAGCTCAGAACCACTTTACAGCTCTTTACCAGCAACTAAGTGCCTTTATTTACAGAGCGCCTGTCACTTCCCTCTGGCTGGAGAGCTGGTGTATTATTTAGCACACATTTATCTGGGGAAAACATTTCAATTTAAATCAGCTGGTACAACAGTGGCTCTTGCCAGACGTTTTCCCTGTGGTTCTAAAGGATAGGAACTGAGTCGGATCTTGGAAGGGAGGGCGAGCAGGGGAGGAAGGCCATTCTCAGAGAGCCGCTGGAGTCAGCACCTGAGAAGAGGGAGCACGTGATTGAGCTTCCCATTATGCCTTCATATTCTGATGAAAGGAGCATCTTACAGTTTCTTCCTGCTCAACCTTAACCCTCAAGGGAAAGAAAGAGGAATAAGTGAATGTCCATTATGTGTGAGGCCCTCAAGTGTCAGGACACGGGGATGGCATGGATTCAGCCACTCGCTGTCCTTGAGGGGCTCAGGAGAGTGGAGGATGCGCCCCCATAAACAGGTGCAGCCCAATGAGACCAGGGCCGGCCTAGAATGCAGGAGCACATCCTCCTTTTATACATTTCAAGGAGTGGAGAAGGTTTCCAAGAAGAGCTGACCTTTGAAAGTGAGTTGAATACATGTAGCTAGTGTGACTGAGGAACTAAACTTTCCTTTAATCTTAATCAATTTAAATTTAAATGGTTTCATGAGATCAGTGGCTACCACATTGGACATTACAGGTCTAGGCTTGTTGCTTTGCTAGGGTCTGGATTTATAGGAAGATGATGATTAAATCTATCTTTTTAAAAGATAATGGGCAAAAAATGAGCATGGTTTAGATATGGAAGGAGATGGTAGTATGAGCTATATAAGAAGACTACTGCTATGTACTGCAAGGGATGGGATGAGGGCTTACAGTACAGATTTAGTGATGTCAGTAGCTAGGAGAAAACAGCAACTGAGATGAAACTGAAACAAAAGAGTAGCCACTGAAGACCAGTCAGATGGGAAAGAGGTGGGGGTGGGTAAGGATGAGATGTTGGGAATAAGTTTGCTTCAAGGTTGGCTACGAGGTGGATGCAAAAGTGATTAAGCAGAGAACCCAGGGGTAGAAACAGGATTGGAGCAGAAGATAAAGAATTGGGTCCTGGTCCATTTGAGTTGGAAGTATCTGTGGACTATCCAATAGGAAATTTGAACATGAGACTATAGGGATAAAGTTAGGTTAGAAACTATAGACTTGGAAGTCATTGGAGAGTGGATACTTCCCAGGGAGATAAGCTCCACCAACTAATTAAAAAGGGATAAACATGGGAAACGTAACACTGAAGGGACAAACAGGGAGAGAATCCAGTGAAAAGAGCTGAGGGTGGAGACTTAGAGGAGTGTACCTGCGTGGTATGAAAGGGAAAGAAGAGAGCTGAAGAAATTTCAGATTAGCAAACTAGAGTGTATCCTAATTACTTCTCGATACGTGTGTTTTCCTGAGTAGACTGTGGGCCCTTTAAGAGGTGAGGATTCCGCCTCATCTTGTTCATCTTTGTGTCCCTAGTGCCTCCAGCACAGGACCTGACAGTTAACGTGCAATGAGAATTTGTTGAGCTGAAGAGATTTGAAAGGAAATGGTGTTTAGCACTGTCAGAAACTGCAGAAAAGTCAAGTAGAGGGCAGGCCTAACAGAGGCAACGGTACATGTGTCCTTCAGGAAGTTGTTGATGACAAGCAAGAACAGCTGAGTAGCCAGTGGCCAGCAGAAACTGGTATTCAGGGGTCTGAAGTGTTAATTCAGATAAGATGAGAATTGGAGACTGTATATTGCTTTTTGTGCTGATAGAGGGAGAAATAGGATATTTCACAAGATCTTGTCAAAGAAAAGGTTTTTTTGTTTGTTTTTAGAAGAGGGAGAAATATAGCTTATTTGTTGGCTGCAGTAGACTGAGTTAAATCCCGAAGAGGGAAAGTTTGAAGCTATAGGAGAGAGTTGTTAAATGATAGTGAGGGGGACAGAGAGAAGCAGGAGAAGATGATGTGACCTTCGAAGGGAGAAGTCTGGATGGGAAAGACGAAACTAGAGGGAGCGGCCAGCTTGGTTTTCCTTGAGGAGTTAAGGGAGTGGACAGTTGGGACAGGAAACTGATGAGAGCAGACACTGCAGGAAGCATGGAAGGGAGAGGGAGGACTGGAGATGGGGGAAAGCACGGGCGAGCATTGGTGAGCACCAGCTGAGGGGGGACCATGAAGGTGTAATTTTCTGCTCAGTGCCTGGCAGGAAGATCAGATAAAGGAGAACTGGCTTTAGCTTGGGATATAGATGCAGAGGAGGCAGGAGATTCTGTGGTGCTGTTGAGAGAATATTAAAATGAGGGGCCACCTAGTCCAAGATGGTAGAGGAAGAAGTCAAACCAGAGTTGGGGCTTATAGACCAACGGGCCAAAAACGGAACAAGAAAGACACCCCTGTGAGGTCAAAGAACAAAGGTGTGGAGTAAAGGGGTGGGAGAGCCGAGGGGTGGGAGGTTGATCAGTGAGAGGAGAACTTGATGGCCTCAGGGCATGAAATACGAAGCTGCCGCAGAGATTGGAGATGTTTCCCTGGAAACAGTTCCTCTCCACGAGAATTCCGAACCCAAAGCAGAGCCCCTCTGAACACCACGAGCACCACCACCACCATCACCAACACCAACTGCAATGCTCATGCTTCATGGATGTCCGCTGCTGTTATATGATAGATGTTTTGGCAGCCAAGACAATATGCATTTCTTAGATCATGAATTTTCACACGTGGCTGCACATTACAATCACTTGAGAAACTAAAAATATTGAGGCCTGAGGTGCACCTCTGCAGTTGTCATTTATCTGGTCTGAGTACAATCTGGGCATCAGGAGTCTTTACAAGCCCCCAGGTGAGTCCCCTGTGCAGCCGGGGCAGACAGCACTGCCCTGGGCGCTCCTGAGAGGAAGTGTACTAGGTAAGGAGGTTACCGTTGTGATTGCAAAGAGGAGGAACTGAGACTTAGAGAGGTTAAGTAATAATTTTTAACCTGGGTCTCCCGGCAATCCTAAGTTGTAAACCATTTTGATTCTTTAGGACAATTCTGTTGGCTCAACTTACTGGTCTGCCTTCTTTCTTTCATAATTTTTTAGTATATATTTTTAATCCTCATCCAAGGCTACCTATTTTTTAATTGATTCGAGAGAGAGAGGAAGGGAGAGGGAGAGAGAGAAACATTGATGTAAGAGAGAAACATAGATTGATGGCCTCCCACATGGGCCCTGCCCAGAGATGGAACCTGCAACCCAGGTACCAGGTATGTGCCCTGACAGGAATCAAACCTGAGACCCTTTGGTGCAGGAGGCAATGCTCTAACCACTGAGAACACTGGCCAGGGATTCCTTTCATATTTTTGGATAAGCTTTAGCTTTCCCAAGACTGAAAACCCTGAAGTGGAGAAAAAAGAGGCGGGGGAATGTGTTGGAAATGCCAGGCTCTAACAGTTTTCTGCTAACTGTATTTGTCAATCTTGTCCTTGTCATATGTCTCAAGGCAATAAGTAAAGGATACTGGTTGCCCAGTGCACAGGCCTTCTTCCTGACCACAGCTTTTGAAAGGTGGCGGAGCTGAGGTCCAATACTACACTGCTATTACTATTCAGGAGCATTGCTCACTCCAGAGCTACTGTGTGCTCCATTCAGAGTCTCTTTGAGAAACTGAGCATGTGTATTTCAGTGTCGATGCTGTATGTGGATGGTGGTGTTCAGGCTCCTCTGTTGTTCCCTTCCCTGTTATATGCTCTGCTTTCACCTGATTCATGCAACCTGTTCTGAAGGTGCCAATCCATTTCCACAAACACGTCGTAAGCACCTGTTGTGTTCCCAGTCTGCGCATGGCAGGCATTGCTGGGGAGGCAGGGCTCATAGAAGACATCCCTGGTCCTTGCAGCCCCCTATGCAAACGCATCACTCTGCTTCAGAGTGCTGGCATATTACTGTGAGAATTACAATCTGTGGGGGCTAACACTGGGGACAGGGAGAGAAAGGGAGTGGGTTTGAGAGACACTGAAGAAATGCATAGGGTTTCAGCAGGTGGAAACAAATAGGTCTGGCTGCAGTCAGAGAGAAGAATAGCAGTCGGGGGCAGAAGTACACGGGGACTGTTTGAAGGACAGCAATGAATATAATTTGGCTGCGATCCAGTGTGTGTATAAGACAGCAGGGACACATGAGGCTGAAATGTGGGTTGGGCATTGGGGATTTTTTTCTCTTTTTGAGTTAGGAAGCTGTAAATAACTTTTTATGAATTTCTGAGTTAGGAAGCTGTAAATAATTCAGTAGGCACTGGGGAGTTATGGAAGGTTGCAAAGCAAGAGAGTGATGGGATTGGACCCGAGCTTTAGGGAGATTGATCTGGCAGCCCCATGAAGCATTGCTCCAGGCTGGAAAGAAGAGGCTGCAGGGACACTGGGCGAGGACTGGTTATCCAGAGGAGAGCAGGGGCCTTGAACTGGAGAAAGAACCGGAAGTTCTAGCGTGTCACGTGGTAAATGTAAAACAAGACTGAATGTGAGCTTCTTGCTCAGTGATGTGGGACAGTGACGCCCATCACAGGAAGTGGCCTGGGGAGTGGAGGGACTGGCAGGGGGAAGTAGTGTCAGTAGCGTTGGGTGTTAGCCTGGTTCATTTCCATGTGGCGTTGATGGGAAGTGCAGGTGGGCATGAAAACAGGGTGGAAATGAAGTCCCCATCCCAGGAGCGGGCAGAGCTAGAGAGCCGTTCCATTGCTCACGCTCTAGGCGCAGAGGAGAGCTTCAGGGGAGTGAGTGAGAAAGGAGGGTGGAAGGACAGAAGCGTGAGGAGCGTCTTGGCAGTGGGCAGAAGAGACCATTGATGGAAGCTGGACCCACCGCTGAGCCACATGCCTCAACTCAGGATATATGTCCACTATGTGGTTTTCCTTGCCTCCCTTAAATTTATTTTTCTATAATCTATGCCTCATGATAGCCACCAAGTTAAAAAGACTCACCATGACTTACACACACCCATCAACAGGCACACAGCATGCCTGATGTCCACATGTAAATGATGCTCTGCTTTGCCTGAGGGTAAGAGCCTCCAGCAGGGAATGGCCTTTTCCTTGGAGATATGGCTGTGGTTCTTCGAGCAATAGCGTTGATTGGGGCCACCTAAAGTCTGAGGTTGTTTTTACTGTTCCAGAGGAGAAATGCACCTTCTATTTTATCTTTGGGTAAGACCATGTGGATTAGAATCTCTGAATCATTGGATGACAGAAATCAGGATTGAATGGGCCCTTCCTAAACGGGAACTTTCAGACGAAACCCACGGGAAAGGATGGAATGAGGCCCCCTGAGCATTATGTTTCAAATAATCGCTGAAGACAGTCTGCATAAACCCCGCTGATGGAAATGTAATTTATTTTGAGCAGTGATTGTTTCGTCCTGGTGCGTCTGAGAGGGAGTGTGTCAAGAGCTATGGAGATGTGAAGGGAGGAATTGACAAACACGAGAACATTGCCAAGGGGATGACCAGAATGGGGAATGGCTCGGGCAACATGTCACTTGCCAAGCAGCTAAGAGGGCGGGGCTAGCGGGCTGCAACGGCCAATTTATCGTCTGCTCCATTGCACAAAACCAGGACGGGTGGCTAATGATGAAGGAGAAGCAGATTTTAGTTCCACATAAGGAAGACATTTCCAGAACAGAAAGGGCTGCCTGAAAGTGTAGCGAGGGTCCTATCCCCACATGTCCATTTGCCAAAGGAAAGTCACTAACATGCTCTTTGTGATGGGAAGGAAATTGGATGGGATGAGCTCTGTAGTTCTTTGTAACTAAGGACTCTGGTGTTTTGATTTTGATTTTGATGACATAGGGATCTGCGTTTTCCATGATCTACATTCTTACTCCCTTGGGAGAGCAGGGTGTTTGCTGGGATTGGGGTCACATTGAGTCTTTTAGTGGAGCTTTCACATCCTTCTCAAATGGCACTGCTTTTGTGTGGGAGGTGGGGAGTGGCCGGCACTGCAGTGAGCAGCTGCACATCTGGCTTTGCCATTCATGTGACAGACCACCCCCATCTTCAACTCCCATGTCACCCTTCAACACCTGCCCTTCCCAGTTTTCTCCCTTCTCCCACCCTCCCTCCCCCCAAAGCCTTGCTTCCTGTGCGCCCGCTCTCTTGCCAACATACCTATACACACGTCCTCACACACATTCTCCCTCCCTGACATCAGAGAAGCACTGTTTTTCAGCTGCTCCCATGTAGCGTTTCACTACCACAATCTTCGTCTCAGTTCTAGAACGGTGATGGGGGAGAAGCTGTGCCTCTTTATACGCGCCCAGCGAACCAAGCTCAGCGCTACAATATTTTTCTTCGCTTGTAACTGAAACTGCTGTTGGCTCCAGTCCCAAAAACCAGAAAGACAATTATACGTAACTGTTTAGAGATTTATAAATACCGCACTGGAGTAGCCCGTAGGTAGTAACTTTAGACACCCAGCCCGATAATTTTCTTTTATTGGTTTGTGATTTAGATCTTATTTTGAGTCCTCTATAATAAGACTGGTACATTTCATTAAAAGCGCTTACTAAACGATAAAGCAAGTCTGGCTCCGGGCTCCGGGCAGGTCTCAGGGGCCGAGAGGGGCCGCCCTGTGCCATTCCTTCTGCGGGCATCGCCAGCGAACCTCCGCGCCGCGGTGCTGAAGATGTATCTCTGAAAAGCAGCGATGGCAGCTGTTTTCTAAACGACTTCAGCTTTTTGCTACACAGCATCTCTCAGCACATGAGAGATCTTCTGAAGACAGCCATTTACTATTCCGGGAAGAGATTCCCAGGGAAGGGAGCGGGGAAAAACAACAGCAACGACAACAGTAGCTCCAGTGAGAGATAGAGAAGACTGGGCCGCCTTGTGAGCCTGTGAGGTCTGGAGGCCCTCTGTGCTCGCCGGCCTCCCTTAGGGAGTGGATGGGGGAAGAAACAGTGAAAATGGACCAAACAACGCTTTCCTTCCAATTGCATACAGAGCAGAGTCTCGTCCCCACACTGTGCCCAGCTTGGGACAACTGCAATGAAAGGAAATCTTAGCTTCAGAGACAGAAAACAGATGTCGCCTGGTGTTGGGGTTGGGCTAAACTCCGAACATCAGGCTTTCATGAGCTGCTTTAAACCTTGGGTGCCTAGTTAATGCTCCTTTAAAACAATTAAAGTTCCTTTTGTTTGTCAGCTGAGTTGTGGGTGCCCCGGGCACATTCATATGCAATATCTCATTTAATCTTCCTGTTAACCTGCTGAGACAGAGGTTATTTATCTCCATTTTACAGAGGAGAACACTGAGGCTCAGGAAAATTCCACAACCTGCCCAGAGTCTCATAGCTCGTCAAGAGGACATGGAGTTGATCTCCAAACTGGTCCCAAAGCCTGAGCTTTTCCCACCACACCAGTCTGCCTCCCAAAAGAGAACACGTGTCTAAATCCATATGTGCTTTTCAAGGTCAAGGCAGGACACCTGGGGACAGACATCCAGGGACATGAAGGCACCCAAGTCATGCCATTTCAACTCTTAAACTGTTCCTTGCATCCAAGGGCTGGAGTTTGTTTTGAATGTTCTTGTCTCCCTGCATCCCCATTGTGTGGGTCCCTGGCCCGCCCCATTCCAACCATCAGAGACACTAGGGTTCTTTCTCCTGACCCCAGTTTTCCTTGCCACAACACCTAGAGGAACAGGAGTAGAGTTGGGCGATGTATGAAGAGTTCTGCGTAGCCTGCTTCTGTGAATAGTATAATGGTTTGAGCATTTCATCCCCTGTTAATATAGATCTTATTTTGGAGCTGTCAGAAAGACAGTGGAAAGTTTGAAACTCAGATGTTATGTTGTGTGTGGGGGTTTTGTTTTGTTTTCTTTTGTCTAAAAACTTACACAATATTTCCAGGTTTTATTTACTTATCCCGTTCTCCAAGTGGAAGTTTCCATGGAAAGTAGTAGATAAGAGTGAACAAACCACTCCAGCCCCCAAGCCTAGGATTGCAGGTGGTATGTTACGCTCAAAAAGTTGTCCAGAAGAATTGTCCTGAGGGAGGAAAGGGCAGCTGTAAGAGAAGTCTTGTAACCCATGGACACTTTGAGGCCTCTGATGAGATCCCGATAAGGATGGGTTGATCAACAGTTCTTGTCCTGAGCTTCAGCTTAGCTTAGGCCCTGTGCCTGAGGTGAGTGTCCCTGTTCTTCCCATGGTCTTTGCCTTCATGATGCTAATGGGATCTGTAGGCAGATGTGACAGACACTCAGAATAAGTAGCATGGGACAACCTGAGTGTACATGTTTAACAATACACAGTCTAAACATTCTGGAGTATTGTGTAAAATCCCTGATATGTGAATTATTTGTAATTTTTTGAGGCATGAATTTAATTCACATGCTGTGAGGATAGTATGCATGCCTAAAGCTAACAACCGAGCCCAGCCAACTACCCCATGCGTTTTTGTCTTTACCCATTCTTTTATAGGCAAAAACTCATGTGAACTCCTAAAACCCTTTTTTCTTTTCTTAAAAATTGCCTAGCAAATAAGCCAACTGATTTATAAATGTCTTTAGTTACGGATTTATAGAATATCAAAGGAGATGAATGATCCTATAAATTTCAATGGAATGTTCTGGAAAAAGTTAGTCTCCAAATTCTAGAAGATCAGTATAATAGTCACTGAGCACCAAGGATTTTCTACCAGATATTGTGTCACCCGGATGTTACCAAACGATCACGATATGTTATAAGAAGGCAGAGGTTGCTTTGGGTTGAGGATGGTTTGTGGTGTGAGCTCCAGAGTAAGTGGAGTTGAATTTGAAAAGAGCCAAGATTATCCCATGTAAAGGGGCAGACGGAAGGGGCCAAGGCTGGAGAGAAGGGAAGACCAAGTGTACTCATGAAAGGGCACTTGGTTATGCATCTACTAATGATATAACTGAGGGGCCTTAAGACTCTTGGGGTGTCAAATGACCACAAGGGGAAGTCACTGCTAACTGGGTAGGCCCTCAAAGCAACAGCATGTTCTGTGTCTTACTAACCTCCCCCTTTCACCAACCGTCAGAAATATATTTAAATATTTCACACAGCACCTCGCACCTAGTAGATGCTTAGTAGAGGTTTGTGGAGTGAGCAAATGGATGATTTAATCCTGCTATCTGTTGTTTGCAGCCTGCTCTGTCTTAGTTTGCCTTCAAATGAGATCAAGCAGCTTGATGTCTTTATTAAATATCCCATCCTTTCCTTCCAGGCTTCATTCACTTTCCACTCACTTGACAGCTGAGCACTGGGAAAGTGTTACAAAGACCAAAGACATTGAACTTGTCAGTAGGAGCTGTGGTCAGATTTGTCCAAGCGTTCTCTAGTGTAACTCATCTCATTCTTTTTGATAGCTCCTGGCCTCATTGCAGGTCCTATTGCATAGTACCAGCCCAGGGCCTAAGGATGCTGTAGGATTGGACCTACAGTAGTTCTATAAAGGGCAGGAAACATCTCTATTTCTGCTCCAGGAAGCTTTGAATGGCTCCGGAGAGCTTTCCTGGCCACGTGGAGGTGGACACACTTCTCAGCAGCAGCTGGCCAATGGCGCTCCCATGCCTGGGCGGGGGGAATTCAGTGATGGCTTTGTTGCTCTAGTTATTGTGGTGAATCACAACAGGCTGCCAGAGTGTGTAGGGGCAAGGGACCAGGTTTTAAATCCTACTTTTGGCAAGTCATGTGTTATTTGACTTCGGATAAGCACTCTGTGATTTTATTCCTCCCTCTATAAAATGGGGCTTGTTATAGTGGCCCCACCCAGATGCCCTGAGGGATTGTGTGAGAATCCAGAGGTGATGGCCATGGACGGGTTGTTAAAACATCAAGGTAAAATGAGCACTTTCCAGTCAAGTTTAAATCACAGCACAGGTGGGCTCTGGAACTGGCAGCCTGGGTTTGAGTGCCAGCAATGCCGCCTACTAAGCCTGTAACAACTATTGATACTCTTTGTCTCTCGGTTCCCTCACTGAGAATACTAATTGGAAAGCATAGAATGGGTGTTATGAAAATGCAGGGCATTGGAGAAATGAACTTTGACTCATGAACTTCCAGGTGGTTCCCAGTCTTACACCATCCTGATCGAGAAGGAGCGGGGAAAATAAACCCCAGTGCGCATGGCGGGGGGGGGGGGGGGGGGGGGGGGGGGGGGGATCGAGGCAGGTGGTGCAGGTGGTTCTCTGGATGCTAATGGGCTTAGGAAATGGAAAAGTTTTGAAAATCAATCAGACCCTGGGTCTAAGGACTAGTAAGGATGGTAAATAATGAGCATGTCAGGGTTGAAGTTTCACACTTAATCTATAAGCCGACTCTTAATAGGCCCCAGATGATTATACATTCATGGTGGCTTTCTATTTATTGGGATTATATGAAGCTCTTCCACGTTTCTAAAGGAAGTCCAGGCGTGTCTCTTTCTTATTTGTTTGCATAAAGGATCCTGAGGAATTTTTAAAGGAAACCCTCCTTTTTATGAGCATTAATTATACACCATGCAAGCAAACGATGGCCTATATGTTATGAAATATTAAATCAAAATGCTTCCCACTCCCAGATGTCCCGGAGATAAATATGGCAAGATTTTGAAGCCCCTCTCGGAGCTGTTTTGCCTGCAAATTTATTGTTTTGTCTCCATTTTCAGAAAGCTCCGTTTTCTGTGAAGTATAGCACTCTGGGTAGTTTTTAAGGCGCAAAGTCCTCTGGAGTTGCCTGTGTCGGCAACAACTCTTATGTAGATGGCACACGAGGGATGGCGCGTTGATCGGCTCCTTTAAGATGACAAATGGGCAGAGAGCGTTATTGTCTTTGATTGCACGCCTTACATCATCTGTATGTAGGAATAAGAGGGCCATACTTTATCTTTAGCCATTTTATAAATATTTAAGTCCTTATAGTTGCCTGAAGATATTAAAGCATATTTTACAGTAGTCGGAATATAAATATTATATATAGCGCAAGATACCAAAGTAGTTTAATGAATTCATAATTTTCTGTTCACATTTATTGGAATGTGTTTTATGTTCCAAAAGTTCCATTTAAAGAATAAGATCCCATTCTGCTTTCTGACAACACACTAAGTGTTGGCTGGCGTTGCAGGCGGGGTCTGGGTTCCGATGTCTTTAGACGCTTTCATGAGGAGTCAGGGGAGCAGGAAGTCAGGGCCCTGGGATATATTTCCTTAATCCCTACATTTAAAAATACATCTAAATAACTTTTGAATAAACAATTCTGGTGCTTATTTAAATCATAAAGCGTTCCAAAGAGAAAACTTTTTATAGCTTCTTTCCTCTATTTCAAGGAGATTAATTCACAAAAACCTAAGTAAGAACAATAAACATGTGGTTTGTAATTTTCCTGTCCTCCCCACGCCACCCCCTAAGGGGACACAGACCCCGTTTGCCAGGACAGAGCAGGAATCTCGGTATCGACTTGGACAGTGACGTCCCAGTGCGTTCTGCATATTTCTCTCTAAGACAGAGTTCCAGCTTCTTAACCAGGTTCCCAAAGGCAAGGGGGTGGCAGGGAGACTATGACTGCACCTCCTTTCAACGTTCCAGTGAAATGAAAAGACTCTCCTCTTTAATATTTCACAGAGTTTCCCCGGCTCCCAGCGGGAGTCCATGCTGGGTAATGTTTGCTAATTACCAACCAGGAAACTAGACATACAATGCTGGTAAATTACCTGACCCTTTCTATTTTAATGAGGCAACAAGGATTTCTCGAAGTGATGTTGTTTCACTGGCTAATGGTGTCAGCAATGTTGTAATTGTGGGTTGAGACACATTAGTTGAACAACCACATGTAGAAAGGGCTTTCTCTCCACAAGCCCTTCGGAGACTAGAACCTTATAATCATTAAGCCTTTGTCATTTGCATGCTGCTAATCACTTACTTTATTATCCTGCATATCCATTGTCTTTCTTTAATTGCTCTTTAAATTAAAATTAAAAATAGTTCTCAAGCCCACAATGGCTGGGATAGCATCTTGATGATGAAGATAACTTCAAGGAAATGGAACAACTGGTAATGTATTGCCAGGATTATGAGAGAGTCCCACTGTTATGCACGCGCCTACAGGCCCCAGGGGCCTCATTGTGGCAGTTTCTCTTCCTTGAGCCCATACTGTTTGTTTAATAAATGGTTATGTATGGCCTTTTCAGCCATTATAGCAACTTTGGAGAAAGTACATCCTTCTCATTGGTTTGGGCAATGGAATCTCATTCATTCTCTGGGCAAAGGTATAAAATTGAATTGAAAGGCAAGGTCTGCACTAGAGGCTCTGAAGAGACCCTCTCGATTCTTCTCACTAGTTTATTCTGTATCAGCTTACTTTAAAAAAAACACACACAAAAAAACCTTGGCATCATCAAGGAGACATACATTTCAGAGCCGGAATGGGCCTTAGAGTCATTCCCATTTTACAGATGAAGAAACTGAGGACCTGAGCAGTTGCCACGACTATGTTCACCCAGCAGGATTTGAACCCGAACTGTCTGTTAGTGAGTGGAGTGGATGAGGGCTCCTGGAGGAAGGAGCACGTGTTATAGGCTACTCCTGAGAGTGGACATGATGTCATGCCTTGAGTTGCAATACACAAGCTGCAGGGTTGTCATGGTGCAGGGCATCAGTGTGTGTCTCTTGCCTACATATATCTGTGTGTTTGTTGATGCAGACTATGTGCCAGGGTATGCAAGAGAGGGCGTGTGTCTTTCATTTCTTAAAACAAAACAAAACACAATCCCATGGGTGACATGCAGTCATTCCTGAATATTGAGTGATGAAACCCAGAGTTATTATGGTTGCAATATTATATATGAGGCCCCAGAATTGGGATGGTACAGTTTTTGGATCCAGATGGGATTGGGACATTGCCTTGTCTGCCTCAATTTTACGGATGAGAAAACCGAGTTTGAATAAAACAGTAATTCCCCCTAAATTCTCACAAGAAGTTAGTGCTAAAACCCATGTCTTTTGATTCTCTGTTTCTCTGTCAGCATTACAAGTCTATTGTCATCATCATCATGATCATCATCATCATTGTTGTCATTGTCTTCGTCATTGTAAATAAGTTGTTGCTTTTAAAGTGTCAGGCATTGCTGTAAGCAGTGTACCTGTATTATTACTTAATCTTCATGATATATTACTCTTCCATTTTACAGATGAGGAGATTGAGACACAGAATTTAAGTCAATTGCCCCAGATCACAACACTAGCAACTGAAAAAAAACAGCACTCAATCTCGAGGAGTCTAGCTCCAGCCTTCGAGTTCTTAACCGTGACGTTATGGCTCATTTCAGGTTGTGGTCCGCAGATATTGATCATGGAGTAAACAGAGTTGTTCAAAATCAAGCTAGCACCGATCAACCTCTTCTTTTAATAAAAATGTGTGTGTGTGTGTATATCTGCTGACCCCCAAGATCCAAGATTCTAGTTATATAGTCATCTGCCAGCATAAACATATATGCAAGAAAGCCTTAAAACTTAAAAGAAAAAATTTACAGTGCTCTATTTTAAAGGACTATCACATGTTTGGAAGCTGGGCTGCTATTTCTGCGAGGCGCTGTCTCGGGAGCCTTTCAGAGACAGCTGGCCCAGTGCTGTGGGTGATGGGAGTCTGCACGGCAATGCCTTGGATCACTTGGCAAATCCATCTTTTGCAACTACTTAATTTTCTGTGCACTTAAGATATGGATGTTTTCCTTTGCTTGTGATTTCATAGGTCTCCTTCTTGCTACGCTGGCCATTGGTCCGTGCTAAACCAAACAACTGGGGCCCATTTGGCATCGGGTGTTTTAGATGTACAAGGACACTTGAACTGCATGACAAATGCCGAAAAACAAAGCCCATGGCACTGAGAACATAAAGAAACTGTTTATAATGTAAAGGTGGTTACATTTTCAGTCAATCTATCACTTTAATGAGCTCTTTGCATTTCTTTGATTAATGCTCACAAAAGGGGGAGAGAAAAATTGATGTAATGGAAACAAAATGGTATATAGTCTTGGCAGCACGAGGGAGGTTTCTGTGTGTTTTATGAGCATCGGCTTCATATCACTGTCTTGCGCTTGCATGTCTACCTTTTCCCTGGCACAGTGCGCCCCTAGTTTACTGGAAATGTGATCCAGCATAAAAGAAGAGACCCCGAATCAGAGGCCTTTGTCCTCTTGTGGTGCCAGCAACAAGGGAGAGTTCAGGACAGGAATGAAGAATTAATAATAATAATAAAGAAAAGACATACTCCATGCCATATTGAAATTAAGAATCCAACAGGTACGCAGGTTTTAAAAGAGAGAACATTAAAGATGCTTTGAAAACATTAAAATTGATATCTAGTAATTACTATGTTGTTAGTAGTAATCCGTACGGTTTAAAATAGTGAATAATGGGAATGGGAGAATGCAGAGGACGGCATCGTCATGAGTAACTAACGGGGGACACGTTAGACCAGGCGGTCTTACTGGAGGAGGTGAAGGAGGGCAGGAGAGCTGGGTTGAGAGGGAAGCGGGGGCAGGGGAGGAGGAGTGGGTAAGGTGTGGTGGAAGTAGGGATGAGAATCAGCAAGGCCCACTCTGCTGTGTTGGAACCCAGCTCTCATTTCCCCCTCCTCAGCCATGTGCGTGGAGCACTGTGGGTTTCCGGGGCTCTTTAGGGCCACATGAGCACTCGGCACCTTTGCTCTGAGACTGAGCGGCTCTTATGACATGGTGGGAAGTTGCAGTAGAGAACTGGGAACCCTGTACACTTTCTTATAGCCTTGTTCTTCTTTTCTTTTCTTTTTTTAATCTTCACCCAAGGATATTTTTCCCATTGATTTTTAGACAGAGTGGAAGGGAGAGGGAGAGACAGAAAGAGAGAAACATCGATGTGAGAGAGACACATCAATTGGTTGCCTCCCTCATGCAACCAAGCCTGCAATTGAGGTATGTGTCCTTGACTGGAATCGAACCCAGAACCCCTCAGTCCACAGGCTGATGCTCTATCCACTGAGCAAACTAGCTAGGGCTGGTCCTGTTCTTCTAATGTCTCTTCATCTGTCACCTTTGGCTGCTCACTTCCATCCTAGAACAGTGATGGCGAACCTTTTGAGCTTGGCATGTCAGCATTTTGAAAAACCCTAACTTAACTCTGGTGCCATGTCACATATAGAAATTTTTTGATATTTGCAACCATAGTTAAACAAAGACTTATATTTTTGATATTTATTTTATATATTTAAATGCCATTTAACAAAGAAAAATCAACCAAAAAAATGAGTTTGTGTGTCACCTCTGACACACGTGTCATAGGTTTGCCATCACTGTCCTAGGACCTCAGTTTCCCCAACTCCAGAAGAAAGTGGTTCTCTAATGACCTTTAGGATCCTGACAGCTCAACAAGGTAAGTCCATCCACCATGTCAACCAGCTGCTGTTGGTCGTAAAGATAACATAAGGCTTTAAAGTTTCAGGTTTTTTCTTTTATTAGTTTACTAGAGGCCCGGTGCATGGATTTGTGCACCAGTCGGGTCCCTTGGCCTGGCCTGTGGGGATCAGGCCGAAACCAGCTCTCTGACATTCCCCAAGGGGTCCTGGATTGCAAGAGGGCACAGACCAGGCCGAGGGACCCCACTGGGTACACGATTGGGGTCCCGGGGAGGGGCTGTGGGAGGGCCCCAGGGCATGTCCAGCTGGACCCCAGAATCAAGCCAACCTACTGGTCAGAGCGTCTACCCCCTGGTAGTCAGAGCGTGTCATAGAGGCTTGTCGAATGGTCAAACAGTCAGACACTTAGCATATTAGGCTTTTATTATATAGGATAATTTTGGTATTTTTTTTCTAATTGCACAAATAAAACATTAATTTTAGAAAATTTATATTCCCTATCATTTTATCACTTAGACATGAGAAGTTGACACAATAGTTTTGTTTCTGTATATTTAGACACTTTCCCCCTCAAAATAAACCATTCATATTAGTATATGACCTATGTGTTTCCAAAAATATTTTATTATGACCATTTATCCATGTCATTAAGAGTTTTTCTGTGTTTTTAGTGGATGCACACTTAACAATTAATTTCCTAAAACTAAACATTCATGTGTTTTCAATTTAACATTCTTACTTAATAAGCACAAATGAAGAACACGGTAATCAGAACTTTAATAGAGGAAAATTGTGGCTATACATATATTTTTAGATGTAAAATTGATTAAGCCAAAGGGTATGTAAAATTTAAAGTTATTTGATTCATATAGTCAAAGTATGTCTTATTTTCAAGTTGTAAGATGAATTAGGAGGGGTAGAAAGCAATTGAGAAGTTGTGGAAGATTCACTCTGACACCCTGGGGAAGACATTAGACCAGGTTAATATTAGTTTTCATATTTTTTCCAAATCTATAGTCTTAGTTGTGTTTAAGTTGTGATTTCCCCCTCCCTCCCTTCCTTCCTTCCTTCCTTCCTTCCTTCATTCCTTCCTCTGACCCCTCTGAGATACAGTAAGCCCTTTAAGCTTATCATAAGGAAAGAGATTGTTTTCTTGGAGACTCTTGCCAATATATTTGTTCCATGTGTGTGAGAGTCTAAGTGCTGAATGTATCTTAAGAAATTTAATGAGCAAATAGCTATCGAGAACTTTGTTTAGTTTAGCTCAGACCCCAAATGCAAATTCTAAAAAAGATGAGGTACTTTACTCAGTAGGCAGAGCCATCTTTCCAAGGCATTCCTCAAATATAGTCTCTAGAATAAAGAACTATTTAAAAATATCAGTGTTACTTATTGTAAATAGAAGAAATTGAAGGTCAGAGTATTGACCCACATCTTGTCACTGGTCACTGGAAATGAACAAAATTCTTGGATGAAGATACAACAGAAAATAAGACCTGCATGCGCCATTTCACCAAGAACAGAGATTTTTCTCAGTCACTGTATTATTGAGGGCATTCGGTTGCAAGAGATAGAAATCCAACTCGTTAAAGCTTAAATAAAAAGCGGACACATTTGGCCCAGGAGGTTGGATGGTATCAGACATCTATGCCATTCTCTTCCCCTCTTGAATTACTTGCCCCATCCATGGTCACCACCAGCCCCTTCTTACATCCTTCTGGCTTTGCATCCACAACATCTTTTGCACAGTGTCCTGTGGAGGACAGATTGTTCCCAGCTTGGGGTAAGGCCAGGATACTGAGGACCATCTTGCTGACTCTGTGAAGTAAGGCTGTCTGGCTTCATGTTACCATTCTGTGGCCAGGGTGGCACGGGGTTGTGCCCCCACCGTCACTACCAGCAAACACTGTGGAAAGAGTTGAAGAGGAACCGATAACAACCAGTGAACCCATTCTGGTTCTATGACCTTGGATACAGTCACTTCTCTGCTCTGAGCCTCAGTTTCTTCATCTCTAAAATGGAGCTGTTGATTCCAGGATTCCCGAATCTCTTACATTTCTAACATGAGTGGTTGGTAAAGAGGCACCGTCTTTAGGCTCTGGGTAGGGGACAGTTGTGAGCTCCAGGCACATGAGTGACTTTGAATAAAGCAGAAGACACAGTTGAAATTGGCATAGGAGTTCCCCCTTCTTCCCTCCCTGACATTGACCTCTGTTACCCTGTTGGGGGCTCCTTCCACCTTGGGCTCCAAGTGGAAAGTGGTCAGTGGGCAGTGTCCGGAGAAACTGCTTCCTTGGTAAATAATCGCTTTTTATTGAGTTAATGCTGGTCAGCTGCCTCACCTTCATGACTCAGGACCCCAAATGGCAGAGCCACTGAAAAATATGAAGACACATGGAAGGTTCAACTGAGTTCTTCCCTTGGCCAGGTTTCTCTTGCAGACTTTTCCATGAGTCTACTTCCCAGAGCGATCTTGTGCACATGGCGTTCCCCGCACAAGTTAGAGAGCGGTTGTGCTGGTGTACACGGCACTTTCTTTACTTCAGGTGCTGAAGAATGTGTTGGAGTGCGTACTGCCGAATGACTGCTGTGGCTATTACTGTGCTTGCTCAGGGGAGCTATTCAAATGCCTCATTTATTGGAGCTTAATAGATTAAAAGTCCAAATTGAGTCTCATGATATAAGCCTAATCAAGTTCTAATCTGCATAATTTTCCCATAAGCAGCAATGGGAAATTTGGATAATTTATGTTTTAGCAGTTGCCAATCATGTGTTAAATAGTATTGTTGCATTTGCTTATCAAAATATTTTTATTGATCTTCGCTTCATCTGACATTTGGCTTTCCTTGGCATTAACAGGAAATTTAATTCATCTCGTAGATGATGTAATATGAGATGTTTCTCTTGATTTTAACATGTCTTTATAGATCATTTTTAACGGTGATCTTTCCCTTTTACAACGTCATATTGAATACCTGTCTCAGCAAACCTACATGACTCGGCTTAATTTATTTCCCTAGTTTAACATAGCATATGGATTTCTAACCACCATTTATATGCACACAATAAAAGGTAATTCGGCCCACCCTTTGAACCAATTCCTTTATGTTAAATCTTTGGGGGTGGGGGAGGCACTTACCTTCATTTCTCCATCTATTCTAGGGGACATGATTGATAGGAATGTTCATCTCTCTCTCCCTGGAAAGGCTTGAGGACTTAACTAGGGAAGATTTAGAAAGTCCTTTGTGTTTTCCTCTATGGAGAAGTACTGTAATAAAGCATTTATTATATGTGCCGAGTTGTGAGTGCTATGATACCAAAGCAAGTTTAGTATAACCACAGTGGGTCCCGTTGTGATCTGTTCTTTAAAAGTGAAAACAATATAAGAGTAATACTACCTTTGGCCCCAAACCTGCCTGCCAGGGTGGAGGGAGAGACCGTTACAAGCAGAGGGCAGGGAGCATGGAGCGCCATTCTATGTGGGCTCTGACGTCAGACACCTGCTACTTACCACCTGGGTATGCTTGATGAAGTTATCAGACTGCTTGGAATTTTATTTTTCTTATCTACAAAATGCACTGGACCTCTAGTCAACATTTTTGAGTACTTGCTTTATAGCAAGCATTGCACGAAATGGTTTTACTTTTTTATTTTTATTTTTAATCCTCACATGGGGATATTTTTTCCATTGCTTTTCAGAGAGAATGGAAGGGAGGAAGGGGGAAGAGAGAGAGAAAGAGAAAGAGAGAAACATTGATGTGAGAGAGACACATTGACTGGTTGCCTCCTGAACACACCCTGACAGGGTTGGGAGTGAATCCAGGTATGTAGGTATGTGTCCTCGACCAGGAGTTGAACCCGAGACCTTTTGGTGCTCGGGATGACGCTCTAACCACTGAGAAACACTGGCCAGGGCTGCACTAAATGGTCTGAGCACACTATTTGATGTTATCTTCACAACTACCCTGTGTAGGAAATACTTTCAGTTTATAGACAAAGAATCGGGGGCTTGGAGAAAATGTGTGCTATGCCTATAGTTATGTGGCTACTTAGTGGATGGGGCAGAGTTTGAACTCATGACATATGACTGTAAAACCCACTCGCTTCTTGGCTTCTTCTCTATGGGCCAGGCATTCTGTAGACAACCTGGGAAGTTTAAAGAAATAGAAAACCCAGTCTCTGGCTTGAAGTTCTCACACGGCATGTGGAGCGACCATGCTTGGCAAGGGGCCCTCTTGGGCCCGTTTATGCCTGTGCCAAAAGAATAGAACAGATAACCTAAGCTGGCCACATGTGCCCCTAAGCATTGGAAAGGGGAGGGCTCTTCCATTTAAGGAAATCAGGTATTCTTTGGAGGCCACGGTTAGCTCAAAGCTTGCCTCCCATGTCCATGACCAGCAGAGAGCAATGGAGACACACTTAAAGAATCAGGAGACCATCTCAGCAAGAGCCAGGGCTGTAGATCACTGAACTTGAATCTTTTCCTGATGGAGAATTTTTCACTTCATCTCTCTAATGTCAGCATTTTTACTCACCTATTCTGGTAAAACAAGTGGTTGTTTCTAAAATCTGTTTCCCCCAAGTGTTAGTTTAATTAATGAAGGGAGTGTTTCCCAGCTTCGATATTCTCTAGTTGTACAGAATCCTATACAGCTATAGTGTAGTCCATGTCCCTATGGAGAGAGAATTAAAGTTCAACCAAAGATGTGCCCACTGCAGCAAACAACAATGGGAGGAAGACATTCAGAGATCTGGCCACAATTTAGACCTGTCCCTTTATCAGCTGCTGCTCTGACCAATGGGGTAGGTGACATCTAGTGGCATCAAAGGCGGGCTTGCCTCATCCCTTCAGATGGAAGGTGGCTGAATTCTATTCTCTCCAAGATCACTTAAGGAATCTGCCATTTCAGCCACACTGTCCCCATATTAGGACCTGTGTGAGAGAAACAATGCTAATACATTCTGCTCATCTTTAACACAACTCTACACCCAAGGGGGGGTGGGGAGGATAGAGTCTATGTCTTTCGTCTTTCTTTTTGTTTTTAAAAATGTGTGAGTTGGAAAGTTTCCAAAGAGAAAGAGATATTAAAGCTGCTGACGTTATCTTGCCAACCAAAGCACCCTGTCCACGGGTCATGCGTAGGAGAGAGAAGGACCTTTAATGGAGAGGTGTCTTTGGACACCCACCATAGTTTGTCAGTTTGCAGATGCTAATGGAGCCAGGCTTGGTGACTGAAGGGGAAAATGGAATATGAAAGCAAAATGAAAGAGGCCCTTGAAGCAAGCATGTCATTTCTAAATGAAGGTTTCATGCAAAGGGATTGAGTCTTTTTACAGCTGCAAATGGGATTTTTAAATAAGATGAAATAAAAGGACACTTTGGCTCCTTGAAGATTCTGTAATGAAATACAGTTTTCCTAATACCATGGGACCCGCATTTCTCCCTGTTTTACGGTGCTATTCCTTGACGTACAAACCCGTATTTTCTCAAGTCAGCATTTGATGATGGATGTCAAAATACAGGCCATGTATTATGCATATAGCATTGCCGATTTAAGGTGTTTACTTGTCAAGTTGGAGAAATTCAGAAACGTCACATCCACTGAATCTGCGCAGCTGTCACTTGCAGTTTTTCACGCTTTTGAACGAAACTTCTGATGAAAACAGTTTAGTTTCTCCTTCACTATTCTGGGGCAAGAAAACAGCTAGCATTCCACATGCATGTTCTTGGTTATGTGGTTGGCTGAGACACACACATTCCAGAGTTCAGGAAGGTGGACACTACGCTGTCATTGAAAATTACTTACCCTGTACATACTATGTCAATATAAAGAATAAAATGAAGTGCAATCAGGGAAAGAAAAGTAAATAAAACTTTTATCTTTCTGAAAGTATGGCATTCAATAGCATGAAATTTATATATGGAAGACAGAAAAGAGGCAAACATTTTTATCTTCTCCTGGCATTTCGTGCACCATGCTCCTCCCAAACAACAGGCAATTATTGAGCATCTGTCATTTCCTTCCTGAGAAGGATTCGCACACACCGTCATGCCAGAGTCAAGCCCATCTTGTCACATTGCTGCAGAGTAAGTGGGGAGACTGGTCACACAATCTGCTTGGGATTTTGTCCTTGGAAACTTAACAAGTGACTTTGTATCTGTAAATCCCTAATTCACTGATGAGCCCACATAGCAGTCCTTCAAGGGCAAAGAAGAAAACCCAGAGTGACTGTGTCTGCCTGTCCTCTAAGGTAGAGGAGCGGATGGGGCCCTGCGGCCGGCACAGAGCTGAGGTACCACTTGCCACGTGCTTCACTTGGTTAAATTAATGTTCACTGTATGAATGTGTGAGGTAAATTCATGTCTCATGTTCATGTGTATCTGTGCACATCCTTAAAGAGGCAGCCATTCAGCCTAGCTGGGATGACTTCTCACCCTCACTAATCTTGAAGTTGTGGCTGGGTTAAGCTCATCCTAATCTGCACTTGGGATTTGGGTCTGAGGCCCAAAGAAACCCAGACCACAAAAATCATAAACCAAGTAGGCTATTTTCCAGTTCACTCTGCCCACTTCTGTGTTAGGAGATCTGTGTTAGGCACACTGGAAAGTGCACGGGTCCACTCTGAGCAAGTGGCATATGCATCAGTCAGGATGATTTTAGTTGCAAGTATAAAAATAAAACCCACCTAATTTTAAAAGCAACTAATTTTGGCTTAAACAAAAGGGATATATATTATATACATATATGTATATTCATATATATAAGTACATAAAACCATCCTACCTCAGGATTTCTTCCTACAGGAGATTTCATATATAGATATATAGATATGTAGATATGTATATAGTTTATATATAATTTATATAATATTTATATATGTAATTTACTTATATAAAATTATATAAAATCTTATTATATACATACTAGTATAATCATATATATATAGTTTACATATATAATTTATGTATATAAAGTTTGTATATATATAATTTATATGAAATCTTATTATTCTATACATATAATCAAATAGATATATAGATATATAGATAGATATAGATATAGATATAGATATAGATATATGAAATCTCCTGTAGGAAGAAATCCTGAGGTCAGTTGGTTTTGGTTCCAGGGTTGGTTCATCAGGAACTCAAGGACTGCTCTTCCTGTTGTTTTGTCTTTCATCATTCAGTTCAGCCGATACCATTCAGCTGACTTTGTCCTCAGCTGGTGCCCGTTCTAGTTATGAGTTGGCTGCCACAGTTCCAGGCACTGCAGGCACAAAAGCAATGTCCAGTGAATTAAAAGAGAATCTCTCTTCCTATGTGGTTCTTTTTAAGAGCAAGGAAACACCCCCTAAAAGTCCCCAGGAAGATTCTCAACCACTTCCCCTTGGCCAGAACTGTGTCAAAAACCTAGGTAAGCCTCGCTGGCAAGAGAGTAAGCAATCAGTTGGTTTATGATAACAAGATAGGTTAGGTCATGCTGTGATGACAACAAACAAATCTCAGTGTCTTAAAGCAACACAGATTGCTTGTTGCCTCACTCAGAATGCTTTGTGGGTCTGGGCTACTGTCCAGGGCTGCTTCCCAGCCGTCTTCTCTACGGTTGCCGTGGTCTGGGAGGACAGGCGGTGGGTTGATGTGTACCAGAAGTGATGGTATGCATGGTTCTGTTCACTTTTCGTGGGCCAGAACATTTCCTATGTTGCCTGGTCACATCTAACTTCTAGAAGGCCCTTGGGTATAATTCTCATGTGTGCCTGCGTGGAGAGGGGAACGAAACTCTGAGCAACATCAACAATTCTTGTAGAGACTGGTTTTTAGAGAACTTTCAAAGTGGGCTACAATTATTTCCAATCGTCTCCTACTTTGTTCTTCTAAAAACAATTCATCAGAGTTTATCCTGGTAGTGCTAATTGTTGACCTATAAATAATGCATATGCTACATTTTTTTTTATTGTGTATATACCTTGAACTCTCATTATTTTCAAATTTTCCACAAAACTGAATTTTCTCCCTTTTCTTTTTACTTCTCACCAGGGTTCACACCTCCAGGAATGGACAGAACCTCGCCAGACAACAGCCCAGTGCACGGGATGTTGCGTCAGCCGTCCATCACAACTGGGGTCAACATCCCCATCATCACTGAACTAGGTAGGGGTGAACAGTAGCCATGGGCAGAATTTTTAGTTCTCTCTTCCAACCATATCGGATAAGAGGAGGTTGGCCTGGTTTTTAGCTCCTTCAGGATAGTAGACTCTAGTGGGGTTTGTGTAGAGGAGATTGAAGAAAGCATGTGTAGAAATATCAGATTAGCAAAAGGGAAAACTGATCTATGTTTCCTCTGAGATGAATAGACAGTTTCCTTCATGCTGGTCACTGTTTTCAAAGGCATATGTGATGATGGATTTTAAACTGGGGCATAAATCAGGGCAGGGAGAAGAAGGAAGGAAGGGCATAGCCCAGCCGTGGGCAAACTACAGCCCGTTTGAAATGAATAAAACTAAAAAAAAAAAAAAAAAAAAAAAAGACCGTACCCTTTTATGTAATGATGTTTACTTTGAATTTATATTAGTTCACACAAACACTCCATCCATGCTTTTGTTCTGGCCCTCCAGTCCAGTTTAAGAACCCATTGTGGCCCTCGAGTCAAAAAGTTTGCCCACCCCTGGCATAGCCCATGGACTCCTGGTAATTCTCATGGGAAGCACCTCTGGACAGCTCCTAGAGTCAGAACCCTCCATGGAGGCACCAAGCTCCAGCTCTAAGCAAATCCCATTTAGAAAACTGGAGAGAAGTCACCTAATGTGTCATAACGCTACATTTACTCTGTCCTCACCGGACTTCTCAGACGAAGGCCATTTTCAGTGAAGGCCACTCGGGTCCAAAAGTGATGGGGTTTTGAGGGCCACGCTTGTTGGCCAGTGGAATCCCACTTTTAACCTGACCATGACATTCCCTGCTTCCACTATAAATACTACCTTCCTATGGTCCAGGTCCCGGGTCCCTTTACTTTAGAATGTTTCCTCTGTTATTCCCTCACTCTTTTCTTTTTCTGTACTTTCCTCCACTCCCTTTCCCCAACCCTTAAACGCTGTATCCAATTAGCTAAACCTGGCAAGTTGCCTTTGGTATCAGTCAATCAGGAAAAAAACAGTGGGACGCACATTCTAATGATAACTGAACTGGGTAAGAAGCACTGTTTTCCTTTACATCAGTATCTCTTTTGTTCTGTTGTTGGTGTTCCCAGCCATCATCAGCTTGTGTTTTATTTCGCCGGCTGTAACAGAAAGGCTACCCCATGGCACTGCTTTGAATGCGTTTTATTTGTGGCTCTGGTTGGAATCGACTGTCTTGTTCTGGCCTTTCTTAATGATTTCCCCACACACGGCACCAGGGAACCTTTGATCACACCCATCTGACCTGGCAGTTGTTTTCAAAGCATCTTTGCTCTAATGCATTTTCTTTGGCCTGGGCCTTGTGTTTTTTTGTGTGTGTATGTGTTTTTTTTTCCTGTTTTTTTTTTTTTTTCATTCTTTTCCACGTGTCTCCCTGCTCTCCCGCCTTCTCCCTTATACTCCTCTTCCAACACACTGTCAGCTTGACTGACATGTCTTCACAGCTCTCGGAGGAAGTCGAAGGAAAAATATAAAAATTTTAAGATAAGAAACCTAAGATGGTGCCTTCCCTCCAGCTGTTTATTTTCCTTTATTCTGACTTTATTTGCCTTTTTTTTTCATATTAGGCCTTTTCTCAGAAGCTCTGGTTCTGAAGCTATAAAAGTAACCAGCTCCTAGGGGACTTTTCTTTCCAAAGCAGATTTCAGGAAGGGTGCCAAGGATGAGGTTAGCAGCACGGGGGGCACAGCCCTGACCTCTCCCTGCTGGCCCAGAACCCGCTCTAGGAGATTCAGAGTGGACTCACCGGGAAGACGAAGGGCCGGGTCATGACTGCATTTGTCAAGCCCTTCCACGGGTCCCCACGACTTGGCAATACCTCTATGAAAGGCACCCATCAGCAGCAGGTCTCAGAGCCGGGGATTGATCTTCTAAATAGAGACAGCGAAAGTGCTGCTCGGCGGAGGGCTGGGCAGAGAGGTGGGGGCACCTGCCTTCAGATGACTCACAAACGAAACTAACATGCCATTTTCTTGGCCCCCAGATATATTTCAAAATAAAAGAGCAGCTTTTAACACAGTCATCTTGCTTGCAAGGTGTCTAGGAACTAAGGAATAAATTGTCCACCACTCAGCACCACATTATTGTAGGCGTAGCTATTTATCAGGACAAATTTGCTCAGGTCGAGGAGTCTCACACTATTTTTTGTTTCCACCAGTGGAAGAGGTGTCTTTTCGTGTTTAGAGAAGTTGGCTGAGAGCCTCGGTTTCGGGAATGCTCTGCCCCAAATCTTAGTGTT
The DNA here is from genome assembly GCF_028538775.1 of Myotis yumanensis. Classification (NCBI taxonomy): domain Eukaryota; kingdom Metazoa; phylum Chordata; class Mammalia; order Chiroptera; family Vespertilionidae; genus Myotis; species Myotis yumanensis. Next base: position 47,008,715 of record NW_027223764.1, on the reverse strand, counting down.
GTCAGAGAGCCAAGGAGCTCCTGCAGCCCCTACCTCTGGTTGGAAAATCCATGCGAACGTGTTCATCTCAGAAGCCTTCAGAGCATTTCAGAATTCTCACTGCCAGGAATTGCTTTTCCCATTTGGAACTCATGTGCTGCCAGCTAGCTAGGACATCTTGACCTGGGATTAGTAGAAGAGAAAAGAAACAGCTTGGTGCCCCAAATCTGAGGCAACAATTCAGGCCTTCAGTGAGCATCATTGAGTCTCCTGAGCCCTTTGTCCTCACTAGATGTCTACCATAAGCTCAGAGAACTTCCCGTGTTCCCATGATGCCCATCGTCTGTGCCTTCGACCTAAAGCCCAATTTTCCTAGTGGTCAGACCACCTTGGGCAATCATACAATCATTCTCTGACCACCTCACCTCCCCGGTCCCCCCAAATATTTACTATTTGCCTACGACATGTTTTGAGATGTGTTCTGCATACTCCAAGCCAGCAAAATGCACTTTGAGAACCACAGAGGATGCCAAGGTCAAATAAACTTTTAAAATTGTGTAGTGTATTCCAGTCGTCACCCATTTGGAGAGTTCCAATTGGTGTTGGTGAGTCGAAGTCCCACAGGAAGGATCATTTTAAAGCTGTTCAACCTGCCTGTTTCCCAGTTGTATTTGACCTTGTACCTATTGGGGTGATTGTTTTAATCACCTCTTGGCACCTGCATAATGATTGTTCTGTAACATAGGATGAGAGTAACACTGGCTGTCCTCCTCCTGAGGCTGGGTAACCCAGAACAGTGCACAGGATTTTCACTGAACCCTGGCTCACACCCTGAAGTCTGTTACCAGTGACTCAAACCCCAGCTCGCTGAAAATTTAGACTCACCTCTCCCTACTTTGGCTACTTCCCCTCTAAGTCTAGTACCAGCCCTTCCTCATCATCATGAAAAGCGGTAACCGATGCTCCTCCTTTTGGGGTGTCCATACACACTCCCTCCTGAGCTATTAAAAATAATTAATACCACGTCCTCTGCATGTTGTCCCAGGTCACATTTTCTGATTCACAAAGTAGGAAGACTCAACAGTGGCCAACCCATGCATGCTTGCGGGTACATGGAGGGGCGGGGGAGGGGCAGCTACAAGTTGACCCTGGTAGGATCCCTGAATAGGCCTTATGGGCTTCTGAAAGCTGGGGATTTCCATACGTAAGGGGTGGACTGAAGGTTTAGTGTCACAAAGGCGATTCTGAGAGCAGCTAACATCCGTCAAGATGCTGGGCCAAGCATAGTGGTGTCCTGGCAACCTTACGAGAGGGGCTGTCATGCCCCATCTACGGAAGGAGAAACTGAGGTGTGCAGTGATCATCTACAGAGGGAGTGAGTGCAGAGCCTGAACCCAAAGCCTGCTTGGCAGACCCTGCATCTTGCACTTTCACGCACGAGCCTGTGACCAGTGCTGCTGCGACCATGGGACCCGGATGTGATAAACTGAGGAAGAGCAGAGCCAAGATTTCTCCCCATTAGAATCTTTCTCTAGGGAAAGTGTCACTTAAACATAATTCTGTGCCTAGCTTTCCATCCTATTACCATTTATTCTGATTTATACAATAAATAAACAAAAGTTAGAAAAGAGTTGTTACCCAAAAAGTTACTTTTGGGGGAAAACTACTCTAGGAAAGAGAATTAGCTGCTGATACTTTAGGAAGGAATCAGAAGGAGGAAATCGAATCGATTCTTTTCCTAAAAGCACAATAATTATTCTAGAAATCACCAGTGCTCTCTTCCCCCACCACAGACTTTCCCCCACTGTTACTTGCTCTGCAAAACTAATCACTGAAGTCAAGATGGGAATGGAAATTAATTTGTCATTTAATTTTTAATAAGTTAAAGGCATCTCAGTGACACAGCCAATCAGTCTGCAGGCGCGCGTGCCGGAGGAGTCCTTGAGGAATCCTCAGAAGGAATAAAACACAGCACCCCGGGCTGCATCTGCAGAAGCTGACACGCGGGAAAGACAGCTGTTTAGGAGGGGGAAGGGAGAACGTGGGCATCAGCGCCTCGGATGCAGAGCAAGTCTTTGTCAGCTGCTTGCTGGAGGCAGCCGGCTAACACCCCACGTGGGGTCGCCTTTGTATTAGCATGGCTTGTGGGGTGTCCCCCAGATTCAGGGCTGGGGACACCAGCCACTCCCCAGGCAGATCTCGGGGCAGGGTATGGGCTGTGCCTGCCTGCGGGTGAATTCTTTGCTCTTTGCCTCTGCTGTGCTCCCAGTCAATTGCTCTTCACTCTTAATAGGTTGCTTTCTTTTCCTTGTGGCTAAACTTACCATCCAGCATGGCTAATCCTGGCGACTCATCCTTGAACTACGCCCGTCTCTCAAAGGGCTTGGCTACCAAAAAACACTGCAGGGTGTTTTTCGGTCATGATTCTAAAACTATACCAAAGGACTGACCAGCACTGTCCGCTCGTCCTCCCGCAGCCTGCCATGGGGCAAGCCTGCCTGAATGCATTGCCCTCCGGGCCTTGAAAACTTGGTCAGGAGGAGCCGTCCCTTGAGTCCCATGGCCCCACCCCGAGACCCATCCACAGCTTCTCCCATGCTTTCCTTCCCAGTGACCTCACTGTTCCCAAACCACTAGCCTGCTCTTCCTCTGGTTTCACTGACTATGTGTAGTTTTTTGAGCTAATTCTTATTTATGCTTTTTCTAGTGAACGATACTAATGTTCAATTTCTGGACCAAGACGATGACGATGACCCCGACACAGAACTGTACCTCACGCAGCCATTTGCCTGTGGGACAGCGTTTGCCGTCAGCGTCCTGGACTCTCTCATGAGTGCGGTGAGTGGGCGCGGGATCCGGGAGTGGAGACCTCCCGAATGAGGGGCGCAGGGCTGGAGCGTGAGCAGCTGTGGAGCCTGGAAGGGGATCCCAACATTCATCAAATTATCAAGCACATAAATGTTGATTAAAATTCTTGAAGGTTCAAGAAAGGCTATGAATAAATATAAGTGAACACTTGACCTGGTCTCAGGTTCAGAGAGAGATTCCATAAAGAAATAATAGACATTTTATATCAAAATCTGAGCAATAAAGAGGGGAGATTTTGTGGGGAACAGTGTCCCCTAAGGAGGACAGCAAGTGCAAAGGCCTGACAATCTCAAGGAAGCCAGAGAAAGCCTGTTTGGGTGAACAACAGGGAGAGGGACGGGGGCGGGGCAGGGGAGGGAGGGAAGGTTGTTTTGTGTTTTTTATCCTCATCCTAGGACATGTGTAGAGAGGGAGAGGGAGGGGGAGAGATAGAGGGAGAGGGAGAGGGAGAGAGAGAGAGAGAGAGAGAGATCAATGTGAGAGAGAAACATCCATTGCCTGCCTTCCATATGTGCCCCAACTGAGGATCAAACCTGCAACCCAGGTGTGTGCCCTGAACGGAAATTGAACCAGCAACTTTTGGGGCAGGGATGATGCTCAACCAACTGAGCCACCAAGCCTGATGGTCTTTTTATTTAAAGAGCGATGAGGAGGCATCGAAGGGTTTGGAGCTGGAAAGTGCTGTGATCAGGTTTACATTTTAAGGGAAATGTGATCAGGTTTACTGCCTGGGCTGGGGTGTGGAGGATGGTTCAGGAGGCAGGATGGCAGCAGGAAGTCTGCGTAGGAGGCTCTCATAGCTCAGACTGGGATAGGGCTGCAGAGAGGAGGGATTTGTGTAGATTTCAGTGGTGTTTGTTGGTAAAATTGAAAGGACTTGGGAAGAGATTGAATATGAAGAGAACAACGTGTCAAGGGTGACTCCTAGGTCAGTGCCAGTCACCGAGACGTAAGTTGTGTGTGAGGACCAGGCGTGAGGACCTGGCATGAGGGCCAGGCCCGGACTGTTCTTTGTGGCAGGGAAGGACTGAAGTGGTGGCAGAGAGCGGAGGGTGGGCTGGCCAAGGGACCAAAAGCATCTTTAGTTTCTCTATAACAATGTGCATTGTTTTATTCACTTTTGAGACTAAAAGCAAAGAACAATTAAAAAATAGGTCCCAGCTAATGGAGCCATCCTGAACTATAAAAGCAGACATTTGAATGGATCATAACCTGCGGACTGTGACATGTCCCCACTGAGTGTCTTTATTTATTATATAGAAAAGGCTCTCTATTTTGGAATTCTCAAGTTCGCCATTTTTGAAAATGCAGCCATAGGCTGGATAAACACTGACCTTTGGAGAACCCATGAAGAAGAGTTTTATTGAACACATTAAGATCATAAACATAGCTCAGAGAGGTTTTATACACATACATTTCTTAAAGAGCTTAAGAAGGCTATTCCCCTGAACACGTTATACAACTGATATGCTAATTATGCGTTATTCTCATCTATTCATCAAAGACTATCCTAGGACCTCTATTTGAAGAAAAAAAAGCATAAAGCTTTTTAAGACTTATTTAGGTTATTGTCTATTCCTGAATGTGGTCCAACTGCAAGTATATCTGAGTTAAATATCAGAATTATGGATTTAAAAATAATTATGAAACAGCATTCATCTGCATTAAGGCTGACTGGGCTCCATGCCACACAACCGCTTTCCAAGCCAAGAGGAAAGGAAGTGGTCCCCGGGGAAGGGCTCTCTTGGTCTCCCAGGCTGTGACTTCCTGAGGCCTGAGGATCCTGAGCCTGGCCTTTCTTCCTGCTGGTGATGGGGGCTCAGTTTGGGCAGCCTCCTTCAGCAGGTTGGAATGGATGATAGAAGCTGGAGGATGTACTTGTTACACTACTCTATTCTCTGCAATGGTTCTTCTAGTCTCCAGATTCAGTTTCCAGCAGATTTCTGTAATTCGTCTCTTTGAAAATGTCATTTTACTTCTGATCCCAATTAGAGAGATTATAGAAGGCTCTTCTCACTAAGAGATAATTAAACTGTTTATTTTTTTCAGAATTGCAAATGCATTATTAAATATTTTAAAATTCAAATTTATAAAGTTATTTATGTTTTGACATACCAGGCATTCAGTATATACCAGGCAGGACCAGCTAACATCATTTTCAAGGCCACTTTTTCATAAATTATTAAGAATTTCAAAATGGTGGCAGCAGGGTATTAAACCAAGTGAGGGGCACTTCTGAGCATGGACCTTGGGCAACGACACAGGCCACACACCCATGAAACCAGCCCTGGGTCCAAGGAATAAAACTGGTTGTGAGCCCCAGAGAACTTCAGTTCTGTACAGCCAAGGGGACACATATTGGCCATGGGGTGGGGGTGGGGGCACATCTGGATTGAGCTGCACAGCTATCTGTCTACTTTATCACTGGGGAGTCCATTCTTGGAAACTCAGAGGAGAAATCACAGTGAATTGGTTTGAATTTTTTTTTTTTAAAGCCATCACTAATCTCCTTTGAAAAGTGTACTAAAGTGTTTGGGAGAGGATGGCTAAGGCATGTGTGCCTGCAGGTCTGTGGGCAGCTTTTCCTCTGAATTCCAGCCTTGGAAACAAGGGATTGGGAATCTACTCCTGCCATGGTAGTTCCCAGCAGCAGCAGCCTTTATGGAGGCCCAGAACTGTTCAGGCATGTCAGCTGTAGTATCTGATCTGTTGGGCAAAACATGAATAAACTTAGTCTAAGTATTGAAGCAAGACATTCTTAACTGATCCATTGATAGTAACTTTTCAAATAATTAACCAAATGCCAGTGATTCCAGGCCTTGCTAGCATTGCCGAGTGTGAATGAGTTTCACAGTGAGGTCTTGAATTGGGTCCTAGTTCAACAGATCCAACTGGATTTACACCTTCTGATAAAATCTTACCTGTGATTTCTTTGCATTCCACTCCAACCCTAATTAATGAGAGAGAGAGAGAGAGAGAGAGAGAGAGAGTCAAGGACTAAGACAGGTTGGACAGAAATATAAATTGAGAAAGTGAGATTCCTCCAAGAAGCAGGAGTGAGAGGTAAGCTTCTATTATGGGCATTCGCTTACAGGCAGCGTCATGACATCCACACACACACACATCTCTTTAGATGATGATCTCCCTTTCCTAGCACACCTCCCAGAATTGCCATTTAATCACACATCTAAACATCCCCTGAATATTGTCCTTTATAACTCCACTCCTGCTGCTTACTGCTTCATTTGTTAAAAGAATAATGTTTTGATTCATCACAGGCAATCCTGGAACAGATAGGGATGTTGCAGACATGGCCTCATGGTGTTCTGCTACAAATCAACAGCAGAAACGTGTGGCAAGAGGGGTTCATGCCTCTAAGAAGATCACAATTAAAAATTGTATTTTTCAGAACACCAGCTTGCTGCTCACACACACACACACACACACACACACACACACACGTGAAAGGAACCCTCTCTGTAGTTAGAGCTGAAATGGGCACACTTAGATTTCTTTTCCACACCGCTACCACTTCCCCCTAGCCTCATCCTTGATTTGAATTCCACCAGGACACTCCCTAGAACAAAAAGTCATGAACTCAAGAGCCAAACTTCTTGAATGCTGTTCCCAGCACCCCAATTTACCATCTCTGTTCCCTTAACCTCTCTATGCCTCAGTTTTCTTATCTTTAAAATGGGGTGATAATAGTACCTATGTCATGGGCCTATTGAGGTGATTAAATGAGATAAGGTTGTAAAGTGATTAGTGCAGAACTTAGCACACGACAAGCTCTACATGTACTTGTTGTTATTAAGCAGTACATTTGGGCTTACTAAATGCCAGGCTGTGAAGAAGAAAGATGAAGACCCAGCCCTCACATTCTCCCAACCTTCATTCTAGTACAAGCAGCAGTAACCAAGTCAGTACATGAGTACCATTAGGGAGGGATGGCTGATTTGAAGCACATGAAATAGCTTCAGTGGGAATGGAGACCTGTTTTAGCCAAAGTGGTCAGAATCATGCTGTCTCAGGCAGTAATTTTGACACTGACACTGAAAAATCAGAAGAGATGGGGGAGCCTCGTTTTCCCAGGCAAAAGAAAGGCAAGGGTTGAAGAGCAATGATGAGCTGGGCTTTGTTTGTCTGAGGGGGTGAGTGAAGAGCTCAGTGGTTGGAATGTGGTAGACCTGGGAGAGGGATACCAGGACGCAGTCAGACAGGCCAGGCCATCGGCCACACCACGCAGGCTGAGTACAAAAGGCCCCGTCTGGTCAAGTGCTAAGTCTGGGCTTAGACACTTCAGTCTTGGTTAGAGGCTGCTCCTTTTGGATACTCCCGCAGCCTTAGAATGTGACCTTGGGAAGCTGGACGCGCATGATTGACTCTCTTAATTGTACTTGCATTAAGGGCCGAACCCCTGAACTGTGTCATGGAGAAGACCAAGTTCTCGGTGAGCCCAAGCTGACCCAGTGCCGTGTGAAGTGAGGCCCATTAACAAATGACTCCTCCATCCTGGGCAGCAAAGCTGGGGCGGTGTCAGCGTGGCAAACAGTAGTATGTTCTGTTGTCCTCAGAACATGCCACTCTGTCACATTGGACCAGGCAGGCCCAGGGTTGGAAAAAAAAACCACACCAAATAGTTCTCATCCCTCATGAAAGAAAAATACTAAAAATAAAATCCACACCATGAAAACTAGGAAATATGAAAAATGGCAGCTATGACATGGAAAATGACAATTTTAGAGCAATTATAAACGAAAGGCAAAGTGCCATTAAAGTTAAGGCAATGTTATTAAAAGATGTGTTAATTTTCAGTTAAATTTTCTATAAAAGACCAATTAGTTTAAAAGCCTTGACAGCATTAACTGTGAAACATAAGCTCTGGTAATTATACTGTGAAAAAATAAAAAGAGGAAGATGCTCCGGCGCGTTGCAGACACACGGGCAGACGGGCGTCCACAGAGCGGCTAGATGGCGCTGCGGGCTCAGAGTTCCAGGTTGCAATCAATGGTCCTTCCCCAGCATTTGTTGGTTTCCTCAATGCCCACTTCTTGGTCTACTTAAAAGACCTGAGAATCATCAACATTTAGAGGCCAAGGGGCCACACACATGACGTGGCCCAGCTCTCTGGTATCAGAGAGGAGAACACAGAGGCACGGAGAAGGGGATTCTCTACATTTGGTCGCATTGCTTGTTGGTTGTTCTTTTTATGAACTACCTTTTATTGAGTTTTCATTGTGCATTAGAAGTTACACAAATTATCTCATTTAACATTATCCTATAAGCTGGGTTTGTTTTCTTTCATTTGTGTGTGTGTGTGGTTTGGGTCCTTTTTAAAAAAAAAAAAAATTCGCCCTAACCGGTTTGGCTCAGTGGATAGAGCGTCGGCCTGCAGACTGAAGGGTCCCAGGTTCGATTCCGGTCAAGGGCATGTACCTTGGTTCCGGGCACATCCCCAGTAGGGGGTGTGCAGGAGGCAGCTGATCAATATTTCTCTCTCATCGATGTTTCTAACTCTCTATCCCTCTCCCTTCCTCTCTATAAAAAAAAAAAAATCAATAAAAAATATTTTTTAAAAAAAATTCTTGCCCTAACTGGTTTGGCTCATTGGATAGAGCATCGGCCTGCATACTGAAAGGTCCCAGGTTCGATTCCGGCCAAGGGCATGTACCTTGGTTGCAGGCACATCCCCAGTAGGAGGTGTGCAGGAGGCAGCTGATTGATGCTTCTCTCTCATCGATGTTTCTAACTCTCTATCCTTCTCCCTTCCTTTCTGTAAAAAATCAATAGAATATAGTTTTAAAAAAATCTTTTTATATGGATGAGAAATACAAGGCACAAGAAAAAGAACAAAAAGTTAAGAAAAATTTCCATTGTTATAGTTATTGAATGGCAAAGCAGGGAATTAAAACCGTATTAGAAGAGTTCCACAGTCTGTACATCAAGGGTGCCACGTTGCCTGACCATGGTAGTGGGAAGAAGGACTCCCATGTTCCTTAGACTCCATAGGTCCCCTGATTCCAGGCACTGAGCAGGACCCCAGTTCCTCAGTTTCCATAAGCTCCTGATGTCCATGTGACACAGGATATGCCATAGCAGAGGCCCTTCCCAAAGCATCCCTGGAGACTAGTCTGACTGGGCTGGAGGTTCTGGGTAAGATCCCTCCTAAGGCTCCTAGGACAGGTGTCGTGGACATGGCCATGGTAAGGCCCAGAGAGGACCACCAGTACCAAAGCCTGGGAGGCAAAGCATCGCGCGCGCACACACACACACACACACACACACACACACGCACACAGGTTACAGTCCTCCCTTTAGAATTGTTTTGTCAATTCTAGCATTTCTGTTAACCCAGAAGAGAATTGTGCCTTCTGGGTCAGGCGACCATAGATAGGTTGTTTCAGCTGGCACATCCTCCACATGAATAAAGTCTTAGACAATCAGCATTTGAGGTCCTAGCACCAGGTTCATTGCATGATGCTGAAATAGCCACTTCCTGTGCAAAGACCACTGTATGCTCTGTGAGTGATCACATAAAGTTCTTGTGACTCCCAAGGGGACCAACTAGACATCCTTTTGCAGGGAAAGCACTGTCTCTCCACCAAGTTACTCAAATCACAGAGACCTTGACACATGCTCAGAGCACACCCATATGCGATACTCAAGGTACTTCTCTGTAGATGAGTGCAGAGGCATCACAACAGGAGCCAGAGTGCTCTGCTGCGGAAAGGCACCATTATTCTCTGCCATAGCAGGTGGTGCTGCCCGCAACGCTGCTTCTTGATGCCTGCATGGAGAGGTCAAGGACAGAGATCTGGAACAGACACAGTGCCAGCTCAGAGGGCAGAGAATTGTGTCCAGAGTTGTCTTACAGAGTTGATCAGACACCTATGAAACCTGCAACCCACCCTGAAATTATACTCAGTGATAATTTTGAAAGTGACACACTCTTCTAATAGCACACAATTACAGGCCAAACCAAGACCCAGGGATTAGTAGATGTTCAATAAATGTCAGCGACTGATTGATAAAAAAGATTACATGGTTTCAGTGTAACTGATTTCAGCACAGAAGGGGAAACAAGTCCTAAAGGTCAGACAACCCAATCACCTTTCATGTTGACCTTCTAGACTTATCACTGCAAAGCAGAACTTACAGTGCTATTTGTTTAAACATCATTGACTATTTTTATTAAAAAAGTTACTCATACTCAGTGTGGAAAATTTGGAAAGCAGAGAAACATGTAAAGAAGAAAATTTAAATGAACCAAATTTACCAAACCCCAAAGATAAGCATGGTTAATATTTTGGTATATCTCTTTCCAGATGAGTAGGTACATATGGAATCATCCAGTGTTATATCCAATTTTCATTTGTTTGTTGACTATTTGTATTTCTTTTGGGGAGAGAAAGAAATGCTTATTTATTTATTTTTTGTCCATTAAGAAAAGGATAATTTGTCTTTATGTTGATGAATTATAAGATTTTTAAAATATATTCTGGATACTGGACCCTTATCAGATATATGATTTGCAAATATTTTCTTTTATTCTATAGGTTTTCTTTGAACTTTCTGGATAGTGTCCTTTGATACACAAAATACCTTTAATTTTTATGAACTTCAGTTTATCTTTTTTTTCTTCTCTTTTTTTTTTATTATGTTTCAGGTATAATATCAAAGAATCCATTTTCAAATGAAAGGTGGTAAATATATACTCCTGTGTTTTCTTCTAAGTGTTTTATAGTATTAGCACTTATATTTAGGTCTTTGATCCACTTTGAGTTAATTTTTGCTTATGATGTGAGGTAAGGATCCAACTTTATTCTTCTGCCCCAGTTGTTGTAGCACCATTTGTTTAAGAGGCTATATTCTTTCTCCAGAATGGTCTCGACACCCTTGTTCAAAATCAATTGACCATACCTGTACCAGTTTATTTCTGGGCTCAATTCTACTCCACTGATCTATATGCCTATCTTTATGCCAATACCACACTGTCTTGATTAAGTAACTTTGTAGTGTATTTTAAAATTAGAAAGTGTGAGGCCTCCAACTTTTTTTTTTCATGATTGTTTTGGTTTTGTGGTTGTTTATTATTTCATGTAAATTTTACAATCAGCTTATCCATTTCTGAAAAAAAAAAGTTCTTTCAGATTTTGATAGAGATTACATTGAATAAGTAGCTTGTTTTGAGGAGTATTGCCATCTTAACTAGATTAAGTCCCCCAATTCATGAGCATGGTATATCTTCCCATTTATTTAGATCTTCTTTAATTTCTTTCAGCAATATTTTATAGTTTTCTGAGTACCAGTCTTGTACCTCCTTGGTTAATACTTATTACTAACTGTTATATTATTTGTAATGCTTTCTAAGTAGGACTGTTTTTAAATATATGTATATTTTTATTGATTTTAGAGAGACAGGAAGGGAGGGGGAGAGAGAGAAACTGATGTGAGAGGAAAACATCCATGGCTGCCTCCTGTACACCCCCTTCTGGGAATCAAGACAGGAATGTGGGCATATGCCCTGACCAGGAATGGAACCAGCGACCTTCTGGTGCATGGGGTGATACTCAACAGACTGAGCCACACTGACCAGGGTGCATGCCTGGGTTGCAGGCTTGATCCCAAGATCTTACATAAAATATTGATTAACTTATGTGAAGTAAACTTTCTGATAATCTCAACTTTGACTTGTTAGTATTAGATACTCTCTATCTTTTAAAAAAAATTATTATGATTCCAAAACAATTTTTTTTCTTTTTCTTCTTCCAATATTGACTCGTTTAACCAGTCCAAAGAATGCTTTTCCTTTACATCTGAAATACTGTGGTTCCCTTTTAAAAATACTTACATTGGCTCTTTTTCCCCCTCTCTCTACATCTGAGCCAGGAGAGGTCTCTTTTTCAGTATACAAGATCATGGTGTGCTGTTGTCCACCATGTGTGCTGTTACACTCCCCCATTGGCCTTGCTCTGGAAGGGTGATTACAATGCAAAGGCTCTTTCTAAAGTTCTGTGTCCAGCACTCACCATGTAATGCCGCAGGGCCCAGGAGGGGTCTCCTGCTTCTAATGCGAGGCTATCTGGCAGTGGGGACGAGTATGTGCCTTGGAAAACTTTGGAAATGTTTGTACATGTGCCCTGAGCCACATGGTGGCCTGTCTCCCATTGCTGCAGCCATGTCCTAGGATGCAGTCCCCCCACTCTGACCCTCACTGTGCCACTCTGGGGCCTAAATTGGCTTTTAGAATAGAGTCAGGCTAAGAAGTGCAGATTCAAGGATGAAATGAATGGCCTTGCTTCCCCTACCTACCCCCGCAAAAAAAAAAAAAAAAAGTAAAAGACTTTTAAAAAGGGAATGAGCTGACTGTTCTTGTCATCATAAAGGCCCGAGTCTCTGATATCAGGCCAAAGTATTTATCAGAGCTTCCTGTACACACTTGTCCACTAGTAAGTGCCTCACATGTTTTGGTTATACAGTCCTTACAACCACTCGATTATTACATTTTACAGATCATGAAATGAGGCACAAAAGTGATGAGTAACTTTTTCAGGTCACCCAGTTACTGAGTGGTGAGGTCAGCATTGAACCCATGGCTGGACTCTCCTCCTTTAACCACTTTATGTTATCTGTCTATCCATCCACCTACCCATCTGTTCATCCATCCACCCATCCATCCATCCATCCATTCACCCATCTATCCATCCATCCATCCATCCATCCATCCATCCATCCATTCATCCATCTGTCTATCAACCCATATACTTACCAATCTATCCAGACAGATAACAGATATAGACATGTACCATTATGTACACACACACACACACACACACACACACCCACACACACACCCCAGCATCATTTCCTCCTTTACTCGTCCTTCTTCTGCCTCTGCCCTGCATGGCTGAGCTCTGGTAGAGGATACATTCTCCTCAGGGTCTGACTGGTTCTGAATAACACTCCTAGTTTCCTTTGATCTTGGAATTTTGTATCACGTGGGTAATTTTGTGAATATTTCAATGAGGAAAATGAACTCAGCCCCACTAGCTCTCATCTGAACTCAGAAGCCCTCATAGAATTATTTGCATGTACACTTGGTCTTATGACTGTGATTATTTACTGATGGGAAAAGCCCAGAATGACTAGGCAACTTCCCCTAGATGTAGACTGACCTAGCGATGACCCAGCAGGGTGAGAGCCTGTCCTTACCTGGTTTGTTCCCCACTACGTGTAGCCTGGTAAACTGTTTAACTGTCTTTCCTAACCTGCTCCCGAAGGCCCGTACATCCTTAAAAGCCACCGGCAATATTTGGTTGGATGTTATTTAGCCTGTTTGTTTTCTTCTTACAGGGGAGGATAGAGTGCAGACCCTTAACTGAGGTTTTATTTCTAATTAGGCTGGGGGACAATTGTCTTCTTTTGAGCTTTTATTTGACATCCTTCTAATTTTTAAAAAATCCCATTGTTTTATTCTTGACAGACCTGTTATGTGTCAGATGTGAGACAAATGTACACGTAGAAGAAGCTTCTCTAATCAGCTGTATTTGCCTCAGACTCCTGTGGTTATGTAAAAATCAAAAGTGCACACACCAGGACACACACCTCACCATAAACTTCTCTAGCATATTTAATTGATTTCTGGGTTAGACTGTAACAAAGCGTGTGATTTGTTGAGCATGTGGCCTTAATGATGCCCTTGGTATCTCCTTCCAACACAGAAATTGTTTTGTGTGGGTTTTTTGTTTGTTTGTTTGGTATTTTTTAGAGAAAAAGAGAAACATTGAATGCTGTTCCATTGTTCCGCCCATTCATGCATTCATTGGTTGCTTCTTGTGTGTGCCCTGACTGGTGATTGATCCCCTATCATTGGCATATTGGGACAATGATGCTCTAACCAACTGAGCTACCCATTATGGAAGTTTTGCCATTGTTGGGGGAGGCAGCTTCTAGGCACATGGGCAACAGGCCTCAGGGGCAGCCCTGCTTGGGTTAGCAACCTGGTCCAGGTGCATTTCGTTACACAGGTAAGCAGTATGTACAGCCCCGGCAACACCAATGATGGGAAACACCAATCATTTCGACTTTAGCCCTTTAATAAAAATCCTCTGAATTGGTTTTTAAGTCAGGCTCTCTTGGCAGAACCAAGTAGGAGAGAAAATAATGGAATAATTGGAGGCTGCTGTCTTTTCACTTCCCACATAAAATTATTTGACGAGACAGGCCAGAACTTTAAACAGGAATGCCAAGAAAAGTTGTAATTTGGATGCCAGTTGTCATGGCTTTGGGGTGTGTGCTTAAAGGACTTCCCCCGCCTCTCTCTGTCTCTTGCAGACATACTTCAATGACAACATCCTTACCCTGATCCGGACCCTGGTGACAGGAGGAGCCACGCCGGAGCTCGAGGCTCTGATTGCGGAGGAGAATGCGCTTCGAGGGGGCTACAGCACCCCCCAGACGCTGGCCAACAGGGACCGCTGCCGCGTGGCCCAGCTAGCGCTGCTGGACGGGCCCTTTGCGGACTTGGGGGTGAGTGCACCGTGCAGAGTCGCTTCAGCCTGCTGTCTGCTAGCAGCTTGGTCTGAATGAACTGGTTGCCGGACAGTGGCAAGCTGCGCATCTGTTTTTTCTACCTTCTAGAGCAGTGGTTCTCAACCTTCCTAATGCCGAGACCCTTTAATACAGTTCCTCATGTTGTGGTGATCCCCAACCATAAAATTATTTTCGTTGCTACTTCATAACTGTAATTTTGCTACTGTTATGAATCGTAATGTAAATATCTGATATGCAGGATGTATTTTCATTGTTACAAATTGAACATAATTAAAGCATAGTGATGAATCACAAAAACAATATGTAATTATATATGTGTTTTCCGATGGTCTTAGGCGACCCCTGTGAAAGGGTCATTCGACCCCCAAAGGGGTCGCGACCCACAGGTTGAGAACTGCTGTCCTACAGTAAATAGGAAGTAATGTTTACAGTTTACTGTATATCAGGACTTGTGCTTTACATGTAATCATTCATTTTGACTCTCATGGCAGCCCTTAGATGTAGGTTCTATTATCAGACACTCTAAGGAAACTGAGGCTCGGAGAGACGGAAGACTGGCCCTATCAGGAATTTGCATCAGGAACCCTGGCTTCAGAGCCTGTGGCTTACTCATTCCCCTGAGGTATCTCCTACCAAGAGAGAGAAGACAGCAGGTGATGCCAACATGCAGTCAATTAACCCAGAGGCCGACCACCACTGTGCTCTATCCCCGTAACCAAGCCCAACTGTACATGAATAGCCCGTGAGGAGCTTTTACAAACTACTCCTGGCCATGCCGAGCCACCAGGTTGCTGAGGTTTGGTGTCTGCATAGGGCCCAGGCACTGGTGGATTTCAAAACCCCACCACTAATGATGTGCATCCACTACTACCTGCCAAACAAATAGCATCTCCTGTGGACCTTTTAATGTCTCTAATTCCAGATGCAGGTTTTCTAATATCTGAGGCTGGACTCAGCCACTCTCCTCCACTCCCTCCCTGCTGCAGAGGGACCAGTGCCAGCCCTCGGGGGGAAGTATGCGGTCTCGACTCTTATTCCCAGCCCTACTCCAGGGTTGCGTTCAAGGGGTGGAGCCACAAGACCTGAGAGCCAATAAACCCACTGCACAAACAATAGTACCGCTCAAGGAAAGGGTCACTTTCTCCGTTTCTTCTGAAACCCTGATACCGACTTGCACCGTATAGTAGTTTGCTTATGGGGAGGGACCTATTAGACTGGGCATTTTTGAAAGGCGGCTTCCACAGTTAGTGGCTCTTTTAACTATCACCTACTTACTGATATTTTAAAAGGACCAAGACTTTAAATAATGGTAAAATCGGGCTCTGTGTGTGTTCTCTGATATGCCTACATGGAAACCCCAATGACAGGGAGGACAATGGCAGTCACTTTATCGCCAGGGAAGTCATTCTTCAGTGCCCTTCCTATAATGATAACACCAACCTGAAGCCACCTGGCTGCCCAAAGCCAGCCTTGCCAAGTGAACGAATATGCTTTAACATTCCACATGCGGCTCCAGACCCCGGGAAGGTGGTTGTGAACTGATTAGGACTGTGAATGCCGGTTATTCAGCCCACAGACCGCCAGCTCCTGGGGAAACATTTTCCCTTCCACTCTTGCCATCTCTGAGGTCTGTAAATTGTGCTTTTCACACAGTCCTTACCTGGAAGAGTCTGTCACCATAGTACCTGGTGGGGTCTTTTCTTCTTGCAGCGATTTTAATTATCACTCAAGTGGCTTTGACAACACGGTCAGATCACAGTGATTGCAGCCACGCTGTGGCTAAACATAATCACCAACTTGCCCAGCTGGTTTCTTCTCCCCAGCTAACGTGCATCTGCAACCCTCAAGCTTCACACCCTCCAAGTGAGGGAGAGGCTCCTTCTCCTCAGAGCTCTCGCTGCTACAGTGGAAAGCTCGAGAGAACCGAGGGAAAACCTCCTTATGATCAGCATCCAAAAAAATCACTGATTTGGGGTGTAGGCTGTTAACCACGTTGCCTTTTACAGCCACAGTCCCTTGGCACAGACCCTCCAACTCAGGAGACACCAAAACAAGCATTCCTGAAAAGGCCCGTTCCCCCTGGACCTCTACGTGCAAGCCAATCAAAATGATGCTTCTCTCCGTTGTCTGTTGTCTCCCAGGATGGCGGTTGTTATGGTGATCTGTTCTGCAAAGCTCTGAAAACGTATAATATGCTTTGTTTTGGAATTTACCGGCTGAGAGATGCTCACCTCAGCACCCCCAGCCAGTGCACGAAGAGGTAAGTCTACTTCTACTCTGCTCTCCCACCGAAATGCAGAGACATAAATGAGCCTCCTGCACCCTGAGGAAGGCAGAGGCCTGTGTACATGCTCTCAGCAAGCAAATCACTCTGCTCACATGCGACCCAGCACTGAGTTTGGAGGTTACGGAAAGCTTTTTTCTTTAATTACTAATAGCAGGTGTGAAGACATTGTGGGAAGAATTCAGGTTTTATAGGATAGTTCTACCACCTAATTGCAAACATTTGAATAAGAGTGTCTCCTCCAAACTCCAGCCACTGGAATAATTCTATTGTACCTAATGTAGAGATATTTCATACTGCTAGTATTTAAGGTAAATGATTCCTTCGTCATCTCTTAGACGCTTACATTTTTACTTAGTATATTTTTAATTGACTCACTCATTTCCTTTTATATATTTACTTTAACAAAATTATATACTTATCACCAGAAGCAGAAAAATGTATGCGAGTTATATTTTTCTAATATGCATTAAGATAAATTCGTAGCAGCCCCATATTAAAAGGACATCCTAGAATGACCAAAATCAGGGTGTGTACCTATACTCCAGGTAACAGTGCTATAGAGTTGAGTATTTCTCAGCCTTGCTTGCATATTAGAATCACTGGAGGTGCCTTTAAAAACAATACTCAGATTAGCCTGACTTAACCTGTCCGGACTGAAAATAACATTGTTTAATGCCCAGGGATTGCTGTGGATAGCCAGGCTTGAGAATGATTGCTGTAGCCAGTGGGTTCTCAAAGTTCAGTGAGCATGAGACTTACCTGCAAAGCTCGCTAATCCACAAATTGCTGGACCCCATGCCCAGAGTGTCTGATTCAGTAGGTTTGGGGTGCGGTTGCTTAAGAAGTGGCATTTTTAAGTTCCCAGGTAATGCAGATACCTCTGGCCTGAGGACCACACTTTGTGATCCACGGCTGTCAATGAAACAGTGATTATTTTTTTAAAGTCATGTCTGGTGTGAAGAAGAGAAAGCCTGATCACACCAAGGATCGAAGTAAAAGCAGGACTGACTCATGGGCGAGGAGGTGTTTTATGTTCTTCCTTTAGCCAAATCCCAACCAAAGTAGCTTTTTAAAAGGTGAAGAATGAGGAAGGACTAAGGAGATGCTACATTATGGTAAGCAAAGATCCTGTGATGTGTGCCTAGGCCTGTCAGAACATTCTAGAATGAAAGACACAGTGCAGTCCATGCAACCACCTGCATGCACTTGGGCTACTCAGGATGGGAAGTAAACCTGACATTGTTGACAGGGGCCCTTAGATCACAGGCAGCACAGTTTGGTTTTTCCATTACCAGCATTGATTCAGCTTCTTGGGATGTCAGGACTCATGGCTGATCTCCTCTGTTGAGCTAAATAGAGGAAGATTTAGTTCAATTTGGAAGATAACGTTTAAAGCTTTGGACCAACCATCAGTCCACCTTCCAGATGGTCCGGTAGAGCTGAGGAACCAGGCAGTTCTGTTTGATGCAGAGTCAGGTGAAATCTCTGCCCAGTCCTCCTCACCCGTGACCTCTCTGTTCTCCCCGGCCAGGTATGTCATCACCAACCCCCCGTACGAGTTTGAGCTCGTGCCGACGGACCTGATCTTCTGCTTAATGCAGTTTGACCACAACGCCGGCCAGTCCCGGGCCAGCCTCTCCCATTCCTCCCACTCGTCCCAATCCTCCAGCAAGAAGAGCTCCTCCGTTCACTCCATCCCGTCCACAGCAAACCGACCGAACCGGCCCAAGTCCCGGGAGTCCCGAGACAAACAGAAGTACGTGCAGGAAGAGCGGCTCTGATATGTGTATCCACTGCCACCGTGTGTGAAACTGTATCTGCCACTCATTTCCCCAGTGGGTGTTTCCAACAGTAACTCTCCCCGTTTCCGCCTGTAGTCCCCCCCTTTTTTTTTACACATATTTGCATATGTATGATAGTGTGCATGTGGTTGTCATTTTTATTTCACCACCATAAAACCCTTGAGCACAACAGCAACAAAGCAGAAGGACCAAAAGTTATTTACGATAATAGGGGGACAATGACCCAAAGGCATGCTCCAGACCTGCATAGCTCACTGCGGGAACGAGGTCGCAGATAAGCGCAGCGCTGGCGATCCCTGTCACTTAGGCAAAGCAAGTGAACTAGTTAGTGAAGTCGATGTAGAAGAAAGGTTCGTTCTGATTTAATCGGGATTATCAGGGTGCTTTGGGTTTTGATTTTGTTCTTGTTTTCCTTCCTTCCTTTCTTTCTTATATATACACAGTCATATATACACACATGTTTATTTGAAACAAGCAACCGAAAAGGAACAAAAACATAGAGAATGTTTCCACTCTCTGGACCGAAGGATCACGATGCTTTTGAAAAGCGTTCCCCATTTGCGTACAAGATGGTTAAGTCTCTGCTTGTTGCAAGAGCACATCTGAGGTTTTTTAGCTACTAACCCAGGGCTTCAGTCCCAGAGCTGGCTTCCTTGGGGAGTTCAGATGAACATTTCTACCCTCACAGTGGAGGAAAGAATCGTATTCCATTTGTGGATCTATCAAATTCTAGTCATTTAATTTAAGTGCAAAGAGGTTTGATTGCATATTAAATTGTTATTCTGTCTCCTTACGCTGCCATATGAATAGCTATTTTTTTTCCTTTCACTTTTGACATTTGGGATGAAAAGCCATATGTATCATAAATATCAGATGTAAGTCATTAAAAACTGCCTTCCTGGGACTTTTACATCTTTTAAAAGGTGAATTACTTACCTTATGTACAGAATAAATAATGCTCCGGAAAGAGCAAGTATTTTTCCACACATTCTCAGGGGACCTTTTTACTCCCCTCTGTTTGATTAGCTAGGGCCCCCATGCCTGGTAGGAGCGAGGGCTGGGGCCATGGTGCCGAGAGAGGAAGATAAAGCCAGCAGCAGATCATTGTTTCTTAGGAGCCAACATGCTAAATAAATCAGAATGTAGGAGGATCAAGCCACAGTTGACTCAACAGAGACAAAAGCCAGCTACCACCTTAAACTGTTGGTACAGCTGCTTGACGCTGGCTGTCCCACAGCTGAAAGCTGGTGGGAAAAATTCCTCCTCATCAATTTCTTAATCGTAGCCAATTCACATAGGCCGGCGAAGGGCAGTCATAGACAACTGCTCCTTGTCATTTTGAGCTGGGGAGGAGGAGGAGAGTACAACAGTGAGCCAAACACATTTTGGTATAATTATTTTTTTCTTTTGTTTTCTTTCTTTCTTTTTGTCAGTTAGTAAGCATGAGAGGAAAGGTAGAAAAATACCCTCTTTTCAGTATACAGTTGTCAGATGTTTTATGCATGCAAATCACGCTTTAGGCAGTGCAGTAGTTGTCAAAAACCGGCCCACTCCACCTTAACCGAAGTCTTATACAGATGGGCTAGCCCTGGGCTGGTAGATACATATTTAAAATGTTTACTTTAAAAAAAAATCCCATCCAACAGAATAGGGGTGGAGGGGAGGAGGAAAATGTCACAGCTGTACCATCTCTGCAAAGGTGTTTTTATGGTGAATGGTTTGGGTTTAGATTTTGGATGCCCTGTTCCCCCAAGCATGGTAGTTTTGGAGATTTGCTTGCTGTGTGAATTGACAAGCACTTTTACTGACAAAATGGTGAGGCTCAGTCAGAACCTCTATCCCCACACCGAAGGCAGGGCCGTGCAGTATCCAAACCAGTGAAGGGGTGGGGCATAATTGCATACATGTATATTAAAAGGCCCTATGAGTGGAAGGTTTTTTTTCCAAATTATTTTTGTCCCTAGATATTGATTTATATATTATGTATAACTACCTATCTTTTTATATATAACTATATAAATATTTCTCTCTATATACACATATATACGCATATGTATATATATATGTATACACACACACACACACACACACACACACATATGATCTAGTTTGGGATCATGAAGATCTCTTCGTGCCTTCTTTGCAAAGGAGGTTATAAAGTTATGCCCTCAGAACATTTATAACTATAAGAATGTGCCAGTTAAAGTGCTCAACAGGAAATATGACAGTTTAAAAGCATTGTAAAACTCACATAGCTTACTTCTCTCTCTAAAGTGCAACAAGGATGAATAGAATGGGCCAAGGTATGACAATTAATGGTTCTGCATGACCTAGCCACTGCTGGGGGTTTTCTTCTATACCGTTGTCCTTGTGAAAACTTTTGTGAAATTAAAAAAAAAAGGAGTTATAAATTTTATTCTGTTATTGGTTTATTTTTATTTATATTGTTCTGTTTGTGGTTTTATTTCTTTTGTTTTGCTTCCCCCCCCCCCCTCCCATTTCCCCTCCTTCCCCCTCCCTCCTCCTCTTCCTCCCTCCACTTTCTAAATTGCTCAGCGCAATGAGGCTGTGCTGCTGCTACTGCTAGACCCTTTAGAGTTTGTTTTGGTGTTCTTGGGTTTGGGGTTGGGTAATTTGGGGGGAACTTCTCTCCATCTGGCTTGCCTTTAAATCTGCACGTGGCCTCCCTGCCCACCTTGGTACTTTGCTCCAAGTTCAAAAGCATTTTCCCATCAAGAAACCCAGCTTCCTCCACTCCTCTCCACGCCCCCCCCATTACCACCACCCCAACCCAGCCCCCCCATCAGTCTGTCCACATCTCTGTGTTTATCTTGGCAAGACCTACTAAATCGAGTGATGATGCCAGGTGATAAACTTTTCTGGAAAACATCTGCAGTGCTCCATTTGGCAAACCTGCTTCTCGGGTAATATTTCATCCTCCTTCCGATTGAAACCAGGAGGGTTATTGATGGCAAAAGCATTGGTCTTTTTTATGTTTGATCAGTGTGACCCCAAAATTAAAACTGTTCACCTGTATATAGCAACTCAGTAGCTCACCCCCAGTTATCTGGGGGCTAACGATTCCGTTATTACCTAGGTCTCTCCTGCCACCTGCCTTTCAGACATTTGTTAATTTCCAACCAGAGATTGGGCAGATAGAGAGAAGTAGATCTAAAATGCCTTTTATATGCAATCTGTTAGCAGCCCTGATGAGATGATATTGTGACGGGAATGGAGTGGAACCAGACTGTGACGTGAGATGACATTGGGGGTTTTTCCTGGACTTGGGCACACAATTGAGAGTTGACTATACTTGGGTAATGAATATATTCAGTGATGAAAAAGGTATTATTATTATTCCTTCTATTTTATTAGCCAAAACGGCCATACTATACTTCCCTCCATAGGACAAAGAGTCTCTTCCATTGTTTTCTGTGTGACCCCAAACTTCCATTCCTCCTTCAGATTCTCTTAGGGAGGAGGCATACAAGTTTGATGTCTCTCCTTTCCCCCCCCTCCCCCCCAAAAAAGAATCCAGTAAGTAAGGGTAATAAGTGAAACAGTTATTTGAATAGAACATACGTGCATTTAAACAGAGCAACAGGTAGAAGGTCAATTATCTGCTCCATTCTAGAAGGGAAGCAATTTGTAAGCCATTCAGGCCAATTTGCTTTAGGTTTCCAAAGAGGTAAACCTTAAAAGTAAGTGAGTGGGTAGACCAGGAGGCCTCCACCACCTCAAAACTCGGATGATAATGAAATCATCAGCATCCCTAATGGTTGCTACTCGGGGTCCTTCCTGAAGCCAGTTCAAATGGCTAAAGAGAAAGCTGGACCCTGTATGTATATTTAGATTTATACTGCAGCCCAAAAAAGTCTCAAAGTCTATTATAAATCCTAAAGATTGTGCCCCAGAACTTAACTCACAATAGGTGCTCATTACATTCTTTGAAATACACTGACCTTAGACATTTTTCTATCTTTCATTATTTTATAAACCATCTCTACCCCATTGGCTTATCTTTAAAAACACAGCAGATGCCCATAGGTGCCCTCAGGATGCTGCTGTGCTGTTGGCACTTTCTCGGGCTGGGTACCCAGTGCCTGAGAAAGGGGAACAGTCCTGCGAGCTCAGTGAGTGGAGATGGACTGTGTCCTCTGCCAGCGTAGCCAAGCTCCCAGGTGACCAGGAAAACCTTTTGCCTGGCTCTTCTTCAGCATGGGAAAAGCCTAAAGGTGTCTGCATCCCAATAGAGACAATTAAATCAACCTGCCCGGTTCCTATAGCAACAGGCTCCTGGAGGAGAAAGAGCAGAGCACAGAAACTCAGGGCCTGTGGAAGTCCAGACGGTAAAATCAATGTCTCAGCCAGCTCCTTGCCGCCCATCCTGCTTTGTCAAAACATGATAAAGAAGTAGCTGTGGGCACCTGTCACTAACCTGGTTGCCTGTCTCCCACCAGGAGGCTGCACATTCATTCCTTGGGGAAGTGAGAGGGATTATCTCAGCCACCTGCCACCTGAAAGGGAAGAGTGTCCTCGGGTGTTGAGGGCCAGGAGGGGGCAGTTTGCTCTGCCCAGCCCATGGCAGCATTAGATTTTCAGGAAGAGGAGGCAAATGCAGTCCTAGTGGACAATTGCAGAGAAGTGAGATCGTTTTCATAAACAAACTGCTCTGGTGCTGGTACAAAATGACTTTCATTTCTACAAAATAGCCACACTCTGCCCTTGGAGAGGAAAGGAGACTGTGTGTGGGTGGAGTCCCCGGGGAGCCTGGGGGTCTGTAGGACAGAGGGTGAATGCCAGACCGCCCCTCAGAAACGGGCGATGTGAAACCACACAGCGTCACCTTCGAAGGCTGCACTCCTTGTTAGCTCTCACTGTCCTCAACTGCTATGTCTATCCAAATGGAATCTTTTTTCTTTCAATCCCTTTCTCTCTAAGCCTCAGCTTGTGACACGGCGAGAAGAGGGGCAATTATTCCAAATGCCTCCCCTGTATCATAGTCTCCCCTTTAATGCATTCTCCTCTGGGGAGTAGTTATGTGAAAAGGCTAAATCCCACAGCGCTGACAACCCACGGAGCCAGCAAAGAGACTCAATTTTCACGGTGCAGCCTGTCTCTCTGCTTCTGGGTCCCCCGCAGTAATGTCAGCCCAGATCAAGGGGGGCCTTCTCCACCGTGGCCTAATATTCTGGTGGCTGGAGGAAATGCTGACTCTTATGCTGGACCCTTCCGTGTCAGTGATGAAAGTAGCAGGGGAAGATGGAGATGATTTGCAGGTGAGGTGGGGTGCCTGTGGAGGGAAAGCCAATATTTCAAAGAGGCAGGTACCAGAGGAGGGTAGGAGCCCTGACCTCCCCAGACAGGTCACCCCTGCTCCTCACCTTCCACATGAAGATACCCAACCAAACCCTCCTCTGCTGTCTCTATTGCCGCAATCCTCATTCTTCAGGCCATACCCCCACTCCCCCAACTTATATACCTCAGTTCTCCACTCCCAGCTCATTTGCAGTCATACTGAAGGATATTTCCCATCTTTATGCAGCCGAGATGTAGATGCTGTTGGTATCTTTGTGTGAAAGATGCAGAATCTGAGGGATAGATTTAGTCATTGTCCCCTAACTAGGAAGCGGCAGAGTGGAATGTAAAACTTAAGTCTATCAATTGTGCTCCTATGGTATAATGCCTTGCTAATGTTACTAATAATTGCTAATAGTCTTAACAGCTCACATTGACTTACCTTGTATCTGGACTTGTAGTGAGTGATTCATGGGCCCCAACCCCTTTTATCCAAGCCACAAGAGTAGGACAATCCTATAGTAGGCCCCATTTCACAGAAGAGAAACTAAAGCTAAGATACATTTTCTAATAACTTGCTCAGAGCCATGCAACTAGGATGTGAGAGAGCCAGGTCCACCTGAGCTTAACCTACCGCCCCATGCCATCTCCTTGGCCTACACCGCAGTGCTTGTCCATGCCGATGCATCATGGCATGGCTGGTCTGGAGAGGGGGCATCTGCCAATGGCAGTGCAGCTCTTTTACCAGCATCTCTCTGCAGTTGCTTCCAGGTTTCATCTTGTTCTACTAGGCCACTTGCCACAGACTGTGCAATGCCACTCCCGTCCTAACTCCAGCAGGTCACCTGTGTACTCCCAGTGAGGACGCCAGCACTCATCCTCAGAAAGCTGATTAACAAGGGGGGCTGTTCTTCTCTGGCAGCGAGGAGGCCCTCTCAGTCAGACCTACTGCCCTTCTCATCTTAGGGATGAAATAAAGTTCCCAGAAATCTCTCTGGCATGTGGGCCGAGGCAAGGACAGGAGATACACTCGGGGATTTGAATTTATCCTAGACCCCTACTTCAGCACGCTTTTGAATTTCTCCCCTGAACACCCTTCCTTGTGGCCAATTTTGTAGCCACCCATTGCCACAGCTTCTTTTGGGGAAGGCAAGATTCACTAAACCAGGGTGTCGTTGTCATACTTGAAACTCTCTCCATTGAAGCAGAAAGGCTGGTGATCAAGCCAGTGTGGCCCTGAGCCCTTTGGGAGAAGCTGCTCATGCAATGCCCCCGCCCCAGACAGTCCAGTGCAATGCTCAGAGCATGCACATGTTTCCACTTCCTCTACATCCTAGCTCACCAAGTTTCCACCCAAATTGAAAAGCCTGTGTCTCAGGCACAAGGAGACCTCAGCTTCCCTCCCAGGAGGGCGTTAACACAACTCCTTGTGTCAAAGCCGAATGGTCGAAACACAGGGGCTACTCTGCTGAGAATGTTCCTAGAGCAAGAAATTTAAAAGGAAGGAGGAAGCAGATTACATGAAGGAAATAATTCTCTCTTACAGGCAGCAGAAGGAAATTGATATTCTCGCTGCCGTGAAAGGTCAAAATGCCAACTTTGAATTGAACTGTAAAGACTAAATTCTGAACAATTATTGTCGGCAGCAGCTGTAAAAATTTCAGCAAATTGCAGCTGTCTTAGGTCTTTCACCCAAAAGACCTACTCGTTTTCTCGTGCAGAGTTCACTCTCCCTTCCAACCTGGCATGAGCAACCTAGCACTAAATCCCTTTGCCAAACTAGTCCACATGGTGGCCAGGCCAACACCAAGGGAGGGCCAGGCAGACGGCGTTTCTAACATCATCTTTACACATAAACCGCTGGAAAAAGTCATAGTTTGAAATTGTTTCAGCGGCCTGGCAATGCTTTTAAAACATGATAACCATCACACTTTACTCCTCTCTGAAAGGTTAGTTTAATCGTAGATCACAAAAAATTGGTTTCCACAAATGCATAATGGTTCATCTATGTCACACTTGAACTAAATGGTTTTTTAAATGGAGCTGAAATTATTTTGATGTGTACACAGTCCCGGGTTTCTATACAACCTTTTTTAACCAGCCCATCAGGAACCTTGCCTCGAAAGCCTCATTAATAATTCAGATGTGCTGATGACTTTAAAAGATCTATGGAATTGAAGCTCAGGAAGAAAGAAAAAAAAAAAAACCTCCGCTTGACAAAAAGATAAATGAATGTAGAAAGAAGCTGTAGGAGTCTGGCAAGCTGTAGATCATCTCAGAACAGATTGTAACTTTATCATTCTGTCAGGGGGAATAATTTAAAGCACTTAATCAGTTAGCTTCGCTGTGAGGATGTAGCATTATGAATTCCTATCGTCCAATCTGTTCAAATCAAAGTGAACTTAATTATAATAGGTGAGAGAGCCAGAGCAGGAGAGAGGGGGGTCAGGGAGAAGGATCCACAAGGCAGGAAGTTTTCTGGGGGGTAAATCGAGCTGCTGAACAAAGGACAGTGAGTAAGCTTTCACCAAAGTACCCCCCACTTCCAGCCGTCGTGTTGACATTGAGGGCTTGGGGTACTTGACAGTGCGAGACAAAGTATAGACCAAGGAGAAACAAGCCAAGTGGCCATCAGCTAACCATAGATGCTGGACACACATGCACTCGCACACACACACACACATACCCCTCTGTCATGCCAGGTGAGCAATTTTTGTTAACATGTCAGCTTAGGACCACCAACAAGGCAGCAATGAATTGCTCTGATAGGCAGAAAAGGCGGCCAGAGAGGTTACTGTCTCTACAGCAGTGGGTGTGCTGAAGCTTCTCCCTTTTTCTTTTCTTATCCTAAGCCACTAAAAGGAGGCATATGATTCCCAAGTTAGACTGTCCTATTTGCCCAGTCCCTTCGTACCTATACACATGGCCTCTTTTTCCAGAAAATTTCAATCCTAGAAATAGGCGGGGTGAGGGCTGAGTCTTGGAAACTAGCATTGGATTGCTAAGAGGATGCCAGGCCACTGCGTCTCAGGCTGTGCCCTAACGCGCCGACTCAGCATTCTTCCTCCGCCATCTCTGCATCCAGGGTGGCAATGACATGCCAAGTCTTCCTTGAGCCCCCTTGTCAACAGCTTGGGTTATTATAGTCAGTTCAGACAGTGCCACTAGGAATTCTTTTCATAACTTTATACCAACACCGAGTTTTCTTTCTTGAAATTTCAAAATCCTCTGAAAACATTGGTGGCTATTCTACTTTTTAATCTCATTGGCCAGCAAAATCTGCGGGTTTAATTTAAGACCCTCAAAACTGGCTTGCAAACAAAATAGAAGAATGGAACAGTTGACATACAACTTGAAGTATGCGTTTTACAAGCAAAGCTAAGTGCAGGCTGGGAGACCGAGACCCTGTGTGAGATTCTACATCACTCACTCTGCGGCAGAGACAGTACCCCTTACGTTCCACTCAGATCGATGGACGCCCAAATCTCTCCTCTGGTACAATGACTATACCCAGTATTTGATATATTTAGCATCTTCTTCCCACCAAAGCTTTTCCGGCCACTAAAGGAACCCCAGAGAACATGACCAGCATTTGTTTTCCAACCCTTCTGTATTCTCTGAGGTCCCCCCTGGTGCCTCAAGTCCTCATGGCCCCTTGGTCATCACTTGTTATGGCAACAGAGGTATGTTTCAGGTTCTAGGGTTCTCCCTACATTGCACTGTCTCTCTTAGCAATGACTTCATTGTCAGCTTCTATCTATTGCCTTTTTGCATTTTTCTATGAACTTTCCAAAAGCTTTACCCTAGAACTAATTAAGCTTCTCATTTCTCCTTCTTGTTCTCTATCCATTTTGCCCTTTAGCAGAAAAGAAATGGTTTACAGATGAACCGGATAATGCCTATCCCAGAAACATTCAAATCAAGCCCATGAGTACCCACATGGCTAACCAGATCAACCAATATAAATCCACAAGCAGCTTGATTCCACCAATCAGAGAAGTTGAAGATGAATGTTGACTCCCAGGAGACCAGAACTATTTTTTTAAAGCCTGACAAACTTCATAAATGGTGATGTGACTTTTCTTCCTCTTACACACTGAATCACTGGTGGAAACCTTAGGATAAGTGAGATTTGCAAGAAAGATAAAGTAGACAGATCTTTCTCTTTGTTTGCCTTGAATATTGCTTCCATGTATTTTGGAGAAGAAAATGATTTCATTTATAAATGAATATACTAAAATAGTCATGTATAGCCTCTAGCATTTTAAATTATTTTTATTTATTAGAAAGAAAATATATTTTTTTTCTTTTTTTTTCATTGTCAAATATCTTCCCTAGATCTATACAATGCAAAATCAAAATGAATATGTGGCCAGACTCCTTAATGCGTATTTCTCTTCTTTCTCTCTTTTTCTTTGGGGAGAATGATGGTCACCACCACAATTAATTATAACAAAAGGAAATGGATTATTTCAAAAAAAACTTTTAATGGTTCAATGATGTAAACATGTATTTTAGTAAATTCAAAAAAAGGAGACGAAAGGGGGCAGGATGGGTGTGTATTTTGGCTGCTCTGACACCAGCTCTTAATAAATGGAGACATTTATTTTCACAGTTGAAAGTCATATTTTTATAGTTTTAGTTTTCATTCTGTATTTCTTATCCCTCCATTCATTTACTTAAAGGGAAGACCTCGCAGCTTTTCTACAATTGCCAGGTCAGGTTCAGCCAGCCACTGACAGCACCCGGAGAGGGGTGAGCACGCTGGGATGTGGACACTGAGGGCCAGATGCACAGGAGACGTGGTTCTGCCTATTGTCCTAGTGGTGGGGACTCCTCAGCTGTTATGCTTCTCACTTCATAGCTCTGAACCACCCTCGAAAGTGAGTTCAACCATGAAAGGGTCTGGGGGTCTTTCCCCATTCCCCATGTCTCAGAGATTTTACCCTGAAAGTTTGTAAACACTAATGAATCCTTTTGTGTAACAATAGGATGTGATACTACATTCATTCTTTTCACTGAATTTTGTTTTAAAGCCAGATATTTTCTATAATCAAGGAGATGACTTTTGCCAGATTTTAGCTCCTCGGGCTTTCTTTCAGTCGCTGGGACAAAACCCACAAACTTGCTACAGCAATGTAAAAATGAATAACAAAAGGAAAGCAACAAATGCACTTAAAACAGACTGTTAGGAAAGGCCTTTGAAATTTACCAGCAATGAAATCAATTGTATCAGCCACTTCAAACTGTGGTCAAAATTCGTTCTAGCCACCAGACACAGTTCCCATGTCTCAGAGCCCTGCTGTGGCTTGCATGCCAGTGTACAGTGGTCCCGGCAGCTGTTGTATTTCAAACGATTGAGCAAGTCTTTTAACTACAGGATTATCCATTTTTTATACAGTCAGCAGAGTCTCTGGAGAAACATGGATGTGACAGTAATTTTTATTTCCTTAAAAATGTAAACTGTGGACACTTGAAGAAACCAAACTTACCAAAATATCCCCCAAAGCCCCATAATATCTATTCCATTAATTCTTCAGGCCATGACCCTGTGGTACCTAGTACGTTAGTGCAAATCCGATCAGAGGCAAGCCATGCAATCACCATGGAAACATATGCCCACTAAGTCCTCCAATTACACCGTAGGCAAAATGAGCTTCCGCCTCTGTCCACTCCCTGCGGAGCCAACGTCCTCGTGCTTGTCGGCGCCGTCCTGAAGTGACTTGTCAGACTGTGTCGTCACATTCTGTAGCATTAGCTCTATAAAAGTATTGTGAATATAATGTATGTCCAATTGGGTTGTTTAAAAACTACTTATAACCAATCGCTAGCCTCCTCAGCAGACTACAATGACGTCAGCAGTCTCTATTCAGGCTTCTAGGCATCTCCTGGTTTCCACTGTGGGCGGGTCTCTGGCTGGGATTTGACAGCTTCCCTGGGAGCCGGGCCTACTTTTACATATGATTTTGCATTGGGCTCTCCTTAGCACATGCACACCAAGCCACGCTCTTCTTTCCTTCATGAACCCCGGTGGACTCTTCCCCACTCGTGTTCCTGACAATCATTTCTGAATTTGTCCTGTTTGGTCTCCTTCCAGGGGGCGATGGTGGCCACCTCAATGACCTTAGAGGAACTTAGGCCACCGAGTCCCCTGCCCGCTGCCCTCTCCTCCTCCTCTGGCCACACCAGTCAGTCTGAAAGCAGTAAACTCCCTGCCCATCATTGCTGGAGAATGGAATCTGAATTTGTTTTTTCTTTTTTAGTAAAAAGCTAAGATGGTTTTCTACAGCAAAGGGTACCCCCCCTCCCCCAAACACTAATTATTGGGAATCCATTTTCTTCTAAGGTGGAGCAGGAAGCTCATGCTGTTTGCCTTTGTAATAATGAATTGGCCGGAAAATAAAAGCAGGCGTGTGTTTAAGAAAGTGTGCAAAATGATTGGTTGGTCGCTCCTTAGACAAAACCTGCTTCCTGGTAGGCTGGCAGTGAAATGAAAACAGAAGCAAGACTGTAAGGTCACTGAAGGACTCCCAGAAGGCCAGAGCTTCCGGGTTTGTTTCTGTTCGGTCAACTCTCTGGCCCTGAGGGCGTGCTCATTCCACCCACCAGGACAAACTCATCTTTCTGGATAAATTCAGTATAGAGCGATGATGGTCATCATTGGAACAGTCAGTGTCATAAGGCTCTGTCTGATCTGCCATCCCAGGTTGAGGTTCAGAAAGGCTGTTTTACCAAACTACAGATTCTTGGGTGCTTTGGGAATCAAAGACTCACCAACAGGCTATTAAAAAACAGAAAGCACCTACTTATAAAGGCATCGTCACCTTCATCATCTTTCTTTCTAAGAATGCTTTCACTTCCGCCTGAGAAATTTTATATGTTAAAACATCACCTTGAACCAATATAAAACATCTTAAATAAAAGTGATTGTGACTAAGGCATGTGGGGGGAACACTCAGACCTCTTTCCTTTGAAAGGTTGGGACATCTAATGATGTACTTTGTACAAATGTAATTGAAGGCTTGAAATTAACTGGGAATTCAAACTGTTTGTTTAGGAGTGGAAAGGGGGGAAGTGAAAAAGCATAAGAAAATTAGGCATATTTTCATATGAAAAGGTGAGAGTCCAACTTTCCTACTAATGGTTTAATGGAGGATTCTAGAGCTACATCTGCAAATACCTAGCTATGTGCTATGAAAATGTCCTTTAACTCTCTGAGTCTCAGTGACCTCTCGGTAAATGAGAGTGATTTGTCTCGATGACTCTAATGTCCCTTTCAGAGCTGAGAGAACAGGGTCCGAGTCAGGAGTGGGAGCAGGGGACCCAGCCTTTGGGGACAACTTGCCCTGGGCTGTCACGACGGTCCTCCTTGCTGCCTCTCCCAGGTGGTACTCCTGAGGGCAGTGTGCACTTCTTGCTCCGGGCACATAGCAGTTAACTTTGGAGTCTCTTTAGGCTCAAAATACAAACTTCAAAATTCAAATCTTCCTGGAACACATTGGTTAGATGTTTCTGTGTGTTCCTAGGGTTTTCGTTGCAATCTCATTCCTGCCTGTTTTTTTTCTTGGCTCAAGGTTCAGTTTTGGTCAATCCCCCCAGCTCTAACCCGTATCTCCAATTTCCAATATGTAGTTAGAGGCTCATGAATATTGGATTTCTGACGTTTTCTTCATTTTTTTTATTTCTACTTGGGTATCTGGGTTTTAGGAAGTAATCAGTCTTACTTCTCACTTTATTCCATATTCTCTGTTTATTTGATTTTTTCTTCCATTAGTACACTAGCTATCTCTTTACTACTTGCATTAATAAGTCTAATTTTGATATATCATGCTTCATTGTGAAAGAGGAAACCCCCCCCCCCGCACCAAAAAAAGGAAGGTGTAAAAGGAAGAAGAGGTTAGAAAGAGAAAACAAAAAGAATACCAAACCAATTGACTGAGATGTTAACCACCTTACTCATAAGAGTTGAAATCCATTCAACTTGGACGTGGAGTTCCAGTGCAGAATCTGCTCCCTTTCTCTTCTGTCTATGTTATATTCTGCTATTAGTTGCTGCCTTTGCAGCGGTGGTAAAATCACCAATCACCATAGTTCACCAAAAGGCCTTTACTATTTAGGGTTTGACTCACCCTCTTTTAAAAACAGAAGGGACTGAGAATTCACTTACAACTCACCTGGTAAATTACCTTTGTGTCCCTTTTTCACTCGGCCCATGTTCCTGAAGGGCATTTTTTTTTTCTATTTAGAACAGATGACTTAACATTTAGATCCCATGTTAATTTGAGGAGGCGAGGTAGCCCTTTGGGTTTATTTATGAGAGAGTAATAGTTAGAAATGATTTCTAGCTGGTTTGTATTGGTGTGGCCATATTGGTTGTTTAAGCGAAGTCTGTTTTGATTGGTAGTTCCCCTTGCCGAACCAGTTGTTAATATTTTAAAAATTGCCATACAAAAATTCAAAGAAGACTTTAATCGTATTTCCCAAGCAACTGCAGAGCCTAATTTGCCATTCCTATGGTGAGCTTGCTTGGAACATGTACAGAGAGAAAGCAGGCTATGTGCCCGAAGCAGCAGCCCTTTGTCCCTACAACAGTCAAAGGCTCCCTGATATCACAGCCTCACATGGTTAGACTGAGAGGCAATTTTCAGTTAGACTATCTGTACCAGACCCTCCTTTTGTTGCCTTGTTTTTTTAGCAAGAAAATTGGCCTAATACTTCCATAGCTAGAGATAGGCCAAACTCAAGACATTCATCAAGGAGCTAGGAAGAAAGAACAAAAACAAAAAGGTATAAACAGCCTTTTAAAGGGCCAGCCAAGAACACATATGTCAAGGCAAGAGATAGTGCTTTGGGTTGAAAGGAGAGTGAGGTTGCATTGACCTATGTGGGATGAGAAGATACAGAGGAATATACTGCTTGATGGCTTTGGGAGGTATTTCAATAGGCGATAAGTGACTCGAGGAATGTGGAGCATGAGGGTTTTCCAGGGAGAGGGGTCTTAATGGGCCATAGCTCATTGATAAGAATGTGATTTCAATATATAGACCACTTTTAATACAGTGACAAGTTCACAGAGGGGAGCTGAGGAAAACTAGGATGAGATCTCCTGGAAGGGGCCAGAGAGTAAACAGTTTTAAGGGGCAAGCGAAGAGATTGAGACTTGGTTTAAAAAGTCATGGGAAGCCACTAAAAGTTCTAAACAGAGAACAATAAGCACTAGTGCCTGTGTGTTGTCAGGCAGGAAATTCTGAGATGTCAGTTCTTCCTGGAAGTCATCATGAGAGTGTGCCCATGGCTGAACCTGTTCTCAGTGGCGTTGAGTTCTCAGGGTGCACGCACCAAGTCAAATCTCAACATTATGAAGCTCCTGTCTTCCTCCAATATGTGTTAGGCATCCTGATAGAGACAGCAGCTTAGCTGGAGTTGTAGGGGCTCGTGTGTGGGCCGGGGGTCAGGACAATGACTATAATTCTAAAAGAGGTTCTCTGTGAAAGGAACACTGGATTTGGACCTCAAGGGAGGAACCATGTGGAGGAGTGAAGAAATGTTGGATTCTCCCAGAGTGGAAGAAGATGGGAGCTATAAATAAGAGAAGGTCTTATAGGCATGAGGAGTGAGGAGCTGAGGAGAGGATTAGGGAAGGCCCTGGGGATTGGTACATGGGGTCCACAGCAGTGTTTATAAAGTAGGGACAATGGCTGAGTTCTCCAAAAGAGGAAATATGAAAAATCAACTGGCAGGAGACTGTTAGGGGGCCACACCCATGATTTTAGAGGCTAAAAGGAATAACATAAGTAGACACTCCTGGGATAAGGGATTTAGGGTACTCGAGACTCAGGAAATGGGAAACGTGAGAGGGAAACTTTCAGATAGAGAGGGAGAGTCATCAATATGGTTGGAGATGAAGGGTATTGAAGATGGTGATCCAGTAGTAAAAGGACTCACTTGACAAGGCCAGGAACCTTGTCTGGTTGTCTTTATCCCCAGAGCATTCATGAGGCCTGGCTCAGGGTAGGCAGTCAGCCGCTATGTGCAGCTTTGGGCTCCATGGGCAGTACAAGTCGGATGCTCTTCTAGGTCACTGGCATTCTTTCTGGAGAAGAACTCAAAAGAGAAGGATCTCGAGGTGGGCCTCTTCTTTCACTTCCCCGTTCATGTCACCCCATTGTTTCTTCCCCCCTACCCCCCGGAAGCACTGGTTTCAGGGCAGCTTTGGTGTCAGGGTTCTTAAACTCATTGCTCACTTGGCTTTGGTGGCCTTTCTTCACAGGCAGCATGAAGAAAGAGTTTCTTTCTGACCTGGTGAAACTGACCTTAATTTCTAAGTAGATTTTTAAAGATTTAAGTTTCCTTTGGTCTATTTAGCCCCTTGAGGATGTCTGTGTTTCTTCTCTTCCACCTCGCTTTTCAGCAGAGCAGGGATGAAAGTGTCCCCAAAGCTTGTCAGTGTGTCTGCCGCAGGAAGCAGTTCTGGGCCCACTGCTCAGGATCTTAGCAATGCAGACGTGGCCCCGGCACGGGCCTGCCAGAGGCAACCAGAACTGTCCTCACGTGGGACTCAGGCTCAGTGTGAGAAGGTGGCCAGCAAGTAAGGGAGGCCCGCCAGCAAGGTGATGGCCCCTCACTTCCACCCAGATCCACTGGCGGCCCCAGGGAGGCCTGCTCCCCTCCCCTCCTATGGCTGAGTACAGGCTGAGACAAGTTTGACGAGAACTGCAATATTTCAAACATACACCGAGATCTGCCTGAAAATCCTAATTAAAAATGTCCCATTTCGAGGCAGCGGGATCATCCCTGCCTAAAACTTCTGGCCCACTGGCCACCACTTCACACCCAAAGTAAAGAAATTCCCCACTTCACACCCAAACCTGCACTCAACACATCTTCAGGGGACAAAGGAAAAGTGGTACGCTTACTCCGAGGTTAGCCGACATGTTCATTAAGGAAAAGGAGCGTGGCTTATTCATCTGTGTTTCAAACTTTCGCTGGTTGGCATTATGATTGTGATGATAAAGTAACGGCTGTGACGGAGCGGGAACAGGGGGGAAGGATGAATGCTGGTGCTCTGAAATGATCTACCCAACCGTCATCTGTAACAACCAGTGATCACTCTCTTGTCTTGTAAAAAGGGTTTGTACATAACTTGTACATGGTTTCATTTTGTATTTTTCGCAGATTAAAAATTTATGTATTTGTGTTCTAAAAGGAGCGTTTCTTGTGTCTCTGTAGCAGCCACATGGCCACGGGGGATGGGGGGCGGGGAGTGAGAGTGACAAAGTCCCTGAGTTCCCCGCAGGTTGCTATGTTCTCTAGGATAAAGGCAAAGTTGGGGACTCACAGGATTTGTGGGGTTGCCTTTCCAGCTTTGATTGCAAGTAGTCCCTCACCTCTCCAAGGACTCTGTCAGAGGTGCCAACCCAGGACTGGAGTGGGCAGTGGGGAGAAAAGAGCCAGTTGTTAGCTGTGATGCCTGAGATTCCCTACGAGTGGGCACCACAGGCTCCTGCAGACCCTCCAGCATTCGGGCCTCTAGAGAAATGGGCAGCCTTTGGGTAAGCTCTTGAAGAGCTAGAACGTTTCTCTCCTCAGCCACCTGCTTCCAAGCTACTTCCCCTTTCTTGACATCTGCACAGTGACATCCTGCAAACCCAGGACACCCTGTGAAAGGTTGACTCCTCCTGTTCCACGCTCATCCCCAACAGAGCGATGGACAAACTTCATCTCAAAATGGGGCCTCTTAAATGACCGCTGCCAGTTCAGGGCCATGATTTAAATCATAGGCAGAATCCTATGAATCTGAACTCTTTCAGGGAGGCTGGCTCCCCAGGTTAAGGCTGGTTTATCCTGAAGGAAGGGAGAAAAGCCTTTCAAGTTCTTTGTAGGCGCCGCTTACAATGTAGTAACACCATGTATTCTAGAGATTCTCATTCGTTCATCAGCCAAGTATTCACTGAACAGCTACTGCGGTTATATTTCTCTCCCGGGAGCTGGGAACACAATAGTGAACAAGATCGTGATCGCAGTCTCCGGTCTGGGGAGGAATGGAACCAACAAATAAACAGGTTATTGTCATGTATTAAAAACTGATCTATGGGGTGAGTACAGTATACCATTGGGAACACATAAGACAGGCACTTAGCCATTTGAAGAACAATCTACCAATTGATTGATACTTTCAAAAACAAACCCCTGTTCTACCTAAGCCAATACCAGCCCAAACCAGAACTCATTCATTCACAGGGGTCAGCAAAAGCAGGCTTACCTGTCAGAATGTGCCAATTCCTGACAGTCTTTGCACTCCGGTCTCTCAACTTGCCTTTTCCAATATTTGCTAACAAATCTGAATGTTGTTGGGGGAATGTAATTGCAGAGCATATGGTCCCCATTAGTTAGGCAAACTCCACTGCCAAATCCGGCTCCAAGGAAGGAGTCTGCATAAAGGATGAAGTATTAGGAAAAGATCGACAGTGACAGAGAAAGCAAATAAAAGAGATGAGACAGTGAGTTACAAAATAGCCAGCTCGGCATCTGCAGCACAATGAATGTGGAACATATTTTTCTATTTGTTGAGAAAACAATATATGTGAATTTGTGCTAAAAATCTCCCTGTAGCAAAAATCAAAGTAGACCATTCACCAGAATCAATGTTAACTGCTTTGCAATGTCAGATAAGATAGATTCTGCCTGGGAGAAAAACGGGGGCGGGGGGAGGGAGGGGGGCAGAATAGGCAGTGTGCAAAGTAAATAAAGCATGAAACATCAAAATGTAAATACAGGCTCACCGCTATTTTAAATGGTAATGGACCAGGCCTTGGAGAGAAGAAACAGAGTCTCATGCTTACTAACCTTTCACATTCAGAGTCTGAAAATAGAGGCTAACAATCAGACATTCAAGGCATCGACAAAGACACAAAGACCTGGAAAAGATGGCTGAGCAAGCGGGGAGCATGGGGTGTCTTGGAGCCAAAGGCAGTTCCCTGTCCAGACCAGGCTCTGAAAAGTGTGGAGGAAGCAAACCAATGCCTGTGCCCAGACCCACCCTTGCAGCTCAGCCGGCCTGCTCTGTCCAAAGAGCTAATGTAGGCACTTCACACCCACTGCCCACCTAGGCTCTTTGGTTTCAGTCCATTATAATGATCTCACCCACTTCTAATTTGACAGATTTCTTTAAAAGCAATTTATCTTAATCTGGTCTTTGCAAATCAACCAACTTTGTTTTTGTAGAATCAACACCCTCTTTCTTATACTTCCATTTCTATTTAATTAAATTGCATGCGCCGGTGGCAAGTACACATCCACAATCAAGCCTCGGTCTGCTGGTACCCTCAGGTGGTGAAAGCACAGGGAGGCAGGTGGAGTAAGGAGCAGCCCCCAGGACATACAATGTCAGGGCACCATGGAGAGCAGGGAGGATGTCCACAGGGCACACAGAGAGAGCATCTGCTCAGCCAGCTCACTGGTAAGTAATGCTTGAGGAATTGGGGTTCTAAGGGAAACAACTAGAAATATCCATCAGTGGAGGATGAGTTAAGTGAATTTATTCATCCATTCAATGGAGTACTAGACACCCAGTAAAATGGCTGAGTTAGATTTGTGTGTATAGGGGTTGCCAACCAAGTCTCAGAGGCCAAATGTGGCCTGCTGCCTGTTTTGTAAGGCAAGTTTTGTTGGAACACAGCTGTGCCCACTCATTATATATCATCTATCGCTGATTTCCTGCTGGAACAGTGGAGATGAGCAATTGCAACAGGGACTGTGTGACAGGTAAAGCTTAAAGCATTGACTAGTTTACCTTTCACAGAAAATGTTGGCTGACTCCTGGTTTACTCTGCATACGGGGAGAAAAATAATGTAGAGTAGGATCCCATTTCTGTTCAATGATTAAGTATAGCTTATGCATTTATAAAAATTTGGAAAAAAAGAAAAAGATCAAGCCATAAGCAGTGATTGTCAAGGTAGGGCAGGAGGCAGAGGGGGAAAATTAAGAGATGTGTAAGGCGTTTGTGCTTTTCACTTAGACACTTCTATTTTGTTCAAGTTTATGTAGATCAAACATGAATAATTATCACCAGAAAAAATGATTAAATTACTTCTTTATGGGAAACATAAATAAATAAGGGCCCAGGGCCACAAAGGATATAAGGAGCTTTACCAGAATGGGAAAGAAGGCCTGCTCACTCCATCGCCCATTCCAGCCCTCGGCATCTCAGGGTTCCCTGTTTCCACAAGTTGCACACAGCAGGCAACCAGGAGGCACAGGGACATTTTCTCTACGGTCCTGTGTTTGCTGCAGTTGTTGAGCTCTGGGCCTGCCAGGCTAGCAAGCATGTGTCTTATTCCACCACAAACTTCTTCCTGTGATTGCATATCCAGTGAATGCAGCGCCCTCTATGCACCCGCAGGAGGAACCTGCAGCTCTGAGTTGCCAAACCTTAAGCTCCAACGCCGCCGTGCGCTCCCACGGGCTCCACTGGGCAATGCCTGTTTGGATCATGAACTTATTCTATTTCAGTCTTTTTATCAAGGGATCTTCTCAAGAACGGATATGCCTTTCAAAGGTCTTCATTCATTTATTAAAACAAAAATGAATGAATGAATTAAAATAGATCATGCCTCCTAGTGGCACCCATTTAAAAAGTATAAATTTAGTAAACAATAAAAGTAAACCTCCTTCCTGTTCTGTCTCAGCCACCGAGCTCCACTCCTGTAGACAATCACGTTTCATGTTACTTTTGCACCTTCCAAAAGTAGTTTATGTATATTCAAGCCGGATCCAAGATAGCGTGCTATACACTTTATATACACTTTATATGGCTTTGTAAAAACAATATAATGTTCAGATTGTTCTTATCTATCCATCAGTCTTTCTAAGTGTTACATATTCTCTTTCCCTCTCCCTTCCTCTCTCTCTAAACAAAATTTTTTAAAGGAGGAAAAAGTAATTTATTTAGTCTTTCTCTTACCTACTAACATTTAGGTTGGTCCTCAGTCTTCCATTTCACCTACAGCCTCAGTGAAGATTCTGTGCATATGTCTTTGTGCACAAATGTGAGTATAACAGTAGGATAAATTCCCAGAACTTGAATTGTTCTGTCATTTTTAAAAACATTTTAATTGTATTTGATACTGGCAAATTATCTCCCCCAGAGGGTGTCTTAAATCATAATCTTACCATCTATCACAGAGTCTCTGGTTTTCCATACCTTCTTCAACATGGGATATTATGTGAACCAGGATGCTTTTGACTGCAAGTAGCAGCATATCCAGCTAAGTGTGGTGTCCATCATCTGATAAAGTGAGAAGCTCAGGGGGGAGTCAGGCCCGGGGCTGGATGCAGGAATGTGCCCTCTTTACCAGGAGTCTCGGAGCTCTACGTTTTCAGCAAGTTCATGATGTCTGTGCTCATGGTCCAACAGTCACTGCAGTTACTTTTGCATTCACATCAGGCATGACAGTGTCCTGTGAAAAACAGAGGGCATTTTCTCTATGGGTTCTTTTTATTACAGAGGAAACGTTTTCTAAGGCATGGTATACTTCCCTTCAGGTCCCATTGACCAGGATGGGGTCCTGCACCCATCTCCCCAAATAATAACCAGAAAAGGGTCTGAAAATTATGTGTTTGATTTAGAGCCATCCTGGTTTTACCGGTTAGACCAGGCGTGGGACCACCTCTTTCATTAGTTGGGTTGGAGATCAAGCAAACAAACAAACAAAATAAATGGTTACAGAGCAGCCACCAAATAGTGGGCCAATCTGAGAGTTGAACTTTTAAATTATAAACAAGGTTAAGTATCCTTTCATATTTTTATTGCCAACTTTTCCATTTATGTTTTTTTCTTGTTGACTTTCCTATATAATTTATTTTAAAGTTAGATAGTTCTTTAATTTGTTCATTAAATTTTTCATTTAAATTTCAAAAATAGTACATGATCCCCACAAACAATGACAAGAGAATGAAGTAATTTTTCACCCCCTCAATTGTGAAAGCAATGTTAAGATATGCAAAGATGTAAAATTATGTGGAGAAATGTTTAATACTTTTTTTTTTTTTTGCAAAACAGGCCTATAAATACTATACTATAAATATAAATATGCAACCTGCTTTTCTTTATTAAAATGTAGAAATAATTAATAAACATAAATTTAACTTATCCTTTTAAATATCAATTTATAGTGATAAAAAGATACAGGATATTACTATTCTGTATTATGCATATTCCTAAGTGAAGAAGCCACTCACTTTTATGACATTCAACTTATTTCCTTTTTTCCCCCTAATCTGGAGTTTCCTTCCTTCTGATGGAACAGGTGATGCTGTTCTGAGGAGACATCATTGAGAAAGTGGATGGAATCATGAGAGAGGCTAAAACTAAGAATCTTAAGGATTGTGGTCTGTCGATTAGAGTTATCCCTTTATTCACAAAAAAAAGAAAACAACCCTTGACTATAAGAAAATATATATATGCTTTCAAAGATAACCATTGGTATAAATAAAAATGGAATATATACATATGTATAAATATATATACACACACACACATATATATACTGAAATTTCATAAGTGAAACGCTATATAAAGTGAGGCAAACATAGGCATATCATGAGAAATTAACAAAAGAGACAGCGAAGAACTCATGGACACAGGCAGGAGTGTGTTGATTGAGGGGTGGGGGGTGTGGAGGTGGAGAAGAGTATGGAGAGAAAAAATGGTGATGGGGAAAAATAAAGAGGAAAAATAAAAAAGATAGAAAATGGCAAATTTAAGACTGAACACATTGTATAAATACATAAAATGGACTAACTTTATTTTTGAAAAGACGTATGATGGAAAAGTAAAACCTATAAGTATGCTTTATAAAAATGTTAACAGAAAAGGGATTTAGAATAGTTGAAAATAAAAGCATGTGTGTGCAAAGGCATTTTGGGCAATTTAGATTTATCTTTTTAAACAGAAGAGAGTAGATTCTTAATATCAGAGAATGTTTAATTTTACATCAGAACAAATATCATTGAATGAAAAATATCATGGCAGTTTTTATAATAAAGGTACAATGCAATCATACTAGTACATCTCACAATCAGATATCAGACTTGAATATCACATCATCAAATTTCATAAAGCAAAAGTACAGAAAATGTAAGAATAAATATTTAGAAACAAATTAGTGTGAGGTATTAATTCATTCTCTCATTTCATTACCTATCAAGTGGACAAAAATAAGCAGGGCTATAAAAGTAATAACAGTATTAATAAAAACATTCAAAAATTATAGTATACATTACTCCACAATAAATGCCATAGCCCTGGTTGGATTCCTCAATAGTTGGAGTGTTGTTCCTTATACCAAAAAGGTTGTGGGTTCAATTCCACATCAGGGTGCATACACGAGGTTGCAGTTGAGGGTTCAATCCTTGGTCCAGGTTCATATGGGAGGCAGCCGATCAATATTTCTTTCTCTCTCTCTCTCTCTCTCTCTCTCTCGCTCTCTCTCAAATCAATAGAAACATAGCCTTGAGTGAGGATTTAAAAAATGGCATAAGTAGAAAGTATATACATTATTTATTGCAAGATTATTAATAACTAATAACATCAGAAAGAAAAATAAACCAACTAAAAATTAAATTTTTAAAGCTAAGAGATTATCTTAGCTGAAAAAAAGTATAGCAACAGTAAAAATATAGGTCATGTATTAAAAGACATTTTTTAAGACAAGTATAGTCAACAAGAACAGGTATGTTGAATATACAAACAATTTCCCCCAAATCAATAAGAGAGACCATAATCCAATGAAATAAAATAAAAAAGAGATATGAATTTAAAATTTATGGAAGTAGAAACTCAAATGGTCAACATATTCATACAAACATTCAACGTAAGGAATGATTTATCAATGCCAAAAAACCACAGTGGGGTTTTCACCCCATCATCTCTAGTATATTTGAAGATGTACATAACCTACAATCAACCATTTTTCCTCCTGCGTAGATACTACAAAAGTCCCCACCCAGATGTGCAGAAAGAGGTAGGCAAAATATTTTCAGAGAAGCAGTTTTACATGTGGAAAAAAAAAAATTGGACGCAAACTAGATGTCCATCAACAGAAAAACAGATTGTGGTATATTTGGCAAGTGCATTTCAATAGAGCAGTAAAAGTTAATGAACTATAGCCACATAAATCAATCTTGATGACTCACGCAGACACAGTCCTGAGGTAAAAATAAAAAATAAAAAGCAAGAAAGGGAAAAATGAAAAAAGCAAATTTTAGAACTCCTATGTTTTGTGCCAAGTTTTAAACTTATTTAACCATGTTATTCCCCAGGAACACAAGAATTACTACAGACAGTGTAAACTTATAAAAATATGCCAAAGAATGGCTGGTGCGGAACCCTGGGTAGTAGGCACCTGTAGAGGAGGGAGCAAACATGTTTTGGGAAAATGCATTAACTGTTTTGCTCAGTTTTACACGTTCCACAAGTGTTTACCTTAATATCCTTACATCAGTTTTCAGTTTTCATGCCTGCCTTTTCACAAATTTTAACAGTCAAAATGTCCGAAGGGACAAAATAAAGGCTATGAGCATGATGGGGTGTGAGCGCAAGAGAGGGACACACACCCAGCCTGGTCAGTCACAGGCAGCTCCCTGGAAGGAGGAAACTGGTGCTGAGTCCTGAAGGATAAGAATGAATTGAATGCTTTCTTCTAGTTTGAACAGAAACAGAAAGACTCTAAGACTGTTCAAACTATGTCCTTGTTTTGGTTGGTTCGTTTGTTTTGTTTTTGTTGTTGGGCCTGCAGGCCAAAGAAAGGCAGCTGACTTTCACTACAGTCAAGGAGCTAAGAATGGCTTTTACATTTTTAAAATGGCTACATTTTAAATGGTGGTAGGTGTCATTTGTCAGTTCTGCCTCTTGGTCTGCAAACCTAAAATATTTACTCTCTGGAATTTTAAGAAAATGTTTGCTGATTGCTGGTACTTTATATGCTTGTTTCCTAGTGATGCTGTGTGTATCTTCTAGATCAGCAGTTCTCAACCTGTGGGTTGCGAACCCTTTGGGGGTCGAACGACCCTTTCACAGGGGTCGCCTAAGACCATTGGAAAACACATATATAATTACATATTGTTTTTGTGATTAACCACTATGCTTTAATTATGTTCAATTTGTAACAATGAAATTGGGGGTCACCACAACATGAGGAACTGTATTAAAGGGTCGCGGCATTAGGAAGGTTGATAACCACTGTTCTAGATGCTGGGAAACAAAAACACTCTGAGTTATGAAACCGATCAGAGACTCAAAGGAATAAATGCAGTTTTATATGAGTCAGTTGCAAAGGACAGAAACATAACTAACACTAACTTAAGCAAAAGACGTGAATTACTTGCTTGTGAGTCTGAAAGCCCATGGTGATGACTTCAGATGCAACATGACCCAGGTGTTCGAATGATGCAAAAATTTTGTCTCTGTTGCCTACTCTGTCTCCTCTGTGCGGGCTGCCTTCTCAGGCAAGCCCCCACTGTGATGGCCAAGAGCAGCTCCAGGCTTCCAACTGACCAGCTGGGCAGCCTGCCATTCACGACTATTTTAGAAAAAGTCTGAGGGTATAGGTTCCTTATCCTGGATCAAATGTCCACCCCTGGATGTGAGGATGGTATTATAATATATATCCTTGGAAAATATGTCCCCAAAGTGTAGGAAGTCGTTTTCCTGCAGAAAAAGAATCTATAATAATAAAAGCGTAATATGCTATTAGACAGTTTGTCCTTCCAGACGAACCCAGGGCTGTGAGCCCCTTGCATGAATTTCATGCATCGGGCTTCTAGTAAGACATAAAAAGGAAGAATGGATACAAATGTCCCCTAAAGTTTAGGGCCTAAACAATTGATGGCAGACACTGGTTTTGTTTACCCAACAACTATTTCATCTTTACTCCCATCTCTGCCTCAAGATCCCAAGGCTGACTCT
Source organism: Myotis yumanensis (assembly GCF_028538775.1). Taxonomy (NCBI): domain Eukaryota; kingdom Metazoa; phylum Chordata; class Mammalia; order Chiroptera; family Vespertilionidae; genus Myotis; species Myotis yumanensis. The sequence continues at coordinate 46,964,961 of NW_027223764.1, read as the reverse complement.
CCCCAAATCTTTGGGTGTAATACATTCTTCTCTATTTCCTATTTAGTCTGCTCACTTTGGGCGGTACCAAATGTTTGGGTTACCTCTGTGTTGGTTTCAGTATGTAGCTCTGAATTCACATTCTTTGTCTCCTTGTAACTGAATGACTTCTTTTCTTTGGTTTCTCAACACTTGTAAAAATTCATCTGCTTAGATAGTTCCTTTTTTAATCCATATAAGAAATTAGTGGGAATTTTGGCATGTGCCTAAAGCCAAGAATCAACTGATATTTGAAACACCTCCATGGAAAATAAACTTTTGCTTACCATATTTTCAACATAATTAAAACTATTAGGATGGCAATCTACTTCTTTAGCTAGTTTTCTAACGAGGAGTAGGAATGGGAAAAGGAAATAAAGAGGTGAGGAGTAATAATATTTTGCCATATTTATGGTGAGAAGCTGTCTAATGACACACTTCCTCAATTCTAGATAACAGAAAAAGACTTAGTTATTATGATCAAGGTGCCATCTAATTCACACACAGTCCTTAGATCATGCCAGGCATCAGGCATGGGCAAAACTTTCAGGTCCTGATATCTTAGCTCAATGCAGGAATTGTACCCAAATAATAAGTTTTGTGGGAAAAGCAGAAAATGTACACAGATATGGATTGCCCATATTAGACATCAAGTTTGGAGACAGAGATGTAGGGATTTTAGAAGGTGTTCCCCTTGAAATCAGACAACCAATGGTTCCAGGCTGCCTGTCACTACTTTAGCCAATGGAATCATATGAGTGTTTATTCCGGCAGTGTGGAAGAGCAGCAGGTCATCCACAAAAACCTGCTTTGTAACCTCCCATAAACCAACTGCCTATATAGGGTAGGACAAGGATTACATGGGGAAGTAGGGATTACAGGCATGGGAAGTAGGCTGGGGGTGGGACTCCATTGTATGGGCAACAAAATTGTTAATCTTTCCATGATAATAGGCAGTTCTTGAATGTGAATGGACCACATTCCAAAGTTGACTCCCAAGCCCAAGAATTGACTCCCAGGTCCCAAGGGCTTAGTTACAACTCCCAGCCAGTGTAGAACATCCTTTCTTAAACCAGAACAAGGCAATCACAGTTAACAGAACATGATTATATTTCTGTTAATGTAAAAACATTCAAACCTGTAAAGAATTTTTGTGAGTTTATTTGAGCCAAACTGTCAACAGTTGCCGGGAAGCAAAATCTCAATAGATTGGAATAATGCTCCAGAGAATGGTGTTTTTATTTTTATTTTTTAACCTATTTTTATACATCATAATCAAAGGAGGATATATAGGTGGGTTACATGAAATCCATTGGTGATAGATTAGAGAGGCGGGAGAAAGCAAAGCAGGAAACCTCTGGGATTGGATGAAAAGTAAAATGATAGACACATGCTTCTTTTACTTACCTAGGTGCAGGTTAGTTAACAATCAACAATTAACATGATAACAATAACAATGAAGGAATTTGCGGTCTCTGTCCTGGTACCCAGGGCATTTGGTTGTGCCCTGACGGGTCCATGAAAAAGGGAATTTACAAGGACCCTGACATTTCAATGATATGTTATCATAGATACAAAAAGACAATATTCTCAGTTAAGGTAAAGATTGACCTTGTCAGGGAAGATACTGGCCTAGGAGGTGACTACCCACCATAACTGCTTTTAGTTAAAATTTAATTTGAAACCATCCTTTGTGGTTAATTTAGGTCTTTGAGTTTGCAAGACTGTCATGCAGGCCTTCCCTGAGCTTGTCAGGTTAACATGTGGCTCGTTTTGTTCACATTTCCCATAACCATGGCTAGTTCCCAATATTCTGTTTTTGCTTCTAATACCCTTTGATCTGAGCCAGACTAAAGTCAGGGCTACAGAAACAACCCATAGGCAACCAACTCCAAAGAACATCTTCCAGCAACAATCTTCTCAGCCCCTGACACACCATTCTTTACCTCACACCCTCCATGTCCCTTAGCCTCTCTCAGTTGCTTCAGCTCAGTCACATGTGGGCTATGACTCCATCACTGGCATTGGAACTACCTCCCCACTGATGGGTATATCTAGTCCTGCCCATGTCCAATTTTCTAGCCAGAAGTTAGTTGTTCTGGTTCAGGTTGCAGTGGCCCCAAAACACTGTGGGTCTTGTGTGATTGGAAGTCCCTATTCAAGCAGTGAGGGTCCCAGTGTTAGTCACTTGAGACAACTATCCCAGCAGAACAAACACAGAGGGACAAATCTCAGTGCAAACCTCAGAAAGCCTGACTCCGTCTCCTCTAACTCATCACTGGGTACACTAACAACCTTCCCGCAACTCCTCCAGTACTGATACCAGGCCACATCCTCCACACAGCACCGTGCAGCCAGCAAGACAGCTGGGTAACCTCTGTAGTAACCTGCCTGGGTTTGAATCCTGCTCTGCCTCCCATGAGCCATGTGGCTGCTGTTTCACCTCAGTTCCTCAGTTTCCTGGTAGAAAAAAAATGGGGCCATTAATAGTTCCTACAACCATGATTATGAAAATTGAGTGAGTTAATATTGGTGGCTGTCCCAGACAACACCATGGACATAGTGTTGTATGTGCTGATCAAGATAACAGCCCATCGAATGCTGCCTTCCTTAGACATAGCTGTTCAGTTTCTAAGACATCACGTCTGCATTCCCAAAGCCAAAAAAGGAGACCTGTCAAGGATAATGACAGGCTGATGAGGAACTGAGCAAAGAAAAACCTAGCAAGGACCAATCAAAAGGCCACTACATAGCCCATCCCAGGAAACAGCCTTGAACCCGTGCTAGCTCCCACAAAGGCCAGTATTGAGAACTTGACCCTGACTCAGAAACAGACAAAATCATAGAGGAGGAAGCACAAGGCTCCAGCCAGAAAATTAGCAAGTTCTACCTGTAAGAGAAAGAAAGAAAGAAAGAAAGAAAGAAAGAAAGAAAGAAAGAAAGAAAGAAAGAAAGAAAGAAAGAAAGAGAGAGAGAGAAAGAGAGAGAGAGAGAGAGAGGGAGGGAGGGAGGGAGGAAGGAAGGAAGGAAGGAAGGAAGGAAGGAAGGAAGGAAGGAAGGAAGGAAGGAAGAAAGAAAGGAAGGAAGGAAGGAAGGAAGGGAGGGAGGGAGGGAGGGAGGGAGGGAGGGAGAGAGAGAGAGAGAGAGAGAGAGAGAGAGAGAGAGAGAGAGAAAGAAAGAAAGAAAGAAAGAAAGAAAGAAAGAAAGAAAGAAAGAAAGAAAGAAAGAAAGAAAGAAAGAAACCAGGCAGAAGTCCCTAGCTGTAGCCACTGAGATGCTTCCTGGAGGAAGGTGGCTGACTTTTTATCAGATGTGTCACTCGGTGAAATAATTGCTGGCAATAATGGTGCAATGGCAGTCTGCTCAGAGTGCTATTTATCTGTGTCTGTTCTAGCTTTCAACTTCAAAGCGCCCACTGCCTCACAGAGCACATCAAAATGACACCACTGTTGTTAATGACAGTGGGCTAACGCAACACACAGAAGTCAAGTGATTTCTCTAGATAGGCAAAAGAAAAAATCTCTCATGGACAAGCCAGGCTTGTGTGTGCACACCCTGATGCCCCATTTTAATTCACGGCTGGGGAGCTGGAACTGGCTGCAGATTTATTCATCCTCAAGAAACACGAGAATTTGAGGAAGATGAGGGGAGATGATTTACCGAGGACTAAAAGCAATGCAGAGATTATAGAAAGGGGATTATTTATTCTGGTTTTCCCAGTAATTTGTTTCCATGTTACAGGTGACCAGATCTCCTAGTGGGATCAGAAAACCCATGGAATCAATTGCGAATAAGAGCGAAAAGACTTCCATTGTCTTTTACCTCCCACTTATCCTGCCATACTTTCATCTGACCATTTCCTTCCACCTTTCTTGTCATGTACTGCAGGCGAGTGACATTTAGACCTGGCATCTTTAAGGATCCTCAGCAAACGATTCTAGGACCATTTCTACCCTACCCGTGTGGTTAGTGTGGCTCAAATAAGTCAACCACACTCTCTTAGACTCCTCAGGTTCAACTTCTTGATTTTTTTGCTCATGTATCCTGCAAATTTCATGCGTCTTACATCAACACACCCCACCCTTCTCTTTGAATCTGTCTCCAAGCTGTCCATCAAGAGCACCCACTGCGAATGTGATAACCATGATGATGGGCTACTTTACATGCTTGTTATTTCCAATCTCACCTGGGTCCATATTTCTCCATAATCCATTTCCTCACCTATAGTAAACTGCTTTTCATATTTCTATAGCAGCTTTCACGAAGTTCAATACACATATAGCTAATTAGGGGCTTATTAAAACATATATATCTGGGCCCCCTTTAAAAAGATTCTGATTGAATAGAACTGGGGCGGAGCCTAAAAACATGCAGCTCTAAGAAACTTGCAGGTGATATTAGTGATAGTCCATGGGCTGCATTTTCAGCACCACTAACATTACAGCTCCTGGCATATAGTAAATTTTCATTATATAAACACTTTAAAAACCTTAATTCTTTATTCTTTAGATTCCACATGTAAGTGAAATCATATGGTATTTGTCTCTTTCTGTCTGACTTATTTCACTTAATATAATATCCTCTAGGTCTATGTTGTGGCAAATGGTGAGAATTCATTCTTTTTCATGACTGAGTTATATTCCATTGTATATATGTGCCACTTGCTTCTTTATCCACTCAATTATTTTTGAAGGGGGGGGGGATTGGGGCTGGGTAAAAAAGGTAAAGGGATTGAGAAGTACAAATTGGTACAAATAGTTATGGGGATGTGAAGTACAGCATAGGAAATATAGTCAATAATATTGTAATAATTATGTATGGTGCCAATTATGTGTTATTGGGAAGATAATTTTGTAAATTATCTAAATGTCTAAACACTATGCTATATACCTGAAACTAATGAAAAAATATTGAATGTCAACTGTAATTGAAAAATTTTAAAAAATGAAGAAAAAAAGAGAGGTGAGGAAGAGGAGAGAAGGGGCAGAGAGAAAACCAAAACTTTAATTGGTTCCTTTCTCCACTTTAGCAGGCCTCATCTACATGGCAACAACAAAAATTACTGCAAAATACAAACTCTTTTTAACATCCCTACCCCTCAGCTTATGTGTTTACCCAATTCTGACCTTTCTCTTCATGTGTAGAAGGAGTGACTTCATTGCTGGCTTATTGAAATAGGCAGGACAATGGGAGGTTTATGGATGAAGGCCTGGGTCTGGTCTTCACTTGACTTACTCATCACCTGCCCTCAGCACCAGGGGGAAATAAATGTGGGAAAGGGACTTTCTCCTGGTCAGCCCCAGAATTCTGACACAGCTGACTATTTTTCTCTTGACTCTAGAAAATGGGAATGTGCAATGCAAGTGGAATAGTAGCTGGAGCAAGGATTCTGGAGCCAGGCAGACCTAACCTTATATATAAGCTCATCATTGTCTACCTTTGGAAATCACCTTAATCTCTTCTCCTAAAAGCAGTTTTACTGATTATTGTAGACATGAATCTTTGATCATAAGCTTAACAGTACAAGAAATATAACTTCCATTATTTTTCTCCAATGTTTAAAGTCCTCATGCAGCTAGGGAGCAGATACTCATTTAAGGGCTTCTCTTTTCTTTTCCCAAGGTTCTTTGTTTTGGGTTTCTGATCCAGGGTTAGGCAGGATCTATCCATACTGACATCTGCTGAGATGCACAATTCCATCTGGTATTTTATTGTCAATCCATGCAGGTTGCCCCTGAGTCATGCCTCATTCCTGAACCCAAGGCCTGGTCATGCTTACCTCTATCTGAGCTGGTTTCATGCCCTTCCTGGCTGTACTGATGCCAGTCTGCTGCTTCCTGGCTTTATCAGGCTATAAGAAACTTGGAGGGGTCCTCATGGCCGTGCCACTGTCAACCTGAATTTGCCTACTGCTCTTGCACCTGGCTAAGACTCGAGGAACTCTGTGAGGCCACCTATAGATCATTACCCTGGACACCCAGTGTGCCATTTCTACCTGCGGCCTTCCTTCTTCCCAGGGCTGTACCCGAGAACCAGAGGCACAACCCTCTTGGCATTCAAATTCTTTAAAGCTATTTATTTTTGAAAATTAAAATCCTAGGTTCTTTAAAATCAAAAGCCTTTTTCTTCTACTTTATTTTTTAACAGTCATTTATGAGTCTATGAGAAATGAGTGTCACTTGGGAAAAGGTAATGGCTACAAAGAAATTACAGGAAAAATGTCAGTTAATATTTCAAAACAGCTCAACCACATGCACAAAGTAGGATAAGACTACTTTGAGGTTTACCATGAAGGTTCAATGCTGTCGCATAGGTTAAGTTCATAGCAGTCTCTGATTTGAAACAGATATTAGATAAATATTAGTTCCCTACCATTAGTTTCTTCTACCTTTCTGACCATTTGTCTTTTCCTCAATGGCTTTCCTTCCCTTGCCTTTTTCTTCAAAATATAGCGGTTCCTTACTTTTTATGTATTTCCCTCTCAAAATGTTCTACCTTTTATGATCCTACTGACCACCTACAGACACTTCACATTCATCTTGTCCAGAACAGCACCCAGTGTTGTCTCTCCATTGGCCATCCTCTGACAATATTGTATTTCTAATAGTTACATGAGATAATGGCATTCCCCAGTTTAAATATTTACAATGGTGCTTCATTTCCTATAATTAATGGTACTTAAAGGCATTGGCTATCTAGCACCAATCATCATGTGCATCATTAATCCTCAGTTCTTTTTCCTTCTCCTCTGGTCTTCACTCATATCCCAAATCAGTGCTCAGCAGAGTGTTATAAAAATAACTGGAAGGGGTGACCAATTGTGATTTGACACAAGAAATTTATTACTACTCAAAAAGTAGAAGTTTGGGGAAAAGTGTATATATCTTAAAATACATCAATCCTTTCATTCCCCATTTCAGCAAATGCCTTCTACTCGGCAACAACAAAAATTACTATGAAATACAATTTTTTTTAACTTTCTTAGAAGTTACATATAACAGTACTAGTATATATTACATAGAGTAGTGCTTTCCTATAATAGTATCACATTCCTAATAGCAAAAATAAGAAAAGGGAAAAAAAAGGCTAAACATCAATAATCTATCTACATCATCATGGTATTTATTGCATGGTCCAGTGCTTGGAACATAGTAGATTCTCCCATGGAGGCTTTGCTGGTGCTGGGACACTCCTGATAGGTGAAGGTCACACAATGCCACTTCCTTGGGCACACAGTGGCTGGCATTGCCCCTTTCCCACCAGCCACCTTGTTTTTCACCTGGCACCATCACACTCATTTTTCAATCTCAGCTTAAATATCAACTCCTCCATTAAGTCTTCCTTGACACTCTCCATCATCTCTCCCTTCCCAGAGAAATCAATCATTCCCTTCTTTGTACTTCCACACCATTTGATGAATGCAATTCCAAATGCGTTAGCACTATGGAATCCTTATTTGGAATATGTATTACAACTTATTCAAAGAATTCTTCTTTGCATTTTGGCATCATCATGCATAGCAGACATTCTGTGAATTTTCATTTGGTTTTGTTGGGTGGAAAACTTGAAGGCCGGAAGACTAAGAGCTGTTGACTCAACCACACACATTACACAAGTATACCTTGGGTTTATTGTTAAGCAAAAACAATGGTTTGCCTTTTGGGAATGTTAGAATCATCTTTACCTAATAATAATAATACTTCCTGTCTCCTGTTGGCTCATCTGGCCTACCACAGTGAAAATCCAGGTCATTGTTCCCTAGGAGTTCCTGAGGAGTCAACAGACTACAAATCCATGGTTTTCTTGCCTCCAAAATTTCCAACACTGCAGTAAACAAACATGCATGTGAAGACTTTCTGTCCAAGCGAAAGCAGTGATAGAGAGCAAGTGGCAAGAGTATGGGAGATGAGTCATGGAAGGTCTAGGAAATCTTGTCCTCCTGGCACATAGCACTGGAGAGCACCATGGGATGCCCATTCTGCAACCTTTCCCAAGCATAGCCATTGGTTACAGTGCATCATAGTTCATGAGACACAACATCGGCTCCCTGTCCCAATGAATGGCTGAAATATATGGTCCAATTTTTGAAGGTAAACACATTTCCCCACTTTTTTGTCCAAGGCTTTGACAAAGACAAACTTATCCCTGCAAATTTTCTACTTGTAGCTAGAGATCATCCTTTGAATTCATTGTACACCTATGTCTTCCAGTTATATCCTTCAAGGAAAAGAGCAACAACAAAAAACTCAAGAAATTTTTTAAATCAGTTTCTCAAGTTATTTGCACTAAGAGACTCAACTGAAACATTGTCTTACCACTCATTATGCACTCTAGCCCCCCAAAGAACACTATCCACAGTCCAGCTCATTGTTAAAGCCAAATCCTTCTTCATTTAAGATCTAATGGACAGCTAGAAGCTGGGCTATCACTTCACACCTGCCATCGTGTCAATCAGTTGGAGGAAAAAAATATTTTTATGTCAATCAAGTAATCTTTGGGGAGGTTGTAACCTGTTATGGTGCATTACCCTTTGGCCACTGTAACTTAAAGTGCCTTCAGCATTAAAGAGCATGTGCCAGAGATAATTAGAAGCTAGTCTTAATTGTATTCACATATAAACGAAGCATTTAGCACTGGAGTGTTCATACTATCTAGACAAGAAAGCTGGGGAGTCCGTCTTCCCTGGTGCCACCATCAGCTTTGCTATTAATCAAATGGAGTGGATTGAGGTTCAAAGCTATTGCCCTGGCACGGCAAATATTTAACACCAATGTGATTACTATTATCCTGTATTAATGTCCTGCCACCAGTGTTAACAAGGCCAGTATAGCAAACTGACTAATTCTCAATGCCCCTAGCATCCCATGGTGAAAGAGATGGATGTTCTAGGAAACAGCCATTGTGGAAAACAGCAATATATAGGGCTGAGGCTGGCCTTACACATTTCAGTGGTTACAAAAATGTCTCCCCCCGCCCCCTGTGAGTTACAGCTCACTAAGGTATGACACTGAATCACCTTATCTCTCCCAGTAACTGCTCTGTTGTGCCTGGCTCAGGGCATTCATTTGAATGACACCAACCTCAAAATCGGAATTTGGGCTCTAAATCTTGAGCGTGGGATATTTTTTTCTTTATGGGCCAGATTTCAGAGAGCCCCTAAGAAGAGAGAGAATCACCAACACACACCTGGCTTGCACTAGTTCACAACTCATCTTGGCCATTGCAACATCCTGTCCTCAGAATGACCTTACAGAAAAGAAGAGCTAACGGGAATAGCTACAAAAATGAGAATGACGGAGGAGTAAATAAAACAACAGGAAGGCAAGCAGGGGCCATGGTGCCCAGACTGAACCAGAATAAAACAAATTCATTATACTGTAAATTGCTCACACTATATGAGAGTCTATTACCCGGAGTTTGTGAGAACTGGGGAAGGGGGCAGGTAGATTCCTACTATATTCAGAGCCCATCGATCACTACAAAATCCCCAGAGCCAAGGAAATCTAACTCCTGATGGATTGTTCATGCTTGTAGACGGTGAGGAGAAAGTAGGTAAATTAAACCCCCAGATAGCCCTATCCATGGCGTGAAGTACATTACAGGCCTTTCTTCTGCAGTTGGGCTGTGAACATTTGAGGATAATTTGCCATCCTGAAGGCCCAACAGGGCCAGCCAGTGTCTCGTGCTCAGTATATTTCTGTTGTCTTCAAGAAGATTGTCCTGAAGTGTTAAAGCACTTTGCACATAGTAAACATGCAATAAATATCAGTGATTCAGTATCTGCACAGTCAGATTCTTCATTGAAGCTTCCACCTCCCATCATGAATGTATAATCCACATTGCAACATCTAGGAACTTTCTTATTCTCACATCACTCCTTCATTCATTCATTCATTCATTCATGCTTGCTTGCATTCACTCTTTCCACAAATAGTGATAGAGCAGTTACTATGTCCTAGACACTATTGATCACATGTTCTGGAATGTGGTAATAGGTTTGACATCAGATGGATCTGGGTCTGAATCCTAATTCTGTGACATTGAGTAAGTTCCTTAATATCTCTAAACTTCAATCTCCTCATCTGCAAAGTGAGCATAATAATAATGCCTCCCATGGGTTATTGTTATGGTTAAAACAACTTGTGTAGTGAGAGATTTAGCAGAGCTTAGCACATGGGAAGCTCTATAAATGTAGTGGCTTCAGGGCCTCACCTAAAGCCAGGCATCACTGTGACCCCCTACCCTAACTTACACAGCCCTTGTGATTTTTGTCTTTCCCTGATCTTCATTAGCATTTGTATCTGTTCTATCAAGTTTGTTTCTTGACTTTTTAATTTACTTAGTCGTCTTTCTTCCTTGACCTGTTATTCCATTAAACTTGACCTGTGGCTTGTCCCATGTTGAAACACAGTTGCAAAGGAGTCCAGCTATGAGCAAACTATGAGTGGGGACTGAGTCCATATGAAGACCAGTGCAGGAAAATGCTCATCTTCACAAAGATAGAGTGAGGCGGCAGGGAAGATGAGTAGAATTATTATAGGGAAAAGCACGATGAGGCTCAGAAAGGTGAAGAATGGATGAGTAGCTGATGGCTATCCCCCAGATAGTGGGGCATATTTTGTAGTGTGGGAAGTCCCCTAGAGCCGTGGTCGGCAAACTGCGGCTCGCGAGCCACATGCAGCTCTTTGGCCCTTTGAGTGTGGCTCTTCCTAAGCCTTAGGAGTACCCTAATTAAGTTAATAACAATGTACCTACCTATATAGTTTAAGTTTAAAAAATTTGGCTCTCAAAAGAAATTTCAATCGTTGTACTGTTGATATTTGGCTCTGTTGACTAATAAGTTTGCCGACCACTGCCCTAGAGCATAGGAATTCCACGGAAGAAGTTGTGTGAGGATAGTGGTTCACAATACCTGGATGGGGAAACAGGAGATTTCCAGGTAATTATGGGGCAACCAACATAGTTGGGGGCCTTTCATAGTCATGTTTACCCTATTATTTCATCTTTGATCTTTAACTCTTATTGGCTATAGTAATGTTAGTCTTATTGGTGAGAAAAGAATGTCCCACGGTGACTCTACCCCTGTACTTTCTGGGCCCCTTTGCATATCTGGATGTCTAGTCATAGTCTGGGATCCAAAAATATGATTTTAAAGCATAAATAGCAGAGAGGTGAGGAAGAGGCAGAATGGCCCCTGAATCTCAGTGTCTGGCTTTTAAAGTGGGATTCTTAACTTTCTGAAATTGTGAGCCAAATTTTATGAATATGTGCTTATGGGCATTTTTTTTTTTCCACTAAAGAGAGGGTCAGTAGATTTCCTAAGATCCTCCAAGTGAACGGCAAAATGATCCTGTCCTGCTTTGCTCCAAGGAATGACATGGAACTGTGTATGCTCCTTTGACATCCATTGAACATCCTCAAGGGCTGCCACCAGGGGCAGGAGAAGAAGACAGAGAATGCAGGGCCACGCTTCCTTCCTCCCTTCCCACTTCAGTAAGCACAGTTGTTGGATTTTTTTGTTGTTGTTTTTTTAACATTGAAATAGTTTTACTCCATTAAAAAGTTGGAGAGATAAACATGAAAAGATAAGAGTAGGGTTACCCAGCTGAAGTGGTCCTTTAGCTCTCATATCCACCTTCATTATTGTAGCCGGGCATCTTGTGCCAGGGTGACCAGTGTCTACAGGGTGTCTGTGGCTTCAGCCCTGGACTGGAACCACACAATATACTTCATCCTTTTTTAATTTTCCATTTCTCATTTTCCTCATTATATTCTTGCTATGTCCATATTTTTTTCATTTATTTAATTTCTGGCAGCCATCCTGACTTCCCATGGGTGGTTCTATTTTCTCCAAACCAGCTGTGCTGCATGGGATCTCCTTAGGTAATGTTTCTCCCATTTCAGGCCAGCCCAGATCTCTCCAGGCCTGATTCCTATAGTACAGATGGACTGTCCACTTGGCTGACTTGGGTCCTGGGCCCTAGAGGTATATTTGGATATCGATATCCACCATGTCTTAGAAAATATAACCACTAGATACAAGCCCTTCAAGCTCCATACCCATTCATTATGTCTTCTGAAACCCAGAGGGCATTCAAATCAGTGCCCAACCACAATTGCAGCTCATCATAGTGCTCAGCTGCCTGCAATGCCTGCAAGTTTGAATAACACAGAAAATGAAAAAAGCTTATTTTCACAACAACATGAAACTGGTCAAATATACTATGGCATATTCATCCAATGTAATACTATGCGGACAAGCAAACTAATATTTGTGAAAAATATTCATGATTAAATCCTAAATGAATACAGCAAAAGTAAAATCCAATTATACAAAATCTTCCTGTGAAGTGATAAATACAATGCAGATTATTTGAGATGTTGCAGATTGTTGTGATTCTTCTGGTTAATTCTGACTAGAGGCCTTGTGTATGAATTCGTGCATGGGTGGGGTACCTCGGGGTGGCCTGTGGAGATTAAGCCCCAGCTTGTGCCCTTAGCCTCACAGCCCGCAGCCCCACCTGGTACCCTGCCTTGGCCTGGTGCCACCCCCTCACCTGCTCCACCATTCCGCCACCTGCTGCAGCCACTGGTTGCCGTCTGTGGGGTAATCAGTGGGGCGATTGGGCCCCTGCTCGCACCTGCCTTGGCCTGGTGCCACCCGCTCACCTGCTCCAACATCCCGCTGAGGTCTCATCTCATCAGGGCCCATTGGGGCTGGCAGTGTCTCCACTGCTGCCCACTGCCAGGGCTGCGTCACTGATGCCCACCATGGTCTGTGCCATGCCCTGGTGGTCAGGGCATGTCATAGAAAGTGGTCAAACTCCCGGTTGAACTCCTGGTCGAAGAACCGCCCAAGGGGACAATTTGCATATTAAGCTTTTAGTATATAGGATGCTTACAGGATGGCTGCACAGGGGGCACAAAGTGGGAGGGATACTGAGAAAAGGATACTGAAAAGAAGCAGATGCTTTTTCAGAAGTCCCATGGAACAGTTACCCTTATTTCCCATGGGCAGCACTTTGACCGGGCCTGGCTGGAAAGTAGATAAAGAAAGAAGTTTGGCAATGGGGATCGGGTCAACCAATGAATGAGTGCCCCAGCTGGTAACTGAAGAGTGTCCCTGTCTCATTTCTGGGCTTGAAGCAGTCCGCCACAGTAACCGCTGAACTTGGTAAGACCAGAATATGAAGAGAAAGTTTCCTCTTCCTCCCTGTCTTCCTCCTTGCCCTCATCCTTTCTTCTCCCCGTTGTATTGTAAGACGTAAATTTTCAAGGGCTGCCTTGACAGCTTTGGGCCCCACAGAGCCCCAAGGACCTGGCTATGGATTCCCTGTTCTTGCCAAAATGCCCCCTTTCCAACAGGAAAGGCTGCCTCCTGGTAGCCAGGTCAGCTGTACCCTACCTGGTCTTCAACCTAATGGGTTTCACCTCCTTGTCAGATTGTAAAATTATATAAGGAAGCCATTTACAACTCCCGTGTGATCTCAGGGTCTCTCAGCCTCTTGTCACCACCAAAACCTGACTCCCACAGCCCCTGCTGGTTCCCACCCATGTGCAATTCCTGTGTTGTCCAGCATGGCCTGAGGTGTCCTCCTCCCCTGGGCTGTGAGCATTAATGACTAATGCACTGTTGTCTGTTTCATCTGTCTGGTGTCTACTATCTTGTGTTTGGCCATCTACTGTTTAGGGTGGAGGATCCCTCCATTACCTATAGTGAATAGGAGGTAATCAAAACATCCTTCAATCTTCCTTCCCTCCAGGCCTACATGCCAGGCACATTTCTAGACACTGACCTTAAAACAGTGAGCAAGAGAGACTTAGGCCTTGTCCTGAGGTGACTGACCGTCTAGCTCAGGGGTGGGCAAACTTTTTGACTCCAGGGCCACAATGGGTTCTTAAACTGGACCGGAGGGCCGGAACAAAAGCTTACATGGATGGAGTGTTTGTGTGAACTAATAAATTCAAAGTAAACATCATTACATAAAAGGGTACGGTCTTTTTTTTTTTTAGTTTTATTCATTTCAAACGGGCCGGATCCGGCCCGCGGGCCGTAGTTTGTCCACGGCTGGTCTAGTCACAAAGATATTTGCCTTTATTGTGTTTGCTTCTCCAAGTACTGGAGCAGAGTGCTGTGGGGACACATGACAGTCTAGAGTAGAGTATGTGTGTGCGCGCGCACTTGTGAGCACCTGTGTCAGAGAAATCTGTGGTGAGAGGGAGTTAGAAGGGTTAAAATAATGGGACAGGAGATTTTTAAGTTAAGTATGACTGCAGCTAAGAGACTGAGGAGCTGAGAACATTGTAGAGGGGGGCCAGTGTGAAAGAACTGGCTCAGGAGAAGCTGGAGAGGGACACAGGGGCCGCATCATGGAAGGCCTTCTCAACAGAGTGAAGAAATTCAGACTTTCATGGGTGAGCACTGGAATGCTGCTTTCAGCAGGAATACATGGGTGGACATTTGCTTTTAGGAAGACCCCCATGGCTTCAGGGTGGAGAATGGGAGGGCTCCACCGTAGGGAACAGAAGATAATCAGGGAGGCTGTGGCAATGGTCTTGGCAGAACATCACACCTGAACCAGCCGAGTGGCCAAGCTATGGGGGTATGTGGAAGGACTGTCTAGGAGGCCATGGGCCAGTAGGGGGAGAGAAGTACATGGCTTCTAAGTGACTTTACACTCAAGGGTTTTAGTGTCTACCATCCTCATAAGGGGCAGGAAAGTAAAAGTTATCTCCTCACTTAGGACAATGGTTCAATTGCCTATGGCACACGTTTTATGTCAGAATTTTCTGCATCTGCAAGTGAAAAAAAATAACTGCAGTGGCTTACACAAACTTGAATCTATTTCTTAGAGAGAGGTGGTTCATTCAAAGATGTTCCACTTTGACATGTCCCTCATTGTCACAAGATGGCTGCTGCACCGCCACCCGTCATGCACTCAAGGCAATAGAAAGAGGAAGTGGGAAAGGCTGTGCCACCAATATGTGTCCCTATGTCAGGAAAGAGAAGTATTTTATAAACGACCTCTCCCAGAAGACTTCTGCCTATTCCTCATGGACACGGGCTACCCCTACCTGCATGGAAGCTGGGATGGCAAGTATTGGTTTTCTGGACTCTATAGGTGTCAGAAAGGGAGAAGGGGGTTGGGAATGGCCACTCAACATCCAATCAGCATTGTTTGCCACAAGTGCATTATAAGCGTGGGTTATATCTGAGGGGGGCAGGGGAAGTTGTGGAGGCAAGCATGTAGCAGAGGTCAGTCACAGTCATGAATTTTATGAAAGGTTTGCTGGGAAACTACTTTTAAGAAAATATATATGGTGCCTATGATTCCCCCGACAGCACGACTGAGTGATTTGCAATGTACTTGCATTTCATGGCCCTCGTTCCAAGAACTGTCACTCGCTCTCATGTCAGACACTTGAGTTGTTTCAAAATCACCAGGCTGGCCCACTATTAAATTACAGACACTTGCACACACAGAGATGTTTTAGGAGCCCCCAGTGTATGGTGAGAAGTGTGCTTGCTCTTCTCATCGCTGTGGCATCAACACTATTGATTTGTTTGGGCAAATGCTTTTTTGAAAGACTGGAACTCCAGGAAGATTAAAACTGCCCTCTGCTCCAGGTCTCTTGCCAAAGGTCTGGAGTCTAAATTCCTTTAAAGCAGTTTTACACCCATGACATTATTTGATTCTCACGGCAATCCTGCAAAGCAGGCTCTGCTCACCATTTTAGAAGACGAAACTGACCTAAATAAATAAAATCATTTGCTTATGACCACCTAGTAGAGTGTGGGGTTCAGCAGCCCTGCTCTAAAGGAAGACTTTTGGGTTCAAATCCTTGCTCCTTCTAATGCTGGGTGACTCAAAAGATATTTGGGGTAGAAGTAAAGCAAGGCCACTGAGAAATAAAGGAAGACCAGCATTGATCACTGAACTATAATTATAGTTTAGGGAAATATGGAAAGAAGCTGTTCTATATATCTCTGTGCTAACAAAGCACCCCAAAACTTTGTCCCACACAACACCAACTAATTTATTATGCTCATGGATTCTGTGGTTTAAGAACTCAGACAAATCCCAGAGAGGATAGTTTGTTTGCTCCGTGATGTCTGGGTGCTCAGCTGGGAAGAATAAGGGGCTGTGTGTGGGTTACCCCAAGCCTGAAGGCTGGAACTGATTGAAGACTCATTACATGTCTGGCTCGTGGGCTGAGATGACTTTAGAGCTGGACTCAGACAGGACTATTGACGCAAGCACCTATACGTGGCCTCTCCAAGTGGCTTGGGCTTCCTCACAACATGGCAGCCTCAGGGTAACTGGCCTTTTCCACTGCTGCTCAGAGTTCTTCTAAGAGACTGTGTTCCAGTGAGCGAGGCATGAGCTGGGTGCCCCTTTGTGAATCACATAGCATCGCCTCCCCCCATGTTTCTCACTGCCTTTGATCAGGTTTTCATTCAAAATTAGCTGTCCAATCTGATTTGGCCTTTACAGAATAAAGAAATTTAACGTTATGCCACAAGCTTCTTTTCTTCTGGCGGGGGGGGGGGGGGGGGGGGGGGCGGGGGGGCTGTTTTCTGTGGGCTTCTCGGCTGCTGGTTTCTTGGTAGCTGCAGCCTTTTTTCCACCAAAGGCTTTTTCTACCAACAGCCTTCTTCCCTTTCTTCTCTCCTACAGGCTTCTTGCCTGGAACCGCCTCCTTATCTGATTTGACTTCCAGCATTCTGCTGCTTTGTTCACCCAGAGCTTCTGTTTCCTGGCCTGGTAAAGAATGGTGTTCCAGCTCATGGTGTTTGCATAGGGGTTTAGCTTCAACATGATCATCAGGTTTTTCAGTGGATTCTTCTTCAGGGATCTGCAACGAATCGTCTTGCATGGTGCTCAGAGGGCTCTTCAGATTGCTGGGCTTTTCAAGGTTCTGTATTGAGCTTTGTGTGCATGGGAAGGTTGTAGCTACTCTTGAGGGAGGCAGCTTTGCTCCAGGTGTCAAACAGATCATCTAAATTGTGGGAAACACTGAGTCCCAATGCAGACACAGCCCACATGTCCCCCATGAGCAATTTTCAAAATGTTCAGTTCACTTACATTAAGCAGAGTAATTGCAGGGATGCCTCTGAAGGCTTTGATGATACCTTTGTCCTCATTATTGATGATGCAAGGTCCCCTGTGCTGAATATGACAATGGGTTCTCATTTTGCCTTGCCAGCTCCATTCGGTGAGAGGCATGGACCTTTTGGATATCATGCCAAGTCTTATATTTCTTTTTTAAAAATTATTTAACCCTCATCTGGGGATATGTTTTTATTGCCTTTAGAGAGAGGGAGGAAGACAGAGAGAGAGAGAGAGAGAGAGAGAGAGAAACATTGATGTGAGAGAGAAACAATGATCAGTTGCCTCCCCAACACTGGGAGCCTTGAACACAGCAGGTGAAGTGACATTTTTGTCAGCTGATGCTCCCTTTCGGAGCACACTGGTATCAGTGGATGAGCATCCACCATGGCAGGGACAGGAGAGGGCCATGCTCCCCTCAACCCAGTGGCTTCCATGGGAAAAAGGCCAATTATGGTCACTTTCACCATATTCTATTGGTTGAAGCAGCCTCAAATGCAACTAGACTCAGGAGAAGGAACTTCCTCTTAATGAGATGTGTATCAGAATATTTGTAGCCATCTTTTGAAATCAGTGCAGAAGCCAATCTATATCAGTTACCTTTGTTGTAAATAGATACTGGGTAGAAAAATGCATTATATTTTATTTTCAGAAGTTTTTAATCTCAAAATTTAAAACATTTTATTTATGTGGCCCTAATACTATCACCTATTAACTGTGTGACCCCGGAATCTCTTAATACCAGGTTTCCATGTCTTTAAAATAGAATACCTCGCTTATTCTACCATCTAATGCCTACCTTACTGGGCTTCTGTGAGAAGGAGATGAGGGAATGTATGCAAAGTGCTTTAAAAGGCCCTATTCCACGTTTATTCAACACATACATCTAGCAGTTATGTGCCAAGCTTTGTTCTACCTATTTCACAAAGATTGCCTCATTTAACCCTCATTTACCCTTAACAACATAGACACTGTAATTATTCCCATTAAAAGATGAGAGAACAGGAGTGCAGAGAGGGCAGTGTCTTGTCCATGGTCACATAGCATGTACATGGAAGGCCTGGACTTGAACAGAGCAATCTGGCTCTAGAGTCCAGACTCTCAACCACTCTGATGTATGTCCTTCTGGTAGAGGCCATACGTCATATGTAATTTATTGAGCATCCACAAGCAGCAGTGTGAGCCCAGGATTTTGGTTTGTACAAAGACTGCTCAGCTAGACCTGGAGTCTGCAAACTAGGACTGTGGCCCAAATGGGTCACTGCCATTCCTTGTGCATTATCCACAGCTGCTTTCATGCTGTACTAGCAGAACTGAATAGTTGTGACAGGGACCGGGTGGCCTGCAAAGCTGAAATATTTATTTTCTGGTTCTTTACAGAAAAAAGTTGGCCACGCCCTGTTTTAGATTTTATCTGCAACAACACTTTATCCTGGATTCCTTGGCATTTCAAAGATGTTGAACCTTTGTCTTGATTAAGTCCTTAATTTAACAGTGTTTATTGAGTTCCTAATATATGGCAGACATTGTTCTAGACCCTGGAACTACTTAGTGAATAGAAGAGATGTGGTCCTTGCCTTCAGAGAGTTTATGTTCTGGTATAGTGAAGTGAAAAAAAAAGAAAAGAAAAAGTAAGCAAAACCCAAGTGATTGTAGGCTGTAGTGACTGCTATGAAAGAAAGAACTAGGGCCTGGCTGGTGTGGCTCAGTGGTTGAGCTTTGATCCAGGAACCAGAAGGTCATGATTCTCATCATTGATGTTTTTATCTCTCTCTCCCTCTCCCTTATTCTGAAAATCAAGAAAAAACACATATATGACTAGGATAACAAGTAGCCAATGTTAGGGAGTAGATTTCTTATAAATATAAGCTACTTTAGTTGGGAACCCTATTATCAAAGCTAAAAGTGTTCTAATAAGAAAGTATGTAGAGAGGAGCTATGGAATTGTCATCTCTCAGAGAGGAATGGAGAGCTTTCTAGTAAGTTCAGAAAGATGGCTTCTCAGTGCAGAGCACAGGCCTCTGGATGTGATAGTGACTTAAAAGGGAAAGTAACTTGGATGCAGACATGGGGGAAGCAGACAGTGAGTTCAACAAAAGTTGAGGTTTTAGGGGAGTGTGGGGGTAAGGGGGAGAGATCAACCAAAGCACCTGTATGCATGCATATAAGCATAAGTGATGGATGCAGACAACAGGGGATGAGGGTGAGGGCAGGACTGGGGGGATGGGGGGACAATGGAGGGATAAGGACACATTTGTAATACCTTAATCACTAAAGAAAAAAAAATATTTGAAATGTAAAAAAAAAAAAAGGTGAGGTTTTAGAAGAGAACAATAAATGGAAATAAGGTGAAAGGTGAATGGGAAAATTTAGCCTGGAGACAGATTTTGTTTGGTTCACACATTGTATTAAAACTAACCATTTGAATGCCTGTGGATGGAGACAGTTTGGTTCCTCACTTCCCCAATCCTGTTTGGTGTGTTCTGTCTTGCCTGTTTCTCTTGTTTATGTTTCCTGCCAGACCCTGGAAGCTTTTGGGATTGCAAGCACTGGCTTAGAGCAGCTTATGACAGACGCTTACTTGCATAAGGAAAAACTGTAAAGACAGAGAGAAAAAGGATTATGAGAGAGATATTCACGAATTGGAGACCGAAATTTTGATGAGAGCAGAGGACTATTAAAGGAAGACCTGGAAATATAGGAAGGTCTCTTAAAAATGGAATATTAGAACTCAAGATTCTTAAAGTAAAAGACTAATATTATAAGTAAAAGAGTGTGACACTGGGACTACATAGCTCAGGAAGGGAGAAGTAAAGTGTTATACAAGCAGACATATCACACATATATGAAACATGTGCACATATAATCTGCATATATCCACATAAATAAATTTATAAACACACACACTTTGAAGTAATTTTAAGAGGCTACTTGGGTCCCAGTCGGTTTGGCTCAGTGGATAGAGCATCGGTCTGCGGACTGAAGGGTCCTGGGTTCAATTCTGGTCAAGGGCACATACGCAGGTTGCGGGCTCGATCCCTAGTAAGGGTTGTGCAGGAGGCAGCCGATCAATAATTCCCTCTCATTGATGTTTCTATCTCTCTCTCCCTCTCCCTTCCTCTCTGAAATCAATAAAAAATATATTTTAAAAAAAAGTTAGAGGCAAGGAAATTTGAGCTTTAAAAAAAAAGAGGCTACTTGGCATTCAAATTTAAGACAATATCTCCACATAATTAAGATTATACATTTTTATGTTTTTTTCTAGACACATGATGAAAAGAATCACTAGGAAAACAGCCCAAATGCAATCAGCTGAGGAAACCCTTTTTATGACAAAACAACTTGTTTCTATAGAAAAACCAGGGCAATTGAATTATTAAAAGCAAGCAAAGGTGGGGCGGGGGGAGGTTAGGGGTTAATGTGGGGATGAGGACACATTTGTAATACCTTAACCAATAAAGAAATTTTTTAAAAAAAGCAAACCTATGGTTTCCAGGGAGCCAAACACAATGACTTCTGCTTAGGCCACTGTTTCCCATATATCTATTACTGTATCTTTTCTTCCTCCTCCTTTCTCCACCACCACCTTCTTTTTTTCTCTTTTCTCTCTCTCTCTCTCTCTCTTTCCCCTGCAAACCACATCCTCAGCATATATAGAACAGAGAGAATGCTCAAACTTCCAATTATAGTTTTTTAAAAGGGAAAACATTAAATACCAGTGAGCAGAGCCTCACACTCCCACCACAGGCCTTTGAGGTCAGCAGGGATCATCTGAAGACACTGAAGAGAGGAGCTAGCAGCCAGCCTAAAATTGCTCTAATAGAACCACCACAATGCAAAATCCACCCTAAGTGTGAAAATGTAAAAACATTTCCTGCTAAATGAGAGCACTTACCAGAGAGGAAGAGTTTAAAATGTGTGCTTAAAAGAAGCAGATTTTGAAAGGCACAGCTTCTGGAGGACAAAAAATAAAAGAAAAGAAAAAAAAGCAGTTCTTTTTGGCAATTGGGTGGTAAAAATGTATACTCCTGAAAGACAAACAAAAACAAAAACAAAAACAAGCAAAGAAACAAATAAAAGAACCTCAAAATAATCAGGCACACACAAACCTCCTTCATAAATAGACATCCACTGAAAAAAAACGAGCTTTACTTCACTAAGAGAGTGACAATGAACTAAGAATGTTATAATCTACCCCCAAACTAGAAAATAAACTGAAGAATAAAGACACCAAGTCTATGAGAAGTTAGTACAAAAAATACATAAAACAAGGAAGCATCACTTTATATGGCCAAACTGCCTCCCAAAGGAAAAAAAAAACCCTATAAAACAGAAAAATTCTGACCAATGCTCCATATTTCTTAAATAACATTAATTAAGCACTTGGGAATGTAAAAAGGGGCACACTGATTCAGAAATTGAATAACTAAGAACAGAAATAAACAAAAAACAGAAGAAATAAATTGATTAAATTATAAAAGTAAATGGAAGAGAAAGAAAACAAATCAGCTCAGAAATGAACACTAAATTACAAGGTGCCCAAAGGAATGGTAGCAAGTAAACATTTAATAGGGCATTGAGAAGATTCAGGAAACTAGCCAAGAAAATAAAAGTGATATAAAGAAATAAATAAGGAGCCAGAAGAAAGTGGTAAAGATGAAAGAGGAAAAGAAGGAATAATGTATGTATAACTGGGGTCTGAGTAGATCAAAACAAAACAAAGTAACATAAATAAAATCAGAAATATCTCCAAGAAAACTTTCAGGAAAAAAATCTGTATTTACATATGGAAAGTTTACATTTGTTACCTAGAAAATGAATCTGAATACATCAACTCCAAAATATATCCCAGTAAGACTATTAGACTTCAAATATATGAAAAAAAATCTGAAAGCAATCTGGCAAAGGTAAAACAACTTACAATAGTAAAATAAGTAGACTGGCATCACACTTCTCAAGCAGAACATAAAAAGCAAAGCAAAAATAAAGCAGTAGTTAAAAAAACAACAAACTCAGTAAAATAGTCTGTACCAAGAATTTTCAAGCTATCAATGAAGTATCAAAAGTTATATAAAATGTTTTAAACATAGTAATACTTAGAATTCTATACCCATAGCTCTTCTGTGGAATTTTCTAAAGGAAAGGCTTCATTCATTCACGAGTTATTGGGAAAACATAAAAAACTAACAAACAAACAAAAAAACTGACAGTGAACACTTTATTAAATAAATAAATACATATATACATAAGTACTATGCAGTATATACATATATGTATAGTCTCATGTGCCTTAGCCAGTATGGCTCAGTGGATAGAGTGTTGGCCTGCAGATTGAAGGGTCCCAAGTTTGATTCTGGTCAAGGGCATGTACCTCACTTGCAGGCTCTTCCCTGGACCTGGCCCTGGCCAGGGCTCAAGCAGGAGGCAACCAATCGATGTGTTTCTCTCACATCAATATTTCTGTCTTTCCCTCTCTCTTCCACTCTCTCTAAAAATCAATGGAAATATATCCTTGAGTGAGGATTAAATAAAGAAAAAAGAAAAAGAATGTCCCATGAGACCTAACTATATGTGTCATATACAAGAGACATACCTAAATGAAATGATTAGAAATACATTACAAAAGGCATGGTTGGACAAAGGTATACCATTGTAATAAACATGAAAGTAGGTAAAAGAAAAACATCATATAGCAGACAAAGTAGAATTTAAGTTAAAAACACATTAAATGAAGTGCAGAAAGACTAAGTGCCACAATTCACAATAAAGATATTTCACAGAGATCTATGCATTTAATAACACAGCAATCATCTTTAAGAAGCAAAATCTATAGGAAATGCAAGAATACACTTCAATAAAGGACATTTTGAGTACAAAAAATATCAGTTGGGCAAAAAATAGTGAATAAGAATATAAAAGACCTAAAAAGTTTTTCTTAAAGTATATTATGGATATATATTAAATTTTATACGCTGTTATGGGTTGAATTATATTAGCCAAAATAAATATATATTGAGATCCTAACCCCCTACCTCAGAAAGTGTTACTAAAGAAAAGGTAAAATTTCCTCAACTTGCAAATGATATGATAATATACCTGGGAATCAATAACAGAACTAACATAAAAAATAACAATTCAGGAAGGTTACAGGATATAAAATTAATATACTGAAAACAATGGCCCTTATACACACAAGCAATAACGAGTTAGAAGACAATGGTAGAGAGCACCATTTACAATAGCAGCAAAGAAGATAAAATCGTTAAGTGTAAGCTGGACAGGAAAATGGCAAAACCTCTATAAGAAAATGCCTCCAACTTTTGAAAGAGACAACGTAAACTTGAACAAATGGAAAGATATTCCCTGCTACTGGATTGAATAAATTTTATACAAATGTCAGCACTCCCTAAACTAATTTATAACTTTAGCATCATCTCAATTAACATTACATGTGTTTTATATGAAATTAGATGAGTTTATCCTAAAGTTATTGTGGAAAATAAGACATGATAGAATAATCAAGAAAAAAGAAAAACATGTAGGGGGGGTATAGAGGGGACAATTAGCCATACTACATTTTAAAATATATCCTAAAGCCTCTACAATTAAAAGAGCGCCAAACAGGCTCATGAACAGGCAAACAGGCTAGTGGACTAGAATAAAAAATAAAAAAAAAAACAGGACCCCAAAACATATGGAAATTTAGTATATTATAACAGTCTTATCTCAAATAAACAGGGCTAAAGTGGACTTTTACTAAATGGTGCTGGGACAACTGGGTAACCAATTTAAAGAAAGATCAAATTAGATCTGCATCTCACATCGTACAAAAAAATTCCCAAGCATTTATTTATATCAAAAATTTAGATCCATAGAATTTCTATATTATGTTATCTTCTGTATAAGAAATGAGACAAAGAAATAGCAAAATGTACATGTTAAACACAGGGAGTTCAGCAAGGATAGGTCAGAAACTTGTCTACAATATAAAGAATAAAATAAGAATTCACTAGCCCATTTTATTATTAATAATGAATTGAATAAATTGTTTTAAAACTGGGGGAGAAAGGGTTGCTATTTCTTCCAGTTGAAGAAATAAACACAGAAGGAATGGTGAAAATAGAAAGTCACCACAGTAATGATCATTTCAGGTACGTTTCATCTATGAACATTAAAACAGGGTGTGGGAACAAATGTGGGATGAGAAGTGGGATTATTGCATAGTCTCAGAGTAACTTCTCAGAAAAGAACAAGTAGAGATAACTGGCACATCACTTTTCCAAAGTGATCAAAGTTAACATTACCAATTGTGGGACTAATTGGCCACTAAGAATTGGTAGAGCCCTAACTGATTTGCCTCAGTGGATAGAGCATTGGCCTGCAAATTGAAGGGTCCCAGGTTCGATTCCGGTCAAGGGCATGTACCTTGGTTGCGGGCACATCCCCAGTGGGGGGCGTGCAGGAGGCAGCTGATCGATGTTTCTCTCTCATTGATGTTTCTAACTCTCTATCCCTCTCCCTTCTTCTCTGTAAAATATCAATAAAATATATTTTTTAAAAAAGAATAGGTAGAGAAGGGTAAAACTTCTGAATTATGCACCAATGAGAACTCAACATCATTTTTGTTATATTCTTGCCCAAAATGCATAACTTCAATTTAATTCTAAAGAACTATCAAACAAACCTATATTGAGGAACACTCTAGAAAATAGCTGGCCAGGATTCTTCAAATGTGCCAAGTCATGAAAGACAGGCCGAGTAACTGTTTTTGATTAATGGTTACGAAGGAGACATAATAATTAAATGTAATGTGCAATACTGGATTGGACCCCGGACCAAAAAATGGACATTAGTGGGCCAATTGATAGTTTAGGTAATAAAATTGTATCAATATTAATTTCTTGATTATGATAATTATATTCTTCATATTTACACAATCTGGGTGAAGTCCTGTATGTCGTTTTTACAACATTTTTATATGTTTGAAATGAAAAATTAAAAAAAAAAACAAGCCTAGTAATCGAATTTCTCTATTGTGTATTGTGGCATATGCCTAAATGATGTGCACAATAACATTGTTTTCTTTTTCTCTGTGTAATTATGCAAAAAAAAAAAAAAGCCAGATCTAGTCACTGGTTCCTTCGATGTTCTTTTGATATGCAGCAGAGAAAAGAAATGAGAAGTTCCCTTTTTCATCCTCTATCCAGGATACGTTTTGGCTATTCACTGATTTTCCCCACAACTTATTAATGAAATAAACATCACTTTTAATTGGAGAATCTTCTTTTAATTTTAATCTCATTGATGTTCACAGCCAGAAAGGAATAAATAAGGCTCCCCTTCCCTAAGCTCCTGAGTTAGCTGAGCTCTCTCGGGCCCTCCTGTAAATGACCTGCACTGGAGCTCTCCAGCCGTCACAGTCTGATCAATAGTGGTGCTGCGCAGAAAGTTATGTCTTACAGGATGTCAATATTAACCTTTCAAGTGTGCATCTTTTAAGATTTATTCCTCAATAGCACTACTAAATATATTTCATATGCTGCGGGAACTTATTTCTTACCGTGAAAGGAAACTGACATTTCAAAGCTAACTACCCTCCACCAGGACACTGTATCTCCTGGAATCAGAGAGACATCTCGCCTAACTGGGCTGACAGGGGCTGCTCAGTACTTATCCACAGAAGGTCTAAGTCTCCCTGGTAACCACCTCAAGGGCAAATATTTTTAAACCCACTGCAGCATCTAAGATCGTCTTGAGCACAGAATAAATGCTCAATAAACACTTCCAAATGGACTTCATCATGAATCTAAATGTCACCATTTTGTCATTAATTATTTAATTCTTAACTGTCTAACGGCTATACTTTAAAAACCAGTTGCTGCATAGCAGGTACTGACTGAAAGTTTTCAAAATTTTAAATGATTTCATTTAATCCTTAAACAAATCTGAAAGATAGGTAATGTTACCCTTTTTATAGATAACTAAAAATAGGTAACTTCCCTATAGTTGCTTGGCTAATACAAATGGGAGGCTTGCTATTTGCAGCCAGGCATAGTACCAAAGTGATGCTCAGTGTTGATGCAATGTTACAAGGCACCACCCATGGGGGAACGGAGCTTGGAGTTCAGGAGGCCTCCGCATACTTCAGGTTCGTCCTGTAGTTAGAAGCAACATGTGCTCTTAATCTAACTATTCCAATAACTCAGCTTTCTAAGGGCATCTTGTTCCTGGGTAACAAGAAATAAAATTTGCAATTCTGCCCCAGGCACCAAAGTGCCAGTATTAGCTTCCTATTGCTACAGTAACAAATAGGCACAATCTCTAACATTTTAAGAATGGAAATACAATTCTAAATTATTTTATATCTTTCTTCTAAATCAAATGGCCATGCTTTCACTGTTCATTAACATATTCACCTACCCACCTGCTCTCAAACTCTATTTGATCTAATAGAACTCTAAAGCACAAAAAGAAAAGCTCAACACCTCTAAAATTATTTATATTGACCTTTTCTGCTGACAGTAAAATAAAGTTAGATATAAAAAATAAAGGTAATAAACAAGTTTGGAGAAGAGCATTCCTATCTTTAACATTTGAATTAGAGAATAAACCACAAAGAAAATTATGACACATTTAGAATCCTAGTAGAAATGTTGCATATAAAAGCTTGTGAGATGCAGCTAAAATATTACTCAGAGGTAAATGCATGTCCATATATAAAGATATTTTAAAATAAAAAGATACTGAAGATAAGAGGTAATCCTGCAACTATGTAAGAAATAACAAAACAATAAATTATGAGTGTATGTCAAAGTAAGTGAAATGAAGAATAAAATAAAGTTAGAAACAGACACTAAAGTAAAGAACAAAGAAGTGACAGTGAGCACAATAAACTGAAAAGCATTTTTGTTAAACAAACAGATTAAAAATAAAATAAATAAAACTTAGTTTGTATAGGTCAGGAAGATAAAACTAAATAAACAATTTTAGTTTAAAAAAGAACCTAAAGTCTAGATTCATTGGAAATTTTACAAAATTATTTAAAAGTTTGTAAATAATGAAATGGACAATAGACTAGAACATTAGAGATTGCTAATTGTCTTAAGAAAACTTGAAAACCTAAATAAATTAATAAACATGAAAAATAGAACAGATTTTTAAAACAATTTATTCTCCAAATAACAACAAAAGTTTTATAGAAAATTTTCTATCTTTCAAAAAAAACTATGACTTATAAAAAATTTTTAAGATAATAAAAAAGGGAAAAATGTCTTGCATACTCTCTGAGTTGAGTGTAACTTGGGTAATATAATCAGATAAAAATAGGTCAAGAAAATAAAATTATAGACCAGTTTTATCTATAAATATAGCTGCAAGAATCCTATATATAGTATTACTAATTGTATGTCAATATTGTACTATATATATGAAATATAAAATATTTTTATTAAATACAGTATTATAAATATATATTTCTATAGAAAATCTCTCTCTCTCTCTCTCTCTCTATATATATATATATATATGTATATATATATGATGTATATGGTTTACCTGCTTATTTTGTTTTGCAAACTATGCAAGCCTAGTTCATTATTAAGAAAACTCTATGTACTCTACCATATTACCATTGAATATATTAAGTATCTAAATATTGCATTTAGGTATTAAATTTATAATATATACTGTCATATTTGTTAAATTAAATCAATACATATGTTAAGAAATTCATTATGTATCTTACATTATGTATATTACATTACGTATATTATATTATGTATATTATGTATGGTAGAAACAAGCAAAGATAATTTCATATCAGGAAATCTCTGTATGTAGGTCATCAGATTAAAAGAGTAAAGAGAAGGGCATATGGTCATGTTCCTAAACACAGAAAAGAATTTAATAAAATTTAATGCTCATTGTGGATTTTAAATATCAATGGATGGTCGGATGGTTGGATGGTTGCTTGCACCAATCCAAGGTCAACAGGAATCCCCAATTTTGGGTGCAAGGAAGAAGGAAAATGTATTCAGTGCAAAACAGCTCAATTGTGATACAGCACAGCTGTGAAAACAGCATGCCGTGAAGCAGCCCTGGGGCCAGGTGGCCCTGGGGCCAGGCCCTTCTCCAGCTAGGCAGCTCTGCTCTGACCTGCTCTGGTCTGCTTCGTTCTGCTCTGGCCAGACATTCTGGGGTTTCAGCTCCAGCCAGGGAAACAGACTTCAGTGGAAAGGGAAAGTGAGCTCCCAGAGCCACAGGGGAGATGATTTATATGAACAAAAGTCCCCTCCTCTGGTCCCTGATTGGTCCTTCCTCATGTTAATACGGACTTCAAATTATCACCGTTTGATTGGTCCAAAAGGCATTGCTCTGATTGGTCAGAATGGAGCCTCCCTGTTTGGTTGGTGAAGAAGCTGATGAGGATAAATCTGTGCAGCTCTAATTGAATGGGGAAAGCCTCAGTCTTACTGATTTGAATAAGATTTCAGAAACTCCTGAACTCCTGTATCAGGCATGGCAGGAACACAGTGCAGGTAGGTAGTTCGGTGCAGAAGGCAGGTAATTCATTGCAGGCTTCTCCCTGCAGTATAGTGTGCATATGAGGACCCTGTGTAGAAAAGGCTGCTGACTCAGTGTTGTTGTTGTTTTTTAATTTGAGCTCAGTTAGGCCACCAGGAGTCCTTCTGTTAGGTATCTTCTTTCTCCAGGTCCACATAAAAAAGGGAAAGATCAAAATGCAAAACAAAGGAATCCGTTTGTAATCGGATTATATATTACTCTCAAAAACTTACTGAAAGCAGCTTACTTAGTGGTGCAACTTTAAAAAAACTTTAAAGTTAGAGGCAAATTTAGGATTTCTGCCATCACTGCTTCTAGTTAACATTTTATTGGAGTTCCTAACCAACATAATAAGAAAGAAAAAGAAACAAAAATTGTAAGTATTGGAAATAATCAGGCAAACTCTGTTGCAAGAATATTATTTTCTACATTAAAAAATCCAAGAGAATCTACAAAGCATTAGAAATAATAAGATTGTTAGAGAGAAGTTCTAACATAAAAATTTAGTAATATTTCTATATACCAGCAACAACCAATTCAAAAATACAATTTAAAAAATATAATTCCCAACAGCAAGAACACCTTTAGAAGATCGTGAATAAAAGAAATACATTTTATTAATGGACATGAACCATACCTAAGTCAATGGAGAGATATATTATGTTTATTTGTGAGGTTTCAATATTCTCAAATTTTTACTTTCTCTAAATTTATGCATAAATTATATGCAATTTCAATAAAATGTGCCAGGAAAAAACGACTCCTATTAATGCTAGAACACAGATGGCAAATAAAATGATGAAGAATGCTTGCCGTGAACCTGCTTTCAAATGCCAAACCGACCAACAGACTGTCAGCAAATACTGCCCTGGATAGAGCACTGTTTCCATGGCATGTGAGAACATCCTCAAGTACAGAGGAATGGAAGTGCAACAAGAATTCCGTGTTTTTCAGATTCTGTAGCACCCACAATTGCACCCTTTCTCAGAGCCATTGGGTTAGTGCTGTATGCTGATAGCCACCAACTTCTGTTAAATTTCTACTTTTCTGTGTAAACAAATCAGGAACTGATAGTATGTTTTGTTTCCCTTCCTCCCTCAACCTGTAACCTATTAGAAAGAATGTAAAATTGAAGCAGTGATCTTTGATGAAACTCAACAAGGTGGCTCTCAAATTCATATGAAAAGGTAAAAATTATAACAACTATGAAGCCAATTTTGAAAATAAAATGAGGGGGAACTTGTCTATAGAGTAATGTTTTTATAAAAGTGATACTTTTTAAGAAATCACAATATTCATGCATAGATTAAAAAAAAAAAAAAGTATCCAATAGGTCAGTGTAGCCCAGTATTAGAGCCACAAATTATATAGGAACTCAGTGTGTGACCAGCGTGCCAATACTGATCAGCAGGGAAAGATTTCAACACTAAGTCAATAAGGTTGAGATAACTGGCTAGTCAGATGGACACAAATACAAATTTAGGTTTTTACCTCACACTTGATATTTTCCCCCCAAAGATTAAAGGCATGACAATCAAAATGTTAATTTTTTTCAGTAAAAGTACAGAAGAATATCTTCACAGGACTGTGGCAGGATCCCCTAAATAAGACACCGAAAGCACAAATCATAAAGAAAAAGAGTTGATTAATTGAAACTCTTCTGCTTGACCAAAGTTTCCATAAAAAAGTGAAAAGACAAGCCACAAACAGGAAGAAGATATTTGCCACATACATGACTGACACAGTTTTAGAATTCAGAACATACTCAGGACTTTTACACACCAATAAGTAGGAGCTCTGAGGTGACAATGGGCCATTTAAAAAGGAGGAAACAAGGTGATTAATAGCTATGAAAAGATAGGCAACTTTATGAGTAATCAGGAAAATAACAAATTTAAAATTGAGATATCTCATAATCATCAGACCTGAAAGTTGACAAAATGAAGTGTTGGCAAGAAGTAAAGAAATAAGTATTTCGCCGAAACCGGTTTGGCTCAGTGGATAGAGCGTCGGCCTGCGGACTGAGGAGTCCCGGGTTCGATTCCGGTCAAGGGCATGTACCTGTGTTGCGGGCACATCCCCAGTGGGAGATGTGCAGGAGGCAGCTGATCGGTGTTTCTCTCTCATCGATGTTTCTAACTCTCTATCTCTCTCCCTTCCTCTCTGTAAAAAATCAATAAAATATATTTTAAAAAAAAAGAAATAAGTATTTCACATACACTGTTAGCGGGAGCCAAATTAGTTTAATGACTTTGAAAAATATTTTGGCAATTCCACTATAAGTCTATTCACTAGATAAACTCTTACACATGTGCACAGGGAGACATGTTCAAAAATAATCATTGAAGCCTATTTGTAATAACAACAAATTGAAGATGTTCCAAAAGTCCATCAGCAAGTAAATACGACTAAACTTGGTGTACCCCTCAATGGAACCTTAGACAGCAGATGAAATGAATCAACTACAGACAACTGTGTGATTATGGCGTAAAAGTGGGTGCTTAAAGGAAAGGTTACAGAAGTATCCATACAGTGGGATGACATTAATATAAAAATTTAAAAGATACATAAAACAATAGTATGAATTTTATGGGTTCATATACATGCATTAAATTCTCAAAAATATACATGGGACAGATATACAGAACTTCCTCACTGTACTCTTGAAGTGCTGAAAGAGACTAGGATTTGGGTGCAATATCAAAGGAGTTTCAATTGTACTGAAACGTTTTATGCCCTCAAGAAAGTTTTAGAGCAAAATCAGCAACCTATTAAGATTTGTTAAATATTGACAGTAGATACATAAATGTTATTATACTACCTTTCTTCGGGTTTGAAATTTTTATAATAAAACACATGAAAAACAAAGATGAATTGCAAATTATTCTGATCCCTCTTTTGTGTAAAGTTTTAAAAAGTGTCTGTGTGTGTGTGTGTGTGTGTGTGTGCGCGTGTATGCGCGCGCACACGTGTATGTGTTAGTTTGAAAGGGCTCCCCTAGTAAGTACTATAGATGGAGTCACTTAAACTATGCACATTTCTTTTCTCACAGCTCTGGAAGATAGAGGGCCGAGCGCAAGATATTAGCCGAGTTTGCGTCTTCTGAGGCCTCTCTCCTTGCCTTGTTGGTGGCCATCTTCTCCCTGTATTTTCATATATCTTTTCTCTGTGTGTGTCCGTGTGCTAGGCTCCTCTTCCTATAAGGAAGCCAGTTGTATTGAATTAGAGTACATCCTAGTGACCTCATTTAACCTCGTTATTTCTCTAAAGGCCTTATCTCCAAATACAGTCACGTTCTGAGGTACTGGGGATTAGATCTTCAAACTACGATTTTGGGAAGAACACAATTCAGCCCATAACTGTGTGTGTGTGTGTGTGTGTGTGTGTGCATGCACATGTGATATTTTCCCACCATCTCATCTTCTCCTCTCATGTTCAGGGTCCCAGGCCTGATGCAATCATCAGCTTAAGCTTGTCTGTCTCTTCCTTCTAGGAAGCCAAGTCATATATACACATGGGCATCCCTTTTCAGCATCCCATGTCTATCCCTAACCCAAACCCCAAACACCTTGGTCCCATGACTGGGTACCTCCTAGAACCTTCCGTTCTTTCTTTAAGACATGAACTTAAAACACTTCAGACTAACCCCCAGAAATCAACCATGCCACCTGCACAGTGTAGAGAGCAATGGATCATACTGCTGGGTTACTCTGTATTTTCTATCTTACGTGAGTCTCCTTGTAAGGTTTTTATTTCTTTTGTCTCAGTCTTTATGTCTGGAAAAATCAAGCAAATAATCATTAGTGTGTAAGAAGAATATAAAGTTTATAAACATGGGCAAGTTCATTTTTCTAAAAAGTCAAATTAAAACGATCCAATTACAATACCACAAATATTGTAAATAAGAACATCTTTGTTTTGAATCTAGCTGAACAGTTTTCTATCCTACCTCAATGTGATGCAGCAGCCTTATGCACTGGGAATGAAAACAAATCCATGTCATTGACCTGAAGTGCTACAGACGCATTTAGAGAATGAGCACATTGTTAGAGGTGATGACTGAGGACATCTCCAAAAAGTGGTTTAAAAATGAGCTCAGCCTGTGTTGCTTGTGTCTAAACTCAAATGGATGAAACAGAGGGGAACCCCTTTTTGGCAAGACTTATTATTGTACAGATTTGGAGAAACTCAGGTTAAATGATGGCCCCCGACATTGAACCGCTATGTGAGCCCTGTGTACCTCACTAGAGCAATAAAAATGTTCCAACCTTCAGTAGGAAACAGGGGGTTGGGAGGAGAAGGGTGGATTTTAACTTGGATGGGATTCCTAATCCCATCTATTAAAAATCCATATTATTAGCAATTATTCTGTGAGTATAGATAGGGTACAAATCCCTAAACCTGATGCTTGGGGTACATTTAATGACCGAGAAAAGACTGGGACAAAGTGTAATATGCATTCCTGCAACCACCCTCAGCTGTCTTCCAGGATTATTAAGTACCTAGCTCTGTAAACTCCTACTTGTTTCTTTAAAAATTGTTAAAAGCAGAAGTGTCAGCATGTCAATAGCAGAGTAATATCCAAATCATATATTATTCCTTCCAAGAGGCTGGAAAAAGGCAATGTGCATCCCCAATGAGGACAAGACTAATCGCAGAGCTAGCGCCAGGCCTATGGAGATTTCCCCTGGGAGCTCATCTTTTTATCACATGTCACAGCTTCTCCCAGTCTCAACATGCTCTCCGGAGCCGACCGCCTTCTCACCACCATTCCCGGGGAAGAGCTTTCTATAAAATCTACCCAATATAGGGCTGGCTTGGTCCCGGGCTGTGGTAGAATAAAACACCAAGAAAACATATCCAACGCTACAGAAGCCCGCCACACCAATCTGAGGGCAGTGACATGACTCATCCTAACATCCAGATCAACAATTGGTAATTCATGGTGATTACTTGATTTGGGGACTTATATGAAACATTACTGCCTGTCAACAGCCCAAGTGTCATTCCCCTTTCATTGCTTTTGGTCTTCTTCATCCCTCCATGTGCATAGCTATGACTGCTTTGGAAACATGAGTGCGCTCACTTGCACACATACCCGTCCCCTGCCCCCCAACACTCACACAACTACACATTTAGAAGTTGTCAACACAGTTTGACACTGCTTAGCTAGAGTAAGACACAAAACTCATAATCATGGAAGGCTGCAAGATTTGGCATTACTGCCTTTCTCCTCCACCTGGATGTTCAGGAAGTGTTAACCCTGTCACTCCCCTTCATCTATGAAACAAAATATCCTCTCAGCTTTGCTCATTTTGACCTGGTCCTGCAAGTCTAGAGAAATACCTTACTTTGTCCATGCAAGATAGGCACGGTTGAATCTAATGATGGTGGACACCAAGCAGTGCCAGGATGCCAAATGTTGTGATATCACAGCAGGGCATTGGTTGACCTGACCTGCGGTCATCAGAAACCACAAGCTTCCTTTAGTGCCTGACACCTCAGGGAGATAAGATGACAAAGAATGGACCCCATTTTGAGCCCAGTATTTGCCACAGGATCAAAGAATCTTAGGGTTCTTCAAGGTCCCTAGGGGGTGGGTAGAACACCTACTAGCTCTAAAACTCCCTGGTTCTGACTCAGCATTGCATCACTCTTGTTAGAAAGATAAAAATAAAAATAAAAATAAATGTTCACCAAAGTGGCATTGAATTGACCCGGCTGGAGATTAAAATGTTCTTTGTATCCTTTCTTCTCCCCAGTTGCATGGCACTCTCTCACCCCACACTCCTGAGAGAGCCAAGATGGACGACAAAGTGCTGTTAAATATCTTGCTGACAATCTATAGGAGCAAAGGGATTGTCAGCAAAGACTTCTGTGAAGGTTGCAGGGACAGGCGAGGGCAATTGTTTTCTGAAGTACAGTTGTCACTCTGTGTTAATAACTGCAGCTGACCTTTTCCTGACAAAGGTTCTTTGCTGGGTTCCACGTTGAGCAGCCAGAATGATTTAAAATTTAAGCCCTGACAACAGGGGACAGTCTATTTGAGTGAGCAAAGCACTGCACTTTGTTTGCTCCAGAGCCTTTGTCTGTCATGGAAGCCCTGTGGAAGGTGAAAAAGGAGGATGAGGAATAATACCAGGGCCGCTCCCTGGAGCACACTATGCTTGGTAACTAAAGAGATTCATGCTTAAAACTACAAGTCAAATACTTTTAAAAATTCAACTAAGGCACCAGTTCTTCTTTTATCTCAGGGATAAATGACTAAAAGTGGCTAATAAATATCTGTGAATTCCTTTCCACCAGTAGACCTAGCCTAATCCCTCACTATAGATGCTCCCTCCATTAAAACTCATCTCCCCATTCAACCCCCTTTTAATTGATGTCTTGGTCCAATTTTTGTTGCATATTCCTTCTACCAGCTTTCCCACAGCTTCATTTGCACTGATACCCAGTATTCCTTGAGCTACTGGCACTAATCATGAGCTCTCTAAGAGAGCTTTATGGTATATTATCCTCAGCTGTTGTTTAGCTAGGATCTTCTGTTTGTGCATGAATCCATCAAACTTGCTTTGTCTCTAGAAGTAAAAAAATCAACAGTAGCAAACTGTTGATTTACTATCAGTTGCAGGCACTGACTTAGGTCTTAGAGAAAAGCAGAGAAGGGTCAACTATAAGCTTGGCCTTCATAACACATTTGGTCCAAAAATGCCTAGGTAGCCAAAGTGGAAGCTGGTGAAAGAGGCCATTCAAGGCTGAGGAGATAGTTTCCAACCTGAGGTCAGCAGGAAGTAGGATCCAAGATCAAGAGTTCCCTAATGCTGAAATCCTTTGAATTTATACACGCTCAGACTGAGGCCCAAGGCAATTTGCTATTGGCAAGGATTAGCAGAGTCAGGATGGTATAATACTAGTAAGAGCAAATAATAATGAATTACAAATAATGCATTTCAGCACTTGTTAAGAGTCAGACCCTGTGCTAAGAGCTTTACATGAAGTAGATCATGTCATCCCTCGCAACAACCCAAGTGGTTGATCCTATTGTTTTTCTCCATGTGCACCGATGCAGAAATTGAAAGATGAAGCGACTTTCTCAAGATCACAGAGTTAGAGAGCCATGCTGAGAACCCAGGGCTCTGCCACCAGAGTCTGTGGTCCGTTAGCCCACTATTCTTATTCTAACTTCCTTCAAATAAGAAGAAAAAATAAACTAAAATGAAATAAAAACTCCTTACCTGAATCCATGATTTCCCCGCTCTTTATGAAATCTGACTCTGGTCTCTTTTGGTTCAGGGCTCCAAGGGTCATTAAAAGCATCAGTCCTGCCCAGCCTGAGTGGATCAGTTGGTTGACTGACCTCCCATGTACCAAGAGGTCACGGGTTCTATTCCTGGCCCAGACATGTGCCCAGGTTGCAGGCTTGATCCCCAGTAGGGGGCATGCAGGAGGCAGTCAAATGATGTCTCTCTCTCTCATCGATGTTTCTATCTCTCTCTCTCTCCCTTCCTCTATCTTTCTAAATTCAACTTAAAAAACAAAAACAAAACACAAAAAACACATCAGTCCTCGGTAGGATCTTTCACCAAAGGGCCTTGGTTAGCTCACTTAAAAAA
Organism: Myotis yumanensis; assembly: GCF_028538775.1. Taxonomy (NCBI): domain Eukaryota; kingdom Metazoa; phylum Chordata; class Mammalia; order Chiroptera; family Vespertilionidae; genus Myotis; species Myotis yumanensis. The sequence goes on along the minus strand of NW_027223764.1, from coordinate 46,928,657 downwards.
ATAAGAGGGTCAGACCAGATAATCTCAGAGGTCCCTTCTGGTTCTTACAGTCTATGATTCTATAATTCCAAACAAATATTGCCATCCTCAAAGACTGTAAATTTCAACTCTGTTCACAAGCCCTAAAGAGGAAGGAAAGGAAAGAAGAATTGATTGCATGCTTGTGCAAATTTAAGTAATAGAGAATCGAGATGCTACCCTTGTGAATTCCTGGGGTGATATGCATGACTTGGAAAAAGAAGAAAAGTATTTCATGCAATACCATAGGGCACCCTTAGCTCAGCCTTTCATCCTGAAATAAAAATACAAGTGAGTTTTTCAAGTTAGTTGGTTGATGTATCACCTTGTTCCCCTCATCATTCTCATATGATTCAACAAACATTAGAGAGAAATTTTTCTGCTTAAATTCCTTTCTGCAACAGAAGTAAATATCTTACTTTTATCAAATACATTTCTTAAAGATAAAATACAGTTCTACAATGCTGTTTCAGATAGATTTGCCATAATTCAGGTACCCTCGTTCAAATAATGGACTATGAACGTAATCCATCTTGGAGAGTCAGGAAGTACAGAACTAGGTCTTATTAAGGTGCTCTGTTATGAGGCCCAGTCACTGATACAATGAATTGTTTTTCAACTGGGCTGTGGCTGCCACCATAAGTCTTCGGCTTGAATGAAAAGGCAATTAAGAAAGGAAGTTGGAACAAGAAACTCAAACAAAATACTCTTCTTTTTCCAATGCTAACATAATTAAAATGGTGTTTAACTGCCAGTTGGCTAAAGCTAAATAAAAATGTGCAATTAGGACACCAGTGAGACCAACTATACCTCAACAAACCTCTTTCTTACTAGTGCTACTTGATTCTTACCTTTCTTTCTTCCAGAATTGTTTCTAAGTGGTACTAAACCCTGCATGTGAACAATGGAAAGGTTGCATATCTCAATTCTCCATTTTACAACCCTTTACTTTAAAGCTGGTTGGACCCAAAGGACATAAGACACTTCTTGCCACTTTGTACAGGGCTGTTAACCTGAGAGTGTTCAAAACCCACAGCCCAACTTACTTTCTATGCAACCATGGTAAAAAAAAAAAAAAAAAAAAAAGTCTTAATCTTCCAGGAAGGCCAAAAAATTGCACTCCATCAAGGACTGTTGCTGTGCAACAAAGTACAACAAAATGTAGTGGCTGAAAACAATACAGAAGTTTATCTCGCAGACGTTTGGGTCAGGAATCTGGACATGACTTAGCTGGGTCATTGACTGGACTGCAATCAAGATTTTACTGGCATAGGATCTGCTTCCTAATTCATCCAGTGGTTGTCCTCAGTCTTTAGTACCTTGACAACTGTTGGACTGAGGGCCTCAGGATCTTGCTGACGGTTGGCTGTAGGCCACATGACCTCCCCAATATGGCAGCTTACTTTATCCAGGCCAGCCAGTCAGGGAGTCTGCTAGCAAGATAAAGTCATAATCTTTTGTAATTTTAATCATAGAATTGACGTCGCATCACCTTATCACATCCCACTGGTTAATGATAAGTCACTAAATCTATCTGTTGACACTCACAGGGAGATTTCACAAGAGTGTAAATACTAGGCCCTGGGGGTCACTGGGGGACATTTTAGAAGTCATGTACCACAGGACAATGAGGTTCCAAGACTTGACCAATTCCAATATGGTAATTAGAGACCAGGATTTAATTAAGTAGCCTTCTTCCCAGTATTTACAGCAAAATTATCATCCTAGGAAGAATATGATCATCAGTTATAGGTGCCCCTTCACTTCTTCTGCTACCTACACATGAGGGTTCTTCATAGTTATTACTTAGAAACAGAATCTTTGCTCTAGCCAGTTTGGCTCAGTGGATAAGAGCCTTGGCCTGCGGACTGAAGGGTCCCAGGTTCTATTCCGGCCAAGGGCACATGCCTGGGTTGTGGGCTTGGTTCCCTGTGGGGGGCGTGCAGGAGGCAGCCGATCAATGATTCTCTCTCATCATTGATGTTTCTATCTCTCTATCTTTCTCCCCTCCTCTCTAAAATCAATAAAAATATATTAAAAACAAAACAAAACAGAATCTTTCCTGTAAATAGTTAAAATCACACTGTTATATTATTTTTCTCATAATTTACACTAATAACTCTGATAGTCTAGTTGATAAACTAAATTATGTTGCTATTAGTGTGACCCAAGTGTATAAAACTGTTCTGAATTTACCAATAAACCCCTGTGGCAACTTGGGCAAGACTCTTTTCCACTTTGGGCCTAAATTTCCTTACATGAGAAACAAGAAGTTTCATTAGATGGGGACTAAGCTCCCTATTCTTTGTCATAATGTGGTTATATTTTGGGGTCATCAAAAGAAATACTAATCAACACCTCACTGGATTTCTTATAATCAATATGGCCAGCTGGTTGAATCTAGTTTCCATCTGTTGGAGTTCTCTGTTCTAAGCTCAAGCTCAAAATAATGGTCTGAGGAAGAAGGCACTTAGAAGAATAATGGGGCTCACAGACTATAGGGAAGAGGAAAATAACTAGGCCACTTGAAAAGGAACCAAGGCCCTCCCAGGGCCTGCAGCAGTGGGTCCGTCACACTGGGACAGCAGTGGGTCCCTCCATACTGCAGCATGGCACCAAGCATCTTACATTTCTGTATATTTTCTATGATTAAGCCAGTATTTAATCATACTGGTCTCTAGGAGAGGGATTCTGATTAGCTTCAATTGAATTATCATCCTACCCCTGTAGTCAAGGAAAAAGAGTCTTATCATTGCCAGTACCATGGAACCACATGTGTTGGGGGAGGAGTATTTCCCTAAAAGAGGTGATGTTGAATATATTAAAACAATTTACATCGCCACTTCCAGCTAGAAGGATGGCTGGGACAATGGACATTGGTAGGAGGTAATTTAAGAATATGTTATTCACATAGGTTCTCCAGCTGTATTTATGGGTCAAGTTAGGCCACAGAAAAGATCAAGGTTAGTGAAATTATCTTTGTTCTAAAAATGCCTTCATCAACCAGTAGTATGAATAGTAGCTACATATATTCTACTAGAGGCCCGATGCATGAAATTTGTACAAGAGGTTCGGCCCCCACGGCGGTGGCAGCTGCATCCTCTGCCTCGGCCCCCTCCCACCACAGCCACCACCTCTGCCTCGGTCTTCGCCAGCCGCAGCAGCTCCCTCGGCCCTCGCAGCCCCAACTTCTTCTGGAAGGTCATCTGGAAGGATGTTTGGAAAGATGTCTGGTCTAATTAGCATATTATGCTTTTATTATTATAGATTGGAATGTAAGCCCCATGAGGGCAGAAAATTTTCCTTCAGTGACATATCACAAGTTCCTAGAACAGGGCATGGCACATAGTTGACTTATTCAGAAATTAATCAATAAATACTGGTTTAATAAATGCATTAAATGTACATTGCTGGCACAAATGTGTATTGGTACAAGTGAACCATCCTATATAATAAAAGGGTAATATGCAAATTGGCCCTAATGGTGGAAAGACCAGAATGACAGCTCAACCAGTCACTATGAGGTGCATTCGGTCCCTCCCCTTGGCTGTCAGGCTCTGATCACCCAATGGTGAATGGGGAACCGGGGGTGGGTGGTGGGGATGCAGGCGACACCAGGCCAAGGCCCCCACCCCACCGGTTGCCCCACACACAGAGGGTGGCAGGCTCTGATAGCCTGATGGCGAACAGGGAACCAGGAATGGGTGGTGGCAGGGGGCAGGGCTGGCTGCAGGCACCTGGGGAAGATGGCCCTCATCACCGGCCAGGCCTAGGGGCCATACCCACACATGAATTTTAGGCGCTGGACCTCTAGTTCTATATAATAAAAACCTAATATGCAATTTGTCTCCTTCATCGGGAGTTCGACTGCTCACTATGATGTGCACTAACTACTAGGGGACAGTGTGGAACATGGTGGTGGGCATCAGAGATGAGGCGCTGGCATTGGGCGGCAGTGGAGGTGCTGCCAGCCCTAATGGGCCCCAATGAGAGCAGGACCATGGTGGGATGGGGGAGCATGTGAGTGGGTGGCACCAGGCTAAGGCGGGTGCAAGCAGGGCTGATCATTTTGTTGATCACTCCACAGTTGGCAACCAGTGGCATCAGCGGGGGGGCGGGGGGGGGGGGAGGAGGGTGGAGGGGGTGCAGGAAGGGTTCTGGGAGGGGTGCTGCCATCTGGCTCCCAGGTGCTGAGGGAGCTAAGCAGGGGCCTGATGACTCAGGCAGAGGGGGGCATGTAGGGGCCTAGGGGCCCAGGTGCTGCCCAGGGCCCAGAGGTCAGCTGGGACCTGCCCTTTCATGCCAGACACTCATACTTTGATTGCCAACCAGGCCTAGAGACCGCACCTGTGCACAAATTTCATGCACTGGGCCTCTAGTATTTCATATAGAGGTTAGACTTTAACATCAATTGAATAGGGGAAGCTGTGTAACATAAAAATGACCATATGATGAATATCATGGGGAACTTTGTAACCCACACTGTACTTTGACATTTTAGAACATTTTTCTGTATAACTCCAACAGGGTTTTGTGTTTTGTTTTTTTCCTTTCTGAAGTTTCTTTGATTGAGTACCATAAAAAGTAAATCCTTTGCATTTAGTGTGTCATTGAACATATCACAACAGGCCCCAGGAACTGAGAAAAACTAAGCACAAGTAGGTTCATTGGTCCCATCTTGTGCTCCCTCCAGGATATACACTTGCATCTATGCTGCCTTTTTGGAAAATATCAAGATCCTTAAAGATGTTCACACCATTGGACTCAGTATGACTGCAGTTTAGAAATTGTCACTATGTAGGGATCTATAATGCAGTGTTATTTTTAGTAGCAAAATTCAGAGCTATTAAAATGTAAAATAGAGAAAAGTTAAATAATTAATTTATGTATATGTCATTAAATACTCTGAGGCCTTTACAACTCTAGGAAAATGTTACACACCCATTTTACCAGAGGGGAAACTAAAGTTAGAGAAATTTGGTTTCTTATTCAGTGTTAAAGTGTTATACAATCTCTGCATTAGAAAGTGGACCTCCAACTCCAGTTTACTGTGAGAGTCTTCTCCTTACTGCTCCTTGGGGTTCTCTGACATGCTTTCCTCCTCTAAGGTATGAGGGGTAGGTGGAAGAAAAGCCCCTCAAACATGTCCACATCCTAATCCATGGAACCTGCAAATAGGTCATTTTACATGGCAGAGAGCAATGAAGTCTGCAGATGGGATTGACGTTGCTAATCAGCTGGCCTTAAAGTACGGAGACTATCTGGAGTACCTGGGTGGGTCCAGTGGAATCATAAGGGTCCCTAAAAGTGAAAGAGGGGAGCAGAAGAGAAACGGAGATGTGGCTGGAAAAATAGATATGATGTTGTTAGCTTTGGAGATGGAGGGAAGGGGCCATGAACCAAGGAATGAAGGCAGCCTGTAGAAGTTGGAAAAGGTAAGGAGACATTTCTCCTCAGAGTCTTGGAGGACTGCTGTCCTGCTGACACTGTGGTTTTAGCCCGGTGAGACCCATTTCCAACCTCTGACCTCCAGAATGCTGATCATCGGTTTGGATTGTTTAAGCCACTGAGTTTGTGGCAACTGGTCAGAGTAACCAAAGCAAACTAACACAGGTGGGTAGCCAGCCACTTCTCAGAACCGCACCCACATTTCAAATCTTTCAAGGCAGTGTGGAGGAATGAACTAAATTTTTATTGACTCAGATAAACCTGAAAGGTAGATTTTGAAATACATTTCTGATGTCTCGCCTCAAATCTTTACATAAAAAACACATTCTGATTAATTTAAATGATGTTTTACAACACATCTTGGTACATTGTCTTGCAATTACATGTTGCTTTTGGCCACCTCAGATTGGGTTGCCTTTCACATGTGGTGGTACACGGTGACTTGAATTTCTCTGCTTTCTTAAATTTCTTAGGCATAGATATGGTGGTTAATTAAATCACCTCCAATAAGTGAATAGACTAAGAATTGATGAAGTTGAAGACCCGCTCAAAGGCTTACTCATGGTCTGCAGCCGGGGCTCCTCAGTAGGATCTAATGAAGAGTGTTTTCCTCTTATACAGTTTGCCAGCCTTAGATTGTTAGGAAGGAGATACTAGTAAAGGAGTCATCAAGTTATATGGTTGCATATTAATCATTAGATTCCAGAGTTGGTCATAGTTATGTTATTTATGACAATTTTATGCACCAAGTGCAGTATTCAGTAGCATATAGACAGTTACATATATTTAGGGGCTTGTAACCGAAGAAAAGGGGGTTTGGTTTCTCTGTGTGCCCTTTGTTTACTTGCATGAACCTAAGATGCATTTCTAATTAAGTCGGGACACCATCCCAAGATGTGACTGTTGTTAAAAGAGCACAGATTAAACGGCAAGAACCGAAGGCGACCCGGAGTTTTCTGAGAGCAATCTCAGAGCTTGGAGAATTCATAAACCAAGTAAACCTTCTGACATAACTATAAAATGTGGTATAAACCCTAGAAAAAAATGGCCATCTTGAAAGGGTAACAGCACTTTTATGAGAATTCCAACTGCACCATGGCAACATCAACCCGTCAAAGCAAATGAAGGGTAGTAAAAGTAAAATTAAACATGATGAAGGGGACACCAGCTTGCTAACAGCTTTCCGAGCAGTAAAGCTTTCAAATGTTATCTCTTCATTGGTCTGTTCAATCACACATGCCTGCTACCAAGCTCGATCATATTATGTATCTTTCTCATCACTGCAGCCTGCCACGGGGTGATGGACTTGTCTTTCTGTTCACAAAAGAGGGACAGAGAGAGCGCCCTTCCCCCAAGCAGCCCTCGCCTGTGTGCCCTCATCCCTCCTCTGTATTTCTTCTCTCCCACCGTCCTGTCCTTGTCCTCGTTTGCCCTTGTTTGGTGTCCAACATGAGTCTCTCTGGCAATAACAAAGGTTGCCGTGCAGCCCTGAGCTTTGGGGACTAAATATAGATCAAACCCCCATCCTACCCTCTGTCATCCAAAAGACAGATTCCAACGTGCATCTGACTTTGTCCTCTCTCTTTGCTTCCAAAAATCATCATCTTTCTTTCAGCGTGCTCTTTTTCCTCTCAACTAATCCCTCTTCGGTATCCCTTCTCCCGCCTCCTGCAGGGAAAATTGTGAAGGCATTTTCACGTGTTAACGAACAGACTGACTAATCCTCTGGTCTGAATACCTCTGCCCTGTTTGCAGGGACCCAGAAATGTCAAGGTTACATTTATGCTCTGACCTCCTGGGCCACCAGGGAGTCAGGACAAATTCTGGCCTTTTCAGTGCTTTAAACCCCTCCCGACTCTATTTCCCCTTTCCAGACAAGCAAGGTTCCATTCATTGTGGATGCAGCGTCTGCACATGCCAAATCCTTCAGCCTTCAGACCCTGTGAGTTATTCAACTGTATGGGAAAGGGAACGAAAAACAAATGACTAATCAGCCAACCTAGGCTTCCCATAGCCCACACAGTGACCAGGAGAATTCAGGGAAAAAGAAAAAGCCCGGATTCCATGCTGTGGTGCTTACAAATAGTCAACAGGGGGTAGAAAGGGGAAGGGGAAAGCAACAAAAGAAAAGGCCACGTTGCTGCAGCCAAGTGTCTCATAAAATTGCCATGTTTTAGCCTGAGTTTATTGTCTGTTAGTGTTAGTAACTGAATTGCTTTCTCTACTGTGGGCGAGTATGTAAACACATGTACTTTTCCTACGGTCAACATTGAAGTGTGTTCCCAGTTCAATCAGCCCCTTTGATTCATTCATCCATTCAACATGTGCTTACTGAGCCCCGGCGGCTTGCAGGGTAGGACTGAGAAAGCATTTGAAGTCTGAGAAAGGGCAGCCAGAGCTTAGGCATGGGTGCCTCAGGGAGAAGATCCCCAAGTGCTCTATGGCTCCCACCATCTCCCTCTTCACACGTTTCTCTCCACATTTGCCTCCTATGAGTCCAGCTTCAGGCATTGGGTTGTCCTTGCTCTAGCTTCCATCCAGGTCCCGAGATGTCTGCCTTTGTCGATTTTCCTTCTCTTTTTTCATTCTTATGGGGTTCCCATATGCTTCCTACTTCCTGTCTAGAGTTTCTGCTTCAAGCACAGACATTTATTGCGGGGTGAGGGGGGGATTAAAAGTACGAATTTTGGAAATCGTGGTTCCAAAAAGAAGGCATAAATATTCTGATGAATTTCATCATGTTGTGTGCTTATCTACATGCACAAACACACACATGCATTTATGCATGCTTAGGAGTATGTGTGCACACACACGTGCACTTACTACTCTAAGAAGAGGAAGGTAAGGCCTAGAAATGTTAGGTAACCACCCAGAAGTATAGGGACCCTAGGCCTTAATTCCCTGAGAGAATTCTCAGGAAGTACTCGCTCAGCCTGAAACAGACTTGCTTACTCATGTCTTGCACTTCCACTGCTCACTGTGATAAGCGACAGCCCTTGCCCAGAACAGGAATCTCCAACAAGAATGGAGGCTGACAGTAGCCAAGCAACAGAGAGTAGTATTTGGAGCCTAACTCTGTATTACTGTAACTAAGACCACCCGAGGCCCAGAGGAGGTTGGTTTGGAATCATATAAACATTTGCATGATGCCAGCACACACCCTGCATTATTCTCATCTTTTTATCTTGCTCACAAGCCTTACAACAACCATATGTGGGCTACAGTTATTCCAATCATTTTGCAGGGAGGGTAAAACAGAGGCCTAGAGAGTTTGAGTAATTTTCCCCTTTCCACAGAGCAAGTTAGTGGCCAGCTGGGACTTGAACCCAGGCAAAGCTAAATTTAGCAGCTGGGCACTTAACTCCTACACCAGTACTGGTAGTTTCAATACACCTACTGCCTCCTTAAATCCTGTTCCACCTCGGTTGCCAAGTCCTCATCAATCCACCGTTCCTTCTAACCATGTTACCTTGTAACCATTACCTTGTGAAGTTTCATTACCATAACTGTGTCCCCAGTGACTGTAAGCAGGTTCTCCCATCTGTGCCTCCATCCGCCCCCACTGAAGTCGATGGGCCACAGGCATTCAGCTGCTTTCCTGCGCAGTCCAAATGGACTCCTCCCCACTGCTCTAACTACTCCTGGAGTTTTGCCTTCTGATGCAGGGTGTACAAGGGAGTCATCATGACACAATTACCCTCAGCCACGCGGCGCTGACAATGCAATCAACTGTCAGCAAATGAGCCGAGCTGTGCCTGCATGAGGCTGTCTGGACCATATTCTGCAAAAGCAGGTTGTTACCCCTGTGCTTTCGAACCAAACACAAACAATGGAGCTCTCCATGCCCCAGAAGTGGGAGTGCTTCTCTCCAGCTTTCCTGCCCACATCCTGAGACTCAGATAGAAGCCACCAAGGCAGCAGGGAAATATCTCAAGACAAAATGCCTTTGTCCCATCTCTTTGGCTAAAACAGTGGTTCTCAACCTTCCTAATGCTGGGACCCTTTAATACAGTTCCTCATGTTGTGGTGACCCCCAACCATAAAATTATTTTTGTGGCTACTTCATAACTGTAATTTTGCTATTGCTATGAATCGTAATGTAAATATCTGATATGCAGGATGTATTTTCATTGTTACAAATTGAACATAATGAAAGCATAATGATGAATCACAAAAACAATATGTAATTATATATGTGTTTTCCAATGGTCTTAGGCGACCCCTGTGAAAGGGTCGTTCGACCCCCAAAGGGGTCGCGACCCACAGGTTGAGAACAGCTGGGCTAAAAGGAGTTGAAGGTGTTTTGTACAAGTCTCCTGGAAACCAATTATAATATTCCCTGCACATCTTTTCACCGAAGAATGTATTCCTGGTGCTACCTGACAGGTTTGTCTTCTGGATAGTCAAAATGTAACCATCAGATCTAGTCAATGGGTAGAGCACTCAGGTGGGACACACAGCCCCTGACCAGGTAAGGTCCATTCCTGTTCCTTTTGTCTTTATTTTTTGTTAGCTATCTGATCCCATAGCCTACCCATCCCCCTTTATCTCTTCACTCTTCCTCTCATTCCACACCCAACACTGTATTGTGGAAAATTTCCAACATTCAGAAAAGTTGAAAGGATTCTACAATGGACCACCTTCCCACCCCGACTTAGGTATCATTATACTTGCTTTATGCCATATCTATCCATCTATCTTTTCGTTCAGTTATTGCTTCATCTTAATTTTAAATGAATTTTAAAGCAAATTGCAGATCTTGTTACACTTTACCCTCAATACTTCAGCACACATATCATTAATTAAATTTAGCATTTATTTATAAACCTCTCTTACCTTATAGCTTTGATGGAAAGTTTGCATACAATTCAATATAAAAACAAAGAACAAAAAACATTAACTGGACCCTTCCTTACTTTTTGTTGTTGTTGTTGTTAATCCTTACCCAAGGATATTTTTTCCATTGATTTTCAGAGACTGAAAGGGAGGGAGGAAAGAGAAAGAGAGGGAGAGAGAGAGAATACATTTTGATGTATGTATATACCTGTGTAATCCAAACCCCTAACGAGTTATACAACTTCACCATCACTCCAGAAAGTTTTCTCCCGCCACATTTGATAGATCAGTTCTGTTTGCTCTAGAATGTCATACACATGGAATCATAGAGAAGGTCCTCGTTCCTGTAAGCATATTTTTTTTTGAGATTTGCCCGTGTTCATTACCAGTAATTCATTCCTTTTTATTGCTGAGTAGTATTCCCTATGTATGGATGTACCACACTTTGTTTATCCACTTACCTGCTGATGAACTTCTAGGCTGTTTCCACCATGTGGCTATTTTAAGGAAAGCTCTATGAATATCTGTGTATAAGTCTTTGTGTGGATAAATGTTTTCATTTCTCTCTGGCAAATATATAGGAGTAGAATTGCTGGTGACAGGGAAGGTATATGTTTAGTTTTTTTAAGAAATTGCAAGTCCTTTCCCCAAAGCATTTATCTCATTTTACACACTTGCCAGCATCGGAAAGTTCAGTTTGCTCCAGGTCATCACACGCATTGGGTGTTGTCAGTTGTATAATATGAGTGATTCTGGTGGTGGTGCAGGTACCTCGCTGAGGTGTTAATTTACATGTCCAAGACCAGGAATGATGCTGAGCACCTTTCCATGTGACTTGATTATCCATCTATTTATAGTCTTTTTCGAAGTGTCCATTCAAACCCTTTGCCCATTTTGGGGGGTGGGGGTGTGGGGGGAGCAGAGGTTAATTATTGCAATATTTAAGGACTTTGCTTCTTTTTAAAAATTTTATCTTTATTGTTGAAAGTATGACCGATGTCCCTCCTTTTTTCCCCTATTGACCTCCTCCTACCCTCTCTTACCCCCCCCCCCCCCCCGCCCAACCCAGGCCTATTGTCTGTGTCTTATGCATATATGGATATAAGTTCTTTGGTTAATCTCTTCCCGCCCTCTTTTGCCCATTTTTTAATGGAGGGCCTGGTCACAGGTTGGCCTCTGTCGAGGGAGACAGAGTCACAGCCTTGAGCACGTGCTGCGTTAGGGAGCGTTAGGGAGCCTTGACCCATTCCGGCTTCTCCACCCCCTGCCCAGGCTCAAAAGAACCTGAAGAGATAGTTTTTGAGTAAATGTTGGTTGCACTCCTCATTTGCTGGGTGCCGCCAACAGGCAGCAGGAATTGATGGCTTGTTAGCAAAGCCTGGCCCCTTTGTGAGATGTTTTCAGAATGATTGATTTACAATAAAGTGGTTCCTGGTGGGTGCATGCAGGTGGAACTGATGCGGATCGATTCCAGTGGCGCTAACTAATCAGCTGTTTAAACTGGCAGGGAGAGCGCTCAGTGACAGACACGCGCCACCATCATTTTCCCCTAAGATTACAAATTAACTTGTTGGGGTTTGCTGGGGTGTGTGACAACCTGGAGCCACCCTCAGAGGAGGGGAGGGTGGCTGTGCCTTCAGGGAGGCCTCTCTGGGGTCTGCCTTTCCCATCAGGTTGGACCTGGGCACACAGCACTCTGGCTGGAGGAAAAGAATCTCATCTGAGAAAGTGTGAGGATTTTGATCCTCCATGAAACACAGTGAGGGGCAGCTGCGTTTTAAAGGGTCTACTCCTGTTCCTTTTGTCTTTATTATTATTATTATTGTTAGCTATTTGATCCTATAGCCCACCCATCCTCTTCCTTATTTTCACCTAGGATGAACACACCGCTGCCAAATTCATTTTTCCTTCTCTGCTCTGGAAGAAACTCAAGATCCCCTCATCTAAGCTCTTTAAGGTGAGGAGGACTATTATTTTGTCTTGGCTTTTTTATTTTTTATTTTCTTAATTGATTTCAGAGAGGAAGGGAGAGGGAGAGAGAGAGATAGAAACATCAATGATGAGAGAGAATCATTGATCGGCTGCCTCCTGCACGCCCCCTACTGGGGATCAAGCCTGCAACCTGGACATGTGCCCTGAACCAGAATGGAACCCAGGATCCATCAGTCCGCAGGCCAACACTCTACCACTGAGAATTGAATTATTTGCTTCCACAATATTATTTACAAAACGTGACCCTGAAAATTAGGAGGTTCTAGGCTGAAGAGGCCTGGTAAGGTGTGGAGGACAATGAAGATAAAGTGGGAGGTGCTGTGACTGTGGCCCAGCCATGGCCACCCACAGGAAGGCCTAGCCTAGCTCCACCTTAGGACCAAGCTTGGCCTCTTGCCCACAAAGCTTTTTCATGCGTTATCTTATCCTTGAATGGGTTTGTGGGATGCACAGGAACCTCCACCTCTTCTCTGAGAAAGCAGAAATCAAAAGACATCCTCAAGCAAATGCTGAGAGTGGTGAGACCTGACGCCCAAGCCAGGCCTATGGAATGTAGTATTTCCAGGTCCCCTTCTGTAAGCCTGAATTAGCAGCTAAATACTTTATGCGCTATGTGAAGTGTCTGGGGTGGCATTCCAATATTAAAAAGTGAATCTGTTAACACACTCCAAATTAACACTTCAAAAAGATTTGTTTCTTCGAAAGTTGATACTGCTACTGCTAAAGGAATAACCAGGTGAAAGCTGGAACTGGCTGCCTCCAGATACTAAAACTTAGTGTAAAGGTGTCATAATTAAATCAATGTGGCCCCAGGGGTAAACAAACAGACAAATAAAATAGAATAGGTGGCATTGTAACAGACTCTAGCATTTGAAAAAGAAAAATGTAATAATGAGGTATCAAAACTGTAGGGAGAGGATGGGAAAGATTAGTCAACAAATGGCTCTGCAGAAATGTTAAAAATTATTAAGGGGGAAAAGTATAGTTATAGCCTCAATCAATGCCATGCTCCAAAATAAATACTATACATTTCAATATTTAAATGTAGAAAGCCAAATCATAAAAATCTTCAGAACATTTAGGTCATTATTGAATCTTTGGATTAAGACTTTAAGCAGAAAAGCAAAGCAGAAATCACAAATGAAGAAATTTATGGCTTTGCCCTGGCCGGGTGGTTCAGCTGGTGGGAGTGACATCCCTTACACCAAAAGGCTGCAGGTTATATTCTCAGTCAAGGTGCATACCTAGGTGGCAGGATTGGTCCCCAGTCAGGGCATGTATGGGAGGCAACCAATCAACATTTCTCTCTCTCTCTCTCTCTCTCTCTCTCTCTCTCTCTCTCTCTCTCTCATCAATAATATCATTGTATGAAGGTTAAAAAAAGAAAATATTTGTGGCTTTGATTCATAAACATGTTTTTCTCTATATCTGCAAAACAATACAAAGATTAAAAGCCAACAACAAACTAGGAAGACTTTTTGTAAAAATTATGCTGAAGGACTAATATCAGTTAATATACAATATCTTGTCTAAATCAATAAGAAAACAGGAGTCTCAATGGATACACTGAGGCCAAGAATATGAAGAGGTAAGTTATAATGAAGAAAATAAAAACATTAAATTGCCTTTTTTAAGTTCAGTAAAGAAAGGATTAAAAATGGAAATAATGGGATAATTTTCATCAATCAAATTAACAAAGATGAAAACAGAATAATACTCAATGTTAGCGAAGATATGATAAAACATATACTCGCATACACTAATGATAAAGGTGAAATTGCACAACTTTTCTGGCCATTATGCCTATATGTTGCCCTTACTGACCTCTCCAGTCGTATCTTGTATTGCTCCTTCTTCGCTCTCTATTATAGCATAAGGGGATTTTTCTTCCAGTTGTCATCACGCAGATATTCCATATGCCTAGAAAGCTCTCAGACTTCTCTGCTCTTCCCTCCCTCTCACTTCCTTTGCCTCAGTTTCATTCCCCTCCTCTTTCCTCTTCCCTTCATCCTCAGACTTTCCCCTCTCCCTTTTTCTTGCTTCAACCCTTCTTTCTTATTTATTCCTTTCCCCTTCCTTTCTTTTTTCCTCTTTCCCTTTCTTTCCATTCTCTTCTCCAAGTTACCCAGTTAAGTCTTACTCAGCCTTAAAATCTCAGATCAAACATTGCTTACTCAATACAGCCTCATTATTCTCCCTAAAGGTGTCACATTAACTGGTTATGTGTGCTCACAACACCTTGCTATTTTCCCTTATAAAAATTTAACTTTACGTATCTGCGGTTTGATTAATATACTTCTCCCTCACAGAATTACATGGACTAAGCCATCTGTTTTCACCGTTAAATTCCTAGTATATACAGCAAGGTGCCAGAAAACAAGAGGGTTGATACCTATTGAGTTGGATGTTTTGGCTGCTGACTTCCCAAAGGACCATTAGAAAAAACTGTGGCCTAGGCAAAGCTACTTTGTTAAACTTACAGCAGTAAGGGGGAACCTACAGTGACAGATCGATAATGTATACATATTGTACCTGGACTTTTTTTTTATGGCATTTGACCAAATCCTCAAACTATCTTTGTGGAAAAATATAAGGTTAAAATAATCAGTACAGTGGTTAGTACTTGGCTGAAGAACTATACCTAAAGGGTATGAATTAATATATAAGGCATTACTTGCATTAATATATTGGTTTGGACTTATGGATATTCAGAATAACTATGAATCAGCAGGTGTCAGTGCTAGTGTAATAAAAGCTTATATTTTGTAGTGCTAACACCCTGATGGACCAAAGTCATAGTCAGGGTTAATTAAAACTCTGTATGACCTGCAACGGAAAATCAATTAATGCCTCTTGGATCACAATCTTTCAAAAAAAAATCATAAGATTTGATGTTTTGATGATTTTTATCTGATTTACCTGAACAGCTCCTAGATGAAATATATACCTTCACTGAGTTATCTAAACAGAATGTTGAGTATCTTATTTTCTTAGTACTTATTTGTGTGGAATCTATTTTAGCCAATGCTTGTTAAGTTCAACACAAGTCCAAAAAACTCTTTTAGTAAATGAGATAAATAGATGAGCTGGAGCTAATTACAAAACAGTCAAAGTCTATGAAAATAAGAAATATATAGTGTACTGTATATCTCATTTTTACATGTCATCCACCTAGAATATCTTATTGTGCTCAGATCACTCCAATCAACACCGTCCTAGACCATGTTAGGAAGTCAGGCTGCTAACAAATAGATGATGCTATAAACAACAATGTTATGGATGTCAATTACTCTGTATGTACATATAACATAAATCTTCTTATATATTTGGTAACCAGATAGAACATAGAGTATCAATTTTAATACCACAATATTATGTATTCTATAAAAGTTACGGGAAATATATTTTAATCCACTGAAGAGGCGACCTTTAAATTGATTCCTGAAGTACTAGGCAAAATTAGCTAGCCATGTGAGGATGGAAGCAGAAAGTTGTAGGCAGAGGGAGGAAAGGGGATAAATCCTAAAGTGGGAAGGAGAGTGGTATATTTCAGGAACTAAGGCGGGCTTTCATTGCTAGCTGGGGAGGAAGGGGTAAGGGCCAGTTCACGTAGCGACTAGCAGCCCAATGACAAGAATTTGGATTTCAGTCTAAGCAAAGTGGGAAGACAGCAGAGGGCTTCAGGGAAGGAAGCAACATTATCTGACTTGTTTTTAAAAGGGTCCCTCTTGGCTGTTGAGGGGAATTATGGAGTGCAAATGAATAAGAATGTAAGCAGGGATACCCGTTAGAAAACTATTACATCAGTCTAGAAAAGAAATCATATTGGCTTGCACTCGAGAGAAGGCTGAAAGATGAAGAGAAGTAGAGGCATTCAGAGTATATTTTGCAGGTAGAGTAAGTGGATTTGAAGATATGATAAAGCAGGTTGCGAGGGAAAAGGAAGAATCAGATGGCTCCTAATTTGGGAGCTTGAGTGAATTTAGTGGATGGTTTTACTGTTAAATATGTATTAAAAATATGTATTGAGCATGTACTGTGTGGAGGACACTTTTTTGGCAAGATATATTTTTCTAACTTCTAAAATACTTATATTACTAACAGACGGTGGATGCAAATTACATAAAAATCTGTCATCAATATTTCCATTTTATTTCAAGCAAATATTCTAAGTAAGCATTTTTTTTCTGTCTCTCTCATTATCTTTGTTATTGTAACATAGATCAGGAGTTGGCAAACTTTTTCTGAAAAGAGCCAGATAGTAATTATTTTAGGCTTTGCAGTCTAAGAACTCTGTTGCAACTACTCAACCCCGATGTTGTAGTGTGAAAACAACCATGGATAATTCATTAAGAAATGCATGTTTCAATAAAAATTTAATTTACAAAACAGGCATTGGGCCACATTTGATCTGTGGGCTGTATTTTGCTGACCCCTGACATAGACTATAGATCCTTAACTAAGATCATTTAGAGGGGGAGAAAGAAGATCTGGTTATGAAAAAACCAAATGCTTATTTGTTGATTGACAACAATGCACAGTAGAAGCTAAATTTTTTTTATGTACTTATTTTTATTCCCCCCTCAGTATTATTTTAAACTAGAGGCCCAGTGCACAGAATTTGTGCATTGGGGGTGGGGATCCCTCAGACCGGCCTGTGCCCTCTCGCAGTCCGGGAGCCCTCTGGGAATGTCCTATTGCCACGGAGGTGGGAGAGGCTCCCGCCACCGCTGATGCGCTTGTCAGCCATGAGCCTGGCTTCTGGCTGAGCAGCGCTCCCCCTGTGGGAGTGCACTGATCACCAGGGGGCAGCTCCTGCATTGAGCATCTGCCCCCTGGTGGTCAGTGAGTATCATAGCAACCGGTCATTCAGCCGTTTGGTAGATTTGCATATTAGCTTTTTATCATATAGGATAGTCATTCTTCTGATTTCATTATATAATCCTGATAAGAATATAAATCATGTACTTTGCTCTCTGCTACAATGGTAGGTCCTGACCCGGGTTGGCCAAACTGAGTAGTTCTTTCCCATGGTCACAGTGATTGAGTTAGAGGTGGGTGCATGACTCAAGCAAAGACAATTAGAATCTTCCATGAACTTGATATATAGATTGTAGGAGATAGTTTTTTGTTTTGTTTTGTTTGTTTTTACTGAGGGACTACTAAGAAAGGGGGCTGAAAATCTAGAACTTTATTCAACTGGCTATTTTGCCAGGCATTTGGTCAGTGCTTATGTTCAGAACAACTCCAAGCAGAGATAGAATCAAGAGCCATGATTTGGTTTGGGAAGTTTAATCCAGCTACCTCTAAAGCCAGACACATACCAGGACTGCCTAGTTACCTGAGTCAGCAAATTCCCTTTCTGTATAAGCTAGTTTGAGTTGAGTTTTGATCAGTTGCAGACAAAAGATTATAGACAAAAATATTACTTCATTGAATCTAGAAGTGAAAGACAATTAACATTTGAACTTCTTGAATGTCAAGCATAATACATGCTAATCTTAGTTAAACTTAAAATAGCTTATGTTTAAAGTTGAGAGAACAGGGACTCAGAAGTAAGTAATTTGCCTGAAGTTTCATAAATATTTGGTAGAATTATCATTTGACTACTGATGTTTCTGACTCCAAAGACATGTCATTTACATATACCATGTGCTAAAGAAGCATAGAAATTAAATGAAAAAAATATATATAATTTTTGAATTTCTCTCTCTTTCTTTAAACTTGTTTTTATAAGTTTCCAAAACTGAGGGAGAGGATGAAGATTATTTTTTCAGCATCAGATAGATAGCTGAATCTTAAGAAGTTTCTTTAGTAGATGCAATGTATGAGCTGTTAAGCAATCAATCATGGATTGACTTTCAAAGGTGCTTTGAATCTGAATGTGGAATATGTTTCTAGCCTAATTGTCCATAGGCTAAATCTGGAAAATGTTATACTTTTTTTTTCTTCTGCTTAAAGAGACCAGATTTCATGTGTATGCAGGAAACGCGGAGCCCAGCGTGGGATATTGTTCATTTCCATATCTCTAAGTGGCTGTGTGAGCTTCAGGGAGAAGGGCAGGTAAAGGATGTAAAATCACCATAAAAGATTCATGCCTACGAAACTCTTCTGGAGAGTTATATGGAGACAGGAGTACAAGAGGAGTTTCTTTCTAGGTGGAAAGAGGTGATAATTAAACATAATTTATAGAAGAAAATTAATAGTGATGGACTTGAATCCTTTATAGCAAATGTAAATTTCAAAGCTATTTTGTGTGAAGAAGCAAAAAGCTGTAATACAGGGCTGAGTGGTATATGCTGACAGTAATGGTCCTCTCGAGCAGTGAGTTATTAAAGACTTTCATCTCGTGGTTTTCAATAATGAAAAGGGAGGCAGTTTGGGGGTATTTTCTGAGATATGTTCCTTGTGTTGATTTAGCGTCTGTGATCAGTAGGTTATTTTAACAGCCATGTAGAAAAAGTTACATTTGCTAAGGAGGAAAAAGACTAACAGAAGCATGCTATTTTAGAAAAATGTATCCGTTCTTTTTGGAATCTAACAAACTATGAGCTTCGGAAAGTCATTTAACCTCTCTTGGGGCTTGGTCTTCCCGTCTTGTCCAAGCATTGTCCATAGATATTTCCAAATCCAATCATCGATGATTCCTTCTTATAATAAAAATATCTTCTTGGGAATGAGCTTTTCTTCCCCTCTTTAGGGAGTTTGCTGTGAAGAAAACTCAGGGACATTTTGCTTGGAGACATTTTCTCTCTCTCTCTTCCTTAATTTTTGAAATGGGTTCTAGAATCAACTTCAGGACTACATCTCCTATGTTGGGCAACTTACAGACATAGCGAAGGACTAGAGCCATTTCACAAAACTGATTCCTCAAGCTTTCACACTGACCTACAAAAGGAAGGTTTGTCTGGAACCAATAGCTCAGCGTACCCAGTCACAACACAATGAGTTTGGAGCTTTCTCGAACGGTCCTGGCTTGTGAAGATTGGACCAGGAGGAAATGAGAAACAGACTTTGAAAGAAACAAGAGATCAAATATTTTTTATTTTTTATTGCATTTAGTAAATTTCCAAAGGGTTTAATATGGAGGCTTAATATTAATATATCATGGATTTTACAGAGCTTAATAAATTATTCATGCTCTAGAGCAGAGATAAACAGTCATCTTACACTAGTGTGATATATTTGTCAAAACTAATTAACCAATATTGATTCACTATTGCTAAAGTTCAAACTTGATTCCAATTTATTAGTTTTTACCTAATGTCCTGTTTCTGTTCGAGGATTCCATCAAGAATAGAACATTATCTCTGGCCATCATGACTCCTTAGAACCTTACATACTACAACAAGTTCTTAAATATTCCTTGTTTTTTTGTTTTTGTTTTTCTTTTTGACAGCTTAGGTGCTGTAGAAGAGTTTTGATCAGTTACTCAACAGCACGCTTCTCAACTTGGGTTTGTCTGGTGACTTTTTTCATGATTAAACTGGACTTATGGGTTCATGGGAGAGCATAGAGTTTGTAAAGCGCCATTCTTATCACATCATATCAAGTGTGCATGGTATCGAATGACTTATCACTGAAGACATTGAACTTGATCACATGGCTGAGGTAGTGTTTGTCAAGTTTCTCCACTGTAAAGTTACTCCCCCCTTTCCATACTCTACTATTTAGAAGGAAGTCAGTCCCTCGCACACTTATGGGAGTGGAGTATTATGATCTGCCTCCTTGAGGGGAGAGTAACTGCCTGTTTTGCTTGTAACTTTTCTATTCTTATTAATTAATTTGTTCTTTCAATTTTTATATTAATATAGACTCAGATATTTATATTTATACCTTGGGTTATATTCTGATACATGTAATTTATTTTTGTTGCTTGGGTTCTTTGGCTTTGGCCACTGGAAGCTCTTTGGTTGGCTCCTGGGTCCCTCTGAGGTAGCCTTCTTGGTTTTCTGTTTTGTTAAGCACGTCCTTACTCTCTGACACTACAAGATGCTTTAGGCTCAGCCTGTATATCCTTGCCTCCATCCTTAAAACTGCCATTCTCCCAGAATCCCTAGCTTTTCTTATTGGTGAATGGCAATCGAGGAAGGGAGGAATGGGGGTTATTTTTTAATGGATACAGAATTGTAGTTTGAAAAGATTAAAAAAAAAAAACTTTCTGGAGATAGTGGTGATGGCTACATGATAATGTGAATGTACTGAGTTTATGCCATTGAACGATACACTTAAAATGGTTAAAATGGTAAAATTGATGTTCTGTATATTTTAACACAAGTTGAAAATGTTTTCTCTAATAAAACACCAGACTTGCCAAATTGTTTCCAAAATAGTTGTACCATTTTGCATTCCCACCAATCTTGAATGAGAGTTCCTGCTGCTCCTTGTTCTCACCAGCATTCAGTTGTCAGTTTTGTTTTATTGTTAGCTATCCTAATAGTTGTGTAGCGACAGCTCATTATTATTTTAATTTTCCAAAAAATGTGATGTTGGGCACTATCTCATATACTCATGTAATATCTGTATATTTCTTTGCTGATGAGTTTGATATTGTGCTTTATTTATTTATTTACTTTTAAAATTTTATTGATTTCAGAGAGGAAGGGAGAGGGAGAGAGAGATAGAAACATCAATGATGAGAGAGAATCACTGATCAGCTGCCTCCTGCACGTCCCCTACTGGGGATCGAGTCTGCAACCCGGGCATGGGCCCTTGACCAGAATCGAATCCGGGAGCCTTCAGTCCACAGGCCAACGCTCTATACACTGAGCCAAACCAGTTAGGGCGATATTGTACTCCTTTTTAACTGGGTTGAAAAGTATTTTTTTCTTATTGGTGAGTTTGAACAGTTCTTTGTATATTCTATATACAAGTCCTTTATCAGTAATGTGATTTGCAAATATTTTCTCCCAGTGTGTGGTTTATCTTTCCATTCTCTTAACAATGTATTTCAGGGAGCAAGTTTTAATTTTAATAACATACAACTTATTCTTTTTTTCTTTCATGGATGATTCTGTTTTATATCTAAAAGGTCATCATCAAAACCAATAGTATACAAGTTTTCTTCTAGAAGTTTTATAGTTTTGCATTTAACATTTAGGTCTGTATCCATTTTGAATAAATTTTTGTATAAGTCGTGATGTGTGTGTCATAGACCATCCTTGACTTCCTGGAATGAAGCTCACCTCCCATACTGTATTATCCTTTTGATATATTGCTGGAGTCAATTCACTTGTATTTAAAAAAATACTTTGTCTATGTTTATGAGATATATTGGCTTGCAGTTTCCTTCCTTGTAGTTTCTTTACCTGGTTTTGTATTAGGGTAGTTCTAGTCTCATAAAATGAGTTGGAGAATTGGCATTATTTTTTCCATAAATGTTTGGTAGAATTCACCAGTAAAACCACCTGGACCTGGTGATTTCATTTTTGAAAGGTTTTAAATAATGAATTCAATTTAATAGTTTCAGTACTACTCAGATTATGTTTCTTCTTAAGTGAAATGTAGTAGTTTATCTGTTTCTTCTTAAATGAAATGTAGTACTTTATATAATTTAAGATATTGGCCCATTTCATCTAAGTTATCAAATTTGTGGGCATAGAGTTGTTCATATTTCTTTCTTGTTATCCTTTTTAATGTACTTTGGGGTAGCAGTAATGACCCCTCTCCTATTCCTGATATTTGCAATTTGTTTCTTTTTTCTCTCTTACAGGTTTAGGTTATCTAGAGTTTTATCTGTCTTTATTAATCTTTTCAAAGGAGTATGTTTTGGTTTCATTTGTTTTCTCTATTATTCTTCTCATTTAATTTTTGGTAAATTCTATTCTAGTTTTTGTAATTTTCTTGCCTCTGCTTGCTTTATGTGTAATTGGTTTTTCTCTACCTTTCTTAGATGAATATTTATATTGTTGACTTTAAACCTTTGTCCTAACGTGTATTTATCTCCTTAAAATTCCTTCTAAGCGCTGCTTTTTCGGTATCTTGCAAGTTTTTATGTTATATTTTCATTTAGTTTAAAGTAATTTTTTTGGAAACTTATTTGACCTACTGGTAATTATTGTTTAATGTTCAAATTTTGGTCATTTTCCAGCTATCTTTCTGTTATTGACCACTCGTTTAATTCTGTGGTAATCTGAGAGTATATTTTGTATGATAAGATTTCTATTATTTTAAAAAAAATTTTTGAGATGTATTTTATGACCCAGATATTACCTATCTTGGTGAATATTCTATGTATACTTAAGAACGATGTGTATTCCGCTGTTCTTTGATGGAATGTTCTATATATGTCAGTTTGATCAAATTGATTTATAGTGCTGCTCAGGTTACTCTATCTTTACTGATTTTTGACCAGCTTGATCTATCAGTCACTGACAGAGATGTATTGAAGGCTCCGAGTATAATAGTATACTTGTCTATTCTCCCTTCTGTCCTATTACTTATTACCTCATGTACTTGGTGCTCTTTTGTTAGGTACATACATGTTTATGATTTTTTATGTGTTCTTGAAAAATTGACCACCTTCTATTATTATGTAATATCTCTCTTTATCCATGATAATCTTTTCCTGTTCTGCAATTTGCTTTGTCTTTAAAACAGTTACTCCAGGTTTATTTTGATTAATGTTAGCATGTTATATCCTTTTCCATCTCTTTATTTTAGTCCAAATATTCATATTTAAAGTGGCTTTCTTCTAGATGGCACTTAATTATGTTTCTTTCTCCAATTTACTAGTAACAATTTCTGACTTATAACTGTTGTTCTTATACCCTTTATATTTAAATTGATTATTGATATCAATGGATTAAAACAGACCATCTTTGTAACTGTTTTCTAAAAATTACATTTGTTTTTTGTTTCTTGTTATCTTCTGTTTTTTCTTTCTTTTTCTTCTTTGATTTTAATTGAGTATTTTATGAGTCTCTTTTATCTCCACTTGGCATGTCATTTATACTTCCTTTTAAAATGTTTTTAAAAGGCAAACCATATAATGTAGTGATTGCTTGAGGGTTCAAAATATATAGATTAAAAACAATCTAAATTTATTTTAAAGTAACACTACAACATTTTCTATATAGTACAGGGACCTTAGATTATTTCCAATTCCTCCAATCATCCTTTGTGAACTTTCTGTAATATATTTCACTTATCCGTATGTTTTAATTACCCAAAACATTGTTATTTTATTGCTTTGAGCAAACAGGTGTTTAGATGAATTAAGAATAATAAAATAAAATATTTATTTTTACTTGATATTTTCTTTTTCTGACACTCTTTT
Source organism: Myotis yumanensis (assembly GCF_028538775.1). Classification (NCBI taxonomy): domain Eukaryota; kingdom Metazoa; phylum Chordata; class Mammalia; order Chiroptera; family Vespertilionidae; genus Myotis; species Myotis yumanensis. The sequence goes on along the minus strand of NW_027223764.1, from coordinate 46,905,085 downwards.
TTTTCTTTATGTAGATCCAAGTTTCTGACACATATAATTTTTTATATGGCTGAAGAACTTCTTTTAAATTTTTAATTGAATTGTTCTGCTGTTAACAAATTATCTAAGTGTTTGTTGGTCTGAGAAAGTCTCTTTTTCCTTTATTTTTTTAAAATAAGTATTTTTATTGATTTCAGAGAGGAATGGAGAGGGAGAGAGAGATAGAAACATCAATGATGACAAAGAATCGTTGATCGGCTGTCTCCTACTCACCCCCGCAATGGGAATCAAGCCTGAAAATCAGGCATGTGCCTTGACCGTGAATCGAACCCTGACCTCCTGGTTCATAGGTCGATGTTCAACCACTGAGCCATGCTGGCCGAGCTGGTTTGCCTTTTAATTGTTTACTGAATGTCAACCTGTTGTATCCATAGTAGCTACTGAGGTAAATAGACCTTTCTGGAGAGGATTTGTGTTAATCTGGTTTAATGCTTGCTGTAACAATATACAGTAGAGACTCCAAATTCCTCTAATATTATTTTTGTTTCCTCTCTTGGCTTTTAAGGTTTCTCTTTGTACTGTTTCTCAGAGGGAGACTATGTCTTAGAGCTATATTTGCTATAATTCTCTGTTATATTGACAGTTTATTAGTGTGGTGGTTTGGTGAGGAGAGGGGAACATCTCAGTCTTCTGGGGGACCTCTGTCTCTGGGAGTGGCCCCCACAAATGTGTATATCCCTCCTCAAGGCATATCGCTCCCTTCATCTGAACTGAGTTCCCTATGGATGTCCTGGAAGTTCTGTTCCCTGTTAACTTTTTCTCTTTCCACTTAGGTGAAGCATAAAATGCTATCAGAGACTGCATTGGGGAGGAAATCTCTTTCCCCAGGTGAGATAAAGTTTCACTGTTGCTCTGTGGCAAAGTATTTCTCCTTGGAGATTAAAGAAGCTTTTACTACAGAGAAGGAACTGAGGGGGTCACTTGCTGCTTCCCCCTCCTCTTATCAGAACCAGAGGAGACTTTTCTGGGACCTGACTTTGAGCACCTGTGGGTTCCTGGGAGGAAAGCCCAAGAAAGTATGGGAATTGTCCTTGGATTGCAGCCCCCCAGGAATCTGTCATGGTCAAGCTAGTTAGCCTAGCTTTTTTTTTTTTTTTTTTTTTTTTTAAATTTATTTATTTATTTATTTATTTATTTATTTATTTTTTTTATTGCTTAAAGCATTACAAAGGGCACTACATATGTGTCCTCCTTTCCCCCCCACCCTTGACAAGCCCCTGCCCTCCCCCACCCCCCAGTGTCTTATGTCCATTAGTCATGGTTATATGGATGCATACAAGTCCTTCGGTTGATCTCCCACTCCCCTCCCTCCTGTCCCCCAACTCTCTCTGGCCTTACCACTGAAGTCTGACAATCGGTTTGAGGCAGCTCTGCCACTGTATTTATTATTGTTCAAAAGTTTGTAATGGTCTTAATTATCCATGAAAGAATGAGATCATGTGGTATTTTTCCTTCATTGACTGGCTTGTTTCACTTAGCATAATGCTCTCCAGTTCCATCCATGTTGTTGCAAATGGTAAGAGTTCCTTCTTTTTAACAGCAGCATAGTATTCCATCGTGTAGATGTACCACAGTTTTCTAATCCATTCATCTACTGATGGGCACTTAGGCTGTTTCCAGATCTTAGCTATGGTGAATTGTGCTGCTATGAACATCTGGGTGCATATATCCTTTCTGATTGGTGTTTCTGGTTTCTTGGGATATATTCCAATTTGTTAAAAATCCCAGTAAAGGAAGTGGTTTTACAACTTATGGCTTCCAGTGCTTTGGCTCCAGATAAACAATTCTCTACGACAGTGGTTCTCAACCTTCCTAATGTTGCGACCCTTTAATACAGTTCCTCATGTTGTGGTGACTCCCAATTCCATTGCTACAAATCGAACATAATTAAAGCATAGTGATTAATCACAAAAACAATATGTAATTATATATGTGTTTTCCGATGATCTTAGGCGACCCCTGTGAAAGGATTGTTTGACCCCCAAAGGGGTCTCGACCCACAGGTTGAGAACCACTGCTCTAGGGGTTATCTCTGGATGTCCCAGTCTCTCCTGATTTTGGAGTGGCAGTCTTCCCTGCGACCTCAGTTCTCTGTGGGTTCAAGAACAGCTGTTGATGTTCACTTTGCCCAGCATCTCTTATGATAACCAGAATGATGACTTGTAAGCCCCTTCCAAGTCAGAGCTGAGATGGATATACCCATGTCTAGTAACTTTAATGGGAAAAATTAGATGTATTCCATTTCAGCCCTAGAGACCCACTCATTTTGCACAAGTAGAGAGATTTATAAATTGAACAATTAAACAACTGTATATAACATATAAGCAATAATTTAAAAACCAATACCCACATGCCCTGGCTGGGTGGCTCAGTTGGTTGGAGTATCATCCTATGCACCTAAAGGTCATGGGCTCGATTCCCAGTCAAGGCACATACATAGGTTAAGGGTTCAATCCCCACTCAGGACACTTATGGGAGGGAGGCAACCGATCTCTGTTTTTCTCTCCCATCAATGTTTATTGTCGTTTTTTTGTTTGTTTTTGTCGCTCTCTCTTCCGCCTTTCTCTATAAAAATCAATTAAAAAAATAGCTGCATAATGTAATGCAGGTTTATTGTACCAACCATAGAATGATGAGCACATTTTAGAGTGGGTGCTGGTGTGTGGAGGACAATTGTAAGGGATCACACTTTAGAAGGTGCATTCATCATTCTGTACCTCTTGTTAACATTTTGGAGCTCATGTTTTATCTTGCACTCAATCTCATAAAAAATCGAAGAATAGAAAAACATCTAAGAAAATACAGGCTAACTTCAAAAGCACGTGGAAACATGTGGGAAAATGCATGTACCCAACAGACTGCAGAGAGGAAGACGCAGCTCCTCTTTATCCTCCCCGCATGGCCTATATTCCCCAATAAAAACATTTGGGTTCATTGAACCATGACCTGCAGTTTAAATTTGTTCCCTATGATATTCTCCGACTAGAAAGTGTGTTGAGTAAATGTGGATGTGTCTTTGCTTGGAATTGTAACTTTGGAATACCACATCTTAGAGTGCATTTACTTAGTGTTTTTTTCATGTGGAAAGTCATTACACAAACACACACACACACACACACATACATACACACACACACACGAAGGTGGGGTTGTGTCCCCAGAACGGTATACTTTTTCAAGAGCCGTTTTGGCAAAACAGCGTTAACTGAGCAGTCCCATTGTGAGCTATTCTGTAACTAGTTATAATTCGTAATTTTTTGAAGTTTGGAATCAGTTAATTAGCAACGAATAGAGCAATGTAAAAAGCATAGCAAACTTTCATTTTCTTCAGTTGTTTCCCCAAGCCTCCTCCACTGCACATGTGGAAATGTCAGGAATTTTAGTTAATATCATTGTTGTTAAAATTATTTTCTTTTCATAATAAATACTTAGACTTAACATGTTGTTCTCACTTCTCTAGTAACGATAACTTCACACATACTCCTGCTTCTGTCTGCATTAATTCTCACTCCTGACATAGTTCATCCTCTAATAAGTAATTATTTTCAGACAGTCTAGAAGTTATAGACTTACCCTTAAATGACAGTATGTATGGGCATAGAATTCTAGAGTCCAAATTTTTTTTCTGTACTTTCAAGTGCTCCACTGTGATTTTGTATTTAATATTGTTAATGGCAACTCTAGTGTTACCTGAATTCTGGAAGCAGGTTCTGAGGCAAAGATTTGAGAGTAAGTAAGTTTTTTTCTTTACTGTTGATGCCTAGAGGTGTACTTATAACATATCAATACAGAAATGGTATTGTTGTAAATTCTAGTGTGTACTCTAGTCCTGCTCTGTCTTCCCTTTTAATCTAAAGAGGTACATCTTTCTTCAGTTCTTAGAAATCATCAGTTCTTTTTGGAATATTGTTTCCCATTCATTCTCCTTATTCCTACCTCCAAAACATCTGTTACATATATATTGGGACTTCTGTTCTTTCCCTGTAATAACAGTTCAAAAATATTTAAAATTGGATTGTTTCTTATGATAAAATATTTGGAATTCTTTGTGCATGCTGGATTCACTTCCTTTATGAGATATGTGACTTGCAAATATTTTCTCCCAATCTGTAGCTTGTCTTTTCATTTTCTTAATAGTATCATTCAAAGAGCAGACTTTCTTAATTTGGATAAAGGCCAATTAATCATTTTTTATGGTTTCTCCTTTTAGTATTGTATCTAAGAAAGCTTTTCTCCTACATTTTCTTCTAGAAGTTTTATAGTTTTAGGTGTTATATTTAGATCTATAATCTGCTTTTGAGTTAATTTTTATAAATATTGCAAGATATGAATTAAAGTTCTTTTTTATATTTATATCAACTTTTCATCACCATTTGTTGAAATGACTGTTTTTCTCCACTAAACAACTTTTGCTCTTTTTGAAAGTCAACTAATCATATCTGTGAGCATCTATTTCTAGTTTATTCTGTTTTATTGTCTATCTTGACTTTTATATCACACTTTTTTATTACTACCGTTTTTTGTAAATCTTGAAATCAGGTAGTATAATTCCTCCAACTTTTCAAGCAAATTTTTTAAAAATTGTTTTAGCATTTCTAAGTCCTTCCCATTACTGTAAAAAATTTAGAAAAAAAAACTCTTCAATATCTACCAAAAAGCCTTTTTGGAAATTTGATTGGAATTTCATTGAATCTGTAATTCCGTTTGGAAAGAATTGAAATATAAATAACTGAGTCTTCAGACCCATGAATATAATATCTCTCTCCAATTAGGTATGTCTTCTTAAACCTTCACTCAGCTATAGAAAGGAAAATTTCTCAACCTGATGAAAATCCTGCAGTTGACGTCACCCATTAGACTGAATGCTTTATGCCTATGTGTAATAGGAAACAAATAAGAATGTCTGCTCTGAGCACCACATCTATTTAATGTCACGTGGAAGGTCTTATCTAGTGCAAAATGGTAAGCAAAAGAAGTAAAAGTGAACAGATTTAAAGGAATATGGAACACTATGCTTATTTGCAGACAACATGATCATGTAAGTAGGAAAGTCCTAGAAATCTGCAAAAAGGTATGCAAACTGGTGAGTGGTTTTAGTAAGATGGCAGGATACAATGTCAATATACAAAACTAATTGTATTTCTATGCACTAGCAATCAACAATAGAAAATTGCAATGAAAAAATACTATTTTCAAAATCATAAACATGCAATATTTACAGATAAATAAGAGCTACATGTTGAAAATTGCAAAATATTACAAGAAATGTACCTTGTTATACATCTGGAGATTGAATAATGTTTTAATGTCAAATTTTATGAAATTAATCTAGAGATTCAATGCAATCTCAATCTCAACCAAAGTCCCAGCTGGATTTTAAAAGATATTGACAATTTGCTTCTAAATTTTATAGAAATGCACAGTCCAGAATGGTCAAGACCATTTTGAAAGTGAAGATCATTGGATCACTGGAGTATGTAACCTGTTAGCAAGACTTATTATTAAGCTACAATAATTAGAACAGTGTGACAGACATATAAGTTAGTGGAATAGACAGTTTAGAAACAGTCTCCCACTATGTGATTAATTTATTTTCAAACACCCTACCAAGATAGGGTGTTTGAAAATAATTTAAATAATTCAATGAAGAGAGCACACATTTTTTCCCCTAACAAATAGTGCTGAAAAACTGGACCTCATATTGAAAAAAATGAACCTTATCTCACCCTACCCTATATAATAAAAGGGTAATATGCAAATTGACCCTAACAGTGGAATGACTAGAACGACCACTTGACCAGTCACTATGAGGCACACTGACCACCGCTTGGTCCCTTCCCTTGGCCGGCAGGCTCCCATCACTTGATGGCCAATGGGGAGCCAGGGGTGGGTGTTGGGGGATGCGGGTGGCACCAAGTCAAGGCCCCTGCCCCACTGGGAGCGACCCACAGCAGGGGCGACCCACACATAGAGAGCGACCCACAGCAGGGGCGGGGCCGGTGAGCAGGCAGGAACAGTCAACCTTCGGTCCCTCCTCTCCCGCCCCCCGCCAGAAGGCTCTGATTGCCCAATGGCGAATGGGGAACCGGAGGTGGATGGCGGCAGGGGGCTAGGCCAGTTGCCGGCAGCTGGGGAAGATGGCCCTGATCGCAGGCCAGGCCTAGGGACCATACCCATGCAGAATTTTGTGCACCAGGGCTCTAGTATTTAATAAAGAACTTACCATAGATCACAGAACTAAAATTAAGAACTAAACCAATATGCAATTTTTAGAAAAATTTAATGGAGAAAATCTTTGTGACCTTGACTTAAGCAAAACTTTCTTGATAAGGCACATGAAAAAGCACCAACCATAATAAAAAATAAAGTGATTTTATCAAAATTCAGAAATAAACTTTTGAAAATGAAAAGGCAAGTCATACATTGGCAGAAGGACTTGTATTCAGAACAAATAACTCTTACAATGAAATATTAAGAAAGTACTTTTTAAAAAAGGCCAATTATTTGAACCGATATTTTACCAGAGGGTATATATGACTAGGTAAGTACTCAAAAGATGCCAAACATCTCTACAAAATTTAAACAGAAAATAAAGCTAGATGAAAAACTATTTCATACCCAATAGAATGTTAAAATAAAAATACTTTCAACCTAAGTGCTAGTGAGGATGTGAATACAAAACCACTTAACAAAACCATGTTGGACAACAGTGTGGTAATTTTGGGGGGCGAGGCGGTGGGTGAATCCTGAAGGGTCATAGAGAGGATAGATGGCGATTGAAAATAAATAAATAAATCAGAATAAGTAATACAAAAATTAAAAAAGACATTGGCAGTTTCTAGTCAAGTTAAACATACCTTTACCATTCAATTCAGCATTTCCACTTCTTAGTTATTTATTCAAGGGACATGGAAACACGTGTGTGCAAAAACAGTTGTCATCGAATGTTTATATCAACTTTGTTTTTAATATCTAAAAATTGGAAACAAACCAAAGGTGTATTCATTTGTGAAATGATAAACATACTGAAGCATATCCATTCAAGGAATACTACTCAGCAGCATGAAAGTACAAACTCCTGAGATAATCAACTACATAATAAATCGTAAAAACATTATGCTAAGTCAGTGGTTCTCAACCTGTGGGTCGCGACCCATTTGGGGGTCAAACGACCCTTTCACAGGGGTCGCCTAAGACCATCAGAAAACACATATTTTTTTTGTGATTAATCACTATGCTTTCATTATGTTCAATTTGTAACAATGAAAATACATCCTGCATATCAGATATTTACATTACGATTCATCACAGTAGCAAAATTACAGTTATGAAGTAGCAACGAAAACAATTTTATGGCTGGGGGTCACCACAACATGAGGAACTGTCTTAAAGGGTCACGGCATTAGGAAGGTTGAGAACCACTGTTCTAAGTCAAAGAAGCCTGATACAAAAGACTGCATATTGCATTATTTCATTGGAATAAAATTCTAGAAAAGACAAAACTATAGTAACAGCAAGCAATTCAGTGGTTGCCTCTGGCTGACACAGGAGGGCATTGACAGCAAGGAGGCAGAAGGGAAATTGTGGGGGGTGATGGAATTATTTTGTATCCCGATTGTTGTTGTTCCATGACTTTATATATATATACGTGTGTGCCCAAGTCATGACATTGTACATTTAAAATTGATTTATTTTGTATGTAAAGTTTACTTCATGAAAGCTGATAATAATAAAGAAAGGCTCAGAAATGATAGAGAAAATATAGACCCGTTTTCCTTTGGGGAGAACAAGCTGAGGGCAATGTAACAGACCAGTTAGAATACTTTCATCACATCACATTCAGAGATGGCTCTACCAGAAACTCTCCTGAAGAGTCCAGCTGTGTTCTTTGCTCCACACCAAAGTTCTTCTCATTTTCTTGCTGGCAACTTTTTTTAAAAAATATACTTTATTGATTCCTTACAGAGAGGAAGAGAGAGGGATAGAGAGTTAGAAACATCGATGAGAGAGAAACATTGATCAGCTGCCTCCTGCGTACCTCCTACTGGGGATGTACCTGCAACCAAGGTACATGCCCTTGACCAGAATCGAACCTGGGACCCTTCAGTCCGCAGGCCGGCGCTCTAACCACTGAGCCAAATTGGTCAGGGCTTGCTGGCAACTTTTGTTTCCTTTTCCTTGAAAATCAAGACTAATTGTTCCTATTTTGGCAAAGAACCCTAAAAATGTCAGATTTGAGTTGAAAAGGGTAAACAAATGCCAGGATTCTCATTTCCACGTTTCTTTGGGGACACCATACTCTGGGGGGAGGAGGACTTTGTGATTGGGCTGATAAAGTACTGCTCCTGTTTCCCCTGACACCTCCCCTCTCCATCCCCAGACCCCTCCACACACACACACAGGGGTGCTTGCTGCCTGTAGGTACAAGACTGACTGCAGAACCCTTAGCTTTGGCCATCAGACAGGGTTCAGTACAGCCAAGGACTTTGAATCTTTCCCTCACTTGCCTTTACAACTGCTTAGGCCTAAAAACTGTCTAGCTGTAAAAGTTTTATAACAGAACCAGACTTGTAGACTCAAGATAGTTCTAATTATGGTGAAACAACAACAAAAAAACAGAAGAGAAAGTGATCATTTTCAGCCATTCTTGCTAGCTTGCCATGGGACCACCTAGTAATGGCTTCATTACCAACACTGTCACGCAGAAGGATTTAAAAGTTTACTTCTATTTGGAACATCTTTATCCCACAACTTTTATGACTTTCTCATCTTCCATAACTGTCATCTTCAGCATTTGCAGCCCTTCTCAAGAGAGAGGAAGTAAATTGTGTTGTTATCACTCACGGGACAGATGAGGAGTCTTAAGGTATTAGTTATCCCACTCTCCCTCATTCAGAGATAAAAACATAGAAATGCCATTTTAAGATTTTGGCAAAGTCTACATACTAGGAATGGTAGAGAAAAATCAATTGTCCCAGTAACGTCTATATTCTTTCCACAATAAAATGGTAGGCTTGGGGTAAGCCATGGAGGCCTTTGAAATAAAACCACGGTTTTACCAAATTCAATCTTTGTATTTATTTGGATAAAAACATCTCCCAGTGTTTTGGGTGTTCCAGCAGCTACAGGGGCCAAAGAGTCTCTAAACACATCTACTTGTGTACAGAATGAGAAGACTCAAGAAGATGGGGCACTGATTCAACAGCTAGATTTGTGTGTGGGATTTAGAGAACCATGAAACACTGAGCCACAACCCTTACAAAAGAGCTTTGAGTTTAGAACCTTGAACTCATTCTTTACCTTCCTCAGAACAAATGTGCATTCCAAACTCACCACCATGTCAATGGCCCGTCCCTGGAATTGGCTTCAATATTCTCATTTAATTATTTTCCCATATTGTGACTTTGTATGCTTGGAGCTCTGAAAAACATAGTAATCGATTCTGGTGTTCGTATGAGATAATTAGTGTTCCACCAAAGTTGAACCCCCAAGTCTCAATTCTACAGGTATTTGTGAAGCTGAGATATTAAAATCCCATAAGATATATCTAGAGTAAACAAATGATATTTACTGTTCAATATATTTTTCTCTCCAGCAACATATAGAGCTCTTTAAGAAATGTTCTTAAAAATATTGAACATTTTCCAAATTTTCTTACATGTCCCAACCCTGTTATACGCCATCCTTGCAAAGTGACATGGGAACTTAAAAACAATTAAAACACCATTCCAGAAATATTTTACATGTGGACTCTCGGTGGCGAAACCATCTTTCATCCTTAGTGAGCCTATTAGAACCGCACGGAACCTTAAGGACGGTTATGATGATTAAGCACCGCATTTAATAGTTGCTCCAGTAGCATCTTGACAAACATTTTAATTTTATGTCTCTCAAGAAGAACCCATAAAACTGCATGATCTAAAAATTCTTAACAAATATATTAATAAAAATTTAAACATGCTTGTATTACTTATGCTGTTTTTGAGTTAATTACATAATAATATTGCCTTGCCTCAACCTTAATTAGATTAAATATTGATCAGTGCAATTTCATTGATATTTCATTAACACAATAACTGTCTTGTTATATCCAGATGTAACTTTAAATTTATTAAAGAGTTTGACTGGAAATGAAAAGTTATGTAAAGATACACAAAACAAGCTCTTTTAAACATGAACATGATTGGAAAGCTCAGCCTGGGAATTAAGGCAGAAAAGAAAAATTAAACTCTACCTAACTTAAGGGTTTAACGTAACTAGATCAAAGGATGACAATGCAGTTTTTCCCCATAGGCTGTCAGCTCTAATATCATTTACACTAGGTTCATTTATCACTCTATATTAAGGACGAGGTTATGAAATATTACAATTATTCTTGAGGATTATGGTCTTTGTTTATTTCAAAAAGAATCGTCTAGATTTTAAACAGCATCAAAGATTTCTTAGCATGTGATGAAGGCTGTTTATTTTTATGCTGATGAGCTGAGAGCTGTTTCAATGGGGAGATGTGTAATTTTCCCATGATCTGGAAAATAATTCATGGCACTTTTTATGTTGTCATGAACTGTCACATCTCTTGAGTTAAATATGAGCCCTGTCATTTGGAAGTCAGAAGCGGCTCCTAAATTTCTCAATTTTATTAGCAATTGATTCAAATCATTTCCCGAAAATAGTCTGAATTGACATGTGAATTGTAGTAGTTCCTCATCTTGGTGATTAATTAATCAAGCCATCAGGTTCACATTCAACTATTTATCAATCTTATGATTTCCTGCTTTTCAGAAAAATTAAAAAGCACTCTAAGATATTTTACGAGTTTTAGGAAACATTAAAAAGGAACCAAAAAAGTAATGTCTCTCCTAATTCAGAAGCTCCGTGATGTCAACTTCTGTGAGCCAAGATGCTGAAAGCAGTGATGGGGTGGGGATCTATACCCCAGGGAGCCATGTGGGCCATTTCTACAAGCCTCAGTTGCTTCATCTGTAAAATTAAAAAATTGAACTGAATAATCTCAGATTTTTTGCTCGCTTTTAAAATTGTCTATGAATCAAAATGTAATATGATTGCTTTTGTTACTTTTATTTTACTTTTATTGTCATTATCTTTACATTAAAAGACAAGCAAACAAACAACTTGTGGTTAATGACAGAGCCTCAAAGACTTCAAATTAAAATTGATTGACATTCTCAGAACAGCCTTGGACACTGTTCTGCAATTTGCATTTGAAATACTAGTTTTCCACTAAAGCCCACATTAGCCTGACCTTTTCTATCGGACTATTATAAGACGGGACCACAGTCATCAACCTTTCCAAGACGGGGCCACAACAAGATGTTTGTGAGCTGGGAAAATTCTGGCAAAGCGTCCCGGTGTTTGCCTATTTAATTTCATTCAAACTTTGCTGAGTTCAATTAATAGCCAGTTCTTTTCAAAATAAATGACTAGCCAACTGGATTCAGCCCCGTTGCTTGCAAATTTGCTGTGTGTATAACCACAGAAAGAATGTCTCATTCTAAACAAATCCCTCTGGTATTATTTACAGAAAACTAAGGTTTTTCTCTTAAAGTTAATTGCATTTTAAGGGTTCTGGAACAGAGAGCGCAAGCCACACGGAAAAAACCCTACCCACGCAGCTCAGGGGTGGGGTGCTGGTGGGGGAGAGGGTGGGGGATGGGACTCTCATCTCTTAACTGCTGGCCAGAGGTGCGGGGTCTAAAATGACAGAGACAGTTTGCCTGGCTGCATCCCTCAGGCACTTTTTGCTCAGGAAGGTCAGGGAGATTCATAGAAATGAAATGTCTTTTTCCTCCATTTCGTCTCATCCTCAGGGCGAGCTGTGGCTGGTTTGCCCTCCACAGTGCAAACTAGAGAAGGGGCCTTGGACAGAGAAAGGACCACAGAGAAGCCAGACCACAAAAAAACCACCCCACAAGCAGTTTTCCTGGAGGCTGGCCCGGGCAGCTCTTCTCTTTGAAAGCAGCTGGGATGCCTCTCATTCTGGGAAAATGGACCAGTGGCCCTGGGGCTTGGGGTTTCACCTCGGACCATTGTGGCTTTGAAAATCCTCCCCCCCCCCCCCCCCCTACCGTCTACACACACACACACACACACACACACACACACACTTTATAGATGAGCTGGAAAAAAATAAGTAACTGGCCTACAGGAGAATGGGACGGAATGGGACAGCAGAAAGGCTATTTGACAACCAGACCCAAAAGACCTTACATTCAGACTTTATCTCCAAATGAGGCTATTCATACAACTGCTGAGATACATGACTGAATTGGGAAAAAATAAAGTTTATCACATAACCAGATATTGTATTCCGCTATAGAAAAATATTATCCATAACCCCTATTTTACCAATTCTGTGATTATCTTAGGTGTAGCTCAATAATACTGCATTTTTTTTCGTTAAAAGTTCATTAATTCAGCATAACAACTTGAAAACTATAACATGATTTTTATAATCCTGCTTTAGTATTTTTTTTAATATACCAGGAACCTCAATAAAATGGAGACGCCCAGGCCTCTTTCAACCTCTCCAAGGCCTTGCACATGTGCCTGGGCATCCTCCGTTTCAGTGCCAGAGTCATGTAGTAAAAGGAAACTAGCAAATGGGAGAGGCATATTACAAGCACCGAATGAATGACCTAAACCCTGTAACCGCCTTGGTGCATTGCCAGGAGACACCTCCAATTATATTCCTAAAGAGAAGGAGAATCCTCACCTCTAGGTTATATCCTACTCCCGCTATTTTATTATAATGCACTTGTAATGCATAACTCTCCCAAGCCCTCTCTGGGATATGCCATGCTTTCAAACTCTGGGCTAGCACCAGCAGGATGGAAAGGAATTGCATTTGCACATGTCAGCCTACCTCATCCATCTCGCCTCATTCAAACAATACACATTCAAGGTTCAGCAATCAGAGTTACATATTTTTCCTTAATGTTGTTGTAAGGTAATGGTTCTCTTATCTGAAATTCATCAGCCTGCTATAAATTTAAACTCCATTACTGCCAATAGAGAAAAGCTAAGCACCAAACCACTTTCAATAAATTTGCACTTATGCAATTGAACTGATACGGCCTCAGAGGAAAAGGTGAAACTCGTCTTGAGATATTTAAGTTAGTCTGAGTCACTGCTTCGTCTGGTGTTAAATTGGATCCATCGAGAAATGTAGGGCAGCACTCATCAGCCCTGAGTTAGAAGAAGAGATTTCAGACTAAAAAAAAATTCTCTAGCATCCATGATTAGACCATGTAATTTTAAGAAACCACTGGCTGGCTCTGTTATTTGGCACAACTAAATGCTACAAACGGAAACCCTGATAGATGCATATTTTTATGAACAACATTAATCAGACTAGGGCCAGCCCAAGTCCTGGAGATTTGTCATGAAACTGTAAGTGAGGATGTCTAGACATTCAAAGTAAAGAGAGTACTTACAAAACATTTGCACAAGGCTTCAGGATTTACAGGTAACACCACTTCTAGTCTATGTGCCCACCTGGGACACAACAATAGTTATTTACCATCTTCTATTTCTGATGAGGAAACTGAAGCTCAGATATGTGGGGCGACCATCTTTTCTGGGTGTGTGAAAGCAGTGACTTGATGTCGATGTTTCCCTGGCTCTGTGTTTTGGGCAGTGGAAAGATCGAGAACACGCCCACTTCAGTAGCCTCAGAGGGCTGCCTGGATCTCTGAGTGAAGAAAGACTTCTTGATCAGGAGCCAAAAGGATGAAATGAGCTGCCCACAGGGTCACAGCCGTCACTTCCTAGGAGAAGAGGCCTCCAGAGGCTGACCTTCTGAGGCACCAATGGGGGAGAGGAGTCTGCTGGCCAATTAGAGTTGATGTTTTACAGGTGGAGGACAGCATGACCCAACAAGAGCTCCCGGGCTATTAAGGATTGGAGATTTAGAAATTTAAGATAAGTTTGGAGAAAACATCTCTATGTGGACTGGAGCATGGGAAGTTTAATTCCCAGGATGTAATGAGTATGCTACATGTTGTGGGGGCTTAGCTGTCAGACACATGCACACAGCCACTCACCCTCCCCAACCCTTTTTCCATCCCAACCTCAGTGCCCATTCTAAGGCCAGAACTGGCATCACATACCAGTTGCAAGAACTGAAAAGCATTTGCACTTAATTGGATGATATACATTATTCATGAGCCTTGGGTCTGTGATGATTTTGGCATTCATTAGGGGGGAAAAACGGGGCATTCGTTTTCTTGGTACAAAACATTTTGTATTAAACTTCATTTGCAATCCACTTTTCAATGTAAGGAATTAGAAATGCTTTTAAGCAAAGTTAGGAGCTATGAAATAGAGGGGAAACAGGCATCAGCAACTTCTAAAGATGGCCAAGAAAAGAGAAAGCGGTAGGATTTTCAGACCTCTCAACACTCAGAACTTTGAGGAGAGCGGAGGGAGAGTCATCCTAAAATTCAAGCAGGTTCATTCAAATTACACTGATAGTAATGATACATGCTTGTATGCATATACTTGGACTTATATATATAAATAACCTATATTTTACACTTGAGTATATATGCACATATATTTAAAATTTATTTCAAAGCAATGAATGAGTTGTGGAGATTTTTTTTCTTCCTACCTCTACTTTTCCAAAACTAAAGGCATCATCTCCTGAGAGCTAAGTGAGGCCTAGTTTAGGGTTCTATCATGCCCTTCTCTATTCCATTTAAATTAAAGACTTCAAAACCTTCCAGAAGCTTCTGTAGAATGAGGTATGGCTAGTTTCCTTTTCACAAGTGTATCTAGAATATCAGAATTGAGATAATCGAATTTAATCCCTTTATTTTGTAAATTAAAAAACAGGCACAATGGGAGGTCTGGGATCTCTACTGCTCAGAGAATGAGAGGTGGAGAAAAATGGGCTTCCTTGACAATGTTCATGCAACTTCCTCCCTGAATGACCACAACTCCCTGGGAAAGCCTCTTTCTGAGGGGCTTTGAGTTCTAGCCAATCTGGGTGCAAACATAATTGGACCTTGGGCAAATTTCTTCATCTTGTTATGCCACAATTATTTTTTTTATTGATTTTAGAGAGAGAAAGGGAGATGGAGAGAGAGAGAGAAACATCAATGAGAGAAACATCTATCGGCTGCCACCTGCACTCCCCCTACTGGGGATTGAGGCAGCAACCCAGGCATGTGCCCTACCAGCCAACCTGTCAGTGCATGAGACTACACTCAACCAACTGAGCCACACTAGCCAGGGCTCAATTCTTTAATTGCAAGTTGAAGCTGTTTCAGATGTTTGTTAGGAAGTATAGAAGCAATATCTACAGGTGAAGTCCTGAGGACAATGCCTGGCATATGCTCAACCTCCATAAAGGTTGGCTGTGATGGTCTGATTTTTTGTTATAAAGCCTGAACACACAGCCCACCTGCACATCCTTGCTGTCCCTTGCCAGTTGCCCCACCTTCGTGACATTTGTTTGATTTTCTCGGTTAGACATGGAGTTCCTTAGAGCAGAACCATCTTTTACTGCCTTAGCATCCCCCACTGCCTGGCCTTAATCAAGTAGCAGGTGCTCAATAATGATACCAATTGTGTTTTACAGGGTGAGGCCATTTATAACGTGCTGTCTTTTCACGTGTTCTCTGCTTTCTGAAATCACTGTGGAGCCTCTGCTTTAATTCTGCGGAAACATCCCGCTTACAAGGATGTCAACAAGCAAAGTTCCCCTCTTGTCTCAGTCAATACCCACCAGAACCCAGGCTGGCAGATCGCACACCCCCATTTAATGGAGGAGGAGAGTGAGGTTTGGGGAGAAGGGAGCTATGTCCTGAAGTCCTGCAACAAAGGCGTGGCCCAGAACATCCTCTCAGGTCTCCCAGCCTCCATCCAGCATGGGTTCCACGAGTACCCTGCCCTCAGTGGCGACTGATGTCAAATTACTTTGAAGTTTCCCATTAAAAGTCCATTTGAGTCAATTCCACGTTAAAACACATGTGTTTTTAATGCACCATTTTATCTTAGGTTCGGAGCAACTGGCAGCTTTACATTGAGATTCAGAAAAATGGTTGGGTGCTCTCTAGCTCTAATCCCCAAATCTCAGCACAAGCCTGAATGTGTGATAACCCCACTCTGTTGTCATCGGGGCACAGCTAATGGGCCTCGATGAGGGCTGACCCGTCCGTCAATTTTTCTTAAGGAGCCACTGAGGATGCTTGCCTTCCCACCAAGCCCCGAGAGCGGCTGAACTCATTTCTCTTCTGTCCATGTGTGTTAATTCCCATTTCTGTAATGAGATACCGAAGAGAAAAAGGGGAGAGGACTGATGTGGAATCAGATTGGGCCTGATGAGTTATGGAGCCTGCCTTCTCATCAGCGATGTAAAACAGCCTGGGCTCTATTTACTGCCGCTGTCAGCGGGATCGATAAATAACATTTTCAGTGACATGAAGAGGGAACGTGTGAGCTCAATGAAATGAAGGAGAGCCAGGGGTAGAAGCAGGCAATGCCCTTTTCCTCATCCTGCCCTGGCAGGAGTCACCTGTTTGGCTGGGGGAAGAGGGGTTGTGGGGAGAATTGGGTTTGGATTTTAAGGAGGGAGGGGGAAGAATTCCTGGGAGGAACAGAGGGCTCTCTGCTGAAAGGAGAGGCAAGGAAGGGCACAGTCCATTGTCACCATAACTTCCCTCTCCAGCCAAGCTCATCCCCATCTGAACCTATACGCCACCATCAACAGGCCTGGGTGGGAGTGCCCCCACCATCACGACCACATGGGAGGAAGGGAATTTGGTTGTTAGTACTTGAGAAGGAGCACAGGCTGAGGCGAAACCCAGAGGAGGCGTGGCTTGTCTGCCAAAGGGCAGAGAGAAAGGCCTTGGGGTAAGAGGCTAAGGTGAGGTGACCTAGAGTACAGCGGATTCCCAGTGAAGTCAAGAGGTAACACAATCACAGAATTTCCACTTTGAAGGAATCGCTGAAGTCTTGTCCAGCCTCCCACCAAACGTCAGAATCATCCCATCAGTACCTGTGAGGGGCTGACCCAGCCTCCAGGCTCAGGGAGGTCACTAGCTCTTTCCATGAAGGCCCTCATGCTACAAGGGTGGCTGAAGCATCTGACCCAAGGCAGCAGCTCAGCTAACTGGTCTGTCTGCTCTGCACGCCTGTGAGACCGGCCCTCTGGGGCCCACTGAGATATCAGCAACTCCAAAGACCGCCCGGGGCAGCCCCTCCGGCCTCTGCTTCATGAACAGCTTTGTAACAAGATTCCTCAGCTGGAAGCAAGCAAAGAAGCTCAGTTTAAGGTTTGGCGAACAATATAACATTGAAGGCTTCATTTGCACTAAGTTCTCATTTTCTTCAACACTTTCCCGGCGTTTTTATTTGGGTTGAAAACTGTGGCAGTTAAGAGTCATTTCTAAATCTTGGCTATCTCAGACTCCGTGGCAGAAACAGTCGTGATATCTCCAGAAACATCTAGGAAAAGGAGAGGGAAGACCGGAGGAAGTCATACGTGTGGAAATGGAGAGGATGGCAGGCAGAGAGAGGACAGAGATAGACAAGAAAAGAGAGGAAAGATGGAAATGGAAAGCAAGAGGAAAAAGAAAAAAGAAGAGGGGGCTGAGCAACAGGAGAGGTGAGACGTGGAAGAGTGAGAAAGAGACTTCAGCAAATCGCTGCTCCCATCCGGAGTGACCTTTTCCTTCCCTAGCATATCACTGGGCATGAAGTTTAGACGCCCTGACCGCTCATATCACTGGTCATTCGGTTTGGACCCTCCACTACCCCTTCTTCCATATGTCATAGACTCTGGCGTGGAAGGAGTGGGCTGTGGGCCTAGCAAAGGCCCGAAGTTGCTATCCTGCTCTCTAAATGAGACTATATTTTGATCTGGAATGGCAGAGTAGCACAAATATTTCAAGATAGAAAAAAAAAATCCCCAAAACACCAAAGGAAAAAAAAATACATCATTTAAGCTCTGAAACATGAATTACACTTTGAATTTTTTCCGCTGCCAAGAATGTTTCATTGAGTACCTTAAGGCTCCGGCGGCTATGCCAGGACGGCCTCCATAGAGAGGAGGTGTGGAGAGAAGGAGTTCTAATCCTCCCAACCAGTGCAACCTCTAATGCAAAAAGCGACTCTTCATGTAGGCAAAGGTTAGCAAGACCCAAGGAGCTTTGTTCCCATTCTCATCAGATGTTGATCAGCAGGACTATTAATGTTTTCTCGCTCTCTTTCTCTCTCTCTTTCAAAACCTGGTATGTGTCAGGCCCCTGGCTTATTAACTGCTGACTTGGCAATCATTAGTTCCTGCTTCAGACGACTGCCCCATTTATCTTGGCTTAATACATTACCATGCCAGCATAGGATGGTCTATGGGCATTCTTTTATTCTGCTCAAGCAGCATATTGAAGCATGCTTCCATTTAAAGTGACACACAAATCTAACTTTCCTCACTCTTTAATTTGACTCAGTGGTAACACAATATGGGCATAACAGACGATGTACAGCCTATTAGCAATTTTACAGTGAATCACTGTTAGGGACTGTCATCTTATTATTTATTTAACTGAGTTGCACGAGTAAGTTGAGCATTTCCTCTGTGCCTGTATTTTGCTTCCTGACAATATATGTAGAAAGCACATCCAGCATGGCATAGGAATATGTGTGTCTTTCCATGAAGACATGTATAAACACATGATGGTAAGGGTGAAAAACTTAATGCTGACACAATTGATTCTGCTCCAACATGCACGCTATTATTGAATTTTTTAACTCATTAAAGGAAGCAGTCTGAAGAATAAGCCTTAAGAACTATGGACACTGCATCCGCTTTGTGTTTCTGAAGCTCCATCTGGGAGAAGAGATGGGTGAGTTATCAGTTACCCACCAGTGGGCAAAATAGCCATTGACTTTTTTCGTGATTGTGATGGCAACTTTTCCCCCTATTCACTGCTTTAGAAAATGATAAAAAGGACTTTGAGAAAGTTCAGATTTGTTTGCAATCTCTACTAATTCAATCACAATAGCGCTTAAATAGATCTGAGAAATAACAGTATATATACATGCCCACATATGTACAGGCATACATATATCCACGTGATAACACAGTATGTAGTTGTATGTGTGTGCATATGTGTATGATACATATGTATATACAGTCACTGTGTGAAGAAAAGTTATATCTCATCTTCCTTGTCCTTAAACTCTATTTTGAACCATTCTTTCCTCAATTCATTCCTTATTTGTCTTTCAAACAGCCTTGGGTAAAGGCCTTGTTTATCTTACCTTAAACTTTCCAGTTGGCTAGCTCTTGGCTGTAGCAATGGTGCTTCATTCTGTTGCTGTTGCTTTGTTTAATCAGGTTTGAAATGGGTTATAAGTTATACAGCTTTAGCCATTGTTGGATTCAGGTGCTCCAATGATGTTGTCAGGGCTCTGGCTGTCTTGTCATGTTGGGATTCACTTCCCACTGCATGACTGTGTCATTCTCGATAAGCTCCAGGTGGTGAGAAAGATGGTTGTTAGCAACCCCAAGCCTTTACACTAATGGCTCATGGTCTCTAAAACAAAGAGAAACATTCTTTCAGTATCAAAATGCAGAATCTCAGGGAGGTTTCTGATTGGTTCTACAGTGGGGCCTTGACTTACGAGTTTAATTCGTTCCAAGACTGAGCTCGTTAAGGAGCTCGTTAACTCAAATTACCCTGTCAACTCAATGCAAAAAATTGGCCGAGAGACAGCTGGTTTCTCAAAAAACTGGTTAGTCAGGACACTCATAAGGCAAGGCCCCACTGTTCTTGGATCACCCCCCAGTTACTGGACTAATCACGGACCTTTTTACACTTTGCATCTGCTTGGTGACTTGAGTCCAGCTTAGGTTCCAGGGCTCCCAGGATTAGTAGCCCCATCAGAACCACATGGAGTGGTGTGTGTATTGGGGATGAGGAGGGGGTAAAGTAGCTCCCACAGAAAAGGTGAATTAAAAATAGAAACCATTTCTCCTTACCTACCAGGTGCCTTGACTCCAATCACCTTAGGTAATCAGCTCGCCCTATTTTCCACCCTTGGGATTCTAAGTCCTTACCTTCCACCCAGGCCTCCACTACCTTTTTCCTAAGCATCTTCTAAACCACAGCTGGAGTTGCTCAGGGCTTTCCCAGGGAAGTCAGGAGTTAACAAGAGCCCAAGAGATAAAACACTTGCCTGGCCATTAAGCCTTAAAATAGGCAGTGAGACTTGGGCAGATGGTCTCCATTCAAGTCTTGGAAAAGTGGCCAGACATTCTATACACGCTCAATAAACATCAAACAAATAACAGACCCCACAAAGATAGGTTCTGTTCACGGCCACTGGTGGATCCCTGGAAGAAGAAAACAATTCTCCCAATTGTGTTTGCTAGCCCAGTTCCTCCTTCCATTTCCAGGTGATCTTGCCACTGAATTTAAGCTTTCCCTAGAATGACTTGTGGTGTAGGACATGGTGCTAAAATTCTAGGGTAAGATAAACTTGTACCAATGAGGGCAAATTACCTCATCTCTGTAAGCATGGCCTATCTTTTATCTGTATCCTGGGAAAAAGAATATTTATTTCATGTGCTAGTTCAATCACTTAACCTCTTTAAGCTTCAATTTCATGGCCTGTACAATGGGCATACGGTAATATTTTGCTCATAGGGTAAGTCAGAGTTGCCTACACGCTATCCATTCTGCTTTTCCTTCTTAGTAACATAATCCAAGCTTTGGTAGGTGTGGCAATATGCCATGATTTTAAAAAGACCCAGCCTCCCTTGCAGAAAGGTATGGTCAATGAGTTATCAGTGAAAATTATCAAGAGTGACATAGAGAAATCCTTTTAAAGGAGGCTGATGCAGCTGAGAGCTATACTGTTACTTTTATTTCTTCTTTTTATCTACAATTAGGATGTGATGTCTTTAGATTCAGCAGCTATCTTGGTCCATGTCGAAACGACAAAGAGAATTGCTCAGACCTCGGCTTTGACATCCCTGAGTTGCTAAAACAATGCCAGCAAGCTCTTCCTTCTAGATTTCTTGTTCTCTGAGAAAAAAAAATAAATCCTTTCATGTTCAATCCTCTGCAAGTAGGTCTATGCTACTTGTGGCCAAATGCAATATATAATTGTACAAGATTTTATAAGGATTCAAGGAAGTAACCTGTACAAAGCACTCATTACAAAATTCTGCATTATAGAATCTAAGGCACTCTGATACTGTTGTTTTTGTTATTTGTCAATGAAACGCTTTTTTCCTAACTATGTCACAACTGCCACCTGGCTGATAACCCATACACTGAGATTGATTTATTAGGTATCCTTAATTTCAGAAATGTTAAGATGGGCAAATCGTGGATCTTAGAATCAATAAAAAACAATAGCATTACTATACTACGAATAATAGATAACATTTATAGAGTAATTCTTATTAGTAAATGGAACAGTGCTAACATATTGCCAGTTACATGGCAAGTGCTCAAAGCAGCGGTTCTCAACCTGTGGGTCGTGACCCCTTTGTGGGTCGAATGACCCTTTCACAGGGGTTGCCTAAATACATCCTGCATATCAGATATTTACATTACGATTCATAACAGTAGCAACATTACAGTTATGAAGTAGCAATGAAAATAATTTTATGGTTGGGGGTCACCACAACATGAGGAACTGTATTAAAGGGGCACGGCATTAGGAAGGCTGAGAACCACTGGCTCAAAGTGTTGTTTTCTTTCTATACATTTTATCCCTTTTCTAATGAAAGGGTGTGTCTGCTCAGGAAGAGGCAGCCTCCTTCAATGATATGTAAATGGTATTAATTTTCAGGTGCCTTCAGGAGGTGGTTGCAATGAGCAGAGCTTTCTCACCACAAGTTAAGCCCAGACATGAATTTTGGAAAAATGATGTGCTTTGTAGCAAACTGTCTTTTATAGGGAACCTGACAAGGTCTCTAATTCCGGTTGGCTCTTCAGAGTAGGTCTAATTCGTGGGCTGGAATTAGCACTCCTGGAAAAGACCAGTCCATTGAAATATTCAGTCTCCTATTACCATCACCCTCCACCCAGGCCCAGTGGAGAGGCAGCCTCCACCATCAGCGTTTCCATGACGATGCAGTACATTTAGTCAGCAGCACCTCCCGAGTAAACAGTAATCCTTCAGAAAAACAAGAAGGTCATTACAGCAACTTGTCAAATCAATGCAGAGGGTGTCGAGGCCGATTAAGGCATCTTCTCTCGCAGCTGACACAGTGTCAATAGCACTGGGCCACTACTGCTCAGGCAGATGATTGAAGTGAAGTGCCCATCAGTCAGGGCGTTGAGGTGGACTAACGATTCCCCGCGCTGCCTATTAGAGCGACATGACAACTCAATCCTGTTTGCTGGCAAAGCGAGAGAAGGAGAGAGAGGGAGGAGGGGGAAAATAGTGACCTTGTTGCTTTGTTTGAAGCTGAATTAAATTGACAAGAGCAGCTAATCTTTACCTAGGGCGATTAACAGAATTAAGGACCACAACAAAGGCACCCAGGGTTTTAACATCTATGCAAAGGCTCAGGGATGTTTATGATGTAGGCAGCTCTCCTTTGGCATTCAGGTATGATCCACATATATATTCTGGCCAAGGCTTCTCCAAATGAAGCATGGGTAATCCCATTAACATCCTGCCAAAGCAACGTGGAGAGACACAGGCATTCACTGAATACACCTCCACCTCATCAGCTGGGAAGCCTACTCTTCCCAGTGGTGCTGGCTTATTATTTCAGACTTATAAATCTGGGCCACAAATACAGAGTTTTTAATATATTTCCCTGGTGAAATCTTTTGCCTTATTTTAAATCTTCTAAGCTCATGGTTTCACAGCAAGTTTTTTCCCAAACCACCCAATGGTTCAGCAAAATAAGAGAACAAATGTCCCAAGGAAAAAAAATGAGAAGTTGGAGAGATTCTCAGACAAAAATTATATTTTTCTCACTTACTGGGACATTCTCTTTGTGATAAAGTTAAAGGCAGGGGACCTAGCATGAGCAAATTGAAACAATAATGTCAAGTGTGAAAATTTTACATATATATATATATATATATATATACTAGAGGCCCAGTGCATGAAACTCATGCACTCGGGGGGGGGGGGGGGTGTCCCTCAGTCCAGCCTATGCCTTCTTGCAGTCTGGGAGCTCTCGGGGGATGTCTGACTGCTGTGGAGGTGGGAGAAGCTCCCGCCACTGCTGCTGTGCTCGCTAGCCATGAGCCCAGCTTCTGGCTGAGCAGCGCTCCCTCTGTGGGAGCGCACTGATCACCAGGGGCAGCTCCTGCATTAAGCGTCTGCCCCCTGGTGGTCAATGACCAACCAGTCATTCTATAGTTCGGTTGATTTGCATATTAGCCTTTTATTATATAGGATATACTGTATCTATCTCTGTCTCTCTGTCTCTCTCTCTCTCTCTCTCTCTCTCTCTCTCTCTATATATATATATATATATATTTAACATTTACTAAGAATACTCTTCAATGGCCAGAATTAATAGTCATAAAATTTAAAGGCCAGATAGTATATATTTATTTAAAGGCAGATAGTATATATTTTAGCCTTTGTGGATCTTGCAGTTTCTGTTGTAACTACTGTACTCTACTATGTAGCATGAACAGAGTCATAGACAATATGTAGATGAGTAGGAACAATTTTTTGCCAAGAAAACCTTTATTTGCAACAATAGACAGTGGACCAGATCTGGCCTGTTAGCTGCAGTTTGCAGACCACTGATCAAAAGGATTGTAGTAATTCCATTCAACCAACTAATAATCAAGGAATGTTTTGTATTAGTCAGGCAGAGAATTAGAAGTTAGAAAAAAAAAGTGAAACAGACACAGTCCCTGCATTTGAAAAACTTGCAGTGTAATAGAGAAGACAGTTATTTGAGGGTGTGAATATAATACATTCTGTTAAAGAAACACAAATAAAAGTGATAAATTATTTCTAGGGCAAAATATGTCAGATAAAATGACAGAAAACAGGAGGCTTTGGGGATAACCATTCAAGAAATTCTAGGTGGGTAAGGTGAAAAGGGCATTAAAGATTCAGGAGAGAGAGAGAGAGAGAGAGAGAGAGAGAGAGAGAGAGAGAGAGAGAAGAAATAGATAGAGATAGAGAAAGGGAGAGAAGAGAATTGGAGAGGAGAGCAGACCAGAGGAGAGGAGAGGAGATAAGGAAACAAATAAGACAGGACAGATCAATGAGAGGAACCAGGAATAGGGAAAAAAAACCCCACAAAACTCTGGGAACAAATTGGTTGCAGAAATTACTAGAAATGGGGACCAGATTAAGGCATGTATATGACAAGCTAAGAAATTTATATTCATTCTTCTATAGGCAATAAAGAGCAATTGATAGCTTGAAGCTTGAAGCAGAGGAATAATGCAATCAGATGGTTGGGTAGAGACAAAGAAAACCTAGGCAGAGACTATTCCAGGCAAAAATAATAGAATCCTGGGTTACTGTTGCACAGGGAATAGAGAGAAGGACAAATATATGAGAAATTTATAAGTAGACTCTATAAAGCGCCCATGCTTTGAGATAGGGCAACTATGGCTGAAGGGTTACCTTGACATCTGTTCCAAGAGAGTTGGTCTTAGGGAAATGTAGGACCTTGAGAAGAATTTGCATGGGGCCAGCTAAGGGGGCACAGCCAAGTGAGAAATGTAGTCTAAGAGGATAACCAAGAATATCAGCCTGGCCACCATCTATAAGACCAAGTATAGAAGACAATCTGAAGTTAAGGGAAAGGTATTGAATCACTGAGTTGCCAAACTCAGGAAAGGTAGTTTGGGTTAGAATGCAGAGCTGGCAATATGGTAGGGCAAATAACTCGGAACTGAGGTGAGCAGGAGATGATTCTTCACTTTGCTGAGGTGCCAGTGTAGGGGATTTAATAATATATAAGCTCTTATAGCCTCAGATACAATCAATAACACCAGGAATTATTCTAAGAATTCTAGATGGGCAATTTAAAGCAAAGTGATGTCAATAGAGGTAGTGAAGACAGAAGATGATGTAAGCAGAGTGATATTGAATTTACTTGGGGTATGATGAATTAGAAACACTACATGCACATGGGTGGCTTGTTGAAGGGCTTAGAACTGGATATAATAATTTGAGACTAATTAGTATGTAGCTGTGGTTGAAAGCATATAATGGGTGAGGACACCCAAAAATAATGTGTCTGAAGAGAACAGGGAGACAAAGAGAATCCAATGAAAAACACTTATAGAGAAGACTGAGAAAGCTAACTCACTAAAAGAGATAATAGCTGGTCAGAGAACTGAAAGGAAAACCACAGGGGAATATTTTTGGAGTGGAAATGGCGGTGCGGATAGGATGGCTAGCAGCAAATGCTACAAGGAAATGAATATAGTTAAAACCAGACAGAACACAGCAGTTTATACATTCTTTTTTAAAAAAAATATATTTTATTGATTTTTTACAGAGAGGAAGGGAGAAGGATAGAGAGGTAGAATCGATGAGAGAGAAACATTGATCAGCTGCCTCCTGCACACCTCCCACTGGGGATGTGCCCGCAACCAAGGTACATGTCCTTGACCGGAATCGAACCTGGGACCCTTCAGTCTGCAGGCCGACACTCTATCCACTGAGCCAAACCGGTTAGAGCGTATATACATTCTTTTCATGAAACATTCTCTAGGATAGACCACATGTTAAGCGATATAAGAAGTCTTAATAAATTCAAGAAGATTGAAATCATATCAAGCATCTTCTCAGATCACAATGGTATGAAACTAGAAACCAATTACAATAAATAAAAAAATTGAAAAACCATCAAACACATGAAGGCTAAATAACAATGAATGTATTAACAATGAGGTCAAGGAAGAAATAAAAACTTACCTTGAGAGAAGTGGAAATGAACGCACAACAAAGCAAAATCTATGGGACACAATGAAAGCAGCCCTAAGAGGAAAATTCATAGCATTACAGGCCTACCTCAAGAAGCAAGAAAAATATCAAATAAACAATCTAACCCAAAAGAATAACAACCAAAGGCCAGAGTAAGTAAAAAGAAATAAAGAATAAAAATTTGAATGGAAATAAATTACATATAGACCAAAACAAACAAAAATAATACAAAAGATCAATGAAACCAAGAGCTAGTTTCTTAAAAAGAGAAGCATGATTGACAAACCTTTAACCAGACTCACCAAAAAAGAAAGAGAGAGGACCCAAATAAATAGAATCAGAAATGGACACAAAGCATTTAGCCCAGTGGGCACATAGTACTCAATAAAAGCTGTCTATTATTATTATTATTATTATTATTACTTCTATTAACAACACTAAAAAGGTGGATGATAATCACTGATTTGGGGAAATAAGAATATTATATATTGTATTGGTTTGGTGATTGTGTTGACTAAATGAAAAAATTATGACCTATAGCATGATGCAGTGAAAAATATTTTATTTACAATGAGGGTGTTATAACAGGCATGATGGATAAGGTAGCTCTACCGAAAACAAGTTTGTTAGACAGTGTTCTGACTATTTTGTTGTCAGGTTTGCTGCTAAAATGAAGATCCATGACAAGTCTATTTATAACTATTTTTAAAACTTGGGGCCATTCTACACTTGATGAAAGCTGCCTTTCTATTTGCCTCATGTTTCTATGTAACTTATCAGTTTATGTCACTAGCCATCTCAATCAGATAGAATAAAATGCTGCCAGGAACGGGCAGAGTGAGAGTGAGAGTGAAAGCCTCCACTCCAAAAACAGTCTGAAAAATAAAAAGCTTCAGAGAAACTAAGAAATAATTGCTTTCATTACTGTCCTGAGCCCTACTGGGCACGTGTTTATATCCTCTAACTAGATAAAGCACTCCAGCAGCCAGAAAAAGAAACCACTGCTACCGTGCTCTGCTGTATGGAAGGGCCAGATTCTAGGAAAGGTCCACAATGGGCATTTCAGAGAGGGATCTGGTATACCTCACAAACAGGGAAAAACATCCTACAACCTACCTTAGGGACAACCATGCAGAAGACTAGTTATTTCTGCAAACAAAGAACCAACCACCAAAACAATGAAGTCTCCATAGTTGGTGAAGGAGGATTTAATGGAACACTTGGTTTCAAGTAACAACTCCAGTGAGCTAGACCTATTTCTGAGGCTCTCAGGATACAAGGAAGTAGAATTTCTATAATGACTTTTAGTTGGCAAGATTAAAAGTGGATGAAAGTTGAAGGAAGGAAGAGGTCAGGTTAACATAAGAAAAGGTATCTGTGCCGTAACTGGTTTGGCTCAGTGGATAGAGCATCGGCCTGTGGACTGAAGGGTCCCAGGTTCGATTCCGGTCAAGGGCATGTACCTTGGTTGTGGGCACATCCCCAGTAGTGGTGTACAGGAGGCAGCTGATAGATGTTTCTCTCTCATCTATGTTTCTAACTATCTCTTTCCCTTCCTCTCTGTAAAAAAATCAATACAATATATTTAAAAATTAAAAAAAAGGCATCTGTATAACCACAGAATCAAACAAACAGTCTGTTTAGTAAATACAGCTGGCCCTTGAACAATGCAGGTTTGAACTGCACGGATTCATTTATACACAATTTTTTTTCAATTGACCCACTCAGTTCCATGGACCATGGACATTCAATTGACCTGTGCAGTTCAAACTGGTGTTGTTCAAGAGTCAACTGGTTGTTGGGAATTCACATATATGGAGGGCACACTTAAATTTTATGTAGATTTTCAACTGCATTGGTGGTTGGTGACCCTAATACCCACATTGTTCAAGGGTCAACTGTGCAGATTTGTTGCTTGCAATTGAATACCTGCAAAAGATATTACTTTTGAAGTTTTGAAATATCAGGGTCACAAACTCTTCATTAGAGTAAGCCAAGACTGGGTTGATCAAAGTTGTTTGTAATTAGATAGGTAGCAGGATATTGTAAATCTATGGAAAAAAAGTTGTAGACAACAAATCTTGGGGGAAAGTGCTTCCATTTATATTTATTGAGAGATATCGCATTAAAGAATGTACTGCAGACTTTTTAAAGTTTATCTCATTAAATTTCACTAAAAATCACAAGATAAGCACTATAATCCCTACTTGTTAGATGAAGATATGGATGGGTTAGAGCAGCTGTGGGCAAACTATGGCCCCCAGGCCGGATCCGGCCAGTTTGAAATGAATAAAACTAAAAAAAAAAAAAGACCGTACCCTTTTATGTAATGATGTTTACTTTGAATTTATATTAGTTCACACAAACACTCTATCTATGCTTTTGTTCCGGCCCTCCGGTCCAGTTTAAGAACCCATTGTGGCCCTCGAGTCAAAAAGTTTGCCCACCCCTGGGTTAGAGTATTTAAATAAGTCATCCATAATCTCATAGCTAGAAAACCAGTATTTAAAACCTACATTTATCTTATCTTGCTGTTTGGGCTCTTTTTGCTGCCCTCCATTGTTCTCAGTTTCTGTCACTGCCTAGCTGCATGATTTTGGATATACTACCCTACAGCCTCAAACTTTTTATCCTTGATTACAATGATACATGGGGGACTTCTGAGGAATTGAAAATAATGGCAACTACTTAGGTCCACACTTCCCATATATCTTGTAAAGATAATAGAGAACAACAAAAAGATGGACTAAACTAGACAACACTGCCAGTCTCGGCATAACTAGAACCCAGAGAATTACCAAAGTGTAAAATAACAGCAGAAATAAAAATCACCAAATGCCAGTGAGCTGTCACTCATCCTCTCACAAAAAGCTGTTCAAGATGAGCAAGGGCAGTTTGAGAAAAACTACAAGAAAATGAGGAGATGGGAGCTGAAGGTGAACATAAATGTCTCTAAAACCACAGCCAGAAAGAGAACGTTCACTTTAGGTGTGAAAGTACTAAAAAATAAATCTACGGGCAGATTTGATTGTGAATGACAAGAAAGGTGCTTTAAAGTACACATAATCTGTAATGGCAGTTGTGAAAGGCATGGCTTCAGGGAGAGAAACCAATGAAGGAAGCAAGGGAGAGGACCCCCTTCACAACTGAATGATGAAGAAGCACAATGTAAAATGTTAGGGTTCTATAGGAGAACAAAAAACCAAACAAAAATAGAGGCAACAGAACATCTATTCTCTCTCTCTCTCTCTCTCTCTCTCTCTCTCTCTCTCTCACACACACACACACACACACACACACACTGGAGCAGCATTGAATTAGAAACACATATATCAACAAATCTTTAAAAATCTATGTAAAACATTAAAAAGTGTATTTAAAGTTATAAAAATTAGGGAGATGGGGGAGTTCACACATTTCAGTTGATGAAAATTCTCCCTTAAGTAGCTATAAAGTATAAATAACTTGTAAGACAACACTGCAAAGTTAATTAAATATACATAAGCAAGCAATTGAACA